>NC_142714.1:45443773-46068773 GCF_055471065.1 Atractosteus spatula | reverse complement strand
GAAAGCATAAATATGCATCAACATCTCTCACAAAAAATGATTCAAGAGCAGTAAAAAAATCTGATTTTCTGCTTGAGAAACTCTGATCAACCATACCACAATATTTATTACAACCACACCACAAGATTTTATTGGTGGTCCTGAAGCAGGTAACAGCATGAATGGCTATTTCAAGGGTGTTAAGTGTGCACTTGAAAGTCATTCTTCTATGTGCTTATAGAAGGCTTTAAATATGTGCTTATATGAGGCCTTAAATATGTATTCTTCCTTCTGTATGATTACAAACTGGTAGTGGTTCAGAAATGCTTAAGGGGTTATGTGATGTCAAAACCTGATTAAAATAAGCAGCTCTCTGCCAGGCCATTTAAATAATGAAAACTGTTGTAATGACAATACAAACATACGTCTCAAGTATTATAGCTTGAGTAAAAATATTTTGAACCTAAAGAAATGTTTTAGACTGCTCAGCACAAAAAAAATGCAATATAAAATAAGGTAACTGAGCAAAAGAAATTGTTTTCTAGCACCACTGCTGACCTTATGATTAGGAGGAACATTACATCACCAACAGAAGGCTGAGTAAATCACCAAAGAGGAACCTTTGCAATGAGACATTATATCCATAAGACATGTCATACACTACATTTAACTAGATTGGCCCTGGTGAAACTGGACCTTGAAGTTGGACCAACACTTAGAAGAGCGTTGTTCTGTTACTGAACAGGTTTCAGCCCATTAATTTAATAAAACAATAGTAATCACCAGTAGATACCTATACATATGTATATATTATGTTAAAAAACTGATGTTTACTCAGATCTTTGTAAACACTGTTAAAATTGAGGTAATTTCCTTAGCCTTGTTAACATATACTGTCATACATTTATGATTTCTTAGCCAGTAAAATCTCTTAATTGTAACTTTATATAAGATTTGAATAATTTGAATAATACATTTTTAGTAATTTCAGCTCTATCTAAAGCACTTGTTATTAATGTATTTATAAAGAAGAATTGATTTTTAAAGGTCATATAAGTTAAAGCAGGTTTTTTACAGTGTTATTGCTTAACCAATTTGAAATGTGTGTGCAGCATTCCCATTACTGCCTCAATGGACTAGTATTGTCCATATAGAATGATGTATGTCTGATATTTCTTTGGTATCTATTAAAAGCAAGTGTAACATTTAGGTACAGCATTAAAAAATGTCAGGACATCATATCTGTTCACGTGTTAAGTTCTAAATACTTAAGAAGGTTCATTTAGTTTTGCACTATGTTCTGAGATTTGTTGCAGCATCAGAAGTATAAGGTGTTGTTACTGCTGTTCTGATATGCTTAAAATCCCACTTGCAGTTTATAACTCTGACCTTTTAAACAATATTCATGTGTCCTTATTACTATTAATTTTTCATATTGGCCTTTTCTCTTTTTACTGTTATCAGCAGATATAATACGTTATCTTCTTAGCTACTGTGAATGTCCATTTTCTTTCAATAAACATAGAGGCACATCTAACATCCCACTGTAATGCTTATCTTTTGTCACACCAGACATCTCTCTGTTGACATAATGCTCACGCTTGCTTTAAATTAGGCTTTACACAGTCTGCATAAAAACAGATACACAGGTGTTCGTAACACAAGGGCATATTATGTTATGAATGTTGTTATAGTACTTTACATAGCCTTTAAGAAGGTATTATGAAGTTATTATGCAAGCTACATAAAGCCTAATTGGAACAAAGTGTTACCAACAATCTTTTTCATGTCATTTTTATTTGTTGAGTGTTTTGTTTTGTATGGCATGTCACTGTTAGAGATTCACCATCCGCAAGAAAGAAGATTGCTGTAGCCATAAATCAAACATCTCAAACTTCCCTCCTGCAGAGCTTTCAACCGTCTGTTTTTTGTTCTTATTGAAAGAGTAAAAAGCGCAAAATAAATTTACAGTACAGCAAAATCTGTAGTTCCATGTTTTTACAGACACAGATATTCCATCTGTTTTCTAATTGCTTCTTCCAATTCAAGCCATGCAAGCAATGGGCACAAGTCAAGATACATCCGGATCAAGACCCCAGTCCATCAAAGGGCAGACACACAGAAACAAATATAGACACACTCACACTTAGACGCTATTTTTTTTCCAAAATCTTAAGAGGTGTTTTTCTAGATTGTAATGTAGAGAACATTGATAATTAATTTTGTATTCATAGTTTGACTGACTGATTGTGCTATGCAATCAAAATGTATTCCAGGCATGAATGACTTGTACAATACATGGCTTACATACAGTATGATAACATATATGAACATTGCATGTAATTAGGATATACATTCAATAACAAGAGATGCTAGAAGCACTGTCACAGAGAATGAAGTACAGATAATTCCTCTACTGACCAATTTATAGTACTCATGTTTATAACATTTGTGAAGAATATGTGGATTAGGGATCCACTTAATCATATAAAATCATAAAATTCATTAAATTTTCTCCCACTCTGCAAAATCTAAACAGACCACTAGCAACATAAAAATATTCTGACCTTCAAGTTCAGATTAAAGTGATTAATTGCATAAAACTGTTAATTACATAAAGACCTTAACAGCATATTCTAGCACACAGAGAATAATAAACTGGGGCCTTGTTGTTTGCAACCTGTAACGCATGATCTGGCTTTGAATGTTAAGCAGAAAACATTATGACTACAGAGTGACTCATTGTTAGGAAATTTAAAGGGCTACATCACAGGTATCAAGAACCAAAGTTCATCATTACATTTTATCTTAGGTTTGTATGGGTAAGGAAAAAAAATGCTTATTAGACTAGTGAGTGCAATATAGATCATACATGTGCATATGTGTTTTTGAATTTCTCGCTGTATGTAATATTGTAGCTTTTATTTTTCTACAGCAAGAGCAGCATCCTATAATTATTAATGTTGATTCAAGGGGCAGAAATGCATTTCAAAAGATTTCAGGAGCTCTCAGCAGCTAAAGGTGATTAATGCTAACACTTCCAAAATGATCACTAATTGAATGCCTGTAATTACTGGGGGTGCAGTGAAGAGAGAATTTCCACTTCAAATGTTTGACAGCCATTGTCTGAAGTGGATATGCATATTATGAAAGCTGTTTACCTTTTATTTTATGTCTTCTTTTTCAACTAGAGACATCTACTGTCACTTTCAGCACATTGGAAGAGAATACCAATTGGTTTGAATGCAGTCTTATGTAGCCAGTATAACAACTTCATGAAGGCTACATGAGCATTCACCATCCTTAAGATTTGAAATGTAGATTTGAAATTAAGGATTTTTCTGAAAGGTATACAGGAACTCATGATGATTCTTCAGCTCTAACCCCAACACTAATTTTACCACATCCTATGATCTCTCTTGTGAGCTTTTGTATTAATACGTATGTAGGTGTTGTGTCTTTTGGAACAAAAATAATAAATTATTTGAGATTAAATTCATATAAAACATGGTTAAAGAGAGTTCTTTAAGTTAACTAAATTATATGAAACTGATTTGGCCTGGATAACCCTGCATAAAAGAAGAAAGCCCCATTCTCCTACAAGTATGAAAGGTATTGCATCTGAGGAAAAACATCTTTAGCTGCTCTTGGATTGCTTATTACCAACAACACTCACCTGCTATTAAAAAAAAACAAACAGGAAGACTCATCTTTTCCTTGTTGTTTTCTCCTGGGATCTTGTTAATGAGCATTCCAAAGCCATTAGTAACCTGAGTCAGGACCCCAGTGAGTTGGGCAAAGACTAGTGACCTTGTCTTTCCCAAGCAAGCAACTCTCTTAATGCATGAAAGGTGCTTGTTGGCAGCACAATTATGCTCTGCACTCTCGCAAACACATAATCACACAAGACACTATCAAGTGCACAGCAGATCTGCAGTAATGTATGTCTAAAATCTTACACCACACTGCTCTGCTTCTTGCGATCCATTCAAATCTCTTCAAACCATTAAGCGCCAGAATTACTAAGATTAACTTTTCTAGGTTTATGCTTTTACACAATCAAAAAACAGCTGAACTAAAATCCCTGTGCCTGAAAGAGATCCAGGGATCAAAATTCTGGAGTAAAATTAACGTGTTAACTTCATTAATGTGGAATGAAATTGCCATTGAAAAAGTTGAATATTTCTGTTCTTGTTGAAAACATTAAAATGCATTTAATTCAGCATGTTTTCTCAGATTTTATATATTTTTCAGTCACTGAAGCTCCATTTGAAAGAAAAATGAATACAGTATACTAAACTGTATAAAAGTCTCAGACTTCCAACAAGTGAGTTATTTTATGGGTGGGTCATTTTACCAATTGCTTTAAACACAAGGTTTCAAATTAGAATTTCAAAAGCTCCTATTAGTAATATTTTAAATTGCTGTTCCAATATGTACCATAAACAATACGGCTGAAAATAGGTTTTCTTTAGCCATATAAATCAGTCTGTGCAAGTTTCAGCACTTAAATTTTCAAACAGCATATTATACACGGAATACAGAAAAAAACTACATAAAAATCAGGCCATGCTTTAGTGAAGGCTTGCACAGTATTGTCACAGTTGTTTTGTTATCTTGAGCACTTCTGAATTCAATCAGCTCTGTAATGACTTACATTGAGAGATGCTTGCAAATGTCAGTTAGTGAAGCCTGCCTGAAATTAGCATCTGTTCTGCTTCTAAAGAATGCTGCATAGATGCACATAAATTCCTGATAAAATGGATAACAGTTGTTATAAAAGTATTTGCTTCTGACAAAGCAATAAGGGAACCTTCAAATAATGTATCCATCCATCCATCCATCCATCTTCTAACTGCTTCTTCCAGTTTAGGGTTGTGAAGTAGCAAGAGCCTATCCTGACAAGCAACAGGTACTGTACAAGGCAGGTTACAACCTGGATGGGATGCCAGTCAGGGCAGACAGACATGCGCACTCTCAGACCAGAGCTAACTTTCCCAGCAGCCAATTAACCTTCCAGTATGTTTTTGGACTCTGGGAGGAAACCAGAGCACCCAGAGGAAACTCATGCGAACACAGGGAGAGCTCCATACAGTCACATGAAGTCTAAAATTGAACCAAGGGCCCATGCATGGTGAAGCAGCAATGCTAACCACTGTGCCACCATGCCCTTCACCTTCAAAAATGTGAAGTGTATATTTATTCATTTAAAAACACAAAATGAAAATGTTATGCTAATTAATGTTCAACAAATTAATATTTGAACTCTATCCAGTCTTATTGATGCATATCATAAGTTTTAAAATTTCAATTAACTTCATATCAAACCTTCTTGTTTTAAAGCAGGTTATTAAAAACTACACCATTAAAAAGCAATTGATGTTTTTCTACAATCTTGACACAAAATGGGGCAATTACTTATGATGTTGTATGCATTTAAATGATCACCATTAGTAAACATGAGCAAAAATCTTAGAATTGATTACAGAGTCCAATTATGGAACTATTGATTTTGCAAAAAAGAAATTACATACCTGTAGCTGTTTCATAGTTTTCATATAGGCTTTTTGGACTGTGTACTGTTGTGACCTCACAAAAACATCCATGTACAATACATTGACTGTGAATAAAGTAACAAGCTTGAAGCTTGTTTTTTTCATCTTAATTAGCTTATTTTAGAGCCTCTTGCTCATTAATTCTGAAATATTTCAAACTAGTACACAAAGGCAGTCTTAATCATGTCATAATTGTTGTCAACAGCTCAGAGGAAGATTTGATTTTTAGTTCATTAATGAAAAGACCAAACTTATTTCTCTCACAGCCCAGGAGAGAAGAGACTGAGGGAGAGGGAGGGAACACTGCCAATACAAAATAAGGCTGGAAAAGAGAGAAACACTACAGATACAAACACTGCAGTTCCTGATACAAAAACTTTGTTAATGGACAAAGAGTTAAAACTAACAGAAGGACCTAGAGTAAGATTAGAATTCACTGTGTTCTCATATAATTAGGTTTCCCTTATCGAAGATTCAGACCACATTCTAAAACCTGCTGAAAAAATGAAAAAAAAAACAAAACTTGAGTACTATTGTATCCATGGTAAATACAAACAGCCAGCAGCACAGCAGGTGACAAGTCTGTGATAGGGAAGCCCACCCACAGTCTGTCTCTATTTCTCTGCCTGGGTGGTTAGGTATATAGTCTATTTGGGGACAAGAGCTTTTCTCAATTATTTTTGCATGAATCTTTGTGCTTGCTTGGCTAAGCAATTAGTCATTTAACATTTTGTCACATTTTACACTTCATGCTTTTAGATGGCTACAGACAGGCTTTTTCACTAAAGCAATATTGAATTTTAAATGTTTTCCAATCTAAAGTATGTTAAGATTGCTTTCTCATAAATATTATGTAAAAAAAAGCAGCAAAATGCAGAGTATGAATGCACTTAAATAAAGACACTCTCTTAAAGTACTGAAAAAGGCTATGTGCTTGTATTTCAGCTAACCTATCTTACTTTTTATTTAATGCACTAATACATTAGGTTTTTAAGATGATCTATTCCTTTTGCAGCTATATGGAAATCTAAAATTGAAAGTGCCACCTCTGCCATACTAAGACTCTCACTTTTCACCATAAGTAATATAATTTTCTTTTCTGCTTATTAAATGTGCTACAAAGCATAACAGTCAGATAGAATTTTGCAGTGACTTCTAGTGGCACACTGAGGATCTGCATAATATATGAAGTGTTACAATACTAGTATGCTTAGATCCAGGCCAAATGTGTTTCGTTTATGTCTGTTGAGGCATCTCTCCATAGATGAGTATTAAGGATCTCCTAAGCCTCTTTATATTGACTTCTCAGTGGGCTATTATTTAAATAAATAGTGCATGTTTATGATCCATCAATAAATCAATAATATATTTTCTGAGTTTTTCAATGTAAATCTTTTGATTCCATTTCTAAGAATGATGTATGTGGTCTTAAGCATAGCACTTCTTCACTTGCAAATTTTCATGCAGTCTGTCCTCAGCTCTAATGGAAATTATCACTAAAATGAGACCCACCACATGTTCTTTGAATCCTATTCCTACTGTCTCTATGTGTTTAAAACTTGCAATTTTCATTTCATTGTCACACATATCATCAATGAATCATTAATAACTGGGATTGTTCCCTCAGCCCTTAAACTCTCAATTATTATTCCTCTGTTAAAAAAATAACTTAGATTCCAACCTGCTCACTAATTATCAACCAATATCTAACTTAATGTTTCTGGCACAGCCTCCAGAACAGCTGTTGCTGCTCAGTTACAAGCTCACTTATCTACAAATAAGCTAAATGAGTCATTTCAATCTGGTTTCAGATCAATGCATAGTACAGAAACTGCTGTTGTTAAGAGTTACTAATGATTTGCTGATGACTACCGACTCTACGCTTCCATCCAGTTCTGTCCTGCTGGACTATATTACTGCCTTTGATAGTCTTTTGAATAGACTAGTAAAGGTTGTTAGTATCACTGACACCACTTTGTCGTGGTTTAACTCTCATCAGTTGAGAATTGTTCCTCCAAACGTCACATCCCAAATGGCACTGCTCTTGGTCCTACTCTTTTTAGTATCTATACGGTATATGGTACCAATATGGTACCACTGGGTTAGATTGTTCATAAATATGGCATCAGTTCTAAGTTCTCTGCTTATTATGCCCAGATAGGCAGTCACACATATCCTGCCAATCACACTCTGTCATAATAGTGCACACAATCCTGTTATTGATCAAGCAAACACTGCTTAATGATGGATGTAATAAACATTTTGTATATGAACTCTGACAAGGCTTAATTTATTCTGATTGTCTCACATTACCACATTACCTCTCCTGCAAATGTGTCAACCTTCATTTAGATATCAATGGTCCTGCAATCAGCCCAAGAATCTTAGTGTCATCTTTGATCAGAGCCTTGCATTTGAAACTCATGTTCATATGCCATGAAGGTCATTTTTCATACCCATAACATTACTCATATCTGTTCACATCTCTCACATCATGTTACAAAAAAACTAATGCATGCTATTGTCTTTTCCAGGCATTTTTGTTGTAATGCAGTACTTCTAGTGTATCCAGACATGTTCTGAACAAGTTGTAGAATGCTGAGAATTCAGCTACTCCAATCTTAAGAAAATCTGCATTACATGAATATACTGTATATCAAATGTTCTAGCTTCCTTGCATTTGCTCTATGTATATTTCACCATAAAATTCAAAATATTGCTGCTTTCCGTTAAGAGCTTGAACACTTGCTTCTGAACTATTAACTCCCTATTCACCTGCACATCATTTGCACTATTTGTATTTGTAGCGTTCTATCGGTTCTCAAAATGAGGCTTCAAATATTAGGAGATTATGCTTTCTGTTGTGCTGCTACAAGGCTGTGGAATAGTCTCCTCTCCTCTATGTACAGTATATGTATTTACTGTATCTCCTTTATACTGTATCCTACATATCTCCTAGCTATATTAGATGTCACAAGTTAGTCAATGCTTTCAAATCCTGTCTTATAACTAGCTTCTATTTCTCTTTAATTTACTGTCTTCATTCATGTATATAGGTTTCAACTGTTTTATTTAAAAATATCTTGAGATTGTGTATCATGTGCTATTTTAAAGATGATTCTACAGCTGAAATGTTTTTTTTCTTCTTTATTTTTATTTTTCAGCATGGAAATAACCTCAAACATGTTCACACTCTGACAACGCTACCAATAAAGATGGTGGTTATGATGATTACTATTTTTCTTCTTATTATTAAGCAATTAATTTGGTATTAATTTTTATTAAGTATTAAGTTTTAGTTGATACTCAAGTGTTTGTCCATGTCATTTCAAGCTTCCCAATCCAAAGCATTATTTTTATTTTTCTATAAATCCGAAAAACATGTATTTTAGGCCCTATACATAGGATGCATAAAGAATTTTGAATTGAACTGAATCAAATATTCCTCTAAGTGATTTTGTGTTTCTGGGCACCTTGAACAAAAACTTTGTTTCTGATGTGTTTTGTGATAGGTATTTAATGTTTCTGGTGAAATGTATTTTTCTCTAAAGAGCAGGAAATTGGTGACTGACAAAGAACATTCCTGTTGCTTTTAAGGATGCACAATCTTACATTGGTACTTGCTCTGAAAAAAAGAAAAAAAATGAGATCAATACTGAGGCAGAGAAGAAACTAGCTTAACATAGTTATTAGGTAGAAAAACCCCAGCTACACAAGGCTGAGCATCTTGCATTAACTTTCACCATTTCCTGTTGGAGAAGGGGAATCACTTTTAGGAGAATATAAATGATGCTGAAACCTTAGTCTTCTCTCTTTGACTTCAGCCCCTTTTGTGGTAATTCAAGTTGGCAGAAAAAAAAATTCTAAAAGCACACAGGTGATTTTAACGAGAGCTGACATGGCTCACCTGTAATCAGTGCTGTACCAAGCATGGGCAAATCAGCCATGTTAATGTTGCCGTCACAAGCAGTTGAGAACCTAGCAGAGGATTTCTGCTAACCCTGTAGGCCCTAGGCAACTGCCTTGAAAGAACACAGGCACATCAACCTCCAGAAGAATCAGGATGAGGAATACCATTAGCTTAGGGGTGAGGATATTCTCATTACCACCTAATGTGGTCTCAAAATGCTCGAAAGGTCTCAGCAGTTAAAACATAATTTTGTAAAGGCTAACACAAGATAAGAATAATACACAGATATAATTTGTAAAAAGACAGAAATTACAACCTATCATATATTCTGTTTCAAGACTTGTGAAAGAATATTTTCCATATCCGGAACAATTCAGGAAGCTTTATTTGTCTTCAGAAAATGTCATGCCAGATTTTGTCCATTTCAATGTGATATCAAGGAGGATTAACTGGAAGACTTTATTTGGCATTCCAAACAGAAATTGAACCTTACAGTTTTCTCTTGTCTTGTAAAATTCATAGTGAATGTGCAACACCCCTACAATGTTCACATTTCTAGTTTTTTTTTTTCTTCGGTAAGGGTAAGTGGCTCCTCTATCAGAAGGTCTCTGTCCTTTATGTGTGTTGGGATTTGTAGTCCATGAACATAACACATGTAGAACACAATTGGAGATGATTTCTCTATGGAGGTCATGAATACTTACAATGGTACAGCCACTATATCCTGCCTGTGGACCTAACTTGTAAATAATTCATTAATTGTATAAGTGATTGTATGGAATGCGGGAGTTTTTGCATGGTAGTTATTTGTGTGTTTGAGTGTTTGTGCCTCAGTGCGTTGTAGATTGACTAGGGTATGGTAAACCTGAGAAAATAGAACATGGATACTAGATATTGGTCAGTGTGGTCAGTTCAGTGTTGGAGGTTTTCATGTACAAAGCTCCACAGCCACTCTCCACAAAAATGTGACTACATAATATTAATTCATGGACTGCAGGTTGTTGTAAAAAGAGGGACAGCTACTAATCTTTGCTTTTTCTACATGCTAGAGAGCATTAGCATCAAATCTTCACTGTGAATAGCTTCCATTACCCCCAAGACAGATCAGCAAGGCACACAGAAAAAATATATTTTTAAAATAAGCCTAGACAATGCTTTCAGACAGCATGCATTCCCAAGAGTCATACAAAGTGCAGCTTTTACAGCAGCCTGGACTACAATGGCCCCAGGAAGAAAACCTTACAGTAGTCTTAGTAACCAATAGGAGCAAGTATTTTAAATCAAACATAAAGATGGATTCATGGGTTCTTTTTGTATAAGTTTACATAAGTGTGAAGGTTTTCTAAGTAAACAGTTGATTTAGAACATAGAAGATTTGTTGAAATTGGATTGCACTTAAAGTGTTTAGTGTGGAGATGCCCCCACTTATGTGATATGATATCATTTGCTGATGTCAAAAGTCAAAAGAATTGTATTTTCTGCCTTTAATTACTGTAGTGAATATCTTCTTCCTTTAATTCAATGCAGAATATAGCTACAGTAACTCCTTGTTGAAGATCGGTTTGGTTATTTTCTATCGATGCCTATTTTATATTTGGAGACCAGATTCCTATATCTGAGGGCAACTTCATATTTTCAGCAATTTACTGAAATATATGTAAGATAACTTTGGATTGCAACTTATATAACACAGTAAAAAGCTTCTTTTATGCTTTGCTCTCTTCCCTGCTTGCATCCACTTTCACATTTCCATAGTAACAGTTTTTTTTCACAAACATACAATAATATACCAGCACTTTAATGGCACAGCACACAGCAACAAATATTTGCATATTTACAACATCATAAGTAAAGTAATTCATAGAACAGACCTGATTACCTTAAAAAAACACAGAAGGCAGCATGTGTCATTCATTATATTTGTTTTTGCACAGACAGGAAAGCATTCTTTAAATGATAGCGCCAAAACTGTGTAGCTCCCTTAACTGACTCTGCTGTCTAGCATAAAAAAACCCACATATAAATATCATAACAAAATATTTAAAGAACTATGCCAAAGAAATAATAAAAGGCGTAAGAATTGCTTTACAAGTCATTGAACTTCAATCAGCTGGAAAATAGAAGTCTGCAATAAGATGCAGGAGTTAAATGTTCATATTTCACATTCTTCTTTACTCTGCCTATCACCTTCAATTACAATTAATAATATTTCTCTTTTTTGAAAATCAAATACATAAACTTTATTATGTGTTTTCAATCATATTTGCTACTGCCAATCAGAATGAAAAGTCGTAGCACAGATTTATGAAAGATAAAAGATGTTCACAGACATATGAATACTAACACAAGTTTTACATAAAGAAATCAAAACCTTGATTCTGGCCAAAATGATGCAGAAGGCTGGAGGTCCATTTCACAATGAATGAAAAAAGAACTTGATATTTGATGATATTCAGGTTAATACTCCAAATATTTAATAAAATGCCAGCCATGTTTACAGCTGTAAGCCATAGCTAATATCACAGACAGCCGAGCAGGCACAGCAATGGAAGCAGATGTTAGTAATAGAATCTTTTATCTCATGCCAAGCTTTGACACAAAACATTCAAGGCAATATATGACATCTGCCAGTGACAAAGCTTTTTTAAGGGCCTGTCTTCATTGGAGAAAAAAAGATCCACAGATGTGGAGATTGCAAAAATGTGACATCACACTTTCTCAAGACCCACAAAGCCTCCTGAATTGTCTATGAGAACAAAGAATAAAGATGTGGAGGAGCAATGAACTCCATCTACTCTACAACACATAGTGATCAATAGGCACATAAAGAACATATAACAAGGCTGTGGTGCCTTACAATAACTTTCCCTCTATCTTGCTGTAAATAAAGACAGACACTCTGCTAGAGTACAAGGAGAGATACAAATCTCAAGGGGTCAAGCAAAATAAAATGCATCTATTGTCAATTCACATCCCTGGAATTTGCTGTGAGTGGGTCAGGCTAATCAATGATGATTTATTTCTGCTTTGTAGCTAAATTAATTTTGGGACTCGGTTTGGAAAACTCTAAATATTTACCTTTAACCCCACCTCACAAAGACTTTCATCACTTTTATGTTTGGTAAAAACCAAGAAGTGTTTGTTCAGACATATTTTCAGATAATTTGTGATTTGAAATATCACAATCACCTGGTCACACAATACTTGAGCACATGTGTTAGTACATATTAAATGGTTCGGTACATGTTGATAACTATTATTCTGAAAGGTAAACCTGGCAGAAGATAAAGGCAGTATTAAATGCATCAAAAAACACAATCAAATAAAACTTCACTTTAATGAAGTCATTAATGGATGTATTTATGGCAGCTGTTGAAAGCAGAATAGGAAAATTCTTTTCCAGTGATGTCACACTTTCTTGCTTAAAAACTTTGGCCCTAAGACCAGCAGGTTTTCATTTTTCCCTTTTATTGCTAAAAATAATCACTCCATATTTGTTTTGTTATTTTAATGTGGAAGTACATTCTTTAGCTGAAAATAAAATAACCCTAAAACCCTGTTTTCCACACAATATACTGTTTTTTTTTTTCAGTAAACACAGAATAGCTTTACAGTATATGGCACTATTAAGGTTTGAGTAAATTAATCTGCAAATATTACAGAGCTTGACTAGCTTCTGTGTGAAATTAGCTTGTTCTCTTGTGTTCAAGGGGGCTTTCTCTGAGGGATATCTTTTTCTCTAACTTCCTAAACACATGCTGAGTGGATCTAAATTGTCCCATTTGCTATGCAAAGGCAGCCACTGTCACATGGTTACATTTTTGCCTTATACCCTATGCTTGTGGGATATGCTTCAAGTTCGCAAAACTTCAACCTGAACAAACAGTTGTCTAATACTGAATGAGTGGATATTTTATAACAGTTTAATGTCAGTTTTTGAGGTTATGAGAGGTATTGCAACAACTGCTTTACATTTGTGCAGCTCTTCATAAGCTTTGTTTAAAGAAATGACCTACTTCTCCAGTTAAAGGAAATGCAGCTATACTTCAGAAACCAAAATAAACAATTTTCTCTGCACACCATGTAGCAATTTAAACAGTGAGTTTCTAGTTCCCCCTGTTGGTTTTTCCCGAGAATGCAACGATCAAGTTTCTATCATACAGCAGTGACAAGCAAAACAATATTCAATTATTCCAATGAGATTGCTGTTTTCATAAAGAAACAGTACAATACAGATACGAACTTGACTGTTATTGTTCAATAAAACTTAATTTAAGATTGCTGTAAACGATAAGCGATTCAAGAATGTACAATGCGCTCCATATGCACGTCAGCATGAACACTGCGAAAATCAAAACACGCAGGAATATTACAAAAATTACACTGTAAACCCCTACCCATTTTCCCCATTCCCTAATGGGATCACCTCCGTGGGCTTCCCAGCTTAGTGGGGGCATGTGAAAAAGTAACGTGGTTACAACAGGCAATCAAACTTTCATCATTTTCTTGTGCCTTAAGCATCTTTATTGTTAGACTGAAATGCAAAGCTACATACAATAAACCAATGACCACTAGGTGTCATTTTAGTCAGTTGCAGTCCTTGGTGTGCCATTGTATTTATGCTTTCTTCACTGACACAAATCTAATATGTGTAGTTTATGTTGCTTCCAGTTGGTGGCCACAAATGCTGGTACAGTACCTTGTGGCTCTGACAGTAGATACCCTGTTAATCAACCCTATTGAAGTCAAATATTAATCAGCATATTGAATTTTCCTATATCATATGTGTTCAGAAAAATGTTACAGCAATTGCTACAAATATTTACTTTTAATGTTCTGTTCTCTAGTAAGGACTCAGTCAAGCAAGGTGTGGATACTACACAAAGCTATTTATATGGTTAGAGACAGGTGCCACATTAATGTAATAGAGCAATTTTTCAATCTACAGTATAATTGTTTCAACGTTTCACACAGCAAATGCAACTGATTTGGACCAGAAAAGAAAGAAAAGAGAAGGTGCATCTACTTCTCTTTGGCATAAAATCGTTTCTTACTCTGTGTCTGGAAGATCAATATACAGTATGATAGCATATTCTTAGTTTGGGATTTAAAAGTTGTGTCCACGCTTTGGGAGTTTAAAGCTGGTACACTCTCCCTGGATCAGGTGAAGATGTTGCTAAATCTCTGTTCCAAGAGGTTCAGAAGGCATTAGCTAAATTCTTTTGTGATGGGTTATAAAGGGTCAGACAAAGTGTGCTGTACAGTACCTGCATGTAATGAACACTGTAGCAGTGTTCAGACTGCTGTCAGCCCAAAGGCTCCTCTATAGACCTGAGTCTCTTTCCTTCCAGAAAGAGACTTTTGTCCACCACGCTGGGAAGATAAATTTTGATAATCAAATTTTCATAATAATACTGCAGAATGAGATTTGCCTGTTTTACCTAATTTGTACCTTTTACCTCATTTGTAATTGGGAGCGAGGTCTGTTAGACTAGTGAGTGCTTTTTAATTATTTTGTTTTTTGTCCAGCTACGTGCTGCATGCTGTCTCGGCCAGTGGCGGATTACAGATCCTCAGTACTGTTTTGACACCAAGTTCATCTCTGGAGTCAAATCCTCTTATGTTTCTGCTACAGGTGGAAACTATTGTAGACACAAACACTAACACTTCTGGACTGTTCTTAATTATTGGTTTACTGTTAATATTTGATCCATGGACAGCAATTAAGGAAACAAGGTGCATCTATTTCAATAACATCAGAGATTTTAAGAGCTTAAAGACATTCACTGGCAAAAAGGTAAGAAGAAGAAAACTCTATGTTCTGCCAGGTAATGTTTATGTTGTACCCCTATTCCAACAAACGCAGGGGATATGTAGTGGAAAACTCTAAACTCTATTGTTGCTGAAATTTCCTTCCTAAGCACCATCCAGCCAGGGGCTGACGACAGATGTATATTCTTTAAATTAAGAGAAACAGCTTTTCATTGTTTCCAACGTCATCCTAGCCTACAGCCTTTGTTTCAAAGGTAAGCAGAAGTATTTTGAAGAATAACCTGACTGCTCACTCACTGTTTTTATTTTTGGGCAAAAACATTATAGAGAAAATACAAATAAGAGTTGAGTTTGCAAATTTTATCCTGTCTTAGGACACATTAGTCATTTCAATGAATGGCAGATACTGGATAGGGTGCTCACTGTGTTTCCAGTTTAAAGTGCTCTCCAGAGCTAGAGTTGGTGTATTATAAAACACCAGCTGGAGATATTTGAGATTCTCTGGGCTATTGGCAGGGTGGTTTGTTCAGTGGATGACAGAGAACTACAAGTGTCTGCAGAACCTGAAAGCTTATTCAAAAAAGGAAATAAGGAAAAATCAAATTTTGATGCTGTTTTTGCTGAATGGAATTTGTGGTTGGTTGCTCATTTATGTATAAAATGTGGTTTGTGAAATTTCATGTTACATAATTGTAATTGTTCTGATATTACTGAATAAAGATGATCATAAAACCTCCTGCTATTGTTTTGTATATAACAATTAAAAAAGAACACATTCCAGTAAGTGTAGGAAGGAGGAATATTTCAGAAAGTATGTGAGCTCTTGGTTTTTGCAAGTGCTAGATAAATAAAATAAAAACCTATTGCAATGCACATGATTCCCACTAGATGGAGCACAAGTGATATTCTTGTTACAATTCAAGTGGGACAACCGACAGACAAGAAAATTGATATGCGAAACAACCAAAATAACAGCCTAACCTTTTTAAAATCTCAATTGTGGGAAACTATACCAAATATTACAAAACTGATTTAACCAATGGTTTAGTGTTGCACTTGGCCAAGTAAATCCAAACGGAATAAATACCGTTCTAGTAACAATGCAGATTACATACAATAAGATTTAAAATTTCAGTCTTGTCAATATGTGTATTTATAAATAACTACTGTTCAAAGCAAGTTTTGCTTTTACCCAATAAACTCCAGACTTGTTACAAACCATTTTAGTGGCAATTTTAGTGACGATGAAAAATCAAAATTGGCGACATGCAATTGACTTAAAATCTGACAAATAATCAGGAACGCCTATAACTGCTTTAACTTGCCCCCAGCAAAAGCTGCTGTGGTGAAATGGTTATGATTATGAATATGAATGGGAATGTGAATGTGAATATGATCATGATTGGTTAAACTAAAATATTGGAATATGCCTACAAATTTAAACTTCTTTATATCTTTTCAAACTATGGCACTTAAGGATCCTTAAGCAAATACAATTTACCTAAAAATACAATACTGCAAAAAGTTTTTCCTTCTTAAATCAAGATGAATGTTTGACTGCTATTTTATTTAAAAATTTAAGACTGCATTTGTATAAAAATGTTCACTAAACTGCTGATGCTGAAAAACATTTCATCCAATTTTCATCTTCCCCGATTACAAACCCATACTGATATCTTAGTGTGACACAGATTTCTATAAGTCTTTTTCTGCCCTCTGGTGATTAATAGTAATGTTAAACAAAATACCCCTCACAAAAAGACATTTCTCCACCTATCAAAGTTTTAGAAATAAGTATCTACTGTATCAATTTACACATTTACAGTAACCTTAACTCTTATAGATGAAATAGCATTTTGATTCTTAGGTATTTTAATACGGCTGATATCAGTGTATTTAAGCTATTGCAGTTACAATATTCACCAGTACAAAGATGAAGTATTTTTGTAAAATCTTTTATATGCCTAAATGTCAGTGCTTACTTTAAAACTTTAAACTTTAAAATATTATAAAGGAAAAACCCAGACTGATTTCAGATTTCAGACTGTTGCATTATTAAATGACAATGTCAGAACCTACTTTAACAGCAAAATCAGACATTCAGCAAGAGTCATTCACTGGAGCTGAAAGGCAGTATGTGACTTTACAGCACTAAGCCCTAGGCCAGGGATGGGCAAACCCTTTTAGCCCAAGGGCCACATTAAATTTTGAAACTGTATAGCGGGCCACTTCAGGTTGCTGTTACAGATAGCCTAGGCTGTGCTGTCATGATTCAAGCTGTGTGCAATATATACCCTATTGTTTTAAAGTTTAAAGTTTTCTGTAAGTTCTACAAGGACATATTCAACAGGATAAAAGCAAATTTTGTCTTTGTCATCTTGATGAGCTACATCATACTGTAACTTTCTGACCTTGCTAGTTATATATTAGTGTTCTAACCTGAAATTAAGGCAATTCACTTTTTACCTTTGAAATATAATTAACACTGCTCACACATAAAAAAGCAAAACCTTGAACTCATAAAATATCCTCTTTGATGCTAGGACTGTGAACATACTTTATCTGCAGAGTGAGCTGGACTGTGTCTTAAGTGAAGACGGGAAAAATGTATGTGTTATAGTTAGTGAATTTCACTTTCTCACAAATTTCTTTATTCCACTGACAAAAAGGTTGGAGCTGAAAGCAGCTACAGTATCAGTGACCCCTATGTGTGCAGCCACAAAATGTGTACATATTTACTTCAGATAGCTGGAAGTACAAGGGTTTCTTTGTCTGTGGCTGCACTCCAAGAACCTTTTTTCTTTTCTTCATGTTATTTACACATTAGAGGCTTCATAAATCATTCTAGACCAGGTTAAGTGTTGGTTTTTGAAGAAGTCATGGAGGAATTCAAGCACTGCAAAGCCAATGCAAATGTAGAGAAGATAACCTGAGGGTTTCAAAGCTGGGTCATTAATTCATTAATGAACTAATCAGTTAGAATCAATTAGCCTCCTGCCCCTGATCTGGAAAAGAGAAATAATTGGATGTGTAATTATCTACTTGCAGTCTCTCAGCCTTGAGGGTGAGGTATTAATTGGTTTTCATATATGTTTTGTAGATACATAAAAAACTATGCTTTAAGTCGCATCAATTGCTGTTTATTCTGTGTAACTGAATTCGATATTTATTTTTCCTGGCAGGGGCATCTGCAAGAAAATCCTTTGAAAAGGAGAGAAAACATACTAGCAAAAAAAAGGGAAAATTAACATACAGTACAGTATTCAATCCACTTCTATTTTCTTGCTGCATAGTTTTCTCCCCATTTACAGAGGAAATATATTCATTTTAATTAAAATGAATGGAACTAATATGTTCGTTGTTTGCACAGAGATTGAAAACAAGATTAAGAAAACTACCAGTCAAGAAAGCATCTGGTTAAGTCAAAGCTGATTCGGGGAAGATACTGATATTTATTATTACTAACTGACATTGTGCGTCTCTATGTCAAAATCACAATGTTGTGTTCTTTTTTTTAACAACAAACAAAAGATAATAGGCTCCAGCTCCCCTACAGCCCTGTATTGGATGAAGTGGGTAGAAAATTGATGGATGGACAAAAGGTAATCATATAGGTTTAGAAAAAATGACAATAATTTACAAAAATAGCTGAACTAATTTTCCATGCCATTTTTATTAGTAATACTTTTTGGAAGCAAAAGACCCTTTCAATCTTCGTTGTAATTAATGTTACCTAACATGGCAGAGAGAGACCATGAGGAAAATAACAGCAATGATGTTCAACAATTGAGTCAAACCCAGTTGAAGATTACTAAGATTGCATTTTCATTTCCTTTTATAAATTATTTGTTTGGATGAAGCTTTTGGGATCATATAAAAAATGAAAAAAACAAAACAGTACTACCCTGGTGACTATGATTCTTAAATCACAAAGTTTTGATATCAATAATCAGCATATCCAGGTGGCCACGTAACTGAAATGATTTAAATTATTACACTAGTTACTACATTTAAAGCAGTGCATTAGGGAGGTATTTACAAAGATACTAACACATTCAAATCAACACATCCGTGGCTCATAAAACATACCAATGTCTTGAGTAGAAATTCCTTAGGAGCAACTGTTGAAGAGTAACTCACAGCTAGTCATTTTGTTTGTTACTCACTGGCACTTGAAAAAAAAGGAAGAGGGGCTCGTTACAAACAAGGATAAATAAAACCTAGGGAAAGATGTTTTGGGAGAACAGAAACAGCTGAACATTTGAAGCTGAAAAGCTCAATTCTATGGCATTGTGTACCACTACCCTAATGTGAAAACATGACCAGCCCAGTCCTTCTCAATCAGTATTGCTGCCATTATTGACAGCTAAAAAGATCAGCTCTGAAAAAACATGTCAGGGGTTAACCATCACTGGGGGGCAAGAGACTAATACAAGATGCTCAGTTTGGGTATTAATGACTCTCTAAGCTGTTAATGACAGCACAAAGTCCTCAGTTTCACTGGGTTCTTTGTGCAGTATCACTGGAGGAGCTATCTTGTCCTCAGGGTGTAGGGGGGTGCAGAGCACAGTGCAACAGATAATTAAACCTGTCTCAAGACAGGTGTGAGATAAGATAAAATGCCCCCTGAATTTCATTCATGTTACTGGTTTGTTTGGGGAGTTTTTGCAACCAGATATGGCACAATTGTTAAGATAGCGGATCTTAGTTTCTGAAAACTATGGTTCTCACCATGTTGTGCACCTCAGGGAGGCTTAATTCATTGTGTTATGAGGCACTTGATTCTTGAAGACCATGTTACTTCCAGGAAGGCTCCTCTCTGAGTTCCACACTCAGTAATACCCTCTTTTAACATACAGTACAAAACTATAAACTGTAACAGATTTAGCAGGTACATTTGGAAAATTATTTTTAAATCAATTTGTAGTCATGTGTTTTAATTTAACTGTTATTTAACATATATCATATTAAAATGTTTTACCAAATTTACAAAAGCAAACCTACAACAAACTATTTTAGGACAGATCTATTCAGCAGATGCAATGAACTGTAACAAGCAATACTGCAGCTGTATATAGCAGTTTGTCTTCACAGCATATACTGTTTGCAGTTCAGATCTTCAGAATAACAGGGTAGCTAGTATGCTTCACTGGAAGGTAATTGTCTAGCTAGAAATTGTGTATGTTGATATTTGCTATGTATATCCTAATATTAATTAATAATATAAAATATCCTAGATAATTTTAGTTTTGCTTCCTTTGTCCTCTAGTGTAGTTATGATTTGAATAAAAAAATATACAATATAGAATTTAGTTTACAAAGCCTTCTTTTCTAATGGAGATTGCAGTAGACCTGGGATTAGAAATGACCAAATAAAAAAATGATAAGGATAATTTAGTTGTCTGAAGAACATAAAGAAAGCATGTGAACAATGAACAAGTTAGTTTAGTAGGTTCTACGGGAGTCAGAAGACATTATCCTACAGGTAGGGGTTACAGAGGTATCATCTGTTTCTGAATCCAGTGTAAATTCAGTAAAGAGGTACTACATTATTTATACAACCTTTTGCTAAGATAAACTAACTTAATTTTCATAATGCAAATTCAAAAAGAATGTAAAACCATCTAGAGAGACAAGTAGGATAAAACAGAGGAGAACACAGCAGGACAAAACAAGACAGGACAGGATGTAAGTGTAAAGTTTAAAAGGGAAACCTTATGGTTAAATTCAGTATAATCTACTTATTACAATAATGAGAGGAATCACAATCACATTAATAATAATTAATAATAACCAGCAGGAAAACAGGAGTGATAACAGCCCTATTACCATTACTGTGAAGATATACTACCTTCTGTCTTCAGGAAAATAGAACTGTCTTGTTAAGACTTATATAAAATTACTGAATTAGAATGCACCTGCAGAAATGTACCTGATATTAGTGATGTACCAAATATTGAAAAAAAGCAGATTGAAGTGCTGCTTCCTATAAAGTGAAGCTTGGCCCCCAAGCACATTCATGGTACGGGAAGGTGGGGCTTCTGTAAACTCAATACCCTTCCCCAGGCAGATCTGAGCTATAAAAGTCCAGACACAAGAGGATGTCATCACATGGTTCCTCAGCTGCCATAGCCCCAGCCTCTAATGCACAGAGCAGCTGTTCAGCACATTACAGAGGCGGGTACTCTCACTTCTACTGTAACCGGGATTCATACCATCCATCTAACTGCCTGTCTGAGGCCCTTTAAACATCATAGCACAGCAGAGCCGAAATAACAGTTCCTATGCATCAGAGCTGTTTGTATCCTTATTTCTGATCAGCCAGACAGCAGCAATAAATGCTGGAACTCATCAATGCATTTTATCGCATGGAAATAACAAAATCCTGAATTGAAGGTTTAGGTATAAAATCCATAAAATAACTACTCATTTTAAGAATAAATGTACTTCCTCAATAAAATAAAGTGACACCATGGCATGGATTCAGTTCCAACTTCCAATTTAATAAAACCAACCAATTCTCAGTCATGCTAACTATTGCATCCAATACACTAATAGTCTGTTTACTGTACATAACATACAGTACAAAGACTCGGCCAAGACATTCCTAGTACCAAGATGCATATCTCACCAATCAAAGTTCTGTGACTCAAACTCATGAATGGGTTCCTTATTTAGCTCCTAATATGTGGAAAGACTAAATTAATGTTTAATCATCTTTAAAATTGTTGACGTTGGAAGTTGATCTATGAGTGAGTCATTATTCTTTAACCACACCTTTAAAAAGTTGAAAGGCTACTGTGGTGACATAATATTGAAGAATAAACTGAAGTACAGCAGGTTCTGATGAGCTGGATGTGGATTGGTGGGTGTTGGAAGCCAATGAGGGGCTGAAAATGAACATTAACAGGTGGCCAGAGAAAACCCATGCATGCCTTAATGATACAAAGATTAAAAGGAAAACAGGCTGTGCCACATATTCTTAAGGCTGTTTAGGTAACGATTAGCTCTTATTCTTTTAAGGAAACAGAATGCCGCACTTTTTGAGTTTTGCAGCTTAGGAAATAGAATATCTCTATTGTTTACTACTACAAAGACAGCAGGACCAAAAGATGATGGTCACCTTGGATTTACTATACAATGAATGGCATATAACATTTCTGATGGTAAGCTTTCCTTTAAAGAATATAAATGCAAATACAAATGACAGTCTTATGGTTGTGCCTGTCACCCAAGACTAAGTCTTATTAATAACAACCTTCGTCATACTCTTTATCCTGAAGTGCTTGCCACATGAATGATTCAATTATGGCAGACCTCTCACTGCCAGCCACTAAGTGTGTATATTGGCAGAAATTGTTCGGCTGACTGTACAACTCCCCACCACTCCCATTATGGGACTCATTGTAACAATAGTCCAGAATAATAAAGCTAGTTAGTGAAGTGCTGATATACATGAAACGGGTTTTAAATGCTGCTATGTTTCCATTCTATGTTATCAGAAATTTGTGCTTGCTCCACCTAATATCAAACATTTAGGGTTAACCCTTAGGACTAACTATTAAAAAATTACAAAACAATTTAGGATCATTTTTGTTTGCAGATACATATATAATTAGAATAATGTAGATTGGAAAGCTCAGTGAGGCAGGTAACAAAGATTTATAAATGCTTCTTTATCCAAGGCATATACTGTAAGTCTATTAGGCTGGAGACAGATTCTGAGATAAAACAGAAGACCTGATTAGCAATCTGTTTCTCTCTTCTGCCTCAGTAAAAGCTGAAACCAAAGATATACAGTCTATATCCCTCTTGGCACACAACAGTTCATCTGGTCTGAGACTGGAACACCTACTAACAGGAGAATAAGGATCAGAAAAGGAAAAAAAAAAACATAAACACATGCTTAACTATCCAGGTCTGTCAAGAATCTCTGCTTTCCCTGATCACACAAACACCGGGGACTCTGGATAATCCCGCCAACCACAAAATCCCTCCCAAAAAAACATATGTATGTGTGCATCTGCAAAAACAGGTTAAGGGGTCAATGTGCCAGTGATGAGTTATATCTGTCAGGTGGGTAAATGTGCCGAATTCAGTCATAAACAGAGCCTCCCTTAGGTGTTTCATTATGGTGCACTGCAATTTTATCTGTTCACAGTGACAGCAGAAGGTTACTGCCCTGGGTTAGAAAACATAACATATGCTTATTCCAACACAAACAATTAAACCAGTGCACAGCAAGATAAGCCCAAGTAGCTGTTCGTTTCTCAAACAAGGCTTTGGGGTACAAATTCCTATCATTTTTTTGTGGCAGCATAAGATCCAAGCAAGATTTTTTTTTAACAGATGAAAGAAAGTAAATACAATTCCTCTTTTTTTAGCATGATTCCTTTAATCTACCGGATTATTTAAGTAATATTTGCACACATTCTTTTACAAGCATTTCATTAAAAGAAATAAAGTGCAATGGAATTTCTGGAAAATTGCAATGTGTTCCAAGATCTGAAGAAAATGTCGTTACTGCAAAATATTAACTCAAGGCAGTGGATGTTGGTGCAACTGGTTTTAAAAAGGTTATTTCCACACAATTCAAAACTAAAGAAACTCACATGCCATTATAAATCATTTGGCAGTAGCCTTGTGTGTCTTCTAAATTTGGAAAATATAACTATATAGAAATATAACTAAATATATAACATATTAAATATGAAGTGAGCAGGAGAGTCGTCGTTTCATTCTCTGAGAAAACATATTTGATCAGCCATCTTTGGAATGATATAAGTATTTGTTTGTTGCCACTAGATGGAAGCAGTACCCTGCATCTTCAAATGTCTTCCCCTACCAAGTATGAACTGCACTTATATTGAGTGCTAATTCACTTCTATCCTTATTTTGTCCAATTCATCAATCTAGCATTTATTGTTTATAGAAACTGGCCTTATGGATATAAAATTAGCACTAATGTTAAGTCATTTGCTCATTAAACTGCTATATGATATTTACCTTTCCATTATGTTTCCCTAAATAAACAGAATAGGATGTTCTCTTGTTTCCTCTTTGGAATGTGTAACAGTTTTGAGTAAACATTAAATATTATTCAGTATCATTTCCAGGTAGTAAATATGTGGAGAATAAGACAGTATAAGCAAAATAAAAAGATATATTTTTATAGTATATCACAGTGTTTGAAAAAGAGATTAATTTGCATTTCATTTATGACTCATAAGATTTTGTACTGGGCCTTGTACTTTGCCTTTTACTCTCACAGACAAAAATTGTTAATATTTATAACAATAAGAAGAAAACAGATGCTGATACAATGGAGTTCTTGGACAGGAAGTGGTTACTTTTTCTTAAATGTGGAAAGTTTCATGACAACAACATTAATAAAACTACATCATTTAAAAATATGATAAGCAAGGTTTAATGGTATGGCTCATTAAAACATATAGTTATGACTGATCTACATCTACTCTAAGACACAGGACAGTTGTTGCAACTGCAGTCCATAATTGTTGGCATCAGTTAAGACAAGGCTTGACATACAGCTTGAGGAGGTACCTTTCTCTTCAAAATATGCCAGTTATTTTACTTTCTTTGCTGCTATAAATATTTAGGGCTGACATCTGCTTGGTGTCTGCATTTCATTGTTATTGCATTTTACTCATTTCTAGTCAAATTGTCTGCACAGGTTGCTGTTTGCCTTGCTGATTCATTAACCCCCTGTTGAACAAAAGACGTCTGGAAAGGCTTTTACAGGAAGTGTATAGGAAATACAAATTAGCATTGCACAAGGCCAATGGTGTATTGTTATACACTCAGATGAGGGCAACGGTAAGACGTTTCCCCTATATCATTTCCTCCCATTGTGCTTTGAAAGCTTTTCTACTTTGCTTTTTTAAAGTTGGCAATAAGAGAAATGAACTAGCAGGGTGAAGAGAACCACCCAGATCACATAGAATAGTACCTGCAATAACACGGACTGTATTACACCATTGTCTTAGATCCTTAATATACACAGTATATAAGGTCAGGATGACCAGACTGTTTCTCTACAGTCCTCTCAACTACAAACAGAAACCCCCCCTAAACCAGAAGAGGCTAATCAAGTTGAAAAAGGGAAAGTTTGAACCAAACAGTTAATAAATCTTTAGCACAATAACTAAAAGCTGAGGCCATGGTAGTCAAATCTAGATTTTTATAAAGTATTTTAAAAACATGTCCAACATAAAAAACAAAAAATGGAATCCATATGATCCCTAAAGTGTCGCGTTCAAATCTGATGGAGACATGTAGTGATAGACTCACTGATGCTGTATGGATTGTGTGTTCACAATCACTTCTTTATAAAGTCTTTATGTTTAGACTAAAGAAAGAAATAGATGAAGGAAAAGTGTTTTATATATTTCATGCCACATGTGCCATATTATTTGGTAACCAAATCTTTGTGCGCTTGGTTAAAGAATTAATTTTAACCAATTCTTTCAATAAGAATTTTATATATACAGTATGCTATCAACTTTTTTTTCTGTTTATAATGAGGACAAAACTGGCTATTGTTTCAAAGAATGTATGGATGAGGAATATTTATAAAAATAAGTCTGAATAAATATTATCTATGTTTCCAATTTATATTGTGTAAATATGAAAAGGTTAGGACTTTCAATATGTGATTTGCAAGCTTACGAAATATTAAATATCCTTTGCATATTTTAGTATAAGACACTTTAATATAAGAACACTAAGGTTACAAATCAGATTTAACCTATTGGCAAATTTAATTAAAACAAATGTTTGTGTTTCAAGTAATGAAACAATACTTCACATGTAATGAAGGTACTGATTAATAAGTCAATGATCACTGGGTTACAAAATTTTACATCCATGCTCGTTATTGGCCCTCCATTCATAGAAGAATATACTGAAAATGTAACAAAGCTATGGTTCCAATACTGAATTATTGGATTTTTACATTTCTTTCAGTATACATTTATTCACATCTGTTTTTATGTAGCATTTTAAATTACATAAATAGAGCACGACTACAAAAATATAAAATAGTGAAGCAAAGGAATCTAATCTATAGTGGTTGTTCTAGCTGTCTTCTTCCAGAACAGGAATTTCTTATGGAATATATTCTGAAGATATTGATGATCACTGTTCCTCTTTGAAGTACATGGCAGCACAAATGAACATGTCAGTTGCTACTCTCTCTGGAATTTTAAGCCACTCCAGAGAACTGGAAGGCTGCACTTCAGGAATTCAGTCTCTGACATGACAGCAACTAAATCTTCATGTTTGTCATCTATGTGCACTTTATATATGGGTATTAAAATGATCAGCCTTATCCTATTAAGAGGTAGTTATTACACTTGATCTTCTTTGTACACCTTTTACTAAATGTGGTTTTTCTGTCTCACATGCACTTGTACTTTGAGTTTAGTAGACTTTAACAAAACACACAATTCACCAGAGCTACAGAAAAGTGTACAACTTAAATAAAACTACAGGAGAACTTGCTGAAAACAAATTACAAAAAAAAATCATAATCAGTTGTCTTGGCTGTTCCAACCACATTATGTTATTTCCTTCTTAAACAGTTGGACCTACAGTATATTGTGTCATTGTCAAAAAAAAAGTTTTATTTATGTTATACTGTTTTGGTAGGTATTGTACAGAGACATAATCTGGCTTGTTTTCATTAATTTAAAACTATGTAAACTAAAGTTAAGATTTTCTATTGAAAATAAAAATAAAACATTTAAAAAGGTCTCTCTGTGGATTCTATGAAACTATTCAGAAAAAATAATTTAAACCTTATGTCAATTGTTCAAATGAGCTAGTGCTAATGTATTCATCCCATCTAAATACATTACTGTGTAGCAACAGAGTCTTATGAGGTTCATTGATTCAGACAACTAGACAAAAGTGAAGAACCTGGTGTTATTTTTATTGCCTAGAAACTCTGTGCCGGGTAAAAAAAGAAAAGAAGGTACACTTTCATTGCTTGTGGTTATGAATGTGTTATTTTCCATAGATGGAAAGGCCCTGTAGCTTATGTCTGGTGGAAGGACTTTCTTTAAAGTTGGCCGACGCTCAACTGTTCAACTGTGCTGCAGATGTGGCCTTGGGGGACCCACCACAAGGACCTTTGAAAAGTCAGAGCCTGCTGAGTAGGCACCTGCAGCAACACATCAAGTTGTGTGGTGTTCAGGAACTATAAGGGCAAATGCAGAGGCTGTTGGAAAGGAAGGGGCTACAGGATGTTGTCTTCTCTTTCAATGTCAATGAGTTTATTCCCATTTCTAAATGCTCCAGTGTCTCAACAATGCTGGTCACTGCCTTCAGCGGACACAGGAGGCTACATTCTTCTCTTCTGATCTAATGCAAGCTCTCGTACGCTGATCTCAATGTCAGGGGTGAGATCCCTCATAAACCAAGCAAGTGTGTGGTCAGAAAGGAGACACAGAGGCCTTCAGCCAAAGCATACATCTAAGCACATCTTAAAAGCAAGTCACGTATAAAAATAAGGAACTATCAAGAGGTTTGTTAGCACAGACCCAACAAAAAGGTATTAGCCTCAATCAGGTGATAGATTTCATTTCTTTTCCTCATGCATGGCAGCCAGTATTCTAAGCAGGCCATTTCCAAACCATCACACAGAAAAAACCCAAACAATGTGACCTTAAGACCACAAAGAGCACTCTACTGAGTGACTGTTGAAGGCCATGGAAATGTAACTAGAATCCAAATGTTCACCCTTCAACAGGGAATATTCATTAATGTAAACGAGGCAGACCCAACGAATCTCTGCTCATAGGAAAGTCTGCAGAACTTTCCAGTTGACCAGTTCTGATGACGGATTAACAGCAAGTGATTTTCCCCCAAATCATTTAGCACCTTTTTGTTATTACAGATGTGGTTAAAACTACTCCTAAATTACTTATATATTTACATTTTTATTAAATCAATCCACATATTGATATGAAAACCTTGGGGAAAAAATTATAAATTATTACAAAAGTCTAGCTTTTCAATATCTGTCTACAGCTCATTTACAAAACCTGACTATTGGTTAAAAGGTAGAAGCACCTGATTCTATTGATGATATGATATTTAATGGGAAGACCATTAGAAATCAGTCAAGTAATTTTGGTTTGGAAGGCACCCTAAGTGGACTGTCTGTGCTGGCCGGTAATGCTGATAAACACATATTAACTTTCAGAATGTGAATTCTTGATTTGCTTTGAGTAGCAGGGACAAACTAATACCCTTGTCTTGTGTAAACAGAGGGAAACTGGAGGATATTTAGAAAAGTCTGGTTCAACTGTTATACATCCAGTGCTGCTGGAACCTTCTACTAAATCTTTGGGGATCTGGTAGTAGAAATATGAAACTCAGAACACAGAAACTTCTCATGCAAAATATAACTTCAGCCCATCTAAAATGTATAGAAAGGAATAGCTCATGAATATTTGTTTAATAATGGAGAGGGAAACTTGTTTGTTTGAATAACCAGTATGGTTCTCAACATAATCTTACACAATTGAAACCCTCTTCCGCCTCAGGGAAGAGTATATTAAAATGATCCTTGCAATATCTTGGGCAGAATTTCAACATTAGTTTATCAAAAACAAAGAAATCATTATTGTTCACTGTAAAAGGGCGATTTTGCTTCCTTCCAATGTTTGCTCATCCAGATCTGAACAGCACTTGAATTTCTGCATCGCCACAGATGTCAAAAAGTAGGCTTTTATTAAAAAACACAGCATCCCAGATCCAGGGACTAGCTCTTCATGCCAACCACACAGAGGCAAGAAAGAGAGGGGATACAGGGAACACAGACCAGGCCCTGCCAATGTAAATAAAGCAAAAAAAAATAAACACATTGCTAATTGCAGTCTACCTCTTTCAACATGAACCAAATATTATATAATCTACTAAAATGTCAGTGCTAACCTGCTTTAGAAAAAGTGAATAAACTAGACAATTTTGTAGAAACTAAGAAAAACAAATAACACAAAACAATGAGATGCCATCTTCCTAATTTTATAAGAACAAGTTGTGTGTTATGTTGCATCACACTATAAATCCACTTAGTAAAAAAGGAGATCTACAAAAATAATTAAGTACATACATCTGCCAGTTCTGTTACTACACCCAAGATACAAAGATTTTGATTAACTTAAAATACAAAAAGAACAAGATAGCTTACTGTTTTCATATATTTATGGAATAAGACGCATTCGTTTTTCACAATTTAGAAAACTTGGATTTTCTTTTTCAGAAAATGTAAGTACTCACAATAGGAAACAAGACCAGAATAAACAGTTCTTCTTCGAAGAATCATCCATTGTAAGGAGAATATAAACATTAAATAAAAAATGTGTTCTGCTGAATCAAGATCTTGTGCTTAAATCAGTGTATACATTTCTCTTAATAGCCTCTCGCTCATCCAAAACTAAACAGGACATTTCTCACCAACCCAATGATTTGAAATATTGCTTTGCTGTAATTGTGAAATTCAAAGTTAGCCACATATTTTTATGCAGAGGAAGATTTGTGAAGATTTCCACTGACGCAAAAGCAATTTGAAATCATTGTGAACATCTCACTGGTCACTTACAAAAATGGTATCTTCTGATTCCTAATAATAATAATGTGATTGTTTTTCATCTTAAGATGCATTAGAATAACACAAAGTGATTAGAAAACTTATAACACATATTACAAAACTTGTTTTCAGAACAAAACAGGATAGAAGAAAAAATGTAAACCAAACATACATATATTTGAGATCTTTATTAAGTTCCCCAAACACTATAAAATATAAAGTTTCAGAAATATTGAATAAAACTAAATAAAACGATAAAAGCTTTTCCCCATTTCCTAGTTTGGCGGGCTAAACCTTCTTTCTTAGTTTATAGAAGTCAACCCTTGGAAGCATCTACAATGTAAACATTCCATTGTGTGACACAATGAATTGTTTCAAAGAGTGTTATAAATGACTACACCTCTCCTGTTTACATTATGATGGCCATGAATAACATAGAATAAATAGCTTGAGCCTTAATGCAGCTGGGTTATTTTTTAACATTGGGTTTGGTAGACATTTTCATTTTCAGCATTAAACAACTTAAATGACTTGAAGAATGCACAGATTTAAAACATTTAAGATCATCCAAAAAAGCACTAGAGAATCACTAAATAAAACATGCTGCTCTTTCCTTAAAAGACATTGTTTGCAATGTGCTGCAAAATGATGTTAATCTTTGTCATAACCTGGATAATACTTTATATATATAATTGTGTACAATTTTGAATATGACTGCAGAAAAAGTTAAATATTCTTTTGTCACTGCCATTTTTAAATAATCACAGTTTAAACACGTCCACTTACATTACTGATATTAATACATTATTGAAAAATTAACAAAAGCAATATGTTCAACACTGCTTAATACACATAATCAAGCTAAACATATTGCATTTCACCACAAAGTCCATATTTTAAAACACATATATAGGAATCCATTCACTTTAAACAAAGAATTCAGTGTTCATGATGTTAAATGTATAGGGAGCAAAGGACATTACAACAGCCATTAATCTAGCAAGTAAAGTAACCGTTTCAAGTCACTTGTGGCATCAGTATTTTACACAAAAAAGCTGCATCTTCTACTGCAGACAATCAGTCCTTTTTATCTAAGCTTTTTTATGATCAGTTATGAAGTAAGGACTTCAAAACCATCCTTACATAATCAGCACTTTTGTTGATCTTGTTTTGTGTCACTCATAGGTTTTAGGTCAGTGGCTCAGGGTCATATAAAGCCCTCACTTATAAGTTAGTAATTTGACTGCCTTTGGAAATAGGTTCAATGTATTCTTACAAGTCAGCTAAAGTTTTATTGCAAGCATATTTTTATATTATCAAATACTTTTTGAAAGTCACAAAGGCTGATTTGTCTATTCTAATATAAATGTCAGTGCACTACTGCTAAAGTAAGTAAAGGAAACCAAGAAGATATGCAGAACTGTAGTTTGATACAATTATCCATATAACACATGGCTCAGCAAAATATAAATATATTTGAAAAATCTTTAAATTATAAAAAAGTACAGTTTTCCCATATCTAAAAATAGGCCAAGACAGGCAAATAATTCTCAGTTAAGACTGTTGTTCTTACCTGAGTTTCATGAAATATCATTTGAAAGACAGGTGACAGGACCAGTGACAAACCCCTCCTCTGTGTTCAGCAGTTAGTGATCAGCAAGTGAAAGGAGACTTGGCAGATACATTGCTTGCAGCAGACTTTCTATGAAGCAAATATGAAGCCAAGGAAAAATACTGTTTAGTTAAAGCCTTACAATTTACAATTCAACAATCTCATTATATGTATTTCTTAAACTAATTTTTATAGCAGAAATTGCAAAGGAGGAATTTTAGTGTTGTGATTGGTCATGTTCACATGCATTCCTTACATTACTGTGCCAAGAGATAAAATTTCAGCCACAACTTCATAAAGTCATACATATCTGTTGAATTAAAGCATAACTTACACACAACAAAAACAGGCATGCCATACATCACAATGATTTAACTAAATGAAAAATTAGTTCTTGGTCTGTACCATCTATAGCAGATGTGTATATGTTGCACTGACCAAAACACAAGCAATAATTGGATGATATTCAGATTTATTAGAACTGTTATAGAGCAGTGATGATACATATTTTTGAATTAGAACTTTAAAGCAGAGATGTCACTTCAACAATATCTTAACAAATATTCATTTGTTTTTACATCCTTGTGAAACTGTGGCTTACAGAGGAAGTAGACAAAGTAAAATTGTAAAAAAATAGATTTAAGCTATTAGAAATTGTTTCAATGAAAGCAAGAAAGTAGCCTACAGAAGATATTAGTTGTCCATTTGCTTGTTACATTTTAATTAACATGTCTGCTGTGTGCTCCAAAACTGTATTTGAAAGACACCACCCAGACTTACTATTCAAGCTGAATCTCTGATATCTTTCAAGAAACAACCGGTCTATTTAATCATTTAGCTATTACCAAACCAAATTGGTTGGAATTTGGCCAGATGTTCTTCTCTTCTCATTTTCAACCTTTTTTATGTTAAAATAACTATAATCAAAGTAGCACTTCCAAAATACTGCTTGTGAAATCTGTGAAATCTTTCTGCTTTTCCATCACATGGTCTGTCATCCTATATAGCAAAAATATCTTACTTATATTCTATTTTATGTGTGATCATAGATGACAAAGTTGATAAATATTTCAAATTAGATGGTAAATTAAGGCAATTAACAAAAGACCTAGTTCAATGAATTAAACCTTATTTAAGTTTCAATGAAATGGGAGTGAAAGTATTATTGGAAGGCTTTTTGTAGATCTTACTGTTATCAATGCTTAATGCCTCAGCTACACTTAGGGTTGTAGGTAGTGATGCAACTGCAAGGTTCACACATTAAGCTGCTTGCTCACTAGAACAATGCAAAAAGAGTTCTCTCCTTCATACACCAATAACTTCTGAGACCAAAGCAGCAATCACTGAAGTCCCCTTCAACCCCAACAATATTTTTCAATAATCTATTAAAAGTACTGTAAGGATTTATTTGTTAACCTAGACCAACTCACCTTGTTTTTGTCAAACACGCTGTGAAATAGAACTATAATACAACTTTTAAATAAATGTTGAAATCATAATAAAATGAAGAAACCACCAGGTCCAGTTTACAAAATACAATGGGTCATTGACTGCAATCTCAAGATGGACATGCAATAAAAACAAGCCAGCCAGAAAAGAATAATCCTGTCCCCTTTCTTACTTCAGGAAAATGCCTACATATTCCAGAACCCTGATTAAATATTGTAGTTACCCTTAGTTGAGGTGAATACAGACTTTTCTTCCCTAAACATAGACATATCCTAAAACAAAATGTACTTTTGATTAACTAGATTTCATTATGCTATACAGCATTTGATTTGGCAATTTTAAAACTATGCAAACAGCTTTGATGGGAACGACGTAACATTTCATTATATCATATACAGTATAACAGCAGTAGCTTTTTTTAATTAAGCCTGAAGTGCAAAATTAAACAGGGAAAAACAATGCACACATTGCTCAGTGATTTTACAAGTATCATCTTACTCTGCTGTTCGCCTTGGCTTTATGTATAGATGAAGGCTACCGTTCCCATAGATAACTGTCTATTTTTTAAGGCTTACCAGTATGTTTGGGTTTCTGGGAAAGTCTGAGAGGAAATTATGCAGAAATACCTACTGGGACTGCATTCTAATATTGAGTTTTGAAACTGTTGTAACTGCAGATATTAAAAATGCATAAGAATTCAGCTAATGAAAACTCAGCTGCTTGCAATGAACCCTATATGATCTTGCCTCAGGAAGCACAGTCGGACATGTTCAAAGAGACCTGGGGTTTTGGAAGTATCGAAACGTGAGGGGGGCACATTTTTGTTACTTTAGTCATGTTTTCTTAGGTTCAGCACTGAACCAGTGAAAAAAAGACGTATATGAAGACTTTCCCTAATGGTGAAAGAATGACAGGGTGATGATTCTCAGTAGCTTAGCATGGTGTTGTTTTGTTAATTTAAGCACGCAGTGCACAATTAATTTAAAATAGGTGTTTTCTAGTACTTGTTTAAAACAAATCTTTGCATACTGAAAAAAATAACACAGAAAGCCAAAAAGTTTTGTAAAAGCATAAAATGACATGTTTAATACTGTATGCATTATTGAATTATGTTGTTTGTGTTACTTCTCAGCCTAGCCTTTATTTTAATAATATTAAGATATTATTAATATTAATATTAATATTAAAAGAAGTGGTGATAAATATGGATAAAACATCTGTACGATGCAGTTCTTTGTGAATTTTGTGATGCATTTATCATACATACTTTGATGTTGCTACAAGGAAATCTAAAATCTGCAAATACTACAAATTTGGTTTAAAAACACATTTTTAAAAGAAACAGATGGAGAAATAAACATTTTCATAAATGTTTAGGGGTTGGCATCGCCATACACCCCATTTAATGGAAAAGGGAGATGTGCTGAAGGTCCTGAAAAGCAACTTCACATGGGTCCACTAGTGGTTCCAGTTAAGCTGAACTTGAACAGAAAGTAAGCGAAATCTCAAAATGAAATTTGGAAACTTCTCATCAGAGAGAACTTTGTGTTGTAATTCAATAGTGTAAAGAGACAAGGACACCTCCAGTGCCTCAGAACTCACCAGAAAGAGGCCGGAGAGCTGACCTCAAAGTGGTGAGGGCAAAGACAGGAAGGGAGGCTGAGAACTGGTATGAGAACACAAGGCTGAACCAGCAGCTGGAGAGATGAGGTCAGTTGCTTGGAAACAGGAGCAGTGCAGCAGTTAAATGCAGAGCAAGAATAAAATAAACATCCTATTTAAAACAGATGAAAACCCCCTTTAATCACCTTAACCATTTCATTTGTCTAGCTGGTTGTTAAAAACATAACCAACCTTTGATGAAGTAATTCAAAAAGTAATGTATTTAGACAGTTAAAATGTTCAGAACGTTAAGGATAAGCATCTTATAAAATGAACAATGTCAACATTCACTTCATTGTACAACATTCAGCATTCTAAAAACACAAAAATTAAATCCAAAATCCTCACACAAAAAAAGAAGAAATGTTAAGACTTATATTCTATGTTTTATTAGTTTGACATTTGTAAGGGCAGGATTATTTCATTTTTAGAAAATACGGATGTGATTTTTAAAGGCCACGCTTTGCCTGTTTATCCATAGAAGCCATAAAACCATTATTCTAGGTTTTATTAGACAGAGCCATTTTATGCATCTCCTACAGTCACTGTCAGCTATCATTTATTACTATTTAGCTATAACAGCCTTTCATTTGGAACAGGTCATTTTCACCTGGCTCTTGAATGTGGTTTAAGGGAAGCTGGTGAGAGCAAAGAGAGATTATAAAATTCTGTATTAATAAAGTACAAGGGTTTGGAAAACGCAAATGTTAAATGAGTCTTGGTATTAAAATGCTCACTATGCAAAATTCTACTGCTCATTAAGTATTTTCACCTCCTTTTCTGTTTATAAAGGTTCTTCAGAGCTATAAGGAAAATTAATGACACAGTTCTCCAAAAAACAGTGTTTAGCAGCTGTGGTAAAATTTGTGTGCAGTACTGTATAAGGTAGTAGACAGATTAGGGAACAAGTAGAGATTAATTCTATGCCGAAAAAATTTAAAAAGGAGAAAAGACACTTCTTTAGGAGTCAGACTAAAGCCCAAATGTTGCGTCTTTTCTTCTTTCTTTTTACTTTTCAGTTTGGAATTAACCTCTACTTGGTCCTTCACACTCCCCCACTATAACATCGTAAACAAACTTAGACCTATATCAGAAGATATACAGTACAGGGACTTTTGAAAGTGACATTACTTAAAAATAAAACCATAACTTCTGGAAACAGCTCTACATTTTTCATTACAGCTACATTAGTCATTTGCTGTCTCAGCCACAGAACATCTAATGTTTTTAAAGGAGCTTTTGCTCCTCTAAGTGTGTTTATAAGAAAATGATGTCAGAAAAGAAAGGATTAGGGATGCCCTTGTTTGTTAATGCAGTGCTAAATGGGTTATCTATCATAAATAGTTTAGGAATTCCTTCTTTGTTATCCCATAGTAGTTTCAGTAAGATTTGGAATAAACTCAGAATTTTGTGCTGTCCCTGTACAGCTATCTCCATTATACATGGATCAATAGCTGTCAGAGGACCGTGAGACAAGGCTCTTTACTAAAACCTGGATGACATCAGTAACGAGTAAGCTTTGATTACTGCTTTCAAAGTGGTAGTTTCCCTTATGTTTTGTGCCTTGCACCCTATCCTTCAAACTAAAGAAGAAGCCTAAGTATTAATTTATGTGTCAGTAAGAGAAAGCAAATTACACATTTTAGTGCAGAGAATGGTGAGATTGCTGTGTTTCTGATTGCTATGATCAGTGGCCTAAAATGTCTTAAACCTCCATGCTGACATGCTTTCTTTTAAATCTGCAGATGGCTTCAGTTTTGCTTGAAATGTAAAGTTGTGATCAGGGCCAATGAGATTGTGAGAATTAGAACATTTGGGCAATGCACAAACATAAAAAGTTCTTTGTCTTTTATTTTTTTTCCATCATTGTTCTATCTTGCGGGGTCTAACCTGTTTACTTTAACAGTTTCATCAACATTTTCAAAAAATCTTAATTAAAAATTCCCTCTGCTATACTCCCCTAAACTCCACTCCCTCCCTGAGGGATAACAATGTCAGTTTCTTCACGAGCAACATGTAAGATGTGTTCTTCACACAGAAGATCTTTGTCAAAAGCTCAGTTTTACTCAGAGCAACACAGGAAATTAAAGGTTGGTGTGTAGAACCTTCTGCTCCTTGGTGCCACTGCAAAGACACAGCTGTACTTCAGTCTTGTCTTCAAGGTGTTATGACAAAGATTTATTTACTTAAGACATACTGTACACCACTCGCTTTAACATTGATTTCCTTTTCACATCTTTTATTTTGCCTTTGCTTTATGGTCATTTAGATTTACAGATGTGGTGGACCAGATGGCACAAGAAACTTTCTGTGATTGTTTTATAACTAATAAGAACTGGACAAGATATCCCAATTCATTCATTGCATTTCGCTGTGTCATGTAGTTGTTACCAGTGAAATAATACTTATAGTTTCCATATTATGTTAAAAAGCTTAAAACAGGTTTTTCTAAGCTCCTCAACCAAAAAGGTTCTGGAGTAGAGTTCAGGCTGATCCCTGTTCTCAAATGTTGCTGGTTTGAGCATAGTTCAGGTCACTAAATAACTGTAATTGGGATTCACCACGTGACCATGCAGGGTCGGCATCATCTGACCTTTCAGCCAAGTAGCAACTCCTGTGACTATAGAGGCACCAGCACATTTGCAGTCACAATAATAAAAAGAGTTTCCTTGGGCACTAGCTCTCATGTTGGATATTGAAGAGTATGCAAATGTGTCAAAAGACTCTGACTGGTGGACATGTTGAAAAATATGTCCTGTTATACTGTATGTCTTTCTTCTATAATGTAGTGTTTTTATAGTCAGTACTTCATTTAAAATATTGCTGCTTCTGAATCAGTCTGGAGAACAGCAGACAGATACAGTGTGCAGCTTAAGTAAATGTTCTACACTGCCAGCCTGAAGGATTTGAACCATCTTCATTTTGCACAGAGAAGATTAAGAGGGTGCCTTATACAAGTATTCAAAAACATCAAAAACACGATGTCAGCCCAGCAAACTTCTTCAGAATGAAGCGTGAAACACAAACCAGAGGACCCAAGTGGAAATTAAATTTAGATATTATTTAAAACTGATAACAGGAGGTAATTCTTTACCCAAAGTGTTGTGGAAATTTGGAACAAGCTACTCCATGTTGCAATGTTGTTGCAGCCAATACCCTGGCTTCTTTCAAGACATGGCTGGATGAGATCAATGGATCTATTATTAGCTGTTCATGACCAAACAGGATGGATGCACCTAATGGCATCTTTTCCTTTCTAGCTGTTCTTACAGTATGTGTTATCTCTTTTTGTGGCCACAGGTCATAGCTGTGAGACATTTACGGTATGCAAAAATTGCAAATTGCAATTGCAGATTGGGTGCTTATATAGAAATAAAATAACCAACAATGCCAAATTAAAAGTATTTATTTTACATTTTAACAAAATAATTAACTACTTCAAACTGTATACAAGCAACGATATTTTTTTTACAGTAAGACCTCAACAAGCTAAAGAACATAAAGTTCAAAGCACGTAAATAAGGTATATTACGTATTGATTAAATATTTTTATCAGATCTTATCAACTTCACTTTATTGTGCTACTGATGAATGCTTAACAACAAATTCTCTGTAACCTGATGAATTATTGTTTTACCATATATGTACAGAAAGCATATATAATATATGTCAGAGGTTATAATTAGGGTGCAGTAACAGAGAGGAAAGGAAATTGCTACACTTCTGTGATCTGAAAAGATAACACTGATATTTCTGCATGTAATATATTTCCTAATTTGAGCCTTATGACCTCTTGGGTTTTCTAATGGAAAGTTCTCATTAATTATTTCTGTAACAAAGACCTGAATGTAGTTTCTCCTTGCACCAAGAAGAAAAGAGTAACCTTGGCAAATTCATCTCTGGAAAGGCCTTTTGACATTACAAATTTTACACTGGGGGAAATGAAACATTCTAACTCTATTTACATGTCCATATATATAACATAAATACTAACTTAAATTCGCATGAAATAATACAGAGGCCACCTGCAGTGCATTATATAAAAAAATACATTGGGGGCTTCTGAGCAATCATGAACCACAGGAATGAAGTCTGAGCCTTTTTAATAAGTGCCCCAGAAACCTAAAATAAAATACTGTCTTGTAATTCAGCAGCCAGTATATTTTTTATAGTACATACAGAACAGTTCAATTTTATAAATAGAAACGAGCAGTGAAGTTTGAATAGAATCACATTCAATAAACTTACAATAACTTTAACATAGAACACAGTGTTCTGAAATCATAGTTGCAGTTCTCCTAATGCAACGTTTTTTTTAACAGTTAATAATTTTCCAGAGAAAAAGGGTGTAGCCCGATTTTATTGATCAACATAGTTCTTGGGAGGAGGTAAAAGAACAACAAAAAGGACATTACTTGCCAAACAATGCTGATAATACCATTGATGTAAAAACTGCAATAGTTATGTACTGTAGTTCTTATACAATGTAAGGGTCAATTCTATTACCTGTGGCAGCATTTTTAGGCCCTGGTCCATAGGATTTTCAGATGTTCAGAAAATTAAGATAATTTTAATGTACCCATTAAATTTCATTGTTCAATTGATAAGCCCTACTTTATAAGAGCTGACAAGTTAAGAAGAATATCATTAAAGGAATTTCTACTTTGATTCAGACTCGAATTAATTAAAATCCCCTTCCTTACAGGAACAAATTTAACACAAAGCATAAACACTGAACCAGGTCTTTTTGTTAGACTTTGACACTGGGGGACATTTTCATTTCTTCTCAAAATAGGAAATTTGGGGTTAGTGAGACTGTGTTTTACTCAAATTCTTGTTGATTGACAGGAATCATATTTATAGAGCAGTAACTTCCATTCTGCAATTTTGCTTGTAGAATCCAATCCTTGCAGATTACTAAGAAAACGTGGGTGAACTGCTTTCAATGCTGTCTGAGAATCTTTAGAGTAAAACGGATGTACATAGCTTACCAAAGTGGACCCAAACCAGGGCTTTTTGGAATGTCATCAGAATAATGATGAAAGTGAAGCCGGAGTTCAAGGAACGAGCAAATTAGGAGGATGTCTATAGGTTGTTGTTTTTTTCTAAATGAGCTGTGTTTTAATGATCTCCCTTTCTGGAACTTCTCAAAGGGTTGGGCAATAAAAATATTATTTTATATTCAGTCCTTTATAACATCTAATGCAGAGCAAGCCATCTTTAGAGTGAACCCCATTTTCAAGTGCTTTTCTTTAGATTTTAATAAAACTCAGCATTAAAATGCCAAGTAGCTTTTTGTGGTTTTCACCCAAAATTATTTCCTTCTGGCTGTAATCACCCATATGAGAATAACAGTTTTTCAGTGAATGTCTGCAGGGAAAGATATTTTTTCAGACTTTGTGGTGTCTACTAGCTAAAACCCACTAGGACAGAGGCAGGCCAGAGACTTTAATTTAGATTTATTTTTTGCTTTCTCTGACAAGTACCTTAAAAGAGATAAGTACCCAATTCCTGTGAGGAGATCAGAATTCAGAATAAACAATGAGAACGATTCACAATATTCACAGGCCAATAAAATCAAAAAGGTGAAGGCAAACTGGATAGCTGGGAAGTAAAGACACTCATAAAGAGCAAATTAAATTCAAGAATTACCTGTCCTGGCCTGTTAAAACAGAGATCAGAATAAAAGAGCAAAAACTGCACTAGGTTTGATATAATGCTGGCCTTAATCAAGAAATCCATTCTCCTGACATGATAAAATAGCAGCATTTGAAAACCGTCCACCACTTCTCTCTTGGAAATGCTTTACATAAATAAGAGGGGCTTTTCTTGAAGTCGCATGATGAAGAAAATGAATTTCATTGATTAAACAAAAATAGCATTCAATGAGCATGCATAGCATTTCATTATCGTGGTTTCTATACAAACTGATAATATAATCAGAAGTCTGATATTTTTAAACATCTAACCTTAGATGGGGAGATCAGAAGTGATCAGACGAGACGAGAAGTAATCCCTTATTACAGATTGGTCACATAATAAGCAAAATAATTAAGTTCAAATTCAAGTCCCAGGTGTTGGTAGCATTGGTGTCATTCTGGGCAATCAGACTTTTTTTTTCTCATTGCTCAGGCTGGAAACGTGACTCTCCTGTGTTCACAGCCTGGATTGGGTATTGAAATCCAATTTATTGACTTTCCCAGCAGTGTCTCCTGAGCTCAAAATCATTCTCTTAGGCTGATATAGTAATGTGGTGTTTTTTCTAAGTAGTTGACTTGTTGACTAATTGATCTTTTTATTGCTATTGAGATTCTAAACACCTTCATTTTGATTAGAATAAGTGATATCAGAGGTATACTATTGAATTCATCACCAATGTTGTGAAGCAGATAGCCTATAATAGGTCAGAATTTATAAAAGCTTCTTATAATAGCTCAGAAATCATAGTCTTCTCGTGAATGTCACCATGAAGAATACAATTAGGAATTAACCAAGCAGTCAATCAATTAATGAATCTTTTATTATCTATAGTATCATGGCATTGAAGGCATAAAGAGGCATTTTTACTCATTTAAACTTCTGGATTAATGATATTAGGATGCTGTGGTAAAATTACCTTCCTGTTATTAGCCTACTGTATATTAACTTTGTCAGCTTATTTGACATGTGAAATTGTGCTTGAATATATCTAAGTATTTTAACTGTCTAGCAAAAACTAAACAATGTGTTTGCAATCTGGATCTCATCAGATCTCGGAAGGTAAGAAACCCTGTTTTTGGTTGATACTTTGGTGTTAAACCTTTAAGAATAATCAGATGGCTGGTTTAAGTAGTGTTGGTACGGCAAGTAGGTGGAGCTATCCCCTCTGGGCCAGATTATCTAAAAAAGATGCCCTAGTATGGTGACGGGAAACACTGTACTGAAGGCAGTGCCATCCTTTGGATGAAACAGTAAACCAAGATCCTACTTGGTTTATTATCCTTTATCATTATAAAATCCTATAACATTGTTCATAAGAGTATGGGTGTTACCTCAGTGCCCTATCTAAATTACATTCTGGGCTTGGATAGTAAAGCCTCCCTCGATTTCCTCCATTCAATTGGTGAAGCTTGTGAGACAAATTCTACCTGATTTGAAGTGCAGTGTGGCTGCAGATTCAAAATATAGATAAAAGTGCTAGATAGAAGTAGATAGATATATAGTAGATAATAGTAAATAAGTGAAAAAAATAATTAATTCTTATCAGTGATGAATTTACATGGATATCACTCACACCTGATTATTTTGAAATACAATTGTATCAATGGTAATGTAATTAACCTAAACTGTAAGTTGATTGGTTTTGGGTGTTTAGAATTATTAAAGTCATTTGAATCTTTAAAGATTGTTGATTTAACTATTTGGACTTGGTCTGATGAAGACCCCATGAAGGAAACAATCACTTTTAATAAAATATTTATTAAAGGGTAATTATGAATGATCAATTATCCTACCACATTTGAATTGTTTTTTTGTTATTTTATGGGTGATAAGAGCATATAACATTAAGTCAGAGATGGTGTCTAGATACCTTGCAGAAAATTGACTTCCTTAACCTAAACAGATAGGGCTGCACCCAGGTGTGTGTTACAAAAAACCCAGTGTGTGCTGATGGGGCTTAATATATCCTTATTGGACAAGACTTTCCTTGTGTTGTGTTCCAGATGTGTTGCCCATCCAGCATCCTAGCAATGTTCTAATCCTTTACCGAAACCAACACAATGTAAATCTCCAAAGGCTTCACATCCTGCTTTATTTATGCCCTCAACAGGACTTTGTTCTCCTTTTAAAGTCTGTGCCTTAATACAAACCAGATATTTTGAAAAATCCTGCTGTTTGAGAGGTGAGATAAGATGAGATTTATGCTGGAGCATAGGGCAGTAGAGTAATCGCATCCCCCTTTGATGCTCCATTGCAAGGCAGCTGATAAGTCTCCTGTACACTCAGTGGCTTGTTAACAAGGAATTTGAAAAAGAACGAGATTTATTATTTTTCACTCTGTTTTGGTTAGAAAATATTTATTGTGCATAATATATACAACTAGACGCTGATTTAGATTGCTTACAGATATAAAATATGAGCCACGGCACTCCGAGCTGAAGAAGTTTACAGAATAGTGAAGAGTTTCTGAACTTCTTAAAAATGTCACTTCTTTTCCTTGGCTGACACAGAATGTAAACCAGTTCCAAACTAAAATTATTCTGACGTCATTGCTTTACATTTAGATTAAAGGCACAGGCATTGATCAACATGTCTTGGGCCGGGCACTGTTCTAAATAATTTAAATCACTAAATGGTCTCACTGCTAAAATATGATACCTGCAGCTTTGTTATCGCAGCTGCTGGTAAATAAAAGGTGCTTCCACCATTAAAAATAGGTTTAAGTGATTCTAATTACCACAGGATATGTAAAGTAAGAAAAAATACAAAAAGAAGGGGGCATTTTCACTTGAAGACAGATGGCAGCTCATTTGTGGTAGAACCCAACTATGTTTTTATTTCCAGGAGGATAACCTGAAATAACTAGCACACTGATTCCTGGTGGCTGGCTTTAGGGATTTGTGTTCCAGCAAGCCTCAGCCTAAAACCGGTGAGAATGAAAGAAAAGGGATGTTACCTAAAAAAACGTCATAAAATTCAATATTTTTTTGATGAATTATTGCTTCTAGAAGAATTTTGTTGATGAAAAAGACAAATTGCTCATTTTGTCTTGTGGATGCATTGACTATCTTTCTGCCTATATCCTGATACCATGGCCCTGTAATCTGTTTGAAAACAATCAATGCTTCCCTGAACTCAAATAGTCATGTATTTTGTGTAAGAATAACCAGTATAAACCAAGCACAAGATGAAAAGCAAAAATAGATGTCACTAACAAAATATTTTTTTCCCCAGCAATCCAGCTTTTCATGAAGATAGGACGCAGGCCTACCTGGGAATAGATCAGGCTATAAACATTATTAAAAAAACAGCCTTTGATAGATCTGGTCTCTCTACATGTGCTGCAAACATATTCAGCATTTTTCACATGCATTTCCTCATTTTTCATTTTTGTATCATATTTTCACTATTCCTTCAAGCACTAAGGTGGAATTTTAATGTTGCCCAGTCCAAAGGTCTCTGATTAAGAGCATAGAGACTCCTATTTAAGCCGAATATTTATGTGTGTGTTTGATGCGCTGAATGACAAAATGCTTTGTTTTCCTTATTTTCCATTCAGTGGGGAAACAGAACAGAAGTAGATTATTCTATTTACTGTGAAGTTTGCATACCATATGAAATGTGATGTGTCTTTTAAATGACAACGGCATCACATTTTGTAATTTGGGAATCTATATTAACTAGAATTTTCAAACTTGATAACAGTTCAGAGGGTGCAGAGAGTTAGAGCTGAGGAATGCAGTATATTGTTTTCTGCTTTCCATATACATTAGGCTGAACCTGCTTAAAATACAATGTAATTACTGCTATAGTATTGCAGAATATATTGAACAACACAACATGCTCTAAATATTATAGCTATAGAAATATTAAAGTTTGTATAATGTGGTAAGATCCAGAGACCTTCTGGAAAGAAGAAGCAGTCCAGCATAACACTGCAAATATAATTAGATCCTGAAATGAGATTAGACCTTAGCATATAGTTAATGGGCTCATTATCCACAAAGGAACTAGATAGAGACCTCAAACACTTAGTAATTTACTAGGCTCCAAAGGTGAAGGCTAGCTGTATATCTGTCAGTGTTTATTACTTAATTTATCCCCCTTATCTCTTTCACATTATCCAGGCAGTTGAACAGTCTTTCTCCCAAACCCATTCACTGTGTTTAAATCAGCCCTCCTTATCATCTTCAGAAATCTCTCCCTTTCCCTGAAGAGATACATTATTTTCCCTTCTTATAAGAGCCATTGATGAATTCTAAAGAACACCTCAGTGTGTTCAGTGCTGTTTTGTTTTCACTTTATGAATATTTTAACAACTTTGGGAACTATGAAAGCATTGAAAATTGAAATTCATACCTTTGTTTCAAATTTATAGCAAAGTCAAGTGAATTCTTCTCAATTATTCTTCTTTTGTTTTCCTTTGTTTTGCTTGGTATTGCAGGTACAGTACATGAGTGCATAGGGACCGTGGTGCAGAAATGAAGGGAGATAAATGAAAGTTGCTAAAAATGAATGTGCGTACACACACACAAAACAATAGTTTGTTTCTCTGAAACTAATCCCACTTGCTATGTGGCCTTAGGAAATCACAGGGTAAACATGGATTTGATCAGTTACTGATTTTCATTGTGGTTAACTCACAACAGCAGCATCCTTACTTAGAAACTTCCCTCTGACTTTCATTGTCTAAGATGAAATAGCAGAAACATCTTTCAAATCCTAACTGAGATCCTTTCAAAGCATTTTTCTAATACAGTGGTGAAGCCCTAGTGTATTTTAACCAGCAGCAACAACAACAAGAACAACAATAACAACAACAATGCAAGACTAAGAAGTAAAATATCTTGCAGGTTCTTTTTCCAGCCTAAATCATCAGTCTTTGCCATTTTTTGGCAATGTCTACAATTTGGAATCATTCACAACATAAGTCTACAAGGTAACTGGTTAATAAATGGTAACTGTCAATTTGTGGTTTTAATGCAAATATCTGTAAAGAATACAATGGTACACATCTGCTGTAATAATAAAAACAGTAATAAACTTTATTTTATACAGCGCCTTTAAAAGTGGCTTCTCAAAACGTGTAACCATGGCATTCTAATACTGTGGGTATCAGACGGGGAAAATAAAGTGCTGTCATTTGTTGTAATCTGAATTTCTTATTATTTATTCAAACTGATAGTTAATTAAAAACAAATTTACCTTCATAGAGAAGTTATGTAAGGCATACTTATTTTAAAAGAATGAGCATACATATATGTATACATAATTACAGTACCACCTTATTACTAATGATAATATTTATAATATTGTGCAAACAAACGTGGTCAAGATGAAAATCTATAATATTACATGAAGGGTTGTTACATTCAAACAGGGCTGTTCTCTTTTTATAAGCTGTGCATAGTAATTTTTTTAATCATATACTTCAGCTCCACATTTTTTTCCAAAGGGGTACAGCATTTACTCAACTCTTAAATTACTCAGAATAATTAACCCTTTTTAATTATTTTGTGAGAGAATGTCAGTGTTGTGATAATACTTCGTTCATTTTCATAAAAAGATTTAGTTTTTGTACAAGTCACACCAGTTGTCTGCATGCTCTGAAAGATTAAGAATACACAGCAGAAAAATGTGCATTATCACTATATTACCCCATGAATGACCTGATTACAGGAATACAAAACATTTGGCTTTATACCAGCTACTTTATGTACACAGTTTTTATATACATACACACCATTTACATTTCTGCACTCAGAAGTGTTTTATAATAACGATCCAATAATTAAACAAAAGGCAACATGTGGCCAGCAAGTGTTAATTTTTTAAATCTTTGTTTGGATTAGCTGTGTATATTTATAAAGAAAAATGACCATTCTGGCTTGGATGACATGATAAAATGAGCTTGATAAAATAATACCACTTTTGATTCTCATCAGAACTGAGTCGATAACTTGCATTTGTTTAGAAATCACTCACGTGTCAAGGAAATACATTCAATCTTTTCTGAATATATTATTTCAGAGAGTAATACCAGCAATTACTGGACAGGCATCCATCTAAGCAATTCAAGTTTGCCAAGGCTGTACAACATTAACTCCTCCCAGATTTACAGCACAGTGCAGCATTGTACTGTAAATCCATCTACAACATTCTGAAGAAAAGTCAGGTTAATGCAATAGCTGAGTCTCACTGAGCTCCAGTTTCTCCACTGTTTGAAAAAAAGCAGTGAAGATTTATTAATAATGTAAGTGGTTAACTTTGTCCAGACATCCTATGAGTATTGCTTCGCTCTTGTTCTAACACAGCAATTTCATAGCTCAAAGAATCTTAAGTGGTCTCCTTAAGAAATAACTTCTATGAGTTGAATGACTGACAAAGCTTGTTAGGATGATAACTGTAGCAAGTGGAAATCAACTGTATATAGTTTGCACAGTTAGATATAGTAGATATACTATATCGTGTCCTATACAGTATGTACTGGGACAGGAAGTTAAAAATGATTTATTTTAGTTATTTTTGGTCTTGTAACATCTATCCTATTTTTTTTTTGCTAATGCTATTTAAATATGCATGACGAGTAAAATATAATATATATTTTATTTTTAGGTAGTTTCATGCATATATTTGAATATATTAGAAGAAGTACACATACTTTATGTTCAACCCAGTGATTTCAAGTGACCTATGTATTGGTGCACATTCACTTTAAGTAAGACCCCTTCAGCTCACCAAACTCAAAAGCTGTGAATAAATCATTTGAGAGGTTTTGCCAAACATTTGCTGCTGCTAATTTGAGGTCTTGCCTAGTCTTAGGTTTTCTGATTTTAGTTTTACATCAGCACTTACACTCATTTTTGTTTTAATATGATCAAACGTACAGGATTACCCCAAAATAAAATAAAGAACTATGCTCGCAAATATACATTTCTAATACTTTGACTGCATGTAAACCAAAACAACTATTTTGTCTTTACTGTCTCAATAGTTTTGTAGGGTATGGTATGTACAGTAGTAGATTTGATTTTTATCCAATTCCCTAAAAATGAAACAACAGGCTAAAAAATGACAACAGGCTCAAATGTCCTATTTACCACTTGTACCATCTTAATACACTTCAATTTGAAAGTCACAAAGCCTGTATGGATTGCTTTTCTTTACCCTATACTTGAACCAAGCAACACTCAGTAAGGATTGTGACAAACTAAATCTTTCAAAATCACAGTCATCAGACTATTTATAAAATTCAAGGCCTGCTACAGAATTAGTAGTAGTTACTATTTACCATTTTAAAAACCAGCATACACAACAGACATCACAAATGAAAGTGAGAATCTATTAAATGAAATTATTTTTGAAGGATGTATGAACTAAGTTGTTACTTAAGACAGCACCTTCCCTCAAATACAACAAAAACGTCTTCATTTTATTTAAGCTAAAATAAAGTAAGCATGATGTAAGGAATGATACAGCTGCAGCATTTGGCTCTTATTTGTGTACATTTGGGATTACTTTGTGTGGTTTAACCTGTCCAGAAACAGCAGGCAGACTCTATTATTAGACTGTACTTCTTGAGTTGCTGCTGTGCAGAATGGCAATCTAGGGATAAAAAAGGCTCTATAAGCAAAGTCCTTGGAATTTGAGATCACCAGCTTCTATTACACCTTACACTTTGTTTTTACCACAGAACGTGCAAACCCTTTGAGTCTGTAAAAGAGCTTATCTGACCACAAGACATGAATGTCCCACAAAGATAAAAATATGCACTTGAAACAGGTAAGGTGAAAATTATGAATACCACAATACATTTAAAACTTATTAGCCTTTTTAACATTTTAGGATGGAGACTCTTAAATGCAACATTTGTTCTATTTTATGTGCTTAAAAAGGTCTTTGAGAATTAGGTGCCCTGTATGAAAAGCACGAAAGCGAATGTATTGCTTATCATTATTAACTGCATTGCAATGTAAACATTTTCATTCATTTATTTTAATTTTGGCATAATGATTCACTTCATGGAGCTCTTAACAGGTGGAAAGGCTACAGGTTGATTAAAAGGTGCTCTGAAATGTAATGGCAAATATATTGCCAAAGAAAACATTTTGAGGAAGGAGGTCTTCTTAAATTTATTTTCTTTAGTTTTTGAAAAAAATGTTGAGCTCAAGAATGCCTTATGTAATGTTCTGCAAATGAAATCATAAGTAATCACCTATGATACACTTAAATGCCCACAGTTTAACATCAGTCATATTTCAAATACATCTGAGAAAGGAGATTGCATGCAGGGAAATTCTTAGGGACTTACATGTTACAGTGCATTATAAAGGAACATATTTTTCTTATCTATAAATAAGTATAGAATATGTTAATAGCATTTTGACGGGCTTTATTTGCTAAGCTATCAGTTCTGCAATATTTGCACAAATCAGGCTATGAATTAGATTAGAGTGCATAACATTATTAAGCATCCATTAACAGGATTAATCTCTGCTTCATGCATGAAAACATTTTGCAAGCATATCTACTCAAACATACAGCTTGAAAGTCAAACGTACAACTTGGCTCAACCAGTTCTAGATCTAAATTCTTGTATTTTTGGTCACCACTAGCTCTTACAGACTCATGTGATTGATGATGAGGAAATGTGACTGTACTGAATAGAAACAGTGTTCACAATCCATGCATGTGTATGAGGGTCTGGACAACTCAACATTTGCAAAAGGAAATCATATTTTACCAGTAGATTCTGGTCATACCGGAATGAACATGGGCAAATAGGAAAACAATTAGAACTGATTTGCTTTGCAAACATTGAATCTACATTCTAATATTAGACAAGGAAATATTCGCCTACAGTATCAGCATAAAATAGGAAAAAAGCTAGAAAAGGGAAGAACTATGAAGGTTTGTTTCTTCCCCTATTGACTTTTTAAGACCTTATAATTTCATACTTGTCACATTTTGGCACATAAAATTATAATCTACTACACAGGTCCCCTGGGCTGTGCATGTAAGAGAATTAGTTGCCACCTTGCTGAAACTGAACTTCATTAAACCACATGTGGTTTCTCATAAATTCATTTTCTGTTATAATAAATCAAAAGTGGTTACATGAAGTGTGATTATTGCAACTACTCCTGCTACCAGCTGCTGTTATAGGCCAATAATACAATATTTCCCACATGGAAATTGATGGGCCTCCCACAGCTACAGATTATGTTACAAAGGACTGACTAAATACAACTTAATGACATTAACAGAACTGATTAACTACAGTAATCGGTAGGTAAACAAGAGCAATTTCTGAAGTGATTGAGTACTTATTATTTTTAAACAATTAAAAAATATACCTGCACTTTGCCACCTGTATGTCAAAAACTGGGGTGAACTTACAATTAGTTGCTTTGTACAAATAAAACTCCTCTTGAAAAAACTAAAATTTCAATGCCAATTATTTGAATGTTGTCATATAAAATAAAAAGCCTACAATTGTAGTCTTTAGAAATTATCATATCAGGCCAACATACGTTTTTGTATACTTTGCCATCAAAAAGCAAAATACTCTTTGAGTTATATCTCTATTTAACAAATTGCTTTGTATCTCTCAAGCAATCTGCAATCAATTAGTCATTTCTGAACTACTGTAGTAAGGAGAGTTATAAACGTCTTCCAGTTCCACAGAACATTTATTCTATTAGACATTGCAGAAAACACTAATAGGAAAAGACCTCTTAATAATTGGAAAAAAAAGTCAATTTACAGCATCAGTGCAGTTAAAGTACCTGGGGGACGATACTGGTGCTAGCTCCTTTTTGGTTAATTTCCAACACTCTAGATGACTGCTTTAGGGAGGCATATATCTTTGTAATACAATATGATATCAGAGAGGTAAAAGCACTTGAGTTGTTCTAGTTTCTGAGTGGCAATTTGTTTACTGCATTAACTACAAAAGTACGCTTTGATTTCTAGGATCTGCATCATGTGGCATTACCAAGATTCAATTGTCCTAACATAATTACCCCAACTTAGACAGTTTAAAAGACAGGCTGTGGCAGAACATGTAGCCGTTCAAACTATATTATGCAAGCCCCTGGCTAAAATTAGCTCATGAGAAATTTTAGTTTGTCAGACAAGACAGGGCAGTGTCTACTGGGTAATCAACATGTTATACCACTCAAAAAGCAAATGGGGGAACTCAATTAGCACAGGAGATGCTGTTTAATGTGACAAAGATGCAGCCTTTCCTTCTTTAATGACATGGTTTACCACATAAACAATATAAACTGGACTTGCTTTTATTAGCAGTTATTTTATTGTATTGGGATAATCTAAAGTAATAAAAATACTGTGAATGTTTTTTTTGTTGTTGTTGTTGTTGTTGTTGTTGTTGTTGTTGTTGCAATGCTCCACAGATACAAAAGAAAACAAAAGTTTTTTTGTTTGAGGATAAGGATGAGGATAGAATTATAGCCTCTTTAGTTGTTCCCACACGTAACCAAGACATTTTGTTTCAGTCATCTTTTGCAAGAAAATAAATATACTGCTGTGAAGTGGCTTACACTGAAGGATGTGTCTCAGTGATTTAAGAATGTTTATGGAAAGCGCTGGTTTTGTGTAGATAAACTCATCGTGTGTTGGTATTGAAAAGTGTTATGAACCAGATGCATAACACAGTGTAGAACCATGAAGTTATCTACACAATTACTTTGTTGATGTTGTAGCTGAAACTGGCTTGATGCGTTTATAAGCAGAGACTATACCCTATCATCCATGAGTTTTAAGAAACACTTGGAAGTACTGACACATTAATCCACAGGACTTAGATTGGTAACTGAGACTTGACAAGAGTGAGTCAGGTCTGACTCAAATCATCCGGAGCTGCTTGGCTCCCCACTCTAGATTTAATCAACACCACTCTCACTCAGGGCAGATTTGGAAGTTATTGCAGGATCTCTTTTTCTTTAAGTCTCAAGCTAACTTCTATGTAAAAAAAAAAAACGATTTTCCCAAAGCTTCTTCAAGTAAGATCAATCAATTCTTTTAAAACCAAGCAAACAAGCAAGCGAACAAAATAAATGGGCCGGCTACAAAACAACATTATATTATTCTAACATTTCAAGTGTAAATACATACTTTAAAAAGCCATTCGAATTAATTGACATATGCTCTTTCACAATTCAATTTTCAGTGTAATTTTCTTTATATTAACTGCTTTTATATTGTTGCCATTTAGAAATGACGACAAAGAAATAAGGATTTAAGCTGGCAAACTTCCTAAAGTCTCCCATCATGCCCCATTAATCTTACAAAGGTTAAATCCTGGGACTTTTCCAGGGATTAGGGTGTATGCCCCAGACAGAACCCTGGCAGAGACAAGGATATCGATCTATACAAATTTTGACAGATCATCTAAGTTTAAAGATAAAAAGACCACAGAGAGGAAAAAAGGAGGGAAAATGACAGCCAGCAAGAACATCTCTTTTTCTATCTCTGCTGTAAAAAGGGTTACCTCCAGTCTCTAATAATGACGGCAAGATTTCTCTGGCAGAAACCATGTGTGTGGAAAGGGGGAGGCCAGAGATAAAAGAGTTGGCTTCAGCTTTTAGGGAACATTTCCTTCTAACGTGGTCCCAGCAGGAGATGCTTCCTGATTGATTGTGGTACTGTCACACTCAGTGAAATATGGGTTGGCACCAGGTGGTACCAGACAGAAACTGTCATTAGTACCCATGTACGGCAAGGCACACAGCAGGTGCCGTAATATCTCAGTAAACAAGGTTGGCAGTTGCAGGCGATAATATTTCCTTCACACTGGATGGCTGGAAATTAGACTTCTCACATCGAAATTCGTTTATTATAAACGTCATTCATTAAAACTGTGGAGGAATTTTTTTCAAGCTGTGCTTTCTCTCTGATTTCAGCATGCAAGGAAGTGCCTTGGGGTATAGAGTAGGCAGTCTCTCAATTGAACAGATTGGAAATTAATACAGTGTGGAAGGATGACAAAAAGCTCAACTCTAACTTCTGAAGTCAAGAGCTCTGCCTATTTAAATGTTCTTATCTTCTGTGACCAAGGTTAGATCATTATTTTGCAATGGTTATTTAAATCATTGATGACTGAGCAAAACAGACTTTTATTTTTCTTTTGAAACTGGGTTTGGCCCTGAACATTCATGCAAATACCCTTGCTCTTGTCTGAAAGAATACTACAGAAGATTTCAAATAGACATTTGTTTAGTGTGTTATCCAAAGGACATCAAATTACCTTAGGCCCTTTAACAGCAAGCGGCATAATACTTAGGCTTTGGATCAGGGAGAAGAATGTCTCCAGATTTTGAGTTGATTTGATTTGATCTCACACAAGATAACTAAACATCCATGTGTATAAATTACAAACAGTATTTAGGTTGGCTTGCTGGACTAATTCAGCCAGAAAATGATGCTTTATTCTGGGATGCTCTCCTGCAGTCCAAAAAGAAAAATATTTAAAGGGGCAAGGGTATTATTATCGTCTCAATTTCAGGAAAAAATGTATTATTTATTTTTGTGAAGGCAGGCATATGGTCAGATTAAGGCGAAGGCTTTCAGGGGGAGATATAAACCAGAGACTGCATTTAAGCAAGAAAGGCATGAATAGGGGTAAGAAAATAAGTTCCAGTGACCAACAAGGGAAAGCAGAGGCAAAACATAGTCTGCAGAAAGTATAGCCTAGCTGCACTGAAAGAGGGAAAGCTCTTTTCTTCAAGTGTATTTAGCCTGTCACTTTCAGTCACTTTGGGGATTTCCAGGTAGCGAAGACAGAAGATAGCGGGCTTAATGAAGCTTTTGAACTTAAAATGATAACCTAAGTGTTCTGGAACAAGTTCTGAAATTATAACTATGTGTTGTGGTGGAAGGATAAGAAATGGAAGTCCATCTTCCAGAAGGGCAAAGCTTAGCTGAGCATGATTCACAGAAATGAGGCACAGGATATTATTCAGATGACATTTAGCCGATGACATTGATGTATGGAAGATGAGCATCATTAAATTGAAAGTTTTTTTTATTTTTTAACAGTTGAATAAAGAAAAAGGCCAGTGAGAGACTCTTGGGTCTACCTGCATTGCAATGCATTATATACTCAAACTTATACATTTGTTTCTTCCTTTATCTATTTTAATAATAGGTTAAAAACAAACATGAACGTATAGATGACAATGCTCTTCAGTCACATAAGTCATTTAAAGTGTTTTAGCAAGTTTACCCTCCTCTTATTTAACACATGTCAAAAAAAGGTCTTACTTTTGAATTATTCTTTTAGTCCTCATTCAACAAAGTGCCTTTGGATCTTGTAGTTTAACACCCTACAAACCATATGTGTAAAAAATCCTTTTATGTAGATCCAAAGGTTTGAAGACAGGATTTTACCAATGAATCAAACTGGCTTTCTCTACAGGATTTCAAAAATATGTTCTTCCTGAAGAAGAGACATCAGAGGAGAATGACGCCTGACGCTTCAAAAAGATCATGAAAATAAGTAAATGGAGGCCGGTTGAGTGGGAAAATGAGATACAGACGACTAAACATTGGGGGTAAACTCAAGCTGGAGTGGTGTGGAAAGGCACTGCCAAAAAGAGTTCGAAAGCCAGATGGAGGGAATCGTGGGCAGCAGGAGGGTGATACAATTAGTTTACTTGAGTAATGTGGAGAGGCCCGTGTCAAGTGCCCATTCTTCATAGCTCACATTTGTTATTTGCAAGGAACGTGTACCCCACACCATATGATCATAAATCTATCAGGTCTATCTGGCTGGGTATGTTAAAAGAGAAAGGTTAAGATGACTTTGATAATCTACTAAAACCCAAAACTAAACTAAAGAAGTGCTCTACTACCTGTGATAAGTACCAGATGTTGACCCAAACTTCAGGAGGCAGCTTGTTTCCAGTCAGTTTTGGCTTTATAATATAGTTTGCCCTAACAAAGGCCATTTCAGAGAGAAAAGGAGGTGAGGATTGTGAACTAGAGCAATGGGTGTGGTGTGTAGAAACGACTTCTGGGGACTGTCAGCTAAAGAGTATGCGGTTTGAATGTGGATCATAGCCAAAGGGTCACAAAGTGACCTTCTGTCAAATAATTCAAGCTTTTGCTTTTTTGTGTTCTTCCGGCAATAAAACTAGCTATAGCCACATAATTGACATTTTTTTAGATGCTTCACTCCCTCTTCTTTTCAAAACATCTCTGCAGCCTTTTCTGAAACTCTGCGACCGCAATGAACAGTCACATATGTATTATATTTGGAATGCACATCTTAAAACACAAACACTAATTGCTGGGAATAGTGTGTTCTTTCTTGCAGACTGGTTGTTTGTGCTTCCATTGTTTCTCACTTACGACTAATTTTTCCTAACCTTCTGAGTACTATTTTTTAACATCTACATTTTGCATCTTTTTTTATCAAAAAAATCCTTTCTTTGCTTCTTTCGCTGTTACTTAATCTTCCCCTGGTTTGCTGAGATCCTGCTAGCTGTGGTGACATTCAGGTAGATTAAGTCAGAAGCCTGTGCCAAAAGGTGTTTTGGCATCGGGCCATAGCTCTGGAATGCCCTAAAACCTATCATCACGTTCTTAGATTTATAAAGGTGGTGGCTGAAAAAGATTACAGTAAGGCATTTGTTCTACTGGATAACGAAGATTTTGAGGAGTAACTAGAGTTGTATTTATTGTGAAATGGCTAAGCAAGGAGACATAGGCATAAATATAAATCATTCTTTGGTATTAACATCCTTGGAGTATTATGCAAACATATAATTGAAAAAATGTTAGCTGTACAGTAGTTAAAGTTACCATTTAATTTATTATTAACCTCCATGACATCATTTTTGATTATAGAAGCAAATGTGTGAGCAACCTCAGAGGAGTTTGTTAATAATTGGTCATTCTTTATTATGTTTTAAAGGACAGGCCAATGAGACTCAATCTGAAGCATTGAATGGAAGGACTATTTAACTACAGCTGATGACAGTCACTGGCACTCACTACATACGAAAAACATTTTTTAGAAATGCAAGGATTGAATTCCTCATGACATAGTGGGAGAGAAATGAAAGGAAGACAAAAACTCATTAATTCCAATAAACAAGAAAAGACAAGGAAGTCCAACATTTCCCTCATGACAGTGATCGATGAGGAGAAGCTCCATGGGACAAGTTCATCCACTATCCTGCACCCCTCCCCTCTGTGGAGATCCGCTATTTTTTGGAAATATGAGCATGTGCAGTAGCAGGTGGTCTGGAACCATGACAGGTCATTGGAGGTCTTAAAACAAAGGCTATAAGGAACCTTTTTCACCACTGTCAATAAAAGTATGGATGAAAAATGGACAAGCATAGAGAAAACAACCTCTGAGGACTCTGGGAAGAGTCCAGCCCTCAACAAGGGGGCAACAGGAAGTTAAAACAGAGGCATTGACCCCTGTGGTAACAGCTGCTTTGTCAATAAAGTGCCAGTCCAGTGAGGGAAGCCTTAATGAGCTAATTTCCCACCAACCTTGTCTAGACGCCTAAAAAGACAACCAAATCTGTGGATGGATGATTTTTTTTATCATTCATTCTTCAGCTTCTCTATTTTGCCTCCTGTCTTAAGTCAAAAAGGGCTTGTTTAGAATCAATGTTAGATAGTTATGCACTATTTTACAACAGCAATATTTATTCTCTTGTCATTTTATGTCCTTTTTTAAATGTCTCAGGGAGATATTAGAGATTTGGAAAGATTGCAAGCAAGTTAAAGAGTTCATTTTTTACATGCCTGGCTACAATTAACCTTCAGATTCTTCATCAGTCCTATTTTAAAACATACTTCAATGACATGACCAGGTTATATTTTTAACAATGTCCTTACTTACCTGTCATATTTGCTGTTTTCGAAATGAACTAGAGGGAATTACCAATTGCTGTGCTTAATTTATGGACACATTTCATGCATATACTGCATAAATGTACTTCAATATCTTGAGGCTGAGTTCTATCAAATATCGAAGATGAAAGTGTGTGGTGGGATGTTCTGTTAGTTAACGTAACATTTTGTTAAAGATTTAATATGGGTTATTTCTACCCTGAAGCCAAAGCAATATGTTACAAAGCGACTGTAACATAGAGTATATATGGCCTACAGTACCAATGATTGAAATGATCACAATTCCACAATATGTGGAATACTATATATATTATTTAATATATTATTTACACATAATATGAATAAGCAAGCTAACAACAATATATTTCAAAATGTTCAGACCTTAAAAAAGCATGATATACCCTATGTGTTTTTGTGTTCACTGAATATTGAATATTGTTCACAAGAAACAAAATTAAAATTCAGCATTACCAATATGCATCAAAAATCAGATAGACAATGAAGACCCACTCTGTCATTTATCAATGTGTTTGAAAGCAGACAGAAGTATAGCACTAGTGCAAGGGGTCATTTTTCTGCTCATTTTTTAGGCCCATTAGTGATCATTAATGTGCAGGTTGGCAGCAGGACAGATGAAAATGTAATAATACCCTGTGTTATGTATTCTGTAAAGTAACATTCACTGACTTATTGAATCTCTACCTCTGTCACTGTGCTAAAATCTTTCCATTTTCAGCTGCACTGAAACAAGCCATCTGCTGCTTTGTGTACAGTGACACTGAAAGCAGTGAAGTAATTCTGAACGTCTCCCAGGCATGGAAACAGCACTTTATTGCTTTAAATCTGGTTGGAGAATTGTGAGAGAAACCCAGTGGCCCTTTCATGTTCCCTCTAACACACTTAAACCTTTATTTAAATCTCCACCTCTGAGACAGTGCAGTCTGCTGCTTTATTTTGCAGCTCTTTCTTAAAGAGAAGCAAATCCGATGGCTGGTTGAGCATATCTTGATACTCTACTAAGCATATAAGAAGACAATCGCATGTAGCTTCACCTTAAAATTCAAATAACTGACATACACTTTCATAAATAAAAGCATCCCCTTACTGCCTTGTTTCATGCGTTGTTTCCAATTTTTCTGAGGATGCACAAAATTTGCAGCAGCATTACAAACACCACAACATCATGACAAAGAGTCCTCTCATTTGCTTTTTCTTCATATACTATATACTGTATATATCCAGTTTGTGTTCCTGGTCTGTTGATACAAAATAGAACGTAACCAGAAACAGCGTCATATTATCTAATATGCCAACCTGCTAGTGGGTTGACATTGAGTTCTTACATTTGCAAGAGTTAGGAACCTTTACATTAACTGTTTCATAGTTTGACTCCAAAACTTAAATTTAGTGCAGTGAAATGTATTCAGGGCTAATAGGGCCAGACCAGATCCTACCTTCAATGTAAACACCCTTGTAGTAGCAGCTGCTTTGTAAATGGAGTACCAGTCTGGTCATTTAGTAAAGCTAATGTCACAGTAGGAGCACACATTCCTACCATACAGTGTGCCTTTCTTATTGTGACAAGACAAGGGCAGGTTGAACTGTCAGACACTTGTCTTGAGAGAACATCAAACAGCAGGTTCTGGGATTACAGTTGAGTTACTGAAAGGGCTGAACAAATAACTAGAATATTTTTCAATTGACTTTATTTAAGCATTATTTATCCTAGAGTATGTAATACTATATATAAAGAAACAATCACCAATGTTAATCTAATAGTGTATGATAATCTTAATGAAATGACGTAACAACAATCAGAATTCTGAATCCTGACGTCATTATTCTTCTTTTCTCAATGATGACCTTTTCTCTTGCATTCAGTCTGATAGCCACAAATGCACAAAGCATAGTTCAAATAACAATTAGGAGGTGTGATTTATGCTATTAAACAGAGCCTGAAAGCACCTTGTGGTGGTGTGTTTGTTATTTCATTTTTAAACCACAGAACTTAATTTCATTTTTTTCAGAAAGTACACTCACTTGTTAAAGATATGGGTGGTAAGAGGGGGGAAAAAAGAAAAATGTCCTGGAGAGGCTTAGATTTCAAAATAATAATGACATTTTTTAAAAGCAGAAGTTGGAAATATTCATAATAAACCCCTATAACACAAAGGCAAAATAACGTTATTGTTTTATTTTTTAACTTATAAAATAAACAGATGTAATACAATGCAAACAAGTTAATTAATATACAGTACAAGCTCAGCTTGGCAGTGTGTCTTACTTTAAGCAAATTACTTTGCCTGCATAGCTATCAAGATTCACATTAACCGCCTAATTCATGAGGCAGCAGTATTGCATTAAATGTGACAAAACCAGACCTTGAGTGTGTACAAATTCCAATGTATAATATCTATTTATAATCCATCTCTTTAATTTGAAAGAACAACGTAAACCTCATGTAATCATTAGACTGAAGAACTATTGTCTAAGTGTTCAAGTAGAAACAATATTATGAAAAGCAAAGAAAATTCAAATGGGTGTTGGTTTGAAATGCATAACCCATTTTAATTATTACTTAGAAACACCATGATTCAGTAGTATGTAGTCTTGGAAAAAGAAATGACTGTGCATTGTAGCACTCATATATCCCTGACAGAATTCAGAAATATATCTTGAAATATTAAGACTACACCTATGTAATATAAGTAGCTGTTTATCATTAATCATCCATTTCCCTTTGAAGTATGTTTTCCCCCCTAAATTAAACTAAGATTAATTAGAGGGTTATGGCACTCTTTTGATGCATCAAAGAGCAGAAAAGCAGAGAAAAGGTAGGGTAAAGACAGTCACACAGTTATGGAAAATGCTTGAGAATTAAGGTAATCATTGGTTTAAACCATGACAGAATGAATAATATAATGGCAAAGTGTTAATGTATTCATAATAACTTCAAAAAGAAAAGACAGGAGTTACGTTTAACTTGATACTTTAATATGAAAATCTGTGCCACTGCAAACATTAAAAAGCTACACATTTAGAGCTGTTCCACATCTAAGTCCAAAATTAGATTCTTATAAAGCGTGAATGTGGAAAATTGTTCATATTTACACAGAATGTATATGTCAGGATGTAGTCAAACTGTGCTAAATTTACAGTAAGAGATGATGCCTTCTTTGTGTTCTATAGAAATAGGAGTGTGTACAAGATTGTGCTGCATTCATTCTCACTTACACATTAATGTCAGTTGGATTATTTAATAATAATAACAAATTAGCAGTATCACCTTGCCAGGATAAATCTGAAACAAAAGAAATATCCAGAAGAGAATTGGCCAAAAGCTCATAAAGTTTTAATGCCCACAGCTGGTCTGCAGACTTTGCAGTCCTCTAAATCCAATATATTCACAGTCTGTTCTTGTCCATTAAATACTGTAGCTGGATGTTGGAATTGACATTCTGTGCACATGGAATGCAAGTTCAGACTTTTTGGTGAGTCGAGCTAGTTGTTTTCCTTTTGAAAAATGGACAATGGGAATGCACTCTTCACTATAAATAGAAAAAAAGGAAGAACTGTGGTTTAATGGATTGATTTACTCCAAAAAGGTTACCACAGCTGTCTGAATCCTGGAATGCTTTACTTTACATAGTTGGGATGCTGCTTTGAACTAGTGAGGCTCTTTTGACAAAAGTTCAAAGATGAATACATACAGTTTTTGAAGTTGTATTTGAATCAACATTCTTACATTTATTATTCTGTCGCAGATTAGGTGGGAAAAAGTGCCCGATAACACCAAAAGGATTAAATGCTAAATCAAGAATTTTCTTGAGTACTTAAAATACCTGAAGGAATCCAAGCTTTTATAAACTATATGGGGGTATTGTGATGAGGAAACAAAGAGTCTTATACATTTCACCAAATGATAAGACACAGAATGGATCAGTCATGGCTCCAGTGATTCTGTTCTTTAATACCACACAAAAATTCAAGATTAAAATATTCAGAAGCTTAACACTAAGTGCAATAAACATATATATGTATGCCAAATCTGGTCAAAGAAAGATAAGAAAAATGTACGTCTTCAAAAGAGATGCTTTGTCAATGAAACAATGATGTGCAACTTGAAAGAAGCGTACCGTAAAAGCTAAATTAAAAATTAGCTCTTAATTATACATCACTGGGGAATGGCTTTAATTACTTTCCCTCAAAATAATGACGCAGACATACCCTGAGCTGCAACCATGAATATAATTACATGTGAAACTTCTATATTTAATTTGCTGTTTTAAAATAGGTTTATTGGAGAGCTGTGGCAGGAGGCTAAATCTTATTAGCTCCTACTTGGTTTTCAGGTGGTGAGGTTGATGAGACACCTACAGCTCCTGCATATGTGAGTTACACGTGTACAGTAGATCCCTATTTTTATTTTTAGTATCTTTTGTGCTAATAGCAAACTATTGATTATACTCAATAACCATAATGGATTTTCCTCTCCTTTTAAACCTCTTGATAACATACAAATCTTCTGTGATTCCGAACATGTTTGTGTGCAGGGTTATTGGAAAAGTCTTAGAGTCTTGTTTTGTTTCCTATCTGGAAGTTGATAACCATAAGTCACAGATGTCGGGAACTCCTGCTTGACTTTATTCAAAAGGTTCTATGGCTTTACGAGGCCCCAGAGTGAGGAGGTTAAAATCAACATGTTCTCAAAGACGTTTCTTTTTTATAATTCCGAAGTTAAAATTGGGTTTTGCCGTTCACCCAACACAAATTGAGAAGTATTTATTGCTAATTCACTGGAAACTGCCTGAACCTTCACAGCATGCCTGTCTCTTTTTCAAGAATCAGTAAAGGTTCATTCTACAATGAAAGTTAAAAAGAAGAAATACACATTTTTTTTCATTTTTTCAGTTGTGGAGCCTTTTTCTATACATATAAATATGTATAGCAGGTAAATTCTACCAAAAAATGTCATTATAATTGCTATACCAACTACTATAAAATTAATATACACTATGTTTAACACTATGTGCATTTTCAGATTCTGAATGCTTTGCAAATGAAGTGTTTTATTCAAAACAACAGACAGAATATTTAATAGGTATTTACTTTCCATTTTCTTTTGGTGACTTTGCCTATCATATGAACTCAAAAATAAGGAATGAAATATTAAACTTGAGAGGATTATATTGAGAGGATACTCAATGAAAATGCAGTATGTGAAATTATATTTGCCCTCAGTGGCACTGGTAGCCAAGTGGTAATAACCACTTATTAAAAAGAAAATAGGATTCAATTAATATGAATTGTAATATTCCTCTCTAACTAAAATAGGTATTAAATTATTTCTTATAGGAAGGAATGTCAAAACCTTGTGTTGTTTAACAGAATCCAGAATTTAACTTTAACTTTAAGTGCAAGAGGTTTCACAGGGTTACTTTATTTGGTTATCAGCTTCCAAAAACAGAAATAAAAAGAGAGATTGGTCACTGCAGATGGTAGACTTGATAACAACTCCAGCTCCTGACAGACAAAACAGAGATCTGGAAAAGTGATTATCATTAACTCAAGAGGCCTTTCTGGATAGACTACTTTTTTCTCAGCTGGAATTGCCAGTGCTTTCCATCTGTTTACAGGATATGCGTGATGGCAAAGGAGCAGTGATCAGTCTTGAATCACAACTTCCACCTTTTGATTAAAGGCATCCTAATTGACATGTTGCCAGCAAAAAGAGCTAAGAATGAAACAACATATAAAATGAAGCAATAGGATGACCGTGTTCCTACTAGGCATTCCAGCTATGGTGTTTTCCCATAAAACTCCCATGTTTCCCAAAACAAATCAGATTCTTCGCTGCTTTACTAAAAATGGAAAGTTTGTCCAATGTAATTCATTTCTGCATTGTATGAAAAATAAACAGTGGATTTAATTAAGACTAATTGGCTTTCATAGGAAATTCATATGACTCCACGAAAAATAAACACACTACTATGCAATCCCCAGTTGGTTACATTCCTTCCTATTTTGTACAAGGGAATTTTTGCTCTTTCCTGCAGATCTGCCTCCCCTTCCTACACCAAGGTCTTGAGCACCAGGATTCATTGCTACAGGTCAATGGGTCAAGTCATCTTGGGAAACGGTGTCAGAAGACAGCAAACCTTTGTTCTCCATAACAGAGTATTCAGCCTATGCCCAAAATTCATATTTGGAAGAATCCTTTATTCACTATAATATTTATAAAATAAAGGGAGATATTCTTACTTCTTAGTGCAAATGAAACTACAATGCTTGGTACACTGTACAAGTATGCAGCTGTGTATATATTCAAAGAAATGGATACTGTTTGTGAAATTGTAACAGACATTGTCAGTGGGGTCTCAGTTGTACTTGTGAGACTCTATGTGCTTAGTCCATTATTTACCCTGTAATCCATCGATCCAATAAACGCTATTGGAGAATCAAGTACAGGACTGAGTAGCTGTAAGGAAGCAGTAATGCTACCTATGCTATACTCCTATACACCTATATTCCTGTATGTCCCTATACTCCTGTGTTCTGAACCCATTTTAAACATCATCTGACTTATCTCCCTGATAAAAAAAACAAAGCTGTGTATTAAATTGATGAACTTTTTTTATTTTTATATGAGTCATTCTGATTAATGTTAATCAAAAAAAAAAGATTTAAAATAAAGTTTTCATTTAGGTCAAATGTTCAACTGCCCTGAGTGCCATACCGGAGAAATAAAATATCCTGCTGGGAAACTCTTAATTTAAATATGTTTGGTCAGCTGCTCACTGCGTCTTCACTGTTGACGTTACTTCAGATCACATTAAATAAGCAGTGGGACTTACACAACAAGCCCACTTTCTCTGTCCCGTTTAATTTATTTCTTAAACTGTTGTTCCTTTGTAAAAGAAAAGGTTAAAAAGCAATGCTTGTCAATGGGAAAGCGGCGATACACTTGTGCTCTCTGACGACAATTCAATAAATAGCCTTGGATGGAAAATGGTAAATGAAATAAAAAACCAGCAGCAGGCAATGACAGCCAATAAACAAGGACACGGAAACCATGTCACAGTTTACTTTCTCCCCCAGAAAGAACACTCTCTGTGACTACTCTGAAGTTGTGATTCATTACCTCGTTCTCCTCTCTGGTCTTGCAGACATCTCCAAAAGTGAAGATGTTCTATTCTTGCTATCTGACTGTCATTATGTTCCCTCGGGGCACCCCTTATCCTTGAGTGTGGGTTTCATTAACATTCACACAGAGAATCACAGACTCAATAAGAAAGGCGATGCTTGAGCAGGGACTGTCAATCAGATGTGAAATGAATGCTGCTTTAATTAAACTGGATTAAGCCCTGCTCTTTTGTTCGGTCCTAATCCCCCTTCTTGGGCATTCTTTCACTCTGGCTGAAGGAGACGGTTACTACATCCTAGACAATTACCCAGGTTTTTTTCCCCAATCTGAATGAAATGTTTGACCGAATGCTTGACAGACAAGTTGTGTGGCCTGCAAGAATAGGCTCGGCTAAGAAAAAAGCTTGTAATTCTATTAAAATCTACAGAAATCTCTCTACCCTGCACCCGACAGGCACACACATTCATGCTGTCTTATTGACTGACCAGCTAAATGCTGTTTTAGGAACAGCAAAATATGTCTTGTATTTACATGCGATTTGCACTATTACAGGATTTATAACTATTCTTAAAAAACAATCAAAATAAGAATTGGGCATTTGCTATTGGACAAGTTATTGATATGAAAGCCCAAATTAATTTCTGGAGCATTACTTTCTAAATGAGCGCAAAGTGATACCAAATGTAGCATTTGGTTTTATCTGTGAGACACATATGCTCTAATCTAGGGTTATATTGTGTGTAGTTTCCAAGAGTAAGTCAGATTCTAAATGAAGGACATTTTTGTCCAAAGCTACATCAGATGTTTTTTTTCTTGCTCATTATGAATAAACCATGAATACTGGAGTTATAGTTAATTTTGTGGTAAGATTTGCTTTTATTTACTAATTATATTTATAATACATTTAGGAAAAGAGTCTGTTTTAAAGACTCATATCTAGAGACCTATACAGTATACACAAAAATCAGTTTACAATCATGCAGTAGGCTTTCCTACAGAACTCTGTATTGATTTTCTCATCTTTCAATTGAGAGCCAGGCTCTTTTTAGTTCTTTTATTCCAGAGTTAATTACAACTTAATTTCAATTAATTATGATTCTTAAAGCTTCTTTACAACCAAATGCATGTTTAAAGTTCAGCATCATTAACCCTTTCTAAATGTTATATTGGATTTAGTTGAAATTTGTTGTGTTGAAATAAAAATTAAATTACTATACTATGAAGTAAAAATGTATTATTTTAAGTATTTTAACCACTTATACAGCCAGACCCAAGCCCTGTAATTAAGAGAACATAAGAACCCACTCAATTATAACACCTACACAATACCATTGTTGGAACATCAATATTGCTTGATATATTATGATTATATTAAAACAATTGTTACAGTTTCAGACATTAATTTTAATTTTTGTTAATAAATCAGAATATTCTTTAACTTAAGTCCTCCAATGTTGTTTTTTGTTAGGTTTCCCCATAAGTGCTTATTTTGTTAAATATCACCAGCTTACTATGGCGACAATGAATTTCTTCTTCTGTAGAACTTACTTACCTGCTACTGTGCTTATATTGGTATATTGTGCTTCCACTGGCACATCTTTGTTTTATAAACAGCTGCATTTTTTCTTTATGGTTCTATAGTTTTTTTATCCCATTGACATTGCAATAAAAACTTCAAAGAAATTTATGATCAATTAATTACTTGTCTGTAATAGCAACTTCGATCACTTTTCTGATGCTATTTCACCAATTGGATATGGGTAGGAAAGTGACATTTTCCTTTGAGTTCATATTTGTCATCCTTACTTCATCAAGACAACAAAACAAAAACTCAAAAAAATGTTTTCAAGGCATGACCTATAGCTCTTATCACATCTTTTTAAATTATTTGCCTGAACATATGCTTGGCTGCATGCAAAACAAGTCATCTAAGATTCATAAAATGAGAGGTGTTGCTTTATCACTACATTCATTGGCTGTCCTTCATAGTTGAGGGTGATTGTCTTTCATGAACCCATGAATTCATGAAGGTGGCATAAAGCAGGTAAATGATTATTACCCCAATTAGAATGCTCACATACATGTCTTTAAAGTTCCGGCCTACTCTCTGAATTAAACACTCTAAACTTGTTTGTCTACTGCCTGCAAATTGACAAATTTTATTTTAGGAGGTCCTTTATCAAAGGTCTTCTGAAAATCTAAATACACCGCGTGCTAAACTCTTTTGGGATCCATGACCGTTCCTTTAAGGTACTGTAACAAGTAGGTTAAGAAAGAGCTGCTTCTTCTAAATGTATGCAGACAATCCCCTATAAACCTTCTGCTATACAGATTATAAACTAGAATATTTCTAATTATCATTTCCACAACCTTATACTTAACAGTTATATAAATTCAGATGGGTGTTAAAGGTACCCATTCTTCTGTGTTCATTTCTTATGGTACCCATTAGAGGTACCCATTCTTCTGTTGACATTCCCTGTGGTCACAATGGTTTGATACAGTGGACAGGAAAAAAATAATTAAGTTTCTATTAAAATAGTGTTTAAAGGTAGGAGGATGGAGTATGTAAGAGAAGCTAAACAGAATGTGCTCCAATAAAAGTGTAGTATTTGAAAATTAACTGAGTTATAATCTACACTTATAAAGTACATATTGAAGCAAGAGAATGAGTGATACTCTGATATTTAAACTTGTATAACAACAGAAAATTAAGAGGCATCTATTTGTCATCCTGCCAGTTCTCAATGTTTGTATTCCATGGAATGATTAGTAATAATGAATGCAAACCATTTGGCACTGCCAGTCATTCTGATTGCCTGTTTAATAAAATGAGGTCCATTGCAAAGTGGATGCCAGCTGGATAGATTCCACAAAGATTTGATCATGATGCACTTCAATGCAATGATGAAGAAAATGTGCCAGATTTTCTCAGTGTTCAGGATTTAGAACACATGAATTTCTAATCAACAGTAGCTATTTTTTATTTCTTTTTTTCTTGAGAGTGTTTTTGTTCTGTAACTTATTCATTGCAGAAAAAAAAATCAATAAATGAAACAAAGGACAGACTGGGTAAACTGTCAGTCTTGCTCTTGCAGTGTCTCATTGTGGTAAAGTACCGTATATGCTGACATGTACTGTAGGAATATTGTTTTAGTGGTAGCAACACACAAAAACATCCCAGATGAATAAAAGAAATCTTTATTTCATGCATCCTCTCCTCATCTTCCCATTCTGTGCTCTCCAAGTTGCCAGTGGAGGCCCTGATAGCTGTGAAACTCAGACGGATTGCTGTCTTGGTACCCCAGCTGCCAAGAAAATGTATACATCCCTTGCACAGAGCACTTTAATTCCAAAGGTTACCTCACTTTAATGCAGCGAGACAATATGGATCTCTACTATGACAGCATTTGATATAATAATTTAGTGGCACATTTTCTTGCCATAGCTTGTTTTCCTAACATAAGATGAAATCATACAGAGCTCCTGAATATAAAGATAAATGCTAGCTGAATATAAGGATTTACTTATACATCCTTTACAAATAAAACACAAGTCCACTAGCAAGATTAGAATTAAGACATCATTTAACAATATGGCAGTTTACTAATTTAGAACATATGAATATTAAAGAGAAACACACTACTGTGCAAAAGTCTTACACATCGTGGACACATTTCGGAGTTATATTATGTTACCAGCACCAGCAATTTACTCAAAGCTTCCACTATTGTTTTCTACCATAATAATAACTTTGACTGTTATTAACACAGCTTAGTTTGAATGAAAATTAAAATAACTTGACATTAAGGAAAACAATAATGACAATTTTCAAAAATATGATAAGAACTCAATGTAAACTACAAATGAGCAGCAAGTATGATGTGTTGTAGTAGTTAATCCATCACATTAACCAATAAAATCTAATTGACTCATCATCAGGTGTTCCTTGTAATTAACATCATTTTTTCCTCTACCCCTCCATAAAGCTCAAACGCTACTCTTCTACTACAAAATATAGATGTATCAGGATTAACAATTAGTTTAAAACAGGAATAGATACAGTTTCTGTAGAAAGTGACCATACAACTGTATTTATACATAAATAAAGGCAAAAGCAGAACAATGCAAAAAGTCTATGACTTTTGCTCAGGAGTTCATTCAGTGAATGAGTTATTTTTCTAATGATGTGCTTTGGTAACATATCTGTGTTTTGCATTACTAATATACTGATTCATTCTTTAAACCCTGAACTTTATTACATGATGCACAGTGCTGAGGGATTAACTGCACAAAATATCTTTAAGGAACTTAAGTTTTGTAAACCTAAGGTTGCATCATTGTGTTTTTAGTTTGTTTTCTTTGGCTTATCGGCCTCCAAACTCAGAACATTTTTTCATGCCACTATTGTGGAAGCATGGCCATTACAATACATGACAAAAACAATCTTGCTGTTGGAGATTAGTTGCTGGCCTTGTGAATGTAAACTTGATCTAGCAATTAGTTCAAGGCCACACTCCTACCTGAATTACACCATCTCTGCCTTATTGTGTGATGCAGATTCTGATACACCACACTTCTGTGAGACGCAGATTACATTTCTGGCTCACTGTCCGTTGTCAATGGTAACTTACTATTCTATTTACCTGTTCTCTGTAAGAGCTTTTAAAAGGCAACAAAATACATCTCTATACCAGTGTAACACACACCACTGTCCTGAGAGTACAGCATTTTTACCTTCAGAAGACATTTCCGTTCTAAATGTTCAGGATGTTTAATAGGGTCAGCCGATAAGGGACTGAAATGAGATCTAAATTTGAAACAAATCAATGCATCCAATCTAATAAAAGACACTGTCTTGCGAAGGAGGCAAGTATGTTTGGAGAACTTGCACAAAAGTAGCAGAACAATAAAAAATGCTTGTGAACTCAAGTTTATTTATTCAAGAGCTCTGTCCTCCACTAATTCCTTTGTTAATATTTTTCCCATACAGACAAAAGACAGCCAAGTCCTGGGTATAATCTAAGATCTAAGGCTACTGTATATCAAGAAAAAAAAAGACTCTCTGTTCTTTATGTTTCTACAGTGGTTTATTATTGAAAACATATGTAGCATATGTATGTCAACAGAGGTCAGGTACAGAGGGGGAAAATGGCTGGACTCATGAATAATTCTAAGTAAATCTCTTCCTCACATTTTTGCTTCTTTTGTGTGTGTGCAGTATTCTTTGTGGGATTTCCTACATATGTTAAGGCCCATTTAGAAGGGAAGCATGAAGAATGGGATCTGAAACATTCTGAAATAGCTTTTTCCCAAAACAGGACAACATATCAATATGTTACAAAGGAGCATTTAGTTAAATGTTAGTTCTTAGATGTCTATGTCTTAGGACACCATGAAATTCTTAAATATTAAGTTCATACAAATTAATATAACCTCTACCAAACTTTGGAAAGGGACTGTTAATTGTACTGAAATTAATAGTAATTATGAGCCAGAAAATAATTAATAAAGATACTCATAAATAAGGAGAAACTTGTGCCAGGATTTTTTTAACATTGCGAAAGACACCTAAAAATTAAATTTCAATGATGAATTACAATGCACTCATGCTGCCCTTTAAAAGGCTTTTTCTAGAATGGGCAAGTCATCTGACCTGAATTCCATGTTACTGAATTTAATTAAGATATACTACATTACATGAGTGCATCAGACGTCTTGTTATTTTGGCATTGACACATGATAGAATGTATATTTCAAATTCACAAGCACTCAGTCATCAGATTTGTTTTCCAGATGGTGCTGTGTGCCTTACTATATATGTCTCCCAACAGAGTGAATATACAGAGAGTGATGTGGGCCAGAATGAGAAAATAGTGTGCTTAACACAGCAACTCAGTCTTAAAACTATTGATTGCTTTGAAAGGCTGAAACTCAGATAAGTTCTAACTTATCAGTACTCTGCATGGTTTCAGTGTATACTGTTTCATCTTTTATATATTACAAGTGAAGCATGCAGGCACTGCTTGATTCCGAGCACGAAAATATATGTGCTTCTCTAGGTACGAAGGGGCCTGATAATCACTTAGCTTGGAGACCACTGGGGTAAAGTTTTGATCCTGGAGGGCTGATGTGTCTGTGGGGTCTCTAGGTCTCTTTAATGCAGCAGCACTTGAAGGAAAAGTTGGAAAATTTATACAATTACGCCAAGCTGATTTTGGTCATGACGAACTGGGTAAGAATGTAAAACTGCAAACTGGTGCTTTAGAATGGGAACTGAAGACCAGAATTTAGAGAAACAAAATAGCAGATAAAAAAGGTGAAGTCCAAGCCTTCACTTTTGTATCTCCAGTTAGGGAAGACAAAGCAGAAATTCAACAAATTTCTGAATATAAATACAAACCAGCATTTGCATATGTCTCCCACAGACATCTCTTCTATGTACACAACCAAACAGAGCATTAAAAGAGGTCCCAGCATGTAAGACTGAAAATGGATTGCACTGTCATTGCCCATATGTTGTTGTGCTCGAGTGAGCAGGGAGCACCGGAATCTAAAAAAAACAATGGCTGCTGGAATGATAAGTGCCTGGCCAATACACTGTCACACTAACTAGAATATTTTGCTGATATTCTCTCCCTTGCTTCCCTGCATCAGAGATAGTTTAAGTCACGTCCATTTTCTAAAAGGTGCCACAGCATATCTGTTCAGTTTTACTCCAAAAACTGGTAACACTTTATTTTGTGGTAAACTGTATTGTTACTTTGTGACTGAAATGTTTGTTGAGCTTGTTGAGTGCTAATGACAAATACATTTGTAATGCATGCCTTGCTACTGAGACATATGGGGTATGACTTATCTTAGTGACAATAGGTAATAAATACTTGCAGTAGCTAGGCTCCTACAGTGATTGTCCAATATTTGTTAAGAGTTAGTAGGTCACTCATAAAGAACTAACTCATAGTTTACAGGTTGCTTCCACAATAATTAAACATTAAACAATGTAGGCACTGCACACCTTTTAAATCCATTTTTCTTATCATTCAGCAAATGATACAATCTTAGAAAAGTGGCTTTTAAAAAACCTGCTTAAATTGTTTGGTGTTGTGAATTAAATCAGTTTCCACAAATCATTAGTTAAGTCCATCACCTTTTTGACTCACATAGGCTTCTTCATGCAGTCAAAACCTACTATCAGATTTGTTTTGTGCAATTGAGTTGAACTTAGAACTAAATCCAGGTTTAATCAGAAAAAAAAATAAACGTGATCATGTGAAATTCTGCCATCGCTGAAAGCATTTCAGAAATGGCAGAATTCATTGAGATTTGAGTTGGAAGAGATGAGAAGGATAAAGTTTTCTTCATATGGGATTGGCAGAACAAGATAAAAGCAGATGTCTTTATCAGAGGCATGGGACTGCCATGTTCTGCTAAAGATATAACAAGCAGAGACAACAGCTGGCCCTCCTACTTTTGTCAGTGCATTCCTCTCTGAATGATTGATCATTTCAGTGAAGCCCTGAACCCTTTAGAAAGTGAGGGGAGGGAACAGACAGGGGTGTGGACATTTCAAGGAAAGGCTTAATGACGTCAAGTGTACAAAAGATCTCCAAAAGCATAATGTTGAATTACTGTCCCCCTAGTCTGAGAATTGGTCAAACAACCTATGAATGATTAGCCAACATCAGCCCACCTAGTAAGATCTTAGATCTATGGTTTGCAGACTGCTCTGTCTTCTGTCTACAGTGCATTTCTGGCTAATCTTTATTGTCTAACTCATAAACCTGAGTTCTAGACTATTTTGGCAAGGTATGCTAATTTGTTAGTCTCTTCTAACAAATATCAATAATATACAGTATGAGTCATCGAGGAAGAAATTATTTATATGTTGCCACATTTTGGAACTTGTACAATAGGGCTTATGAGAAATCTAGTTGAATGCAGAAATGTTAACAAATTCCATTTATTTCTTACAGTATGTCTTCATTTGCGGGTTAAAGTTGGTTTACGGAAAACAGCAATCTAAAATTGTCAATGGGCAGAAAATCAAACCACTGAAAAACTGGCATGAGTTTTCTGGACATGTGGTATATACAGTGCCAACTCTGAAAAGAGATGCTAGCATTCATTTAAGCTTTCCAAATCTGCAGTACGAAAATGTATCCCCAACTAATGCCAGCTAATCAATCAAATGATGTCACAGGACAACATGTCCAACACCACTGTGTTATTTTCAATGTGGCTACTTGTAACTTCCTCCTTAAAATGTATTATATCTATTTATTCAGAATTTTACTTTTAATTTTATTTTTAGCAATTTATGGCAGGGCACTTAGCTTAGAGGTGGATGACAAGAAGGAATGGTAGAAACATTAAAAATGTAATTGAATTATAGGTGTCCTTTGTTCCATTTATTAGATGTCCACAACAGATGGGAAATATTAAAATGTTTAAGTTGAATATATAACCTTTTTAAAATAAAATAAAATTCAAAATGGTGTTTTTAGTAGTTTTAGTAAATACTCAATCATCAATAATTTTAAACATAGCTCAGATTAGGACTGGTTAATTCAATGGTTACGCAGATGTCTAAAGTCACAGTTAGAAAATAATAACAAAAGGATCAAAACTGTTGTGCACATAAACATTTTCAGCCAAAAAGCAATCTGTTTTATTGATGAATCTCATTAAAATACCTAATGCATTTCAACAATGAAATGCTTTGTCAAAAGCATTGCTGTTTTTGTCATTTAAATTCACTCAAATGCAACACATTAAGTGATGGAAATAAAAATAATGATGTTCTAGCCTTGTGCCAAACATCTTGGGCAGTATAGACGTACATAACATCATAGCATTTTAAAACTAGTTTTTGTTCCCAAAGAAGCTTTTTGTTCAAACAAAGTTTGTGCTGTAGATACAAATCTGCTTAATTGTGGTTGATAATGTTTCCCTGGCTTTCAGTGCTTAGCAACTCATATCAGGATGGTACAGGTAGCTTTATAATCTTTAACGAGAAGGTTGACCAAACTTTTTTGTGTGTAATTGACGTTAGGGAAGCCAAATAAAGCAAAATATTTATGTTCCACCTTCGACAGGAAGCCATCAAATCTTATAAAGCATTAGCCAAGCTGATGATTGTTACATCCTTCCTGTTGATGTCTTCTATTTTAACATATTTGTCCACTGAGTTTGCTGAATTGAATGAGAGTCTTGACCCACAAGCCAACTGCCAATACCCTGTCTGCTGAGTCTCTTACTTGGAAACATGGATAAAAGTATGTACAGCTAAAGTCATTGTCTACTAGGTCTGAAAGTGGTTAATAAACATGGCCTCTGTTAAGATTGTTAAAGCCTTTCTTTGGGGGTTTTGTAAATACTTCAGTGGATATACAATAGGCTTCATTTGTAGCCCTCCAGGGTGTGTACAACTAAAGAGTTTCAGGAAACAACATTTTAATTTATTTTTTCTGTATCATATCTCCAATGGCTGAATATTGTAAATGTAGTACAAACATTTATTTTACAAAAAAATCTAAATTTTACTTTACAATCTCTTGTTAAAGCCAAGTGACAAAAGCATTACTGAAAAAAAAAGTTGGTTAGTGAGATAGAGAGTGGTGTCACAGAAGAGCAGGGGCCTGAATTTAAATTGTTTCCTTATACAGATCCTTTAATTAAAACAACGAATACTTGAATAGTTCTAAGGTGTAAAAACCGGCAGATAAAATTAAAGAGGAAACTACATTGTTCGGCATTTTAACAGCTATAGAAAACACGGCGTGAAACAAAATTAAAAACTGCACTTTGATCATGAGACTTCAAAACCATGAACAATAATATCCAATTCGTCCAGAATTATTTTGTATGGTTTAGAATGTATTATATTTCTAGTACCAAAGATTTTACACTCCTCAATTAGTTTCAGCACATACAGTATACAGTCCATCTATACAGATGTAAAGTAACTGATATATACAAAATAAAAATGTGATCCAAAGAAAAATACACAAAGGTCTGGAGTAAACACTTCAAAATTGTTCTGTTTAGTTGTATGCAAGTATGCTCCCTATGTATTTAACACTTAGTTGTAACCAAAATTAGTATATTTTTGTCCAATAGGCAAATAAAACGCAAATTATGGCACCAACTTAAAAACGGAGGATTTTAAATATTTAGTGGTGTTTAGGATATGTCAGGAGCCTAACAATGTTTTCTGAGTTACTGTGATTTATCTATTAGTATACTTGATTGCAGGATAAATAGTGGAATTATTTGATTTAAGCAACTTTCTACCGGCAAAATATCCAGTCAGGAAAATTACAGTGACTTCATGAAGCTCAATACCTGCAGGCTACATCTTCAACAATGGCTCCTGAATTTATACTGCTGGCACACAGTGGGGAATTTCTGAACCAGTTAACTGTAGTCAAATCATACTTTCTACCAAAGTTTTTCTGGGTATTTTGTCACGACATCAGTATAAAATACCCATATTAGGTAAAGAGAGTAGAAACATTGAACAGCTAATTTTAAGCAGGGCTTCAGATTTCTCTCAGCTTATTTTTTCAACCTGTTTTATGTTATTCAGTGTACAACTGACTAAATAGAGCATGTCTGCTCAGTGTTGAGTATAGAAACCTCAAATTGTTCAAAACAGACATTCAAAACTTTCTGTATGCTTACTTCAGCAATGGGTATCTGGAAAGAAAAACTAATCACACATAGTTGTTATGGTAAGATCAAAAAGAAGAGCATCAGGATACAAATAAAAGTGTCAAACTATTCTAAATCAAAGCATTTTATTCTACAAAAATCAATACTGTTTTTAGTGCTCCTTAGACTGGTATTTGTAGACATTTCTTTAGAAATATTGTAGTACTTGAAAACATAACATATTGATTTAGTTTTCTTTCCATCAATAGAGCACTTTGGCTCCTATCCTTTATCTACCAGTGAAGTGGTATTGTTTCATATAGTTCTATGAAATATGTCAGACATTACTGAAACTAATGAGAATGAGTAGATTTGGGAGTTATACTGCATTGACATGACCAGTTTATGAGATAATATGTAGTTTTTTATTGTTCTAATGTTATCATTATCCCATTTTAGGCACGCTGACAAAGGAACAGAACAGCAGACTCAAACTATTACACAGTCACGGTGTGCTTTGCTCATAATATCATTAATCTTCTGCCCAACAGTCCATGGTGATGCTACAGTCTGCTGGGGGAAAGTATGTTTTTATTAATTTAAGTCTTGTGTGGACCAGGTATGACTTGGATTGCCTACTGTTCATGTTTCACACTAGTTAAAAAACTTTGTTATGCATTCATATCCTCTCTTGAAGCAAAGCATGGTAGAGTGTGCAGTTTTTTTAGGTCTGAAACGTAAAGAAAAAACTAATGTATGTTTTTTTCAGGGTTGAAGACCCTTGCTGTTAAAGTTTTTGTTACACCTTAAGCTCTAAACTAAGTATTTACTTGACTGGCCACAAAGGCCTTCTTTGTTAGCAGGAAATACATTAAGAAGATATCCAAAACCTGAAGGACCTGCTGGAGATGTGAAAATATGTTGATCATTCCTTCCAGAAAACAGACCGTCACGTACCGTCACCGTCATGTTATTCAGATAAAGCTAAAATCTTTAATTTGGGGAAATGAGTTTCTCTTTATGTTGGAACAAAAATAGTGTAGTGCATGAAAGGAAATACAAAAGTAGCATAAAAGAATGATCAATCGTCACTTTCCCTATTTACAGAAGTCCTGATTAGAGGCAAGCCCTCTTCCTCTTTCAATAGCTTTTTACATTAAACAAGTAAACTGCATTCCAGAAAGATTTGTAATTGGATTAACTTTACACCACACTAACGTCTGACCTTACAACAGGAAAATGTCTGTGTACATTCTTCTGCTTTATTGAATGTTAAATCAATGAGTATTCATCTGTACTTTCAATATAATACTGTTCTCATAAACCAAATAAAATGCAAAAAAAATCAGTCATGTGTATAAAGACACTATAAAGCTTACATTTCTAGAACTATGTATTTGATTTAAGATTTAAAATGAGCAGATCTGCCAAAAAATTAGAGATTAATGGAGAATTTTATGTAGCTTTCTCCAGGGCCAGAATTCAGCTAGCACACTGCTTTAATGTTTAATTGCAGGTTCAATTTACCATATGAGTGTGTTATATTTGAGAAATATCTTGTTCCAACAGTCCCAGAATAATTTTATTTCAGTTCATCATTACAATTATTTTTATTACAAGTAAGATCTATTTTGTACACTAACGCATGAAGTCATTTTATGAAAAGTTTTGCTTTACTTTTTTGGAATAACAGTACCAGCTGTGCCTGTAATGGAAAAAGTAGACCCTGTTTGTTGAATCCAGTATAAATTAGGACAAACAAACATGACAGATGACATTTAAAGGACCTTTATTTGAACATGTTGCTCTCTTTTTTATGCTTTAACCAAAATCAAGTTATAATTAACTCCAAAACAATTGTGCAGGTCACTCTTAATTTCCTTTTAAACTCTATCCAAATAAAATGTTTCCAAACACAGTGTTTCTGTGTTTTGTACATCATTTGGAAGGCTAAAGGTTGAGACGGCATCTTCACAATACAGCTACTAGCTTACTCATGGTCACAGACTGACCGCCAGGGTTGGAAGGTCCAATACATTCATGTAGTTGGAGTACAGCAATAATTCCCTAGATGGTTAAATGTTCACTCTGAAATGCCTAGCCCAAGAGAACAAAAAAAGAAAAGCCATATTTTCCTCACGCCTAATTATCAAGTTTGCACTGCTTTATGAGAGAAAGAAAGCATATTTTAAAAGCATTTCTTAAAAATAAATTTTAAAAAATTCTTAAAAACCTTTCTTAAAAATACATTATTTTCACATCTTCAAGAGAGTCGGGAAAGATCTGTCTGTGCAAACGTCTTTGTTGGTGGAAACTGAATATAAAATTTTGCATAGGTCTTGTCATAACTCTTGATCACAATCCTTTTTCTATATAACTGCAGAAGACATATTTCTATATCAACATGACACAGCAGGACATTTTTGGATGATGCAAGTGTATGTTATTAGAGTTTTAGCTAATTATGATTAATCCCAAAGTTAATTCTATAATAGAGTAACCTTTAGTTCATAACCTTATTCTGAGGTCATCTTGTGTTTTGTAACAAAGATGTGACTTATTTAAGTCTATTACAAATTCCAATGAGAGCTTCCCACAGGGCAAGAACAACAGACTTTGGTTTCTCTCATTGCAATCCCAGGGATTCCAATTATTATTCCCTGTGGAAATGATTGATCTGTCACAGTCCTTCACAGTTGCGTGCTTCATTTACAGTTACGCAAAACTCAAAATTCTTTTCATCTCCTTAATGGGATGATTTGGTCATTTTGGTTCAGTCATATGCAGTCGGGCTGCATGTTACTATGCAAAATTTTAAAATGGGATAACCACGGCATGGAAATAAATAACAAAAAAACACAACAAAAAACACATACTGGGCAGCAGTAGTGGGGTAGTGTGATTCCTTACAATATCGATTGACGGTCTTGCTAAAATCCTCAGGAGTTCAGTGTGTGTCTTTTGAAGTGAAGTGTTTTTTAGGGAATTGGATCAAAATTTCTGCCTTTAATATAAGAACTCTACTTTACGAATGCTAGCACAGCTAGTTGGCTGTAAGACTTGCATTCTGGTCAGCCCTTAAGTGCATCAGCAGAGAATCCACTATTATGCGGAAAGGTGCTCTGTAACCCCTCTCTGAATAGCTAGAACTAAAACAATTGTATAAAGAACTGGTTTCTCCTGTGGAGATGAGCTGAAGGGATGTGTGTGTTGTTTTCAATGTGGTAATTCAGCTCTCTAGAATGAATGCTTGTGTTTTCTACACTGAGCTATTCACAACATACAGATCTCACCTTCGAGTTCTAAGGGACTTCGGAGGTGAAGGTGTGAAATTGCACCATTACCATGCAAAGAGTCATTGAACTTGTTTTGCAAGCCATCAAGCCAGTTATGCAGGGGAGTTGTCTTATGGAAGGAGGTGACTATGCATCAGCGAAGAACTACTTTGCTTTTATATTGTATTTACAAGTCAGTGCTTTGTCGATGTTTCCTGCTCATAAACATTCTCTTGTTGTGGAGAAAACAACCCCCCCCCCCCCAAAAAAAAAAAAAAACTGCTGTTCCATCACAGATATGGCCTTATCTTTAAAACCTGCTCTTCAAAAAGATCACATCCAGGGATAAAGTTTATATAGAGAGATTTTACAGAGACAGCTATGCCTTAACATAAGAATTTTACAGTGATCCATCACAAAAGCACAGTAAAGCTTTATATTTAATAGGTGGAGTCTAAATATAGAGTTTTTAGTATTTTTTCAGTGGATGCACTGGTTTCAAAAACATTTTATCTTAGATGTGAGTAGTTCAGGTGGGTATCTGCGTCAGCATGCGTAGGCTGCAAAGGAACAAGTAATAGGTTTATTCCATGCTGAAAAAAAGAAGAAAGAGAACACAACGTTTCGGCCGTGGAGCCTTCTTCAGGTGACACCTGAAGAAGGCTCCACGGCCGAAACGTTGCGTTCTCTTTCTTCTTTTTTTCAGCATGGAATAAACCTATTACTTCTATCTTAGATATCTAAGATACTTCTATCTTAGCATTTTTAATCTTCCTCTCCGCCAAATAAGGGAGCGAAAAAGGGGTTATATTTCGTGTTTCTAACAATTTATGCCTACGAAATTACCTTGAATCTAAAACGATCCCAGAGGATTTGGGAAAAAAAGTGACAGGGATGGAATGCAACAGGCAAAAAGGAACACCACTAATCAAGCCATGTCTATGAATATAATGAATTAAGGTACAATATCTTCCAGATTCCCGTTATAGCTTTCCACATGTTGCTATTTCAGACCTGTATTGTTGAACAACATTCCCAACTTGGATTTTTCCCAAGCTCAATATTATGAGACAACTAAACATAGAAGGGCAGTGCATTGTTAGGGGTATACTTTCAATCTTTGCAATTATAGAAGACAAAGGGTGTGGCAGTAGGGGGATTTGTAAGGCTAAGATAAACATTCAAGGACATTATTTTTAATCCTGTGTAAAGTTCTGACTTCATATTCACATAAGCCAAATTCCTTGAATTAGTTCAATTTATTTTGTAGGAATTATAAGATAGCTGAAGTGTTCAGTAATGCACTACAATGCTTGTGGACAATTTTCTGTGCTACACATTTAATTTTAATTCAAGTATGAATGAGAAAAAGAAAAGTAAAGAAAATAAAATTGACACTGTTCCCTTGCTAGGAAACTCTCAATTTTTTCTTGATTATTTTTTTTTAATACATACAATCAAATTGATCTAAAATCCTATTTTTTAAAAAATATGTGAGATGTGGCCATAAAGTCTCTATGCAAAATGAAAGATGGACTTTATGGACTTGGAATATTACATTTTGCTTTTTGAGGCATATTTTTAGACCTCAAATATGAAAACAAAACACATAAAATGAAAAGACAATACCTCTAACATTCAAACATTAAAATATACAATCAGCATGAGCTTCACTAGGAAAAGCAGCAACTGGATTTTATAAGCATTTTAAAAGATTAGGGAGTTCCCATAGATGTTGTCAAGCATATACATATTTAGTGTTAATCACAGTAGGTGTTTCAATTAATGCAGAGAGATTCCCTGTAAAATCTGCTACATTAAAAATCAGCGATCTCTTATTCAATTTAATACAGGATGTGGGAGACTACATTATGTTTTCCACATTGTTTAAAGTGAAATAGAGAATAATAAATATCCGAAAACTACTGACTGTAGAACTGAAAAGAACAAAAGGGGTATAAAATAATCAATGGTGAATGAAGTATTATTAGACAATGTGTACATTTCTTCTTTCCATTTGGCAAAAAAGGTTTTTACTTTTGGTTTCTGGCTTTTTCATAAATAACACGATTAGAAAATAAATTGACAAGACCTGCCACTAGAGTATTGCCACAAAAGTCATATGGCAATGACTGATCCCTCTCTTGCTCTCAGAAATATATTTTTCCTCTTTTTTACTGCTTCTCCGATTACTGTTTATGTGCCTACTTTTCAAAACAACCACCAAATCCTCTTATATCGTTTGTGTTGCATCCTCAGGGAAATGAAAGAGACAAAGTATGCACTGAAACCTGTCATACAAATAAGATGCACAAAAGTTGATCTACATTAACTCCAAGTTTTTGTGGAGATCACTTAGATTATTGAAATTTTAAAGTCAGTTTTCAGATGGCTCTCATTGACTAATAAATGAAACAATTAATGTTGTGGAATTTGTCATTGTTTTGTTCTTTTACAGGTAAGTATCAACCCCTGAGACTTGAGGTAATGAAAAAAAGTTGAAGTAGAATAAATAATCCCTTCTTTCAAAATACTTCTTTTCTGTTTTGGAATTGTAAGTCTAAGTGTTTTTAAGCCTTACTCGGTGAACTGTCAAGATCCTTAAGTTCTACTTACTGATTTTAAGGTTCATGTTGTAAACATTTTCCATGGTTTTATTAATTTAATTTGTCTCTTTGGTTTTTTTAATAGAGGAAGCAGGCACAACAGAGGTTTAGAAAAAAGATCCCAAAACTATAAAAACAAGAAAAGGCCATGTTTGAGAGGCTATAACTGTAGCTGCAATTGTAGTCTAATGAAATTTAACAGAAAGAGATTACTGCTAGATGTTTATAAATGAAAAGAATATGTTCCTTTCAGAAAATCACCATGCTGTGTTTTCTACCATGCACTCATCTTATTTCAAACCTTAGTTTTCTTTTTCAGCACATTAATTCTTAACATGACTATTAACTTTTTTTCCACTACATATTGCTTTGGGATACAGGCAGTGCAGATATCAAAGAAGTCAACATTTTGTTTCTAATTGAAATTGAACTGTCACGCATACATTTCACATCAGCATAGTTTCTCCTTCCACTTAACTGAATATAATAAAAGAACCTCTTTCAAATACTGGGTATTCAGCAATAAGCTTCAAAACCCTTCTTCAGGAGAACAGCACTTGGCTGTAGAGCTATCCTTGATAAACACAACAGCTACTGTAATTGTGCCCCTGGTTCCATAAAATCCCATTAAAATATCCTGTCATTGATTTTATAATACTGTTGTCATGGTGTTGTTTAATCTTTCCTGAAAGCCCAACATTAGAGGCACACAATAGCTCCCTTTGATGATACACTTTAAATATTGGACAACAAGCAAATTGCTCCTTCTTACTGTTTTAAATAATTTATAGTATATTTTCTACCCTTTAATTACATAGGCCTCAGGCTTGAGACAAACTGTAATAAACTAGTTCATTTTACTGTCCAAGAACTGGAGAAAAAAGTACCCATGAAAAATTCTGGAAATGTTTATTACAGGACATGTAGGATAAATAGTTTATATTTGAAAGAATGTATAAATAACATTCATACCTTGTGCAGACTAAGGTTTGGAATCCATGATGATTACCAGTCCATAAGCAATGTCTAGATGACAACTTTTTTAAGTTTAGTAATCTTAGAAATACACTCTGATGAAGTAGATACATTTACATTAAAAATATTGATAAAGAATTTCTGGGCAGCACAGTGACACTGTGGCTAGTATTGCTGCCTTGTAGCACTGGGGCTCTGGCTTCAATTCCAGAAGTGTGGTCAATATGCATGGAGCTTGTATGTTCTCCTGTGTACATGTGGGTTTTTGCCAGGCATTCTGTTGTTTTTTTTCCCACAGTCTAAACACATACTGGTAGGTTAATTGGCTTCCAGGAAAAAGGCATCTGTCTGTGCCCTGAGGTGGACAGGCATCCCATCCAGAGTACTGCCTTGTGCCCGTTGCTTGCTGGGATAGCCTCTGGTTACCCAGCGTCTGCAAGTCTGCGACCCTGAATTGGATGAATCGGCTAGCATGGATGAAGTATTTCTGTGAAATTCTGTTTCCAAAAGAATAAATAATGAGAAGCATATATTCCTCTTAAAATGCAACTTTGAAAAGCTACACGACAAAGCTTAACATGTTAATTCTTAAGACAAATCAATTCTACAATTTAATTATTCAATCTCAATCAAATCCACAGTAGGAATCACTTAAAACAATAACCATTTTTGCTATTTTCTCAATGTACCCACTTGCGTGGAACCTATAATGGATTTCAACAAGTGTAAGTAAAAAGAAAGAATCTTCAGATTTGTATCTTTTGTCAGTGTATTCTTTAGAAATAAGGTTTTCTGGACTTAGCTGTGTTACCCTAAAATGTGTATCCAGTTGAAATGCTGTACAAACTCCCTTTATCATCTGCAATGTGTCTCTTGAGAAGAATGTTGTATTTCTATCACACATTTTTTCTGGAAGCAAAAAGTTGGGAAACAAGAATTCTGCTTCAAGGCAAGTAAACACAATTTTCAAGGTCAGTTTCTCTCAAGCATATGACAATCAATCATGATCATATTTTATGTGGCTAAATTTATGCTTTATTAGGAGAATAATTCTGTCACCAAGTTCCTCCCTAACATGCTTTTCTAAGATATGTAATAATTAATAATAATTGCTTACACTTATATAGCGCTTTTCTGGACACTCCACTCAAAGCGCTTTACAGGCAATGGGGACTCCCCTCCACCACCACCAATGTGCAGCATCCACCTGGATGATGCGACGGCAGCCATAGTGCGCCAGAACGCTCACCACACATCAGCTATCAGTGGGGAGGAGAGCAGAGTAATGAAGCCCATTCATAGATGGGGATTATTAGGAGGCCATGATTGGTAAGGGCCAATGGGAAATTTGGCCAGGACGTCGGGGTTACACCCCTACTCTTTTCGAGAAACGCCCTGGGATTTTTAATGACCACAGAGAGTCAGGACCTCGGTTTTACGTCTCATCCGAAGGACGGCGCCTGTTTACAGTATAGTGTCCCCGTCACTATACTGGGGCATTAGGACCCACATGGACCGCAGGGTGAGCGCCCCCTGCTGGAAAATATGTGAGATGTGTTTGTCAAATAAAAAGCTTTATTCATGTACACTGCTTTTAAAACTGGAGTTTTGGCTTCACAACATGACCTACATTTGTAAAACTGCAAATGATCTGAATACACTTTGCTATACTCAAAACTGTTTGCAAGTACAGTGGACAGTAAAATATTAACAGCCCAAAATCTATCATCTAGAATAGTATAAAGGAAGAGATGCATAACATAATGTAATAACAATTTGCAAAAAATAAAATAAAATACAATATTCTAAATTACAAACCAAAACAACATTTCAATATTAAAATAAAGTTTTTTCTTCTTCCTTTTTACCTTTCAGGCAGAAACTATACTTGTTCTGATAGTTTGCCTTTAATATTTCATTACTATTAGGTGCATATGGTAAGACGCGTCTGCAAGTGATGTTACTCTCATTCATAGTCTGTTTTGACATAAAAATACAAGTGTAAGAACAATCTCACATGAACCATGCCTCCAAGTGGAATCTTATCTGGGTCTGTTGTTAATAATGAATGTGTGATGAGCGCTGTTGATTGAAGTTCTGGTCTGATTGCTTTCCATTAAAAAAGTAATCATGCTGTTTTTATTTCTAGGCAGTAAAATTTTAACAATGCAAGCAGTCATGGTGAAATACTTTTGGAAAACTACCATTTGTATTTCTTTTGTTCTTGGTAATAATAGGGCTTTAAGAAGCTGTAATTGTGAAATGTTCACATATCATCACAACCCTTTATTAAATATTGATTATGAAATCTGTAACGTTAGTGCACTGACCCCAAGATGGCAATCCTGTTGAACAATTACAAACCTTGCATATATGAGCCATTTCAAACATGGCAGGCTTAAATTACAAATCAATATTCATGAATGTCCGCACACAAAATTACAAAAATAGAATTTGAACACATGTTGCTATACTGCTATATGTTGATTCACACATAAATTCCACTTGCTGTATATTTATGTTTAATCATTTAAAGGACATCTTACAAGCTTAAATGCATCTGCTTCTAAATCAGCACTTCATAATCTGTTACAGGATGTTGGAGGAGGGATGTTTTGGGCTGGGCTGCAGTGGAACTGAAGCCAAGTTCTTAACTATTTTCTTAATTAAATGAGGTATGTGCTCACCACAAGCAATTACCTAAATGATTTTTTTAAATGACCATCAATTCTCTCGTGTCCTGCTGAAATCACTGACCCAGTACTGACACTGCTAGATAGAACTGACCTCTAAGGAGGTTGTGACAGATTGTGCTTTCCAGAAGACTTTCAGCTGCTAGAACCCTCACTTTTCCAGTGGGGGAGTGGTGTAAGATAGACGTGTTGAAGGACACTCCATAGTTAGAACTGGAGATATCAATAGGCTAAAAATACCCATGATTTAAAGTATCTGGATCTAAGGACCCACTTCAGAAAAGTTCTTGCTAATCATGCTGGGTCACAAACATTATAAGCTGCAGTGGTCTGATGCCCATTAAAAAAGTGATTTGGGGTTTTAGAGTTGTTTTTTTCATTTGTTTGGCTTTAATTAACTCATATTAGAGAAACAAACAGGTACCTGCTGTAGAGTGGAGGCCTGCATTTGAAAGTTTAAAGTCACTTCTGTCACTGGGAAAAAAAATGTGGATGCAGACACTCTGGGGATAAGTCTCTTCTTTCCTTGTGGAGTCTTGGGCTGTCTTTCTTTGACAGCAGAACACAATCAATCCACAGCAGTTTTGTTGGATTTATTTTTATCATGCCTTCACCCTTGTCTCAACAAATAATCAGCTGGTATGTCCTCCACTCTTGCAAATTCTTTATAACCCCTAGTCCAGCAATGTGGAGCAGAGAATAAATGGAAATAAAGAAAGAGTTGTGCATAAAACCTCGGAAGACATATGACTTTAATATTATTACTTGCTTTCTCTTTCAATTTGATAACCTGCCAAATGTTGATCAGTTTATTACACTTGCCTCAGTTGTCATTCCAGTTTTAATGTCTTTTAAAGTTTATCCAGCTTTGTTCATGCTGTAGCCAAAGTCTATGAACTTTTACCTCTCCCACGTCTCTGTCACATACTCATTTTGTGTTTCAATGTTGATCCTGTCTCTGCTATTCATTTACGTTAATTTAGTTTGGACCTATTAATGTTTAAACTGTATTGTTTGAATAATACATTATCTAATGTCTCTTCCTTTTAGCTAGTGGATATAAGAAGCGTAAAAAATGGTTGCAAATGCATTCTGTAAATCCTTGTTGATATTTAAAGATAGTGTACTATTCCAAAACATAGGATAGGATAACCATTTACCCCATCATTTTTTCCATACACTTGCAAAATGACTTCAGAGAACAATGGTTAAAATGGCTCACAGATGTATCATGCAAGTTGAAAAAGCTTTCACATTGTGAGAAGGTTTTTGTTTACATCCTCAAGTACAGTTTGGATGTTGTTCCCTAATGATTTGATTGAATAGGGAGGGTTCTGTGTCTTCAAAATCTTATTCAAATTTTACTTCTTAAGTAGTCTGCTTTATTTGGAAATGGACTAGAAAATGAATAGCTAAGAGTACAATAATAATGACAGAATATGTGCCTTTTGGTAAAATACGAACTTTCTTGTTGTGCTGCTTTTAGTGACAAATTTCAGTATGCCTTTGCAATAACACTAATCACATAAGTGTTTAAGATGGTCTGTTAATGTGTATCTGATATTGATTCTGCTCAGAATGGGATGATTGCTGTTCTGCATTTTTCTCTTGCATGCTAATCCTTTTCTTCAGATAAAACTGTTTTAATATTGACAGAGAGTATCAGTGTGCTGGTTAGTGGGCAGCTGTATCTGGATATCTATTGACTTACAGCAAATTTGGAATGTGACCGGTTATAGGTAAAGAAATAAGGACAAACTGAAGACTGAGAAAGAGCCAAAAAGCTCTTTGTATAATACTTGTTTGTATATGAAACTATATAATCAAACTATTGTACAGTTTTGCTTACACATACGTAAGAGGTGCATATTTAAAATATTATACAGTTATCTTATCTTTAAGGTATTTTTACAAAAAAAATAAAATAACATTAAAAAAACATTCTACTCCTAAAAGAAAAAAAGAAAACTAATTCACATCCTGCATTGCATAAAGCAAGTGAAGGTTTTTGCCCACAATTGTACATTTACCAACAATATATAAACATTTGCTGTTGCTTTTTCAAATTGAGGAAAAAAATGATAACAAAATAACTCTTTTCACCATTGTTCAGCTCTTCTAAATAACAATGGTTATTTAATCAAAAGTATGTTTCTAAAATCCAATTTTATTGTATTTCTCTCTTAAACACATTTTCACATTAACTTGATTAATGTATAATTTTGAATACTTTACACTCCATTTTCATAGCTGTTTATACTTTGGAGCATGTTAAGTCCAGAAAAGTCTTGTTTGTAAGTCTTGTCAAACCAATAAACTCTATTTTATGTGAAAGTTAAAAGAGCATTTACTGTATATGATTGTAATGAAAGCACACTTATAGAAAAAAAGTTTGAATATGTAAACACTTAAGTACTTTTTTGAAAATCGTGCAACAAAGTTCTAAGTTTTAGATACATTTGTTCACGTTCTCTATTCTGAATACAACTGGAAAACGCAGACGTCTTGGTTTGATTACTAATAGTCTGAGATCTTTCCATAGGTAGTTTTTCACTGTCACACAAGAATAATGTATTCCTTACAATTTATGGCTTTGGCTTAATACTGACCCCTTAATTGATTAAATATGAAGACTGCGACAAAAAAAAAATCCACAGCAGTTATCTTTTAGGTTTGGGATAAAGTATCGTATGAAAGCAGCTTGTTGAGTACTGCTCTGAGCTTTCAATGTCACACCTGAGCTGTTGAAACAAGGGAGTAACACTGTTAATCTCATCCCATGTGTCATGTCTTCACAATGCTATCAAGAGAACCAACATCTTGAACACATCTGAGGGTCATTGTCACAGGGAGAGAGTGAAAGAGGACATTTATAGCCACAATATAAAGTATGTAAACAAATCCTGCATATGACCAGACTCTTGGACATCACCAGGAAACCAGCTGCAACACCAAATTGATTCCATCACGTCTTTAAAGACTGAAGATCTTCTGTTTTCAAAAACAACAAAAAAGTTGTGAGTCCATTTCGCAAATGCTGATTTATAATTTTCTTGGAATCTTAGCCCCTGCTCCCTAAACTATGTTTCCCCACAGAGTCTAGCATGTTAAATATATACATAAATAAAGTACTTGTGGAAAGAAGTCCAACTTAAAGTGTCTTAAAGTGTCTTAAAGTGTGTTTCATTAACTTTCAAGGAAGATGTTTCTAAGACTAGAGGTTTTGCAGAAACACATATACTAATATTTTATTTTTTGTGGTAGAAAGCAGCAAAGATATTATGCTAATGTAAAGTGATGTATAGTGTAATGCAGTACATAGAGTAAATGTATATATACAATGTACCATGTATAGTGACAGCCTATGACTGGGTGGTTTGGAGAAAGGAATGGTTAACAATATGGTGGGGGGAGGTAGAGACTACTAGACCCTGTTGGCAGGATCTGACTTGTTGACATCAGAAGTGAGCCCAACATCACTCTTTCACCATCCACTCATGAAGTTATAAATAGGGATGCCTCTGTGGGGGCTTGGGAAGTCGGAGAAAAATGTATTTCTTTTGTCAGTTCTGACTAGTAGTCATGCTTACATGGTTTAGATGTATTGTTACTGTGTAAACATTTGTTGTTAAACACGCTTAACGTCCATTCATTGAACTGAAAATGATACAGTAGTAAGTTTTGTGGTAAGTGAAAAGATACTTAACTATTTTAGCAGAGATGAGGCAAAGGAATAATTTCCTTGGTATACCATTATTATGTCTTTATTTATATTATTAGATTTGCTTTCCCAGCACAGCAAGTGCAGAAAGGGGCAATTAAGTGAACAAATCTACCTAATATCCAGGACTTTCTTGCAGTTCTCACATGGCAGATAACATTTTCAGAACTGGTTGGCTTTAGGGATCTTTCAGAGTCAATGCACGTCTAGCCAGTCCTGGGTTGTGGGAGTATGGCACAAAATTTCTAGCCACGTTGTTAACGCTCATACCCTGGCTTCTTTCAAGAAACAGCTGGATTTGATTCTTGGACCAATTAGCTACTAACAAGTGAGCTAGATGAGTTTTTGTTTTAAAATCCATCTTATGTTTGTACAGACGACTGCAATGTGAATCCATATACACAGCATCACTAACAAATGTTTTTCACATGTAATAATTGAATTGGATTTTTTAAGAGGCCAATACTAATTGAAAGTTTATGTTAAGCATGATTCCTCTCTAATGCTAGAAGTCCCTAGCAGACTATTTTCCCATCATGGAATATTTCATTTGACATGAACACTCACTGCTGCAGACTGCTGACGGGTTCATAAATGCAAATTAGCTAACCTTTTTTTTTAGCTTGGTACAGTATAACCTACATAATTTTTACGTCTAAGTAACTGCATCACTTGTCAGAAACCCAATCCCCCCCTGAGATCAGTCAACTTACAGCATGTTTGTCAACAATTTTCACCACAGCTGTGAAACTAATCTAAGAGTGTGAGTTCCTTACTCCCCCACAGCATCAAGTATCCATCTTGCTTGCCTGCTGAGAGCTGACCCCAGTGAAGTCCTACACAGTCACTACTGGAGCAGGCAGAAGAGTCAACCTCAAACAGAGAAGGACACAAAAGGAAATGTTTTCTGTTTCCCTGGTAACTAAACACACTCCTACTGTGATCAGACAGTCAATGTGGATGCAGGGCCTTAGCAGATTATGGTCATATGCTAGTGTTCCTACAGCAGCCAGTGTGCCTTAGCTTTTATTTTTAAAACTAAATTATATTCATGTTAATTGCATCACTTCACTGATGATAAATAACCAGCTAAATAATGTTTATTTATTGCTGTAAATGATTTTATGCTTTAACTATTGCAGTCAGTTTTAAAAAACTCAAAACGGAACAGTTTCAGTCAGCTGTATCACTTGGTGGGTGGGAAGAATGGCTTGCAGTTGTGTTTGCAATGGATAAAATTGCAACTTGTATACTTATTACAATTGACTAAGGACTTCTAAGAGTAGTTTCATGGACCCCGTTGTGCCCTAATTTTGGACTAGCTTCGTATCTGAGCTTTAAATCACCCTTTCTTAAGTGTGAAGCCCCTGAAAGAAAAAGTGGCCTAGTTTGACCTATAATTTGGTCGTACTTTCTTACTTTACTTACTTTCTACCCAAGCAAGGTTCAACAATTGCAGGAGAGTGAATGGGCTTAATGTGAATGGGAACTCACAACCTAGCCTGGGCTGCTTTTTCGTGTCTTGTTACTGCAACTGGCAATATGCAGGTAACAAGTCTCTCCCAAAGGCACCAGTGAGCACTAAGTGAAAAGCCACTGTTGTACTTTTGAAAGACAAATAGCTCATTAGTGCATTAAACTGAGACATTTAACATCTATTTTTAAATAACACAATGAAACAGTCGTTTGACATGGTCTTCTGTTATTAGCTTTAAAGGACTGCATATTTTTCATACATTAGATTATCGCAGTGACGCAGTCACATAGTTCATAGTGGTAGTTGGAATCTATGAATTACACACTATGAACTATATCATATTGTGATGTGTTTCTTGGATATTTTCTTGTGAAAATTCTTTAGCTGTATGTTGTTCTACCAACTACACTACACATAGTGGAAACCAAGTTGATCAAAGCCACCACCACAAAAGTCACAAACATTACAGCAAGCAGTCTATCACATTTTAGACCTGCATTTCATTCATGAATGTAATACATGTTGTAATAACAGGATTCCAGGAAGAATAAAATTTGAGGCAACAGTAGGCCAGCCCAATTAGTACATTTTCATAACCTAATACTAATTAACGTGAGATCAGGACTAGTCATGCTTGTGAAAACATTTTTCAGTGATTTTTAAAAAGCTTCTCTGCATTTCTAAATGACAGAAAGATTACAAAGCAGATTCAAATGAATAATTTATAAAAAGCAAAAAAAAATCAATCTGCATAATTGTAAGAATGATTACAAAACATGTATTTTAGATTCACTTCAAAATGCACTTAATTCTAAGAAAAACAAATTCAGTGAAAAAAAGAAAGGCTACATTGCCAAAAGTTGGCTCAGTACACTCAAACAAAGATATGCATGTAACACTGAAGATTTCCAAAATAGCTTTAAACATAATCTGAATTACATGTAAATGTTTTGCTATGAATTGGAGTGCTAAACATTCACCATTAAAACTTGGTGTGTGCAAAAATTAAAATGCATATGTGGCATGAATTAAATAACTGCCAATCATTCAGTTTTAATGAAGTAAATCATGGAAGACTAAGGTTTCATTTAGTTGCACTCAGTAAGATATGATTAATTATGCACAAATAATTAACCAGGCATACAAAATAAAGTAACAAACAGTACAATCTATCCATATTTTGGTCTTTAAATACAAACTAAACTTGTCAGGAAAAATAACAGAGGAGGTAAATTTGTAAGTAAAAAAACTGACATTACTTCTTAATTCACAATAGAAACCACTTCTTGTATTTTCTTTTTTCTTAGTTTGTTAATGATTTTTCTGAAATGTAATGAAACTCTGAAGTGTTGCCACTAATATAAGCCTTTTTTCAATGCCTACATTTGTTACCATCCATCCATTTTCTAATGGCTTTATCCAATACAGGATTGTGGGGGAGCCAGAGACTATCCCAACAAGCAATGGGCACAAGGCAGGATACACCCTGGATGGGTTATTAATCTATCGCAAGGCACACACAGACACAGACTAGCACACACTCACACCGGGGATATTTTTCCCTACTAGTATGTCTTTGGACTATACAGTAGGAGGAAACTGGAGCATCCAGCAGAAAACCCATACAAACATGGGGAAAACATTACAAACTCTGCACAGATTCCAGCAATGTGAGGCAGCAATGCTAACCACTCCACCACTGTGTTGTCCTACAACTGTTACCAGCTAAGCTAATATATGTTATTGTATAATCACTTCCTGTATGTTGGATAAGTTCATGCAACACCCTTTACAATGTCACATTATCAATCACTTGTTCATTGATTTTGTTAATTGCTAAACACAAAAATCTAAATCCAAGATAAAAATGGGCACTCATCTCCCAAAAAAATATCCATTGTGTAAACATTTGCAATACTATGTAATTGTATAATAAACAACTATTTTAGTCATTATCTACGTCATTATTTTCCAGTACTATGGAAATGGGGAAAAAAGTTCCCACACCTCATGCATTTAAAGAAAAAGCAAACAGACAGCCATGTTTAGCCTCGTTTTACTAAAAGCCCACAGCAATTTGGATATGACAGTTGCATCCTATTTTAATAAATTACTGTACAGTACTAAGCGGTATTTGCATAGTGGAATACCAGGACAGCCCATTAAACACAGTTTTGTAAGCAGTGTGAAACAAAAATGCAAATTGCAGGGTATCCCTTCTATTGAATGTATTATTCAAGATTTTACACAACTTCCAGTGACCTTTTTTAAGACAACTGATGCTCTACCATAGTATAAGCATATGCAACTGTTCTATATATTTAATCTACAGTGCTTTACAAGCGCATTGAGGCCCTTCCTAGGGTGGCCCATTTCTGTTGAATAAAGCACAAAATAATGCATGCACATTTTTTAAATTAAGATTTTATTCAAACCCTGACTTCTAACAGTAAGATAAGTGGGACTAACTGTGAGCAAGAACTAAAAAGAAAATACTGAAACATGTTGATTCCATAAGTGTTCAGAACCATGAACTCAACATTTTTTGGAAGCACCTTTGGCAGCAATTTCAGTCGCAAGACTTTTTAGGTAAGCCTTTGCAAACTTGCAATTTTGGCTCATGTCTCTTGGCAGATTTCCTCAAGCTTTCTCAGGTTGCTTAGGTATCACTTATGGACTGCAGTTTTCAAGTCTTTTCGCAGATTCTCTATAGGATTCAAGTCAGGACTTTGACTCAAGGGCATTCACTTTCTTATTCCTAAAGCATTCCAATGTAGCTTTGGCCTTGTGCTTCCAATCACTGTGCCGATAGGTGAATTTGTGGCTCAGGTTTAGGTCTGAAGCATTTTTCACCAGGACTTCCCTTGAAACATTCATACTTGACATGTTTCAAAGTCCCTCCTGAGGAAACATAGCTGTAGCATTATATTGCCAACACCATGCTTGACTGTAATAACAGTGTTGACCCAGTGATACACTGGTCTGGGGTAAGGCTTTGGATTTATACCCAAAAATTGCAATTTTGTCTTGTTGAACACAAACCTTTTTGCTAAATGTTTCAGTATCACTTGGGTGTTCTGTTGCATATGCCATGATGGATTTGAGATGTATTTCTTCAGTTCAAGACAAACTCTCTTTGTGAATTGACTGAGGTACTGTTGACCCATGGGCATTTTCTCCCACTGAACTCTGTAACTCTTTCAAAATTGCCATTGGCCTCATGGTGCTGTCCCTCTCTAGTTTCCTCCTTGAATATTTGTTCGGTTTGGAGGGGCAGCCTGACTTGGTCTTGGTGCTTTCCATTTTTAATTATTGACTTCTTCATTCTCAAAGTGTTACTGAAGGACTTTTTTATGCCCTGCTTTATCCCTGACTTGTTCTGAAAGTTCCTTCCCCTTCATGGTTGTGCCTGACATTTACTACCTGAATAAGGGACCTCATAGACTTGGGTGTATTTATTCTGAAATATGTGAATCACTATTATTGCACACAGAAAGAGCAACTCGACAAATTGTGTTGCTCATTAAAATAATGTTGTGCACCTAAATTAAATACTTATGCAACTGTAACTTTTCCATTTTTCTTTAATATTAATTATTAATTTACTTATTTTTATTATTATAATTATCCATTGATACTTTAATGTGTCACGATTAAAAGCTTTAAAAACAACAAAATATATAAACTATGCATGGGTCTGAATACTTTTGCAAGGCACTGTATTAAAGCTTAAATGCTCCCTAGGTACACATAACAATGAAAAAGCAGAAACAAAGTGCTTTGCAGCCTACTCTTTAATTTAAGACTTTGAACATGTACTCTAGAGGGTTAGAAACAACAGGGAAACCTCACGAATGTTTTTGGATGATGCAATTATGAAGCCATATCTCATAATTCATAATGCTGTCACTATACAAAAAAAACCCTCTTAAATTCTAGGACATTTTTAGAGATATTTGCATCCTGCAATAAAAGCAAGAGATAAACAAATAACGACGTCATTTAATAATGTTAGTCATTCTAACAGTACAAACGTTTCAAAGAGATTCAAACCTCTGCAGCTGCCAAGGCCTTCGATTCTCACGAGAATTAAATTAAAACTGCTCTTCTGTTATTCAGTTTGATGTCTTTGTACTTGCAGTATCATTCATAGTGACTCGCTGATTTTTATGACTTGTTACATTATTATATGATTTACTTTCGGATGGCATAAATATGTAAGAAAACAGCAGCTACTTACTTACACATTATATAACGGTACATCGTTGAGTTGTTTTCCGATTACAGTGGTGAATCCATGGCAATAAAAAGTTCTCTCGAAAATGAAATCGTTGAAAAAGTTCATCATCGATTATCAAAACTTGTTCTTTTTTAATACAGAACAAACATAACAACTGACAAAGTAGTACATTTTTGTTGCGTGTTTCCACAGATTACCGGTAGAGGACGACATTGATTCATATAAAACAGGCCGAGGCCTGAAGAACAGTACTTGCATTTGTTTTTTCCCCTTGTTTTCTTGAGCAAACAACTGGATATTTATCAGTAAATCCAAAATATAAATTAACCACATATTGTAAGTTGATAGTAATACAAATCACTATATATATATATGATTTTCAGACCTTAAGCTAAACATATGCAGGTTACTGACATTTAAATAAATTTAGCCATCGTGATAGTAGGTTTTCCTTCAAGGGGACAATTCGTTTGCAGTAAATATCTTACATAAACTTTGTTATTTTTTTACAGAAGTGAATATGGTGGCAGTTTAACATACAAGTGAGCTCAACAAATATCAATACTGTCAGTCTTAAAACGCGAACAAACACTAAAAGACAGAAATGCATGTGAAAGGAAATGACACCGGAGGACCTAAAGTAAGATTGCAACACCAAACATGTTGATCTATGAGTCTTTTTAGGAATATTCCTACCCATCATAAAATGGCAGATGTACTTACACTTACTGGTATATGATTTAAGCAGTACCATAAAACTCTGATTAATATTACCTCTAAAGCGATTTAACATGTTACCTAGTTCACTAATTATTCAAGCATTCTGCAGAAGTTTTATTTTTCAGTTATCTTGGAAAGGTTTCAGATTAAGAATGTGCTCATAGCACCTGTGGGAAAGTAAAAGAAAAATGCTTGGAAAGAATGCAGACCGCACCGTTCCGATCAAATGTAAGTGCGGGATGCTTTACAATTAATAATACTAGTTAAAAATGATAAGAATTTCGCAACAAATGCTACCAAAGATACAATATTTGGCCAAAACAGTTTGAGAATTTAATGTAGTAGAACTGTCATGCTAGATGAGGACCCTCAAAATTATTCCGTGATTGGTTGGGAAACCGGGGCTGTCCTCTGCTTGCCTGAGCATCAGATTACACTTGCAGTGAGTGCGAGGAGGCGGGGCGCAGTTTGAGGGATGCTGGCAAGCATTCAGTGACTGTAATCATATTCAGAGCAAGGGAGAGCGAGTACTAGCCAAATGAGTGTGTGATCCTCCTTTTTTTTCTTTTTGCACATTATACTGAAAGAGCGGCTCTCACGGACCACCTTAAAGTGAACGAACTGAACTATATAGCTACCTTTCGGAATCAGCAGTTTGGCGTGGACTTCGCACATGAGCTGTAATGCACAAGGCACGATGGAGAACAAGGTATTTTGAGAATAATCAGTCACTGGAATTGTACAGCACGGGAGTCTTGAAGGATAACATTCTGCTCAAGAACCGAGAGTATACGGGATAGCCACCGAGGCAAACGTTTAGGAGCATAACGTTAATGAAGCACTTTGAACGTTTATGAAACCCATCCAGTGGAGATTTCTGGCCGTTCATCCTTGGTATAACGAAAGGATGGATATTTGTTTACCGATTTAAATGGACAGTGACTCTCAGCGCACACACGGAGCGTGTTAACTAAGAAACTAAAATTCCCAATAAAAAGAGGAGTAAAGAAGTGCTGTTTTGTGAAACAATAACGTTCTTATAAAAATCAGCGAAATACGTCTGCACGTCTGGAGCGCGCACGGTACCTGTCTCGCAGTCGCACTATATCCACTTTACAGAACACGTAAAAGAAGGAGAAACTTATGGAACTTTTTGAATCTGCGATAACACACCAATTTGTCTTTCAATGGCAGGCTGAAATGGGAGCAGCGGTGCTTTGAAGAACTGTTTTGCAATTCTGAACAATACATCTGTTTCTCCGTAACCCAACATACATAACCTGTGCTGCAGTTTAACCAAGCACGATCACACACGAAAGTGTGCAACAAAGGCGAGAACCTCGGATTTGCATTGATTGGTGCTTCATCTATGAGTTCAGCACAAATCCAGGTGGCAAACCGAATAAAGTACATGAGACGTTGTTAATTTGGATCAGAAAATCTAGCGGGATTTACGCCGTATCCATCTCTATCAACTTCGCGAATTCACTATACAAACTAAATTTAGGATGGCTGGCGTGAGGTGCTGTTGGAAGTATTACCTCTGGATTTTGATTGCCATGTGCAGATCTGCGTTGCCTTTAGCAAAAATCTTGGATTCAGTGTTTTGGAGCTCACAAAATCCCAAGTAAGTGTAATCTACTAGTTTTTCACACGATGTATATCGTACCTTGTTCCCAACTCAAAAGAAATTCCGACATCTTCGGTACTCTCGGCTATAGTGTAGTCAGTCTCGTACTACACTGAGGGAATAATTGTACACGGTTTCATACAACGATTATTTTTCGAATGAAGCACATACTGCAAAAGTATTCCCTTCACTTAAAAATGGTTATTACACTATGGTCGAAGTAACTGAAAGAGTGTGTGCGTTCCTTACAATAGTTACAGTATAGATTTTGAGCGGATACAATACAGAATAGATGTAGCTCCCAACCAACATTTGTGAAAACCAGCTACACGCGTAATAATGGAATATATTTAAAGCGTAGGGAAAGGTATGGTCGAAAGACAAATCCAACATTTAGGGTTTTCCTAATCTACACAGCGTTTTCAAGGTTTGGTTGTTAATCGCATATGTTTTTGTTTGAATTAAATAGTACGATAACATCGGGACATTTAGGCACAGTGCTGTTTGTTTCCTAGCGTAGCAGGTAAAATAGGCTAGAGGCCCTCTAGTTATCAAGAAAGGAACGAGTTTTACCCTCTCCGTACAGCGCGACAGCCGATCTAGCTTCAAATATCAGTACTTCATCAATACAATTCATGAAGTATTTTAATCATATTAATGAAATGCATGCGATATCTAATTGGTAGAGGCTAAATCAAATTTAATTTTCTGCAGATGGAAAATACACGATCAGAAACACATTTGAGTAATGCATCAGGTTTCGGGTCAGCACTACCGACTGCCGACGATTAGTAGTTCTGATTGTTTTTATTTTGTACAAGACAGAAAGGGGAAAACACACAGTCGGAGATCTGTAAAGAAAAAAAAAACGTTGGCAGTTTATCCTTTCCATCACTTTTTTCAAAATAAAATCTCGGTCGTCACCAGGCGAACAGAGCAGACGCATTCATTAATGTTTTAAGAGTGGCATCTACATTGAACCTTTTCTTGCTTTAGTACTACTTCAGTAATTAAAGTTTTCTTAAAGGTAACCGTGTGTTAGTATTAGTTTAAAGGTCTCCAGTCATCAGTTCCGAGAGATTGCGATTCAGATCGCTTTGGGAACCTAACAGGTCTGCCTTTTTATGCGCTGCACTGAAATCTGTCTAGGTAGATCTAGGTCTTGGTTCGTTTTTCTTCTAGGGATATTAAGGATGCTGTATTTGGATTCATATTATTCAAGGTCTGCCAGGGGATCTAGTGTTAGCTTTATTGACGGTCTTTCCAGTTTATACTGATTTGAATTTGCCTTGAAATTATTTCTAAACATTCAGTCTGTATCGAACAATACCATATCGCTAGTTCACAATGTATCACGAAATCCTGGCACAACCGAGCTTTAAGCTTCAGTCATACATAATTTCCATATTCAACAAACATAACTAAATGGACCTCTAGGGCAAAAGTTTTTTTAAAAAAAGTTTTGCAAACTAGCACGAAAGTACAGGGGAAAATATGTCATTCTTTAATTTATTATGGATCTTGACAGGTCAATGAAGGTAAACATAATGTTTAAAATTGAAGAAGAGGAAGTACTCCTAATTAATGATTAATTTATTATTAATTTCATGGTTTAGATGTGTAGATATTAGGTCCAAATTACACAGTACATTTTCTTTTTTAGTATGCTCTAGAGAGAAAGGAGACTTGTTAATATTTACAATTGCATTTATGAAAAAGAATAAGAATTTAATATAGGACCAGATTAAGTTGGGGTTTTTTACATCTTGTGGCAAGAAATTCAGAAGCATGATACTTGTCTTCTACATGGACATTTAAACTTTTATTCTGTTTTTATTATGTATTTAATGTTTTAAATATTGTATTATCAACTTTAAATGTACATTGTGTCATATTATAAAAGTAAAAAAAAGTATAGGATAGTATTTTATAACTCTTACAAAAATTATTTGATTAGAACATAAAGAGCATACTTGTTTTTAGGTTTTCATGTGGAGAGGGTGCATGACATAGAGCTGTTGAAATGTAGGAGGATCAGTGAGTACTGCTGTCCTTTAAGTTTATGGGGGGTGATTGTAAATTGTGAACTGCCCAGGTGTGAAAATACTGCTGGTGTTGTTTTGCAGCAGTTGGCAGTGGTTGTGTCAAAATAAACTCACATTTGTTTATTTATCTGCCCAACTGCTGTTGCTTTTTGCCCCTATTTCTGGCTCCCTAATGATTACCATAGATTTCAGGCCTGAAAAGTGTCCTCAGTCTGCCTGGAAGCAGATTCGAAATTTTTGAGAAAATGACTAGTAGATTGTCCTTTGTAGACAAACAACAAGGAACTCAGGAGAAGGTGCTATAAAATGAATGTGAGATGTTTGATCACCTCAGTGCTTTTTTTCCATAAATGTGTTTTGGAAGTAAATTACTATGTAATGTGGGGAGTAAATTTGAGAAAATATCCGCAGAAACATATTAACTCCTAACAACAGATGATGTTGGGATGTTCCCGCAATCAACATTTTTAAATAAGACACTAAAATATTATCTTTTAAGTTTAAAAGTTCTAGAGAATTAGTTTTGAATCTAGTTTCAACCCGTTTGGAGTTTCATTTGTGTTGGATTTCAAAAAGTAAATGAAAACAGAATGGAGGTATTACAGATATAATGTATGAATATTAACAGTAGTATGTGGAGGGTTAAAATAGTCTTTAACGAGCAGTTATATTGGTATATACTTTTATTCCACTTAAAAGTTCATGGAAGTTAAAACTTTAAGCCTCTTATGTGCCATATATGTATGTAAAACAGATAGAAAAATATATTTTTAAACTGGGAATTTCATTTCATTCAGCTCCAAATAACAGTTACTTATGTGTCCATTTAAGTGCAGCCATGTTTGTGAAGGAACGCAGCAGCCATTTTGTGCCAGCATGTCAAACAAAAGCTTTAACTTCTTATATCATGTTATTTTTTTAACAATACAAGGGAATGAAGAAAAAGTGTCTGATAGATTTAAAATCTATTCTACAAAGCAAAGACTACATTAACTTCTCTGTGAATTTCACCTGGAATCTCAAATGTGGATGTATCAAGACCGTTATTTTTATGTTCATATCTCGTTCTGCGCTTTTCCTTAAAAATCAGCTGGCTGCCATAGCATAAAAGATAACATAACAGTTTTGGTTTCACAAATTTTATTTTACCTAAATGACTTCTCGGTTGTTTTAATTTTAATGGCAATTTCACTATTACGTTTTGTAACAGCCAATGAAAATGAAGTCTCGAAAGGAAAGATAAATCAATATCCTTGTTACACTACACGAAAGTAGTGTTAATGAAGGTAACAGCATTTAAAGATATTGATCCTAAAAGTTACCCTAAGTGTGCAAACTGAATTGTGGAGGTTTTGGGTTTTTTACGCATCCTAACTGTGGAATAATAGGCCAAAAAAGGGTTTTTCATAATCATGGCCCATATGATGATAAATGATTTAACTAAAATGAAAATCAAAAAGCATATATTTTAAAACAGAAGTAAAATACAAATAGGAGAGTTTGTACAGTATTGTACACACAATTTCTTTACAAATAACTGATTTTCTGTCAAATAGATACACTAAACTTTGCGTGGATGACCGTAACATCAAAAGGAACAGCCGAAACCAGCTTTCAGATCCAGTTTGGGTGATTTGTTTCTCCCCTAGTTGTGGAGCCTATTTGTAGAGCCATGTATCTTCTCAATGGAGTTTAAGGTGTTCTTAATGAAACTTTAGTAAACATGGAGTTCACTGTCTATAACGGCTTTATGGTTTGATGTTATGGTCCAGGAGGAGACTTGTGGATGTATTACTTGAAACAGACTTGGAATAACAGTATCCCAGTTCTGTGGCTGGTAAATCACTCTCAAAAGAGGCTTATGTGGCTTTCCAGATTAATACCACGCAGGTCGGCTTTTGACTTTTTTTAAAGTCACATTTTGTCTTTAGGTCTGGTTTGGAAATTTATTGGCTTTTATTTGGCTGCATATGAAAGCACGTTTTCCCAGGTGGCCATAAAATTAACAATTTTTTGTGGCACATTTAGTCTGTAATTTTCTCATTAGACCAATACCCTGCTGTGGGGGTTCAAAGTTTAAAAGCCAAGAGGTTTTCCCTTTACTGCTGCTCTTCACAGGCGCGGACTTTTTACTTTTACGTTTGTCAAATGTCAGCGCTAAACCTAAATTTGTACTCATCTGAATTATTCAGGCCCTTGCACAGCCACATTAGTAACAGTATTGAGCTGAATGTATAGGTATGTTATTCTGTTCATAATATACTACCTGTGGGATTCTACTCTATTGATCTTTATGTGCTACAGGTTAATGAAGTAAATTTTTTATAACAGTTCTGTGCACATTTACAGCCTTTACCAGCACATGACTCTCTTTTAATGTCTAACTTGTACATTAATCCTAAAATTAGCCTGTGTTAGAGAAGAAAGTAAGGTCAGTGTCCACAGAGTGAGCCAGAGGCTGCGATATAGCAACTAAAATGGATTTTAATGGAATAAAACGGTGTTGGCAATAACTGGGAATGTTATATTTGTTCAGACTGAAAAAATACTGTAAAATAAGAAGAAAAGCAAGTTGATTTCACATTTTTAGTTTTTTTAAGGATACAGGTTAAATGCGTTCAGATTTTTAAAATTTTGAATTAAGTGTTCCATCAGGGCTTTGATTGCATGTTCTACAGATTACCTTAAAGAGCAAAGTGCTTTTCTGTTATTTGTTATTTTTTTTCTTAGAAACAAATGACCTATTGCAAAATGACCTGTCTTTTTCAGATAATGGTAACATTTATTTAGTTTTCTGTGGATTTTATACTAAAATTTATTTTAGGCTTTTTTAATAAAATACCCTTTACACAACAAACAGGAGGTTAAACAATTATATTCATTTAAAGTCTTAAGTCATTCTGCCACTGTCCTCTTAAGAAATTCCCCTTTTTTAAGAAATCCCTCTTAATTTGGATAACCAGTTTAAGCAGAAAAGGAGGAAATTAGGTTTGGAATTATAACGGGTAATTCTAGTGTTGATTATAAAACTTAATAAATATGACCTGCAAGTCCAGAGATGCAAATGCATTATTACTGGGGCAGAACCACCACATAAACCTGATTTTGTATAGTGTTATACATGGGAAAAGTTGCTTTTTTGGGGGTGATCTCCAGGTACTTTCTGAGGACACAAGGAGCCTCTAGACTTGTAGCTGGTTACCCTTGACGTAAATTACAACATCTAGATCCTGCCCTTTATTTTAGAAGGCTGTAAACTGATAGCCCTTTGTGAAGAAAAACATAGCCAGACGTATAGGCAGGTTGGAAAATGGATAAATGGATTGTAATCTGATTTCAATTTGATTGATGTTGCCAATTTAGTTCCCATTTCTCAAGAGAAACTAAATGACAAGGGAATAGCATGTCTGTCTTTAATTAGCAAAGACAGATTTGTGAAGTTCCTAAAAGAACTGATCTGACCAACAGCTAAAAATGAACAGTCATTTACATTTAAAAAAGTGTTTTACAATACATTCTGCCATCTCCTGCATTTCTTACGAATCACTCCATTATTTTATAAAACAATGTTACATTTTCTCACAAATTTAATAGCCTGTGCCTTGTGCCACTCATTGATAGCATATTGGGTGATACAGTAGTGTATTTGCATTTGAGAGAATTTATGAGTACAGTCATAAGAATGAAATGTACTGCTGAGATCCATTGTGATGATTCGATTCGTTGACTAGGTTGGTACCACTCCAGAGCACTGAAAAGGCGTCTAGTCTGTCATTGAGATTTACAATGCTTTGGATTCCTTTCCTGCTTGGAGACCAGTGCTACTAAAACCAATAAATTTATTCTGCCATCTTTCTCCCTCCCGGGAACAATAACAATACAATCCTACCAAGCACTTCCTGATATGGATTGAATTATGTTTTAGAGGATGCTGAGCAGGTGTTGGTGAGTTACATTGTTCTGAGCTTGCAGTTTTCTTTTTCACCATACATTACAGGATATTTCCTGTCTCAACATAAGAACTATATTTTACTTGATTAATTTCATGCCATCACTTTGAAATAACTCTTGATATCCCACAGGCTTAATAGCAAATATGGGGCCGGAGGACTCCGAATAATAAGTTTAATGAAAACAAATTAGGTTTAATTTCTGCTGTCAAGGAAAACTGTAGTCATTATTTTATCTGGTCAAGGCATTATAAACTGATATGTGGAACAGTTAGTGGGTATTGTGATCGTTCTTTGGATTGTGTGATATAGGTAGTTTAAAGATTTTTCTTTAAAATAGTGTTTTTTTATCTTCTGACAGAAATTTAACCAAACTGACATTTCTAGCAGGCGATTAGTAAGTACTGCAATTATGCTAAATAGGTCATATGAATGGTTCGGGCTGATCACAGCAAATTGATTGGTGGTCTCCAAACTTTATTCTGTAAATGACAGTGCTAATACTGGTAAGTCTCAGTTTGGGATAATTGTGCTGGTTAAATCGGCTGCTAAATTGCACAGATTCGACTCCATTAGCTGTCATGGCAACCTTACATGCTGTTTATTTGGTTGCCTAAAAAAAGATGTGGTATCTCTTTCCGTGTTAAAATACATGTAGTGCAATGAGCACCCTTTAGCTTCTGCTACAGTATGAAGACCGTATATAATAATGGTCTATTTTCAGAGCCTTCCAATCTAAATTGCTTGGCTACATTTGTACCCAAAGTCCTAGTAATAAAGTAAAGCAACAGAGAGTAGTTTCAGGCACTTGCCATTGATTTGTTTTTTAATTTGTCTCTAAAAGTAGTATGGAATACATAGCTCCCAGGTGTTCCCATTAAATGGACTTTCTCTGCCCCAGTTCAGATCCTGCGTCATGTATAATAAATGGCTGGCTATTGAGTTGCCTGTGTTTAATGTATTAAAGTCAGCTGGAGAGAGCGAGAAGCTGGCCAGACTGTGCCTTTGCGATCAATGTTCTTGTGATTAAAACTGACAGTCCTGGGATTAACTTTGTCACAGTTTAAATAGGTAATGCCAACCTTCAGCTCTTTAATAAACCTTCTCAGCGCACTAGGTTCAGCCCAGTTAATACAAGAAAGAGACTCCCTCAAGAAATGTCATAAATGTGTTTTTGTCATGTGTTCTCCTCCTGCCTCTTTTCTTTTGTGCACGTTCTGATCACATTTCACAGGAATTAAAATTTGATCACAAAGAGTGGAGCGTAAAGCCACCTCCCGATGGCTTACCAAGAAATAAAGCGAAAAGTAAAAACGGGCATTGTGGGCTTAAGCACCCCAATATTCCACTTGTGGAAAGCAACTGGTCCATCTGCTTGACTTATTATCTAGTGTAGAGCTGTCTCAGGCAGCCTGGATCAGTTCAGATGATGGAGACAGCTGTCCATTAAAGCTTAATAGTGAATCCTGTATTTTTTCAGAGTATGTTCAGTTCTTTTTAGAGTAATCCCAGCTTTTTGTTTATACCCCAGTATCATTTTTTTCTCAGAACGTGATAACCATCTCTCAGTCTATCTACCAATTCATTTATATTATGCTTAAAAGCGGGTACTATTCTGCAATTATGTATCATGGTGAAAGTAATAATTAGAATGCATTTCTCTTTAAATTCTCTTTGATGTGACACCATATAAGTAAGGGGGTATTGTGGCAGAGGAAGTCATACGAACAACACATTGAAATTATTCATTATTCTAGAGCTGTTGTTTTGTGGAATGTATGTAATGTCATCTATGAACGTAGGAACAAGGCCAAAACATAGTATAGCAATTAAAAGTTAAAAGAATGAAGTACTTAAGCCTAAACCATTAACATTCACATGAAAATGTAAAGAACGCATTTAAAGTTGCAATAATAAAAGCGATAGAATTAATCTTAGTAAGTGATGAAAATCTTAGTAAATGATGAATCTGAATTGCTGAAAAGGAAGAGCTCGATTTTGGATACGTGGCATAGCAAAAGCTGGGATAGATTTGTTTTTTTTCAGAGGTGGATTTTTAGTCTCTCACAATGAAGCCTACTATTAGCTTTTCTTTCCCAGATGCCGAGCTTGTAACCTATTTTAAGCAAAATCAGGGACTATAAGGCTGCAACTGCAGATTACAAAAACACCGAAAGGTTTTAGTTTAGTTGTACTTAAAAAATGTCTGATGGTGTTTTTTTATTGATTGGAAAAAGGAATTACATTCCAAGAGCAGCAAATATGTCTTAGAGCAATTAAGCAAGGCTACTTGTGGATGTAAAGTCATTACTTGCTTTTATCTCTTCTCTCCTGCTAATAACATTGATTACCTCCTGCAGTTATACAAGGTGTGTGTCATTTAACAGATTCCCAATCCTGGTCCTGGATGACTGGTGTGTTTATGGGATTTCAGTCCAGTTCGACTCTTAACAACCCGAGTCACCTCAGTACTGGACCAGTTTTAACGGTTTCTCCCAGTTCTTCGGGGTAGATACTTTAAAGACACCTGGAAAACCTGCAGATACACCAGTCCTCCAGGTGAGGCCCTGGTGTAGAAGAATGGCAGTCGTATCTTGGTGAACCAAATAACTCTTCTCTGTTCCCCGCACTTATCATATTGAATAATTTTCTCATCCTCATTCCATGAGTCTTTAAGAAAAAGTACATGAAAATTAAAAATTCCTTCGCTGATCTACAGGGTGGTTGTTTTTCTGAGAAAATCTTAAAAACAGTGATTTTAACTAAAATGAACAAAAAGGAAAACTTAAACCACTACCAGAATTTTTTTGACTTTTTCAGTCTGTTTTTTTTTCACTCCACATTTTTCAGAAAGTTTCATAAAAGCCAACGACTGTAAAGTTCATCAGCTTGGGATCCGGCAAGAGTGCGTACTGTAAATAGAGCATTGTATTTCCTTTAACATCTCAAATGGCAAGCTGACCTTTTCTGCTATTCATTATCAAACAGCTACTTATTTCCCACTCTGACAGTTTTCTTATGTTTTTATAGCCATTCTGAACCATGTATCTCTTTTAAATCTGGTCACAAACAAGGTAGGATTAGGCCCTCTAACTGGACTCTAATTATTTCCCTTTCACTTCAGAGCTGTTGGATTAATAGCAGTTAAATCCAGGAAATGATTGGAAAGTAGAATCTCTTTAATTGTTATCCAGAGGAATTACAATTTTAGAAGTAGTTTGGTATTTGATGTAACCACATACAAAAAACTCCAGAGAAAGTCTGTATATACAACAAAAAAAAATGTGATTTTTTTTAAAGGAAACTATAGAAAACTTTGTATTTTCTTCCATATGAGTGGACTGGGTTTGTTGTAGAAAATCTTTGTTTATGCTTGCATTGACATTTTTATTATACTATTAGGTAATATAGTTCACAGGTTCCTTTGAGGAACCTAGTAGCTTTAGAAAAATCTAAACAAATGTCCTTATTCGATAACTCTCATGGTAAAGAAAAGACATGCGAGTATTAATCATATACTATGAAAAGGGCGTTTAATAGAATGTGTGGATTTAGTTTTTTTTTTCAGAGAGAAAATGTGAAAATATTATAATAGTCTGGACAAATGCAAGTAGATTAGGCTGTAATTAAACTTGGTAGGTTTCCATAAAAAATCTTGACAAGAAACTGCTGATTTTTTTTTCAGTAGTGGAATAAAAAATGAAAGGCTTCAAGAAAATGGAATGGAGCAAAAATAAATTCTCATTTCCTTGCAATGAATCTTGCGTGTTGGCAACATATCAGTCCTCAAGTAACCTCCCTAAGACTTTGCCGAATCTTCATATTTTTTGTGTGTATCAACAAAACATAATCCTCTCTTTAAAAAACCCATACTGTGGTTCTGCAACAAAAACCTTAAACATCTTAAACCTAATCAGGATTAGAAGTAGCATGCCCATTTCCTTTTCTTGCTTGTGATACAATCTTGGTAACATCAGATATTCTGTCTGCTAATTCTCTCAGATACACATTACTGTGTAATGAAAAAAATGCTTTCTTTAATTTAATGCACATGCTGAAGTGCTTGTCTGCAGTATTGTATGTGTATATACATATATAAAGCAAATCTATAATATCTGGTAAAGGCAGAGGTGGCCAACCCTGTTCTTGGAGAGCCAAAATGTATCAGGTTTTATGGGTCACCCTTAAATCATGAATTTCCAAAGAAACAATTTTCTTCTGAGCACTGAAGCAAGTGATTTGTTCAGTTAAGTAGTTTATAGGTAATTTGGGAATAAAATAATAATACCCTGTAGCTATCAATGACCACAGTTAGCCATTCTACAGTTAATTAGATCGACAACTTGCTGAATTGCTTAAAACACGTGTGTTCCAAGCCTTGAATTAAATTGACGATTTAAGGGAGACTTTTAAGACCTACTGGACAGTGACTCTCTGATGTCAAGGTTGACCACCCCTTTTCAAGCTTCTGGATTGCTGTAATTTTTAAAAAAATCCGAATTATCTTCAGTTGTCTAGAAAAAATAAACTTGAAGCTTGATGAATGATTGAAGTTTGCATATTTTAAATGTGAACATTGCCCATAGGCCACAAGCACACTATTGCGGTGTAAAAATTATCCTTACTGATTACTAAGTAAATTACAATATTGATTTGCCCATGCAAAGACATGGAGAACACCAGTGCAACATACCTGCCATACATACTAACATGAACACTGATATTGGACTAATAATACTGAATATTCTAATTGTATAATCCACAACATAAACGGTATATCTGAAACAGAAAATGGAATATTTCAGTTCTTAAATATTACGAACACAGTGGTGTAGGGGTTAGCATTGCTGGCTTGCACAACTGGGGCCCTGGGTTCAATTCCAAAAACTGGGGTGCTATCTGTATGGAGTTTGAATGTTCTCCGTGTTCGCGCGGGTCTCCTCCAGGTGCTTGGGTTTGCTGCCAAAGTCCAATTACATAGTGGTAGACTATTTGGCTTCTTGGGAAAAATCTTGGCCCTAGATGTGAGTGTGTGTGTCTGTGTGTCTGCCCTGCGATGGACTGGCATCCTGTACCCTGACTTGTGTCTCACTTCAAGGGGTCGTCTCTGGCTCCCCAGTGACAATGAATTGGAAGAAGAGGTTAGAAAATGGCTGGATGTTCAGAAAAGTGGAGGTGGAAAATTACTGTAGTTTTTTTAATACTGGTGGAGTCGTGTAATTAGTATATTTTGAATAGGAGACTAAACCCACAAAACATATGTAAGACAGAAATGGTCAGAGACATGAAAACATAAATTATGGCTACTTATGATCTGATGACAAAACAATAGTTTTGTTCAAGATTTTGAAGCAATTGGAAGCTGTAAATAATCTAGATAGAAAACACAGAGGTTTACCAAAGTTTTTAACACTGTAGTGGAAGACATTTGTATAAAGTGGGGTTTGAGAATACTGTAGATCAAATTGGGTGAAGTAAAATGCTTTCAGTTTTAAAATAAAATACAAGAAAAACACCAAGTCAACACAACTTTCGGCTGCTCTCTGCAGAAAACAGAGCTGTGTGTGCTTAATAGATTAAAAAGAATATTCCATTTACCATGTAAACATGGAATATGTGAAATTCCAGTAACTGTAAACAGAGCATTTATTATATATCCCAACCTATAATATTCTGAATACTTTAAATTCTGTCATTGTGCTATATAAACATAGTAAGTGATAAACAACTGTATGTACTATAAACTGATATAATACACAGTGGATACTACTCACAAAAATGGTCAGGCAGTGTGGTGTGTGTGTGTGTTACATTGCAAGTGACACGTGCAAAAAAATAACAGATGCAAGATTTTATGAGAAAAGGTCAAACAAATGGCTATTTCCCCAAGATGCATTGCAGTGCGAAAGCACATGCATAGTTTTGACCAACTGCAGACTGCCGTCACAACACATGTTTCTTCCAAATGTATTTTGCTTGTAGGACAAGCTTCATTATGTCAAGAGTGAGATTCGCTTCAGCATATTTTTTTTTATCTTCAAAAACATAAATGGACAGTTATGGGTTGTACAGTGGTTGGATGATGATAATTATCTTTGTTTTGCCGCCTACATGTCATTTTATTTTAAAAAGAAATGTCCTTAGTATTAGATACAGAAGGAAGAAGCATATTATTGTAATGGGGTCTGACAGTTCTAGGGCTGAAAAGCTTGAAATGGAACACACTGTAGTACCATGCACTGACTTTTTTGTGCTGTTTGTAAAATTGTGAATAAAGCTGCTTTGGTCATTGGATCATTTATATTGCAGTATGGCCAATGACTGTGAGTGAATCTAAGATGTAATCTGGTTTGAAAACCTGACAGAAAGCATGGAACAAGGGTGAAACAAGAACAGAATGAAGCCATGCCACTCACTTATTATGTGTAAGCATTTCACTCTAATGGTCTCAGAAGCCATACATTTTTTCCATGTGTTAGAAAAAAGGGAAAAGAAGCAGTTTGATCTTATAAATGAAGGAGACAACAGTTGGGAGATTGCTCTTTTGCAGTCCAGGTCGGTGGAGGGGATGTGGAACGGATGGAGCTGACAGCCATTCCAAAACCCATTAGAACCCACTTTTCAAAACACATTTAATTGAATGGATGATACCCTTTCCTGCTGGGAAGGCTCCACTGTAAGTGTGTCACAGCGCCAGATGGACTCTCACTTACAATTCTTATTATTAATTATAAAACAGTCTAATCCATCCGCAGCATAAATATTGAAGAAATGGAAACCATTGTGGGGGGGAGAAAAATAGCAACACACAGTAATCAGATTTTTATTCCTATTAACAAGCCAGCTGCTAGGAAAACCACTCATTTCTCCATTAATCTGTTCACGGTGTTTTGTGAATTTGTCTTCTGTAAAGTATATATCAAGCGGGATTTCTTACTTTGATTTATTATAGAATTTTTTTGTTCACTGTACCCCTCATAAATTAATCTGGCCCAACATTAATAGCAGCAGATCTTAAATTACAAAATGAGGCTCGTCTCAGTTCTTCATTATTTCTTTCTGCTGCCTTAACCAATTCTGATAGGTTTGAGGGCTGCCTTTAGTAGTTGCTGTGCTAATATGTACATGAAATGTCTCCAACCCAACCCATACGTCAGTGCAGAAAAGCTTGGATTAAAAATCACGCTGCTAACTATCAGACTTGGTCCCATAGGATCTCTAAACTCAAATCGCCACAAATAGTGGCAGCTGTGAAGGCAAACTCAATAGTTGCACACCAGAATGCCAAACGTGAACTGCACATTTTCTTTAAGTGAAAAGATTTGTCTTTTTACTTCCATGTTTTTTTTTTAAAGCAAGTTACGCAAGCAGAGGAACAGAGGAAACGTTTTTTTTCACGGAAATCCTCAAGTCCCTCAAGTAGAAATCTCTCGTGTAAGAGTATTGTTCAGTAAAACATTAAACAAGAACTTGGTGACTTTTCTGTTTTAACTGTTAATGATTTTTTTCTTAAAAATAAGAATTTATTTTGAAGTTTAGTAGTCCTTACAAGAGGGCATTATTTTGAGGTTTATTTATTTACTGTGGTAGCCAGGCAAGTATCATAACTATGGGAAAGCTAAGAGCCCAGTATGTATGTGGTCTTCTGTGTATTATAAATACTGTGTATAATGTCAGACGTTACCAAGTGTTTTCTTATACAGATGAACTTTTTGGTTGATCCAGGATTTCTTTTAAGTATAATCTACTTTAATAAATGTATGTTACCTAAAAAACTCTGTGAAGAAGAGCCAATATTATTGTTATACTTTAGTTTGTCTTTCAGTTGAATTTCTCTTTAGGCACATGTACTTGGGATTTAAGCTAGGGGGATCTGATGTCCCATAATTGAATTATTTTGATTCTCTAGTTGATTGATGGAGTCAGATGTTCACAGATTTCCCTGCTTTTTTGTCTTGATGTTATTCTTTTCCCTGATCTAGACATTTCAGAGACAATTAAAGTCAAAGAGCTTTAGAAATCAGAGATTAGTCCTGGAAACAAAGCGTTTGTTTTGAAAAAGCTGCGAGACACTGGGTTAAAGTTTCAGGAAACAGTTTACATTCGGGCACTGCCAAAACCATCTTGAATTTCCTTTCACTGTATTCTTTTTTAGTTTAAGTGACATACTCTGAAGATGCATTATCCCCATAGGAGGACTCAGGGTTGTCTATACAGACTCTGAACCAGAGAACACAAGTAGACTATGGGGAAATGCATTGAAAACTGTGATCAGGAGAAACTTTTATGCACAAAGGGTTGCGGTGGTGTGGAACAAGCTAATCAGCCATGTTGTGGAAGATGCCTTTCAAGAAACAACTAGATGACATCCTTAGATTTATTATTAGCATAATATTATTAGCAAATAAATGAACTATATGAGTCAAAAGCTATTGCATTCCTTGCACATTTGGGAATTCGAGAATCTTAAAAACTTAAAAAATATATTGGCCGTGTACCATTTTTGATAAAATACATTATATTCCAGTTTATAGTCTATTCAATGTTGTTAGTGATAGGATAGCAGTATTGAAATAGTTTGGTTAAATTGCTTGTCTTTCTATTCTATAAGAAATATAGAAATGTGTATTTTACAGTGGAATAGTGTATCAGAATTATAAAACCGGTTTTTACTAGTAATTAAGAATAACATTTTTTGAAAATGCAGTTGGAGTTAACTGGTGTTTTAGTTCACATTAGAAATTGGTTTAACTTGGAAGGGTATTTAAGCCGTGGAAAGCAAAAAAATAAGGTGACATTTTCTAAAAATAAATGTAAGGATGTATAATGTAACCCAAAACATGGAAGTAGAACTCTTATAGTATTGTTAGAAATAACAAGGACTTTCAGTCAGGAAAAGTTGAACTGAGATTTGCAAAGCAATCTTTTTTTAGGATTCCAGATCTCCTTGGCACATGTTGTGCACCTTTATATTCAAGCCATGTGTACTGATATTGACATTTCTGTGTGATGCAGAACAGCTGCACTGCAAATCCTAGAGTACCATCAGTGATGTGTGAATGTAAACCTGAAACAGGTCGAGCTGAAAATGGAATTTGAGGTGACATGGAAATGACCGGCGTGCTGGAACTTGTGTTACATCTGCCTTTCTCACACTATAAAAGAAGAGGCTGAGGTTCTGTAACATCACAAGATAAAGAAATGCTATTTAGGTAGCAGTGTGGAGTGGTGGGTAGGGCTGTGACCTTTTAACAGGAAGGTTGCTGGTTCAAATCCCAGCTGGCTGACCACTCTTGTACACTTGAGCAAGGTACTTCACTTAGATTGTTCCATTAAAATGCCCAACTATGTAAGTGGATTGCTTTGGGTAAATATGGTAAGACAAATAAATTAGTAATGATATTATATCAAGTACAGAAGGTAGAAATGGCTAATTTCAGGACAAATGTGATCAAGTCTTTCATGAGAGGAAGCGGATTATGTTCCTTTTTTATTAGACGACACTTTCAGAGCAGCCGGTTTTAAATAATTGGAATTCTAGTGCTGAAAGTTCTTAACAGTTGACAAATTCTCCTACTCCAAACTATTTCCCAATTAAATTCCAAGCCTTAATTGGGCCTCAAAAAAGGGTAGACTGACACCCATTGGGATGCAAGCTTTTCTGCTTATCCTCATTATCCTACAGTTCATCTGTTATATATACATTGCCTGCTATGAAATGTGACCTTCTGTTTGGTTCCTTGGGGAGTACAGTTTTAAACAAGGCCTCAGAAATGGCTTTCTGACCTGGGGCACATATTGGGACTGAAACCATATCTTTGAATATTTCACTGAGCTTTTACAGGTGGTCCCAGACTTAACTATGCTGGATATAACAGAAAACTATTGTAACTCTTTTTAGGTTTTATTTTATTATCATAGGTTTTCTTTGACATACAAGAGGCACTTAAATTACAGTATATATGTTTTTTTTTTCTTTCAGAATTAAGTGAATGGATGACTTTGCACATTTATTAGAAGCCCCCTATTTTAAGGAAGCAAAATCAATGCTTATTAGCATGACATAAGAGTCTTTGGAGAATTTGTTGTCAAATGCATAGGCCCTCTATAAATATAGGTATAAGAAACGTTTCTGAGACTCACATCTTGTTTACAATAAAGCTGACAAATGTTAACCACAGGTTACAAATGTAAACATTATATATTTATTTCAAGGCATTTATAAGAATATATGAAATAACTAATTGTAATATGTTGATAGAAGCTAGTGGAAAACATCATGTGCATTGAACTAAGTAATTGCAGCCCCAAGAAACATGAGAAGTCAAGTGGAAGCAGTGGCCTATATTATGAATTCCAGCCCGGTTGCTTCTCCTTGTTTTTGGTTTACCTATAAAAAATATTCAAATTTCTTATACACTTTGCTAAAACAAATGAGATGAAAATAAAGCAATTGAAGCATTTATATACAGCATTTTCTTCTGCAGGCAATAATAAATGTGCTCTGAATCCTTCACAATCATTAATAATGCTAAAAATTTTCAGTATTTGTCAAGTGCCAATCTGCAACTGAGATATTCTAATCTCATTTGATGATAGAATTGATTCCTATGTGCCTGTAAGGCTCAATCATGCATGGACGATACTCAAACTGCAGATGTGCCGAGATGTGAAAGGGCAGATAAAATTTATAGGATTTTACAGCTGAATATTTTCTCTGCAGACTGTGAAGTTAAATCCCCTTTTCTAACGATGCCTGCATTTCAAAATCAAGAGCACATACATTATTGGTTTACAAAGGAGGTAGCTTTGAAAACTGAAATCTTCAGATACAGAGTATTGGCATTGAGGTTGCCAACTGCCTGAAAGTGCTATTGTTGTACGTCAGCATTTTTCCATTACAAAAGTCTGTTTGAAAAATAGTCTGCATACATCTTGTCTGACTTGGAGCTTACTGCACATCGTCTGTTCAGTAATGTGGTTCAAATAATTTTTCTCAGCTTTAAATATTCTAGAAAATGGATCACACACTTGTCACAATCAAAACATTAAAAAGTATGAAGCTCCAAGAGCTTATTTGAAAATATGGTATCATATTTTATTAATGTCTCTCACTTTGCTGCTTTATTTCAGAAAATCCTCTGACATTACTTAGGAAGTCCTACTTTTCCCTACACATGATCTGCCCTCATTACTTTCATCCTTAGAAAACCTCTTGAAAAAGCACGTCTCTTTTAAATATCGTACAGGGGCACTGTATGTTAACAACAAGCACTCCTCTTAAATATTAAAATTTTCTACCATTTCTGCTGATCTTTCATTGGTCATTAATGGTGTAATGATATAATCAGTGATTGGCCTTTTGTGATGCAAAACCAAGTTACCAGACGTGGACATGCATTGAATGTTATGTTGCTGTTGTACTATATGTATGGCAGGCTTGATCTGCTTTATTATGGTGATGCTGTATAGCTCATATGAGCTGTTTAAGACGTAGTTGTGTTCCCAGAAGAAATGCTCACTTTTTTGTCCTTTGGGTGCAATATAATGTTTCTCCACTCAACACATACCTTCAAGATAAACTAATTAATGAGGAAGTTAAGGTGAAACATCTTAAGCTTTCACTTAAGGGGAAAAAAAGCAACATGCATACAAATCAAAAACAATAGGGGATTGTTTTAGTTTTGATCTGGGTACCCCACAGCAGAATACTAGGGTCAGGAAAGAAAGCACATTATGTGAGCCGAGTTTCCACCAGAGTATCTCTTGAGTGTTTCCTGGTATCTGTCGAAAGCCTGGCAGAACATTAGCTTCTCTTGTCACTTTGGGAGATGCCGTGTGTGTGCACAGGTCTGCTTGAAGACTCTTTGTGTGAGTGCCATGAAACAATTGAAAACTGAAAGTACTTGTGGGCCAGCTTTACAATCCTTACAAAACTAGTTAAATATTAAAATGATTTAGAAAAATCAATAATAACAGCCTATGAACACTTGCAAACATTGCCAAAATTCTTAAATTGTGTTTTCCAAGGTTTGTAAGTTTATTGTTGATTTATGCTTAGTAGTAGTTCATTGATTGATTATTATCATTATTCATTTATGATTTTATTTTTTGGGGAAAATGGTACCAAGAATTTTTAATTTGCAATGAGTATTTTTTTACTTTCTCCTAGAATGTTATATATTTTTTTAGAATTATTGCCTTGTGTACTGTGAACACTTGAGGGTCTTAATACCTACAGTACTGCCTTTGTCAAGATTTTTTTCCACAGGATATTTTTGTCTCACATTTTAGGTGTTATTCTGCAAAACAACACAGGATTATGCTGATTTTCTGAATGAGGCTCCTTAATTTTGTAGTTTTATACTTTTTTGCTGAAAACTTGACACATTTGCAGTCACCTTTAGCTCTCAGAAGATTATAGAGTTTATAATCTGTGTCTTGAAGCCAACCCCCCTTGGACAAATAAAAAAAGATGACCACATTACAAAAGTATTGCAATGTAAATGTGACTTTTTGTTGGGATTTGAAAGGGCAACAGTAAAAGGCAGTGTTCCTCTTAAAATAAGAGAACCCCTGCTGTTCCGGGCTGGGCTCTTCCCTTTTCTTTGATTTTCCTTCAGAAAGAGATTCCTAGTAGTGTGAAATGGCTTGTTCTTCAAAGTGGGCGCAGGCCATAAGATTATGAACACATAAAAGATTTCTGATACAATCTGAGTTTCAGAAAAAAGAAAGGAATATAATTAGATTAGACTACCTTTTAGGGCCTAATAAAACAGAGCTTTTTCAAATGCAGCGTGCCAACTGTGGTAGAAGCTAAGATGGGTTACACTACATATCCAGTTACAAGTATTTGCTTTGTTGGCAAAATATTATTGAATTCTCTGTACTTGGCGTTAGGGTTCTCAGGCACAGTGACCACTCTGTGTTATGGTCAAGTGATTAGGAATTGTGCGTGTCCATAGTCACATTTCAAGGCAGCTGTTTGTGCAAAAGGGAGCTCTGAGGTTATGAAGCGGCTCAGGTGTCAGAGTGGTAAAGTCCTGTAGAGATTAAGGACAAGTTTCTGTTGCAGATGGTGTTAATAGTAATAGCATGGCTTTGCTAGTAGCATGTCTTTTTGGTCTCCAAAGTTTTTCACCAGCTGTTGTAGAAAATAAAAAAGAAAGGCATTTTCTGTAATTTAAGGGGGGTGACACCAGCTACCAGCGAAAAGACAAAAACATCCAGGTAGTGGAGGAAACATTGTCGTTTGTCATTCAGCACAATGTAGGTCAACTTTCAAATCTGGTCTCCTATCATTTGTAGTAGTCATGTAATTACTTAGGAGTGAATTTAAGAATGTTGAAGGTTGCTTACTATTTAGATTTACTCTTAAATCCAGGATTATACAGATGGGATTGATTTTTATGTCACAGTAGAAGAAAAAACAAGTTTCATGGCCCCAGCTAGGTACTGTGTAGAGGATTGCCAATAAACAAAAACAAGCCTTTTTAATGACAGAACACCGAGGAAAGGAAAGCAGATTAAACTAGCAGAAAAATGCCAGACTGGCAGTAAAATATAACAGGTTCTTCAGCAAATAATCTCATGTCTTTTCCTATAGTAATTGGTAGTTTCTACACCCTCAAGGAATACAGTACTGTATGTTATGAATTTATCTGGCTCTAAAAGTCTTTCCTAAGATTGTTGGTGTGTATTAATTTGGAAAAATTACATATGTTAATGCACTTTAAATCTGAAGAAAAAGAGATTTTTCAGAATCCAAACAGCACGAAAATATATCTTCTTATTATCAACATAAAATATTTTCAGTAGTTCAAAAACTGCATCAACGGCATTTCTTCACATTTTCATGTTGCCCATTTTTTCAGTTATGTTTGTGTTTAAATTTAAGTCATTACCTCTGATAAATATTTAAAATAAGAAGCTTTCTAGCTGTTAAAGTAAAATGTAAATACAGAGACTAAAGAACAAATATTGATATTGCAAGGAACTGTTTGTATACTTTAAAGCTATTTCATTGTAATACTTTCTGGGTTTGGACTTTATTTGGAGAGAGTAACTCACAACTGTATTTTAACTGTCAGATTTCCTTTTAGAAATATTGATCATACACTATTTATGGACAGTCTAAAGATTGTTATTCATGTATGAACATTGAATTCCTGTTTTATTAACATGTTAACTCTTGTTATGCTATGTTGATTCAAATTTTCAGGCTACATTAAACTGTATGCTATAGATTAAATGGATGCACATTTACAAATGCCAGCTCCATTTATTTCCCTCTCTTTTGAAGCTTTAGTTCAACTTTAAGTTCGTTTTCTACAAGTAGAGCTCAAGAAAAGACAAACTGTTAAGAAGGTCAAAGTCTTCTAGTATTTCTTCCCTTGTACTTCCTTCCCAAATGGTCTATTTCTTTGGAGGGTGGAGACACTATTAGCATTTAGATAGCAGGGGCTGGGTCCATCTTTCTTGTTAACAACAAAAAAGGGCTGGTTTAATTTCGGCATAGGAACATAGCAACACAAAACAGGGAAGTTTATTTGGAAAGACTGTAAATCATTCATTTTCCATCCCCTTTCCTCCACAGAAAGATATACTGTTGCCGTTTCCTAACCAAAAAGTGCCCCTAAAATGTAATCTCCAGCTGCACTGCCTTGTCTATGGCATTATCTTGTGAAACCTATTGCAGATAGAGTTGTCTTTCATTGTGACAGGCTGTCATTAAGTACTTATTATTCTATTGCCTTTTTGGCACCTTTTCATGCTTTAGTACATTCTAAATTGGAAATATGTGATGTTTATTAGAAGTGTGTGATCACAGATGTCCTCAGCAGGGCAGAGCTCAACAGCATAATCTCGAAATTTCTGTGATTATTTTTTTTCTTCTCTTTTTATGAAATGAGCTTTAAAGGCCAGATGTTTTTTTTATTCATTTGATAATGTCACTTATGTCAAGTTTATGTACTTGTCTTTTCAAATCAAATAACTCAGAGTAGCCTATCGGGTTTTATTGTTTTTGGTTATTATTCTGTAATAATTGGGCACATTTAACAAAATGTTAAATTAATTTTAAAATATAATTTAATGTAATCTTCCAATGACATGCTACATTTTTTGTAGCATGTGAGCACATCTGTTAAAAATAATTTGGCTCAATATACCCATAAAATGTGACATTAGAAGTGAACCTCAGAGTAATGTATCAGGTAAACAAAGCATATTATTTTCTGGAGAGTAAGTATTTAAAGTTTTAGTAAGATGAGGCTTTTTTTTCCAACTCGCATAATTTGTTCCTGGGGTTCTTATTCTCTATATAATGGTTTTTGTTCTTTAGATATGTTTGTCTACATGTGAAAAGCCTCAAGGCCTCAAGGACATTCAGTCTTAAATTTAAAGTGTGAAGATCTATTGAATTCCATGTGGTAAGTGTTTCAGTAATTTTAAGCCAGCAAGATTTGACGTTTCTTAGGAAAACATAAAAAATTGACCCAGACAACATGCTGAACTGCAGACAAAAGATCTGATTCAAACTGGTAGAAATATGAGCCTTATCATAATGTCTTGGGGCCAATTAATCCTATTTTTCATGATTATTAAATAATAGCCTCTCGATTCTTCCTTTTGGGGAAATGACGGTATCCATGACAATCCTTTTGAGCTATTCTTATTTGTTCAGTGAAACTACATCCCAGAGGAGAGCACTGTGTCCCAGGGGGGTGCTGGCTTTTCAAACATGTTGGGACAGGTAACAATCTTCTTCAAAGGAAGAATAATGATGCAGAGTCCTTCAAGAATTAGCTGTCTCCTGTCTTCTAGGATTGTTTTTGCCACACTTGTAAAATGTGGAGGGTCAAACCTGTAAAAGACTGTGAGATACCACAGCCCCTTTCAGGATGTTCAAGTTATGCTTGCCACCAGTTAGTCAAGTAAAACCTGTTTATGTGTCCTTTGTTGGGTACAAATAATTCAAATATGCCTTGTAGTGCAAACAAGTGGGTTATATATTTACAAATGTTAAATTTTCATTCAAAAGGAAATTCTAAGCCTTAATTTTAAGGTCTCATTTTTCTTTAAATTACAATCCCACTGCTGCATTCAGGATATTCTTCATCATAATTGTCATTGCTGTGGAATGATACTCAAAAATCTTGAATTTTCTTGATCACTGAGAACGGTATATGTACCCCTAAAGCAACTTAATATCACAGCACTGATCATTCACTTTAATGCAGTTCAAGCATAGTGCTCGAATTTCTTTTCAACAGAATGCATCAGTAGTGCAGGAAATGTTGTCTCTTAATACTGAAATGAGCAGCATGTTTCTTTTAATATTTGGAAGTGCCTGTACACCATGGATTTTCAGTTTTCAAAATCTAATAAGTTCTTCTTTGGGCCTTTTAATCGGGTTAGAAAAGCATAAAGATGTGGCCAGGTTGCTTAAATTTAGTCAATTCAGTAGTCAGTAGAGAATTGAACTTCCTCCTAGAGGAGGAAGAATTCAAATCCAGATGTAATCAGATTCTATGAAGATCATTAACAGAGCCTCTGGCCAGGGAAAGAGGTTATTTCCATCCTTTCAAGTATTCATTGTCTGTAGCTGACCTATGTAGTGAAATAATTAAATCTTTTCCTTTTTCTTCGTTTGTGCTTTTGTTTTATCCCTCGCATGACTTACTGAGCTGAATGTAAGGAGCAGAATGATGGGACCATGCTCTTCACTCTACATATACTTTCTGCGACCTACTTATAAACCACCTGCTTTCTGTTCTGTGTGGAATAGGTACACAGCTTCATGGTAGATGAAGACATTTGTTTGAAATTTATATGATTTTAAAATAAAATCCACCGAAGGCCCTGAGAATCAGTTGATTCACTTGGAACGTTCTCCACAAACCCTATATCCACAGAGTCATTTCCTGATGGGTCCCACTGACATCATAGTGTTTTTCATGCACACAAGAAACAGGGCTGTTTTTCACATGATGTGAGGGTGTTCAGATATGTGTGATGTGGGTGTGGGTCGCTTCAACTCTTATCTGCAGTTTTTGGGGAAAAATACCCTTTGTTCTCCATGGTTATTTTATTTGCTTTAGGTTTGCAGCAGAGATTTGATTAGCTGGCATTATTACTTCTAAGCGGGTGGTTGCACAGTGCTGGCAGCCTCTGTATGTCACTGTGCCCTTTCCTCTCTCAATGTTGTACATATGGAGCTCTCCAGTCTGGGGGCATATCTGGTGGTAAACACCATCAAAGACTTGTTTACCTGCCGCTAAAAATAGTGTAAGATTTTTAATAGGATTTTTGGGGACCACTGCGGTTAAAGGAGGAGGTTGCTAACTGAGCGGGGGTGATGAGCTGGGGAAGGTGGGGTTACCATATGGAAAGGGAGGAAGGGATCATTGTCACCCCTAAAAAATAAAGTCACATCAAATCACATTGATATATATATATACTGTATACCTATCTAGTATAATAGTATACTCAGCTGGAAAAGACCTGTCTTCAATTAAAATAAAAATAAGATACAATTTCTTGATTTTGAAGAAAAAAACTGTTTTTTTTTCAACCTGATGTTCTTTGTTTGGCATCAATGTAACATCTTCCATCTTCATTGCATATTCATGATGACATTAATGAAGTTTTGAGTAAATGTTGCCAGGCAACCTGGGTAATCCTTGCATGGAAACAAGGCACCATTTCTAATCAATTCTAGTAATCAACAGCAGCAAACTCAATAAACTTAACTTTTTAAAAATTGTTCCATTTAGCCCACTTTGAACCACTGCTCTCTATTTAACAACTCATTAAAGCTATATTTATTTTATTAATGCTGGCTTAGATGTGCTTCTTGGGTTATTCTCTAAAGAGGATTAGTTTTATCCAAGATGCAGTTATAGCAGCTAATTGGAATAACATTTAGCGTTACTGCAATTCATCTAATTTGACTTGAGTCCAAACAGAAAGCACAAATTAACTGGTTGGTTAAAATAACAAGTGCCACTTGGATGAATTACCTGCAATGGTATTTAAATTCCATTCTCTGCAAATGATAAGACTATGTGCCACATTTTAGTGATACTTTTTAATTTTATTACATTCTGTTTGAATTATTTATGGGTATTCTGTTTGAATTATTTGAATCAATCATTATATTTGTAGTAAAAATATTTGCAGACTTAATTACGTACAGTTGTTGACTTGATGATAGCAGAATCATAGCTATCTCTCCAACATTCCTCTGCTTATCAAATACAAATGTTTTACTAAGCTTCTTAAGCCATGCTCAAAAACAATTGAAAATCTAATAGAATGATCTGAGAAGATACTAAAGGTTGATATTAGGTTAAGCTTCAAAATATGTTTAGTATATGGAATTATGCTTTATTTAAAAAAAAAATGCTTTTTGTTAGCTGGTCACTTTGTGGATGGATTAATAAAGTGTTCTCTATGAATCTTGCAGCCCTGGATGCACAGAGCAGTCTGGTTGTTGCAAGTTTCTATTATGGCTTGACTAGTCTTTGGCAAGTCTCTTTGTCTTTTTTTGACTTTTGGCCTTTTCTCCTACACATAGGCAGCGAGGCTGGCGCGTGAACAACTGGGAAGGTGGTGTAACTGGGGAACATGGATAAGGAATGCTAGTCTTGTCTGAAGGAGGATGGAAAAAATGTGATCTGTGACAGCTCATCTAATAACAAAGCAAGATAAATATTGAACACCAGCAAAAAATAAACTATACTTGTTATTTTTCTCCCCTATAGTTTGTTCAGCAAGGCTAAAGAAATGGCAAGATTTATGATCTATCCTGTTTCGTCCTTAGCTACCATTGCCTTGTCTTTCCTCATGGGAATTGTCCTAAGGTCATGTGTGTTCTTGAGAGTTATTACTAGCAATGGCTTGCTTGTGGTCTGCCAGGCATGAGAAAGACAAATTGTATTGCCTTTCAGGTTTCGAACCAGCTAATTGCTTTCCCGAACCAGACAGCAAACTTGGAAACAGGAGTTGCTGGGTCCTAATGTTGCCATTAAATGCTCTTTTTTTTCTATTTTGATGTAGAGGAGAGTAATTCATAATACATTTGTTTATTTCAGCTTCCTTATAACCCATGGGCATTTCATCTTCAGCTCATATTCTTTAGAGCTGTGGTACCTCTCGATACAAAAGTGCCCAATTACTCTCTTAATATAAATAACTGTTTAAAATGCTGGCAAATTGAAAATCAAACTATGTTTTTCCCGTATGTACCCATACCATCCTTCCTAGTTAGCAGATATTTTTACCTCAAAAGATAGTTGCAGAGTGAGAGCCGACGAGACCCTAAAACCGGATTATGCTGTACATGACCTGTTGTATCCTGAGACGACACCTGCTCAGACTGCCAGTGTATGTGGATGCCATATTGTACTTGTCTGTCACCTTTGGCCTCATGGATGACAATTATCCTTAACTGTGAGTGACACTTAATCAGTCTTTATGTACTGCTTTTTAATAATAGTAGTAGTAATGATGGTTATCTTTAAATTGAGGGCCTTGCATGTGCAGCTTCTTGCACATAACAGAAAACAACATGTATGAAAAACAAAAAAAATATATTTTAATGAAAAGATTATTAAAATAGCCTAGGGGTCAAGACACAGAAGACCATCTCATAAATAGTCCAAAGCAGGACAGACAAGAGACTTGCATTTATAGATTGAAGGTTATGGCTAGGGACATAACTGAGCACTGGATCTGCAGTGTAAAAGGGGGCTAGCCATTCAATGCCTTGCAAATCATGAATAAGATTTTAAAGTCAATTCTATATTCAGCTGGAGGCTAGTGCTGAGATTCTACAACAGGAGTGATATGACCATTAGATCAGATCTTAGTTAAAATTCTAGCTGTTGGATTTTAAACATGCAGCAATTTGTTCAGTGTATTCTTAAAATACCCCTGCAAGCAGGGATTTATAGTAATCAATTCTGGAGGACACAATGGTCTATGCATCAAGCACTGACAGAGAAGGATACATTCTAGCACTAATCTGGTTGGAAAAAGAACATTCAAGTGATGCTACAAACATGAAGGTCAAAAGCGAGACTAGGGTCAAACACACTACATGATAATATTTGCTTGTTCCATGGTATTCCTTTTACAGACAATGAACAGGGCAGTGACAGTTTTAAAGTGATCAGATTAAGGTCCTCCTGTTGACTGTATTAAGTAGTATGTGTTTGTAATTATTTCTCAAAATGTGAATCAAAATGCAACCAGGCATGTTGAGCAAAAGTTATAACTTCGTTGCTGATAAAGACAAGACTGTTTTTATAAAGCTACGTTTTCATGTGCCATGGTGAGCTCTCCTTTAGTGAGCACTCGTTTTTGTTTAAATGACCTTGGAAATATCCCTGAAAAAAACCTTCACAGTGAACTGCTGTAACACCAAGCAAAGATGTACTTTTTGTCTTCAGTATGCTTCAGCGTGCAGGGCCTAGGCAGCTTCATTACACTGAATACCCTATGGAAAGGGGTCTGTCCATTTGAATGAATAGGAAATGGAAAATGACAGCCTTAAACAATCCTCGCTTGTCTCATTTAGTCTGGAACCACATGCATGCATCATTTCTGTTTTCAGGACTTAATGCGTACCATCCAGAAACCATGGGTTCGTTAGCTTTAATTAAAATTCACAATGGCATTGATGTGAACACACAAAAAATGATAAGGAGATGTGTTCCTTGACAGACAGTTTTAGTTTGAAATAGTTGAAGAGCGATTAGAGTTTACATTTAAGCCAAAACCTCATCACACCCATTCACTGAAAATACATTTTTTATTCTAAATGAAATTAACATTTTTACTTTGAACTTTATTTGTATCGACTCATTTATTTCCTTAGTAGCTGTGCTAAGCAATTTAAGGCACACACTCTGCAAATAAGTAGACATTAGTACAATGGTATTTATGCGGTGACAGAAAATCAGGTCTACACAGGTTATTTGCCATTAACGTTTGAAAAGTGTGAAACAATAATGACCAAAGCCCTTTTCTTCTATTCACTCTTTTAAGTGATCAGATGTTTAAGTCACCATACAAGGGAGTCACAAGAAGGTTGTGGTTTGCTGGACAATGACATAAGGAGTTGTGGTTGTTGGTTAACAAACAAGGCGCTACAACTCGCCAGTAGCTGCTGTTTTGGGCTTTTTATCACTTGTTCCTATCTCTGCACCTTTTCCTAAAATTAGGCTATGATAATAATATTTAAGTCTTTCAGTCTCTCAAAGAGATCTTTCTGAACCACTTCATCCTGAACTGACTGGCCTAGTTGAATCATAGTAAGGAAAGGAGAAAATGCTTTAACATGTAAGATAAGAAAAACTCTTATTTTAACAAGAAACATAAAAAGACTCATTAAAAAGTCAGAACTGGAAAATCCTAATACGATTTAAGAGATAAAATGAGAGGATTCAGAGGTGAACAAGGTGTACCATGTAGTTTAATTTCCTACTTTTTTCTATTTGTGTTCTATCTCTGACTTTCAAAAAGGTGACAACAGAGCAGAATGATCAGTTTCAAACTGCTTCTCATTTCTGAAGCAAGCAATTTGCTTCCTAGCAGTTCAAATTCACTGTTTGGCAATCGAACCGTATATAGTATGTCTAATATGGATGAGGTAGTCGTACCAAGCTATTGCTCCAGAGGTATCACCCCAGTTCCTGGCTATGATATGAAACATGCTATAAGTAATACATTACATTCTGCAATGAAACGGCACACAGCAGTGTAGAACTGAAGTAGGAAAAGGCTGACAAAAGTAATCTTGCTCCCCCTTGTCTCTACAGAGATAATGTACGGTGACAAAATAGAGCTCCAGACATCTTGTTTTTTTTATTTTTAGAAGTGAGAATAACACAGAAAGGAATCTGAGGTAGACTCCCCTACTTTCCTTCAAGGCAGGCAGCCCTGGGCACCTAGCTCCATCAATCACACAGAGCTTTTGACAATGGTAAGAATAAGTGTAGCTGGAAACCAGCATGGCAGCTGGCAGACTGATACAAGATAAATATTGGACTTTTACATTCCTCCCAGGTCTTCTATGCTTTCACTTCTCACTTTGTGACACATTAATAATGGAACTGTTTAAAACTTGGGGGCCCACAATCCTTTGTTTGCCACATAAAAAAGTTACACTTTTCTAGTGTTACGTAATGTTACAAGACTGGCTTCAAGCTACTAACTACCAGACAGGCTAGATGGACCGAATAGCCTCTTCTCATTTGTAGCCTTCCTTTTGTATAGTTTTCTAGCTATTACTTTTCACTCTGTTATCATTTCAGAAACGTATAAGGAATATAGGGTATCTGTCATACACCTGCGTAACATAACTCTGCTAACAAAGTAAGGGTTTCAGCTTGCTGAAATATTGATATATACCTTTATTCCATCAAGATTTGACTACTGTAATCTCACTGTGGCGTGTTCTAAAGTCATTATCAGCTTCAGTGTTCAGAATTCTACAGTTCTTGTGGTTACTAAAAGTACATTACATCTGCAATTTACATAACTCAGCACTTATGCCTTACAATTGTAAGTTGCTCAGGCTTTTAGTGAAATTTAAACTAGACTTCAAGGTAACACACCTAAAGGTTTAGCTCCGGTTTATGTGAAAGACTGCATGAATATAGTTTAGCTCTTCAATAGAATTCATTGTAAAAATCCAATAGAGACTATAGGACTGAACATTTTTTAAACCTCCTTACAGACCGATTGTTTCACTGGAGATTTTAATTTACTTGTAAAATATAGTTATACTCTTAGTGTCACAAAATGAAATATATGTGCTTTGACTGTGTGGAGAATTATATTACGGTAAATCTCTTACTTATGCTATGCAAACTAATATTATTTCCGTATATGTTTTTCAATAAATTAAGTATATTCTGATTTACATTTTATTTGAAATAGTCATATTAAAACTCATGCCATTTCATTAGTTCACTAAATGCTCTGCACAGTTTTTTACTTAATACTTTGCTCAGCCTAAAGGTAACACTCCTGTTTTGCTGTATTGTGCAGGAAGCGTAAATACAGTCACTTCGGGTGATAACAAAATACCTTTTTTGACCAATAATACAGAATGAATGAATCTGCTCCTTATTCCATCATTACTCCCCACCCATATTGATGAACATAAATGCTAGCGAGGACCATAAATTGAACTGGGCTTAATAAATATATTTTCCTTATGATTTAATGTTTTTTGTCTGGGTAACAGGAAATTAAAATGCAAGGGTCTTGGTTTTCTGAACATGTCCGCAAGATTAAGTAGTTTTCTTAATGCATCTACAAAGATAAAACACAACCAGCCATTTCTGAAGAGAAAGCAATCAGAGCCTGGAAATCCCAGCCCTGTAGGCACACAGGTTGCTGATCAACAACAGAGCACCCGAAACCTTTATGTTTAGTGAAGTCTAGGTCTTCATTTACTGCATCAACACATTTCCTTCATTTCATGTAATAAGCTCCTTTCCTTCTACAGTTAAAATGCAGCATTTTTCATCACATCATTATTTCTTGGCGGTCTGACTACAATGTCCTCATTAGGAGCATATATTATAGTCAGCAGTGATGGCCGGGAGGAAGCCAAGTCAAGGACACTCATCCCCAGGGCTCGCTGGCATCCTGCAGCTTTTCAACACTGACTGCATGTCTTGGCTACGGTATTTTAGCCCGACCGCCTTCAGGATTTGAATTTGAGTTAGGATTATCAACAGACCAAGAAAATCCCATCTGGATTTCTGTTTTTCCTGAGCATCTGATATGAAACAGGTTGCTTTGCGGTGGTCAGTACTTGAGAGCTAACAAGATAGCTGCTTTGTTAATGAACTCCTCTGTCTTTTTAGTTTAAGGAGCAAGATGGGCAAAAGTCTACATTTCAGCTAGTAACTGGTCCAGGTTTGCCTTTCAGCTAAGATTTTTTTTTCTCTGTAGATGATCAAATTAAGTGGTATACTCTTGGGCTTCTCATTGCCTTAAAGCTTCAACTCACTGAAACTGTTAATGCTGTTTCTTAATGTGCATTATCATACGCTTTCTGTATTCCTACATTTATATTTTTTGTTATTTCTTTGAATCATGCCCAGATTTCTTGGCTGAATATGGGATCTAGCAATGTGGTGTGTCTAGTGAAACTGAATCTGTCATTTGTCTTTTGTGGTGTAAGCAGCTACAAATTTACTCATGTGTTAGAGAAGATGTATTAAGGGCTGTCAGTTAGGGACTGTTTAGATTAGTCATGCAAGATGATGTGTGTCTCTGTGCATTTCTGCGTGTGTGACTGATGTCATATAACCTAGGTTTGAGTATGTGTAGGCCATAAAAACTGTAGACACAGCTTAGCTTAAATTAGTGAACAATTTTGGTGAGATACCCTATGACTATAAAAAGTTGGAAAATACAGAAATATTGTTCCCACAGACTTTAATAGTTTTTATTTTTTTTGTATTTGTGATAGTAGATCGGTAATACAAACTCTTAAGTTATAGCTGTGCATTTATACTGATGTAATGAGTACTTCAGTCATATCTGAATTCACTACAGTAGTCTGAAACAAGTTAACTGTCATTTGATTTAAAAAAAACAAAATAATCTTTAGATCAAGAAATTTAATTATTGCTAGAGTAAACACCAGTAATTGCTATTATAAATCAGTTCAGTGATGTCTAGCAGCATTTGCTTTCATCATTTTCAAGGATGAGCAAAATGAGGAAATGCTGTCTTTGAATTTCTAATGCATTGAAATTGCCACAAGGACTTTGTGATATCCTTACAGTTGTATTCAAAAATTAGTATCAGCTCAGAATGCTATTAATGTTTTCATCCACAACACAGATTAATAAGACCTGCTGATAGTTTTGGCGTCGCTGTTATTTCGACAGCCACTAAAAAAAAAGTGCAGATTTGAATACAAATCTGCTTTAGAGACACTTTCCTTAGCTGGCAAGCCAAGCAGTTGGTCACTGTGTAACGGCAGAAACCTGCTTGTTCCCCCCACCCCCGCATTTGTCAGAATCCTGAGCTTTTTCAAGATTCTTCAGAATTCACACAGATAATTGGGATCATTAGATAATTCACACAGCAAGCCCTTGGCTTCGGTCTAGTCCACTAGAGCTGGTACTTAAAGCAAGGTCCTTGATCTGAAGGAGTCAGAGCCATGTTACAATTACTGTATCCTAATAATCTCTCTGCTTGCACTACAGACAAGAATAGAAGTCAAGAAAGTGCAGATGTAAAGGTTTTTAATCTGTAGATGCCTGGCATCCATACTGATCCAATATGTCTGTTGTTCAATTGATTCATATTTTGCACACATCTACCATGGCATCAGGATAGTTTTCTTAAAGGAATCATCCCTACGTTTTTCACCTTTCTAAGCACCTATGTGAAGATGCTTTTGGGTTTTTCCCCTTGCAGTATCAAATGCTGAATCTAAACTTTTAGATTCAATTATACATAAAACATTAGCAGTGTGAACAAAATACACAGGCTATTTTATTTTCCAGGATCCATCCTCTTTGAGACAAAAGCCTTTATTCAATGTCTTTACCCTACATCCATTACAATGCTTACTGTGTAAACATACACATAAATGAGAGTAACAGAGGGTAATGGGTACCATGCTGTACAAGTTTCTTTTCACAGTTATTTTTGTTCATGACTGAACTTTTAAGTTCCTGCTTTAAGCTTTTTTTAGAAACCGGAAACTATTCAATACATTTTTTTAACATTCCGGTACAAGGTTAAAAATTAGCTGGGACCCAGTGTGCTCAGGAAAAGGATAAGAAACCTCTACATAATTACTGGAAAAAAATACTTAAGCGCTTATCATAGTTAAGTGGTCACTCCACATTAATAGCCACTGACATGAGACTTTTGTTACATAGCACGATAATAAGCATTTAGGAAACAACATAGTGAGGTCAACCAATCAGAATTATGCACTTTACAGGAGAGGATTAAATGTTATGACTGTAAAATTGTGTCATGTTAGTTTAAGAGATAAAATACTGGTTTGAAATACATTTGAAGTGTAGTGAAATACATGTAGTCTAATCTTTTTTGTTGGAAACATCTTTAATTGAAATTTCTTTTCCCAACGCCTTTCAGATTGTTTTATGCATTTTCATTTTAAAATCCCTAGATAAATGACCCTTTAAATTCTCGTTAAATATACATATATATATCCTTAAACCCCACATATTATGCCTGTTACGCTTGAGGTTTTGAGTGCAGTGAAGTTTTGCAGTTAGATAAATTAACTTTTGCATTCTTTGTCTGCCTTCTTTTTTTTGTCCTGTCTTGAATAACGTCTCATCAAAGTTCTGGTTCACACAACTTGAACTCCCTCTCTGGGCGACGCAGCATTTTTCAATGCAAGCTAATTATTGCGGAGAAAGAAAGGAAAATAAAGTACCTATATTCACCATCCTGCCAGTTTCAGTATTAATCCACTGGGGATAAATTAGCTTGTCTGTGGGAAAAACTTTATTAATTTTAATTGAAATACGGTCTGTTCCTGCTGCTTTTCGGTTGCAGAAATCAATTTATTACAATTTGCCCCATATGGACTTTTTTATTCAGCAGTAGCCTTGCACTTGTCAGGGGATGTCCTCGGCTCACAAAACAGGCTTTGAATATTTCCTTACCTCATAGCCAGCATGAGGCCCATTGAGAGAGATATGAATGGTGACAGTTGAAGGGCCCAGGCTAGTTGAGACTGGCACTGCAGACTGCCAGTACACCCTGCAGTTCTATTGTATCATTTTTCTAACATAGTGTATTCTGAGCCAAGGGGGAATGCCAAATCATGTGCTTATATTCTTTCTTGGAATGTGTTAAAGGGGGCGGGGGGGAGGGAACTTGGGTGGGGAGAGTACCCCTCACAAGAATTTTTCTCAAGAGAATTGCTATTTGAGGGAAAAAAAAAATATGTGAATGAACTTCATTTGCATGGGCTAAATAAATGAATAAATGCACACTTTAATTGGTCGTATTCAAGTTGATCTAAATCCTGTGTTCTGACATAGAAAGAAAGGAGAAGGGGAGGTATGGATTTGAACCCCTCCCCCCTCTTTTTTAAGACTTGCCTTCGTGTTGAGTTGAGAAATGCATAAAGCCGTAGTAATGATTTGCTCCAGAGTTCATTAGAAGTAGCTCAGAAGGGGGCTGCCATTTAATTGAAATAATGATGGTACAAAAGGAGCTGTTTTTCAGGTCACCTTTGTCATTTAAATAATTATGGTTATAGCTTGGATTTAGTCGTAGCTGGGATGGATTGGAGATTATGTAGTTGAAAGCTGTAGGAACAATTGGTATGTATATAAAATTATATGCAAAATTAACATGTTAAGTTCTGGTTGAAAATGCTTGATTACTTAGTCTTCTGAGCACAGAAAGAAGATAGAAAGTGAGTTTTCTATAGCTGAAATCATAAATTGCTTGATGTTTGTGATTTTCAGACGTTTTGATCACTTTCTATATGAGAATGAAGTGGAAAGACTGAGATTTTTATGAAAATAGGTAGGCATGAAGGTTACTTAAGGTTTGGAAGATGTTCTCTAATATACATCAATAAATCTTCCAATTGTGCCCTAAAACACAGGTTTGAGGGCCATACTGTTTGATTTGCCTTTTGCTTTATTTTTGTGATTTCTCCCATTAGTTTTCCCTCAACTAAAACATTTTTAATCGTAATAGCTGTAAGAAGTGTTTACTTTGATTTTTTTGCTCAAGGTATGATTTTTCCAAAGTATTTTAAATAGTTCATGTTTAAAGTGTGAGATAAACAGTGGTGTGGCATTGTAAACAATTAAGCCCTGAATCGCTAGCAGTGTGCATATTGTAATAATTCAGGTGGGTAGCTGCGTCAGCATGCGTAGGCTGCAAAGGAACAAGTAATAGGTTTATTCCATCCTGAAAAAAAGAAGAAAGAGAACAAACGTTGTGTTCTCTTTCTTCTTTTTTTCAGCATGGAATAAACCTATTACATATTGTAATAATGTAACTACGAAGGAACTACTGAGGAGGAAAACTGCTTGTAATACTTTAACATGGGGAACAACCATTATACAATTAACTACAGCTGTTAGCTCTTACAGCATAAGGCACAGAGACAATTGGGAATACAGAGGCATGATCCCAATAGATAAGTTCAACTTGGGTATCTTTGCTTGGAATATATCAGAGATACAGTTGCCTAGTGGAGGTTTTTTAAGAAAAGGGGGTGAACACTAATTGCTTCCCTGTTGCTTTGTGTTGGTAAGCTCACATCTGCGACAGCACTTTGAGCCAAAAACTCATTAACGCATAGCACTTTACAAAGGCCTGGGAAACAGGACCCATAAATTCACTAAGGCAAGATATTTGTGCAGAAGAGAAAAAAAGAAGTTCCAAAATGGGAAAAAGGCCATAAATGAATGCAGTTTAATTGGGAACAAAATGGAAATTATAGTCTTTTATTCCCATTTTTCATATTCGTATAGTCACTTACATCCGACATTTGTAATATGAATTCCTACTGGGGTTTCTAGAATGTTGATTTTTTTAAAGAAGCATTCACTTGTTAGGAATAATTATTCATGATTTTAGTTTTGTAACGTCTGTCATTTTATTTTGTAATGATTGTATTCAAAATGGCTAAGAGCTGCAACCAGTAAATGGCATTTTACAATGAGTGCTTTTTCATAGATACAGAAAAGAACTTGGGCTACTTTGCAAATATGTTTCCATTGGTCAGTTTAATTGGAAAAAAACAATTGGTATACAATTGGTTACAAAAAGACAGATGTTCCAGGTGCATGCGCCTAGGGTTAAACTGAGGTAAAATTAAACTCCGTACATTCAAACCTGTTTTGTTGTGTCAGAGGGAAAAAAAAAAACAGCCAAAAAGCCTGATGTTTCCATGGCAACATGTTTATGCCTCACTGGTGCATCTTGTAAATCCAATTGGAAGGAGAATAAGGCCTTGTCTTCTCTGAGACCTGAATGGGCCTGCAAGTGAAAAACCAGGCTTAAAGTGTGTTGGAGGCCCAAATAAGTGAAGAGGTGGGAACAAAAGACGCCTAGTTTCTTCTTATCTCTCAGAGTTTATTAATGGGGCCCCTTAACCCCAGACAATTGAGGTGGACTTGCTCCTAAGGGCGAAGAGTTTACCCATATTGCTTTGGTTGGTCCCAGCACCTGGTATGTTTTACATAATTTAATTAAACAGTTTTCTTCACAGTGGGAAAGTTTTTAGGATTTGCATTTTATTTGATTATATCTTCACACTAATGTTCGAACAAAGTTTTGAACCAGCGGGTGTTAACAAAAGTTAAAAACTTCATTGAAGTAAATAAGAAAGAGAAAATAACAGCCCTCATTTTGTAATGCCAGTCAGTAGCTAATAGATTTCAAGGTCTTGATCCCCTAAAACAGAATTTTTATGCAAATCCAGTTGAAATTATAAAAGCTGGTTTACTTTAATTGTAATGCTGTCAAATAAACATTCATTTTATAAATTTAATGCCTTAAGATGCCAAAATGTGGGGTAAATCTTCTATCGTACTAACACTAATTGCCTCAGTGATGGTGAATGTTGTGTATCGTCTATAAAATTGTAGTAATTAATGTTTTAAAGTTCATGTCATCAGTTTGAAGAATAAGCAGGGTTTATCTAGGGTTGGTATAATATAAAAATCATTAACTCAGAGTGCTGTAATTCTTTGTGCTTGTAATGACTCTAGATTATTGAATTTAAAGAGATGAAGCTGAGATTGAAAGCAGCAATCACCATATGTCTCTAGGATTGAAGTCTCTGCTCAGACCTCAGTGATTATGTAGTTGTATGCTTGGGTAAGATAAGGTGCAGTACTTTATTATGCAAAACACAATCCCATGGGTTGTGATAGCTTCGAGCTAATGCTACAAGCAGCTTGAGATTTTAAAATGACATGAAAAGTTAAATGGAATTATGCAATTAATAAGATGCAATATTACCTTTTTTGTTAATTTAGATGCCACAAATTACACCATACAAGTATAAGTAAAACTGAATTCTCACTGCAACCATATTTTTAGCAAACACTACCAACTTTTTTTTTCTTTTACTCATAGAATCTTAGCAAATACTGTGATTTATGCAAAGATTTTCTAACCTTTTTCAGTTATACAACTGACCCCTAACAAAGTAGACTTTGGTGTTTAAATGTAGAGTCCCAAATGACCTTTTTCTGTTGTGAGGGACTGTTTTCCATTCCCCTGACCATAACGTTTTAAAAATATAGGGCTCTCTGTAGACCCTAGACAGCACTGAGGCCTGTCACCAGCAGATCTTGAGTTTGTGTTGGAGGAGAGTTTGCTAACAGTTCAAATCTACCTCTGGTACATGGGGAGCTTGTTTGTTTTCTCAAAGAAAGTATCTTGGAACTCTGTAGGCCTTGCCACTGGAGTTACTGCCCAACCCATACCTTCTCATTGTCTTTGAAAATTTGCAAAAGCCCCCCCAAAAAAGTCTCAGTCATGTGTTTCCCAGTACTACGTTACTAAATTTAATGCTGGATAAAATGTTTGTGTTTGATATGCAGTGACCACTGCTCTGTGATCTCTTTACACTCTATGCATTCTCTATACAGATATTTAAATTAAGTCACTCCCTGCCAGACATCCTGAAGGAAACAAGTAACTGAGAGACATGAAGAAAACAACTAAACTGAACAATTTATTTGGATCAGGAATACTCAGAGGCAAAGAACTGAAATCCATTTGTTAACATTTCTTCACCCACTTTAGGTGTTCTGTTAAATTGTAATGTGAAATTCTGTGCTCAAATTGGCTTTTATTAAAGTGATCTACCATCTAAATCATCTACCCTTGGTAAACAAGAGATTCATTTGAAAAAAAAATCAAGTACTGGGGTTCAGTGCACTCAGATGAGTATAACACCAATTTAAATCTCCATTGAAATCAGATAAAGCAGTAATAATCACATTCATCCACTGAGCAAAAATTGCCATTGAAAAGACATGAAAGGATGTGCTAGATGGCAGTGTGAATGAGAAGGCTACCATGGAGCACATCCGATGAATATGTTAATTTACCTTATTAATATTCATTACTTTCTAAAACATATAATACCTTACTGTTTCTGATGATTTCTTTCATATAATAAAAACAGCCTGCCATGTCAATATGTTGCACCTGAAACATTTTTTTAATTCTGTTTAGAAAAAAATACCCCAAACCAAACCTTATTTATAAGCCACTGTACTTTGTGTATTTTAAAACAATGAACAGTCATCTCTGTTCAAGAAATCAGCTTAACCATTGGCTGTGCTTTTTATTACATTTAAAATCAAATTTAAACATGTTTTTCAAAACACAGGTTTGCCTCCTGTTCTGGGTAAGGAAGCAGTAGATTAAATTTTGTAAATAGTTTAGCAATTGTGACACATACGCCTGGAAAAAAAGAGCATAACAAATGTAATTTCTTTTATTTTGTTTTCAGTGAGATTTCTCACTGTTCCTTTTTGACTAAAAGTTCCTTTTTGACTAAAACACATCTAGTATGATTGCAGTAGAGGGAGCTAGTGAGCAAAAACATGATTCACTAACTTGACTGTTGTGCGCCGCAAAGAAAGAGAGGTGTGGTCAGTCTTTAGCTGAGACTAGATTTCATATCACTGTTTGTGTTTAAAATCTCAGATAACTCAAACCGGATGTACACTCTTTGTTGAGAATGTCTTTTTAAAGTCTGTATCAACATATTTTAGATCACTTCATGCAAGCTAAAATGCCCTTTTTGGGTATTGATGTGAGCAAACTAATTTTAACCTTTGAAGATAACTATGCAATTTTTTAAAACATTTTTTGACATTTGAAGATGCATGCACTTTAAAAAAAAGAGAGGAAAAAAACACCCTTTACATATATTAGACAAACCTGTTGTTTAAGCAAGTTTGACAACAAAGCCACAGTATTTGCCCAACTTTGAAGAATTAGTTTTCAGGGCTAGCTCTGGCCTCCTCACCTTTCCCATCAAAAACACCTAACGAAACAATAAGGAAACTAAATGCTGTCACCTGATAGCATGCTTGAAAAACCTCAAGATCAGGGCTTTGCAAAGAAAACAGGTCTGGGGAGCTAAACAGAGGAGTCTGTGTTATCCAGACAAGCTGAAACCTTGTCGGGCTTGGAGCAGCCAAGAATGAGATTAATCCAGGGCATAGGGTTTCTGTTTCACCGACACTGAGTGTCTTTTAGCCAGTTGTCCCAGAGAGAGTATACCTGCATCTCTGAGATGTAGGCTCCTTGGAAGGTCCTTCACGATAACAAGTCAAGGGGAGACACCAAAGCCCCTACTAACCATTGTCTACCACCATTTACTATTATTAATGAGGGGGAATTGTTGTATATTTTAATATTAACATTTATATTTGTTTCTTAAAGAATAGTACAGGTCACAAGTAGAGTTTTAGAGTTGTGGAACAGCTACGTTATTACACTTTTCAAAAGAAAAGGCAGAACCAGCTAAAACAGAGTTTGGTAACATTTTTCAGTAGTTTGATCATACAGACTGCCAAATCTAAAAACTGCAGACATAGGTTTCTCTAGGGCTTTTTAGTTTAGAATTTTGTTGGATGTACTTATAGGTTACCTCTGTTATATAACCATTCTTATGCTTTTATAATTTTCTTATTGTTGGTTATATCCAGTTATAATAGAAAACCAAATCTGCTGATGTGTGAAAGCCTTTCGCATTGTTATTGAAGAAAATAGATTGATTCCTTACTCTTAATGACAAGAGGTTTATGAAAAATGAAAATTTAAAATGTTAAATTATTTTACAATTTCTCCTTGCAATTAATGTTTTCCAGCAATGTAATTATATTACAAAAAAAAGGAATAAACTTTTCATTTTGCACAAACCCTTTTCCTTCAGCCAGGAATAAGTTCCAAAATGTTAAATGGTATCTCTGTGCACTGATTAGGTGAGGATCCAAAATCGTATTACAGTTATTGTAGGATGAAGAACATATATATATTTTAATCATTTCACTTAATTAAAATTTCAGAATAATCTGTGCCAGAACAAACAATGTAATAAATGACAACGTTGTTCAGACAGACATACCCAAGATAATTATGTTCTCATTGTTTCAGCACATTTTTGCATTGCCTTTTTTGCTGTATGATTTTAAGATGTACTTCCAGTCCGTAGTTACCAAAGTTGCAAGAATGTAAACACCCGAAAACCTCTTCGTTTTCGAGGACTTATTTTTACAAATTGCTGTATCAGAAACCCTCTGCTTATAACTTGCTAGGTGTTTGCAACTTTCATTAAGGACCAATCTGTTTGATGTATGACATATACCTATTTCCAAAGAATGCTTGGTTGTGTTTAGTGCAACTCTTTTTCTGTTTAGATTTTAAAGTATAAATTTGTCCCTAAACTAGTGCCCCAAAACATGAAGCAATGCCTTATAATTAAAACAAAAAAACTGTCGTGAATCTGTCTAGTCTGCTGAATGGTGATATGAGACATACTAATTGCCAGTTTTCTATTTCATAGTCGAGATACGTCATTGTAATTTGCTCCCTGAGGCATTTGATAGAGCTGAATAAATAAGCATGCAGATATTGTTTCTAACGACAAAAAAGCACCAAGGTTTACTGTATATTGAAGATTATTTTCAAAATGATCTTTGTTTGGAATTGTCAGTCGTGATATAGAACACATTCCAGAAAAGTGAAATGTGGAAATTTGGTCAACAACATGCCGATTTTTATTTTGGTTAATGTCACTGTGAGACGACAGCATATCTGGAAAGCGGAATCAGAAAATATTTTGTCTCCACTGAATTGTTTTATACAGATTATAGCCCTTGCTGAGTTAAATACACATCCTTTACTGTAATCCCTTTCCAGTTTTCATTATTTCATGTATTATAAAGTTCCAGAAAAAAACAAACAGTATTGTTGCTATTATTGAGGAAAGGTTCTGAGATGTTGCTAAATATCTTAGGAGGAGAAGTTATTGCGTCTTTCTAAAATTCTGTACATATACGTAGAGATTACGCAAAAACAGATTGTCTCAGTAATCAATACAAATTTGTGTTTTTACTTGGCAGACAGGACTTGTTTCTTCTGTTGTAAGTTTATAATAGCACAACATTGAAAACCCCCAAAAATGGCTTTTTTACATTTCGAAAATATGTAACAGTATCAATGATGTGATGTTGGATAGTCATTACCATAGTGCACTGTATTAGAATTTTAATTGAGATAACATTTAAATTGTATAAAAGATAAACAACGTCATGTACTGTATGCTGAAACTTGCTATGTAATGAGTTGTTTTTTCTTGGCTGTGTGCATGTTCTTTTTTGTGGTATATAACAATACTATCTCAATATTAACTCAGGATTGGATGCAGATTTCTACAGTGTCTTCTCCTTTTATTCTCACAGTATTGACTCATTTATTTTAATCTTTTTTATTTATGTACCTTTACAGTCATTGGTGTGCTGGATGAAATATAAAAGGCAGATTAGCAGCAGGATTTCATTATAGACCTTTTAAATCAAAAGATTTTTATTAAACATCAAGGTTTCCAGTGAAGTTTGAGAGCCTAGCAGGAGATAAAATGAAAAACTTTGGTCTTAAGCCCAAAACCCTATAATCATGGATAAGGGCAAATGCTGGATCAATTGGTTTAGCTTGAAGTGTAGTTCCATAGAATCTGGAACCAGACTGCAACACAGGGGGTGTCCGTAGGCTTCACTCATGTGGTTTACTCTGATGCCAATATGCCTCAAACGCCAGTGTGAGCCAGACTGTAAAGAATCAATTTTGCAATACTCAAAACATTAAAATGTATTTATAGACACTCAGCAGCAATCACACATTGTGAAAAATGTGGACGGCTGCTGCTTTAATAGGTGCACAAATAAGGGCTATGGAAAAGGTGGGTGGTAAATTAAATTGTAAACTAAAAGTGCAGACCTGATTACCAACTGCTTGAAAAAAGGCCTCCCTACTCTTCATAATGAAGAAACCAAAGCCTTACTTTTGATTATTGATACATGTGCTAGCGATTGTGACAGAAATGAGGCATGCTATTGACTTTGGTGCTTGTGGCATAACAATATTATTTTTGTTAACATCTCTTGGAGGGTGGTGGATGAGACTCCATTCCATTCCACTGGAATGTCACTCATTGTGTGAGCTTGTCTCTCTTGGCTTCGCTGTTGTAATTAAACTTAAAGAACACAATCATCTGAGGAACCTTAATGTTATTCCAGTTTCCTTGGTACTGTAACAGATACCATCAGATGGATGGGTATGTGAAAGAAAGAAGACTAGACTTTTAAACATACATACAGTTAATTGGTTTTCAGTCTACTCACAGGCATTAAAACACAACAAATGAATATTGGAACCAAAAGCATTTGTTGCATTTCTAATGTTTCTCAGTGTACAAATGGTTACTATTGAATTAACTAGATGACATTAGTATCAGAAAGCCAAACTATTTTTCAACGTAGACGTTCTGAATAGTTTCTTTAAAAATTAAGTAATTTATCTGAGGCAATACTGAACAAATAATGATTGGGTCATGTACACTATACTTTTTTTTCCCAGTTAAAAAAATTATGCATTTATATAATGTTTTGAACCCAGTATTTATTTTTAAATCTGTTCCATATGTACATGCACAGTGCACATGGTAAAAAATGCTCAAAACCCACCACTGCCCGTCTTTTATAGCCAAACACTTTAAACATATACATTTTGTTTCTAGATACCTATTTATATAGCTAGGCAGACATTGTTTCACTTGATTCAAATTCTGAAAAATACAGGAGACTGAAAAAATAGTTCACTGTAAACAGCTGTTCCCAAGCTAGACAGTTTGTATCAGCACTTTTATTTTGTGCTGAATGTGGATTTGTCAACATTACCGAAGGGTTAAATTAAGAAAATACAAGACCTCATGAATTATAAAGCACAAAAGGTAAACAGCTATTTTAAATCCTTAATTAAAATGCACTAGAGCATGTTGCTCTGAATTAGAGAGAGAAACATCAAAATGAATTTTAAAGAAGCAGCGTCGGGGTGCCATCTGCCCATCAGGGCAACCGTTTCATCATCTATTTCTCCTGAACCAGCGAAGATTAAATGCAATCAGGAGCAAAGCGGAGTTTGCATGAAACAGATCTGATTTCCCATTAACATCTGGTTGGGTATTATTTGCCTGATATAATAAAGATGTAGCTGTGCTTTGTGTGTGTGTGCATGTGTGCATATGAGTTGAACTAAAACGTTGGTACTATTGACGGGCGATGTGTGATTTCTCCTATAAAAGGGATGACAAAATATTGAGTTTAGCATTTTTTATCACCAGCTACTGTTACAACACTGTTGTACAAAGGTTAATTCATGTTTTGGAACCTGGACATTTATAAAACATTTTTTTTCGTATAAAGCAAAATACAAAAGTTTGCTTTAAGCATGAAGTGGAAATATAAAATGGCTTAATGTTTTGTGTGAATCTAGCCTAGATTGCCATGTTTGGTAGCAAGTGGCATAGGAAAGAAATTACTTTCAGGTATCCCAAAAGAGAAAGGTGATACTGAAAGTCATGCGTGACTTTACAGTTCAGAAGCAGACTTTAAATAACAATGAAAAAAATGAACATGATTCACTTTTTGAAAATGCAGCTTGGTTTTAGTGTTAATGTGTAGGTGTGAATAAGTGTGACAGGATTATACTCACTTGTTTCTTTAATGTTCTCAGCTTTGTTGTATACGTTTGCTGGAATAAGTGTTAAACCTGGTCCTGACAGATAATATGAACCCCTTCTTAAGTTAAGATAGATCAGCAACATAATTTACTAGAAACATGCCAATTCTCCCAAGTTATTAACAGCCTTGTATCTAGGGGGAGGTTTGATTTTTGAAAGGAAAATTGTAAATTGAGGGCCCTCTATTTCAGAAGCCATAAATTTATCCTTAAGTTTAAACAGGGTAAATTGTGTCTCTTAATTTCATTCATCCATCATAACTTGACTACTTAAAAACCAGTATCCTGTAGTGGTTTGCACTGGCAGATTTCTGTAGTGTTGTGTCTTGGAATCGGATACTTAGACGAGAGTAGGACATGCATTTAAGTTAAATTTAAAGCACTTTGGTGTAGCAGTTTTTGCACACTCAACAAATTGTGTGAAGGGAATCATAATAACGCCTGGCTGGTTCTACGAATTTTACCAAAAATATCCACTTTTAAGACATTTTCCTTAAAGTCTAACCGAAATATATAAGAAGAATGTATGTGCTTCAGATAGAATTACATAAAAATATGTTGTACTGGTTAAGCATAAATAATTAAAATATATAATGAGAAATACTGGTCTGTTTCACATAATGTTTATGTGTAACATTGTAAAATTTTAATGATTATTTATCTGAACCCTTTCTGTTCTTTCTCTTTTGTAGGTTTTTGCCAGGAAAGGGCTTGGTGATTTACCCTGAGATAGGAGACAAGCTGGACATTATTTGCCCAAAGGCCGAGGTTGGACGACCATATGAGTACTATAAGCTGTACTTGGTGAAGAAGATCCAGGCAGATTCCTGTAGTACAGTTATGGACCCCAATGTGCTGGTTAATTGTAACAAGCCTGAAAAAGATATCAAGTTCACCATCAAGTTCCAGGAGTTCAGTCCAAACTATATGGGCCTGGAGTTCAAACGGAATATAAGCTACTACATCACATGTAAGTAACTATACTATATATATTTTCACTTTGTTGAAAAGTAAAAGAAACCAGTGCTTTGCTTTTATGCCTGAAGTCGCATATACTCAGCAGATGTGCTGTGAAATTTCACTTGAGGCCTTGTTATTTATTCATCTTGGGGAATTTACACATTTGGGTTTAGCTGCCATGACTCATTCTGTCATGGCAGACAAACTGAAATTGCAGTACAGCAGCTTACATATTTAGTTCTGAATTTAGATGGCAAAAACATGGTGTTAATATCTTCCACTACAAACTTAAAAGATTTGTTGTACAAAAGCAAGGTGCTTAATTTATCTTAACACAGTTCATGCTATTTTGAAAAGCGTACACCAACTGTCTGTGTCTGAACTCCTGTTTTACCGAAACACAACCTTCCCAGCTTTGCAGCAGTAATTGCCTTATAAAATCCATTTAATACATTCATTTCTACCATCTCATTACGTTTGGGGTTAAATGTCTAAAAGCTTTGCTTGAACTTGTGAATAAAATCCTATAAACCCTTAGCCAACATCTGAAATTGAAAGTGAAGCGATGTGCAAAAATTGCATTGTTTTGAGAGAGACAAAGTTGTCTGCAGTCCTGAATATTGCATTCTGACTATCTCTCATCAACCTGAACCTTGAGTGCTTTAAACGCTTAGTGTGATTCGTAATATGGCTGCTTCTTTCTAAAGAGAAATAGTTTCTGTCAGGCTCGGTCAGCTGCAATAATACCATAACTTACCAGCAGAGAGGTCAGTGCAAGTCAAGCAGGCCTCATTTGTTATGTTACACATCACTGAGTCCAGCCCATTGGCTTTGACACTGCCACATAGCTGGTTGTTTTCCTAGAGTATACAGTTTGAGGAGAGGACTAATTTTTAACCTTTTAATCCAGTTGGTCAGTTTTCAGATATGACATCTGATGACATCATCTACACAACATAATGGAAATGCCGTTTTTCATAAGGCTCACTGTTATGTGACAACATTTGACTGCCTCTGATTTCTGGGATGAGCTGTTACAAGACACTAAAATATTTATATGTCTTTGGTGGAGTTTCTCTGCACTGTGCTGAGCATGGATAAGCACACCAACCTCCTCAATATTCACTCCCGCTGATGTGTAAGATGATGCACACTGGGAGAATGATCAATTTGATCGCTGTTGTCTGTATCAAAAACTTACTGTGATTCTTCTTTGTGTGACAGTGTTCCTGTAATGGCAGCTTGGAGAAGTTAGTCCCAGAATGTATGATATGCCTATTGATTTTTTTCTCTTTCCAAAAAAAGAACATCTATTGCTGTGCTCATACTTAATGAGAATGTGTCGCCAGTGATCTCTCCAGACTGATTAGTGATGTCCTTAAATTTGAGTTGCAAATTGCTTCACTGATTCCGGTATTTTAAAAATCAAAGAAGAGCTCTTTCATTTAGAACATTAGCCCTGCCACATGTTTGCCTTTACAGACCTGAAGACCCATCAGGTTTTTAAAGGGCTTTTCACAGCATTACATTCTATGAGGATTTAAGCAGGAGGGCTTAACTTTATTAGTATACATTTCAAGAATAGTACAATTAAAAGAAATGGCTTTTGTGTATTTTATTCCTGATCTGATCTTGCTATCAAAAACCTGTGCTGTATTATCTTATACACCCCAGTCTTTATGTAATAAGGCTGTTACAATGTGGATGAAAAATTAGTGACCTGCGTCAAAACTGAGCATCAACCAGTTGGTGTTTGGACATCACACATTGTTTGGATTTTATTTTAGGGTTTGGTAATTATGTTAAACTCACACCAACTTCCCTATAAAATACATAAACAAGCCAAAACAGGTGAAAGATGTGATTTTGACATAATTTTACTTATGCTTAACATTTCTTTTGTTGTGTGTGAACTATGATACTTTAAATTTAAATTTATTTAAAATGATAATATTCCTACCTTTACGACAAAGGTCATCCGTGTTTCAAAAATTAAGATTTGATTGCTGGTGCTACACAGTGCAACAGTAAATGTATCAAACGGTAAAATGCCCAGAAAATAGATATGTTTAAATGAACATTCCGGGATTGGTCATATTGTTATGGTCTAAAAGTATACATGCCGAATTATTGTTAGTGTTAGCTAACAATAACTATGTGCTTTATAAAAAATATATATTTTATATTTTAATATAATTTTTTGGTGGCTGTTTTTATTTTTCCCAAATACTGGACCCTTTCTGCTACCTTTGACAGAATGGGTTACTCCTAAGGAACAAGTCATTCTATAATATTTGGTACTGCAGTGCAATAAATTTCCTCTTGAGTGTAGATCAATCAGGGAGCCGAACATAAGGTCATCCATGCACCTTCACTTAAGTCAAGTAGTTTGAAACAAAAGCAACAGAAATATTATTTCCTAATATGTAAGTAAGTTAGATGTCTGAATAAAGGAAAAAGAAGAATTTATTCTTTATAATCCTGTTAAACTTGCTGCAAGCAGTTCTTACTTTAGATGTGATTTTGGATCTATTGTTTTCAGCAGGATCTATGGGTAAGAGTGTCACAGTGCTCTGGATCCCCTCCCTGTATTGTTTTTCCCTCGTATACCTGTTCCTATGAGGTCTTTCAGTGGGATGTTCTTTGTCCACTAAGTCTGAGGATCAGTGGATCTCAGCTGGGGGCCGAACTGATCACACTCTGATCTGAATTCCAGCCTCTCTACCATTTGTTGGGGAGAAACCACCAGGTCAACAGCAACAACAAGAAAAAAAAACTACAAAGGCAGCTGGAGTTAGTATTCCGAAGTGCTTATTTTCTTAAAAAGCATTTTCTCTCTTTATTCCCCACCTTAATCTGTGTCTGTTTCAACTCCTACCACCTCATTCAGTTTTGAATTGGAATTAAGGGGTTTGTTGTTATTTGTTTATGGTTAAAACCAATTTGCAGACAAGGGCCTTTCTAATCCAGGCGGCCTCAGACAGCTCAGTGAGAATTGTATCCACTTTCGTAGGCTGCACATTGATTTCCTGTAGGGCTGCCAAGGATAATGATGATACACTGTGACAGCTGCCACTCATGCTGCATGTGGAGAAAAGAATGCACTTCATTGCTTCAAGAATGAGGCAAAATCTTATTGCACAGGGAGTTTCCAGCTAAAGTTTATGAGAAAGATGGAAAGAAGAAGGGGGGTGGTCAGAGGGGAGAGAGGCCCAGCATAAAGGTCAAGTTTAAAACCCCTCAAGAATAAAAAGTCAAAGCTTCTAATTCAACACAATATCAGAGCAGGCAACTTACAGAATATTGTTATTACAGAAAGCTTTTGTAGGGCTGTGTTTTAGTGTCTTAAAATTGTATTTAATATACACTGATATTCAATATGGCTAAAGGCATTTATGTCAGTGATATAATTTTGTAATTAAAATGTATAAACACCATTTTTTATGTTTCCGAGTATCTGAGAAAAGAACAACATCATTGAATTGATGTCTTCCAATATTATAATACATTTAGGAAGTATATTCTAAATCTGTCTGTGACACATGATATTTGTATTATGCTCACTGACTTTACTCCTTTGTCTGATGATTTTTCCTAATCAAGGTTTATTTCTTTGTCTCCTCATATGTTTTCATATTAATTTTTTATTAAGCTTGTAATATAATGTATTTAACAATACAAGTCATGTACTGCATAACTGCCCTGAAACACAACCGGTACAGCAAAATGGTGGTTTTTGAAGAAGCTGCAATCTTTTACTGACCAGTACCATTATTCACATTACTAGGGATCGATATAGTGAAATATTTGGTTTGCCTTGGCTGAAATGCAAATCTTTCAAACACTCGCCTTCGGTAATGAGTGGAAAATATCTTTCACACTCGCAAGCAGACCCCTAACTCTGTATTTTAAAAACAAACTCCCCCATGACATCCAGGCTTTATGTTGCAAATACTCTTACAAAAACATATCAAGGAGGAATCTGAATCTGCAGTGCAGTTTAAAGACTTACATCTAAAAGTGGCAGAGATGATTATGAGCCCTGGGTCTAGCTGACACAGATGTAGAGCCTAAATTGCACATATGTATCATTTTTTGTCTATTTTGGCCTAATGTTTGTGGACTTCCTGTGTGATTAGTAACTAATGCACAATTAATAATAACATTATCTCATCGATAAATGGGTTAGCCTCTTCTTCTTGCCAAAGAAATATTCCCTGAGCTCTTGCTAAAAATCAGAGAGTAGCCAAGGAACAGTGTAATAGCTCTAAAGGACCACACACAAGATTTTTTTTCCTCCTCTCTGTTTGAATTACAATGGATTCTAATGTTTCAGTGCTTGAGCGCCTGCCATCCAGGATATAACATTGGAAGCTCCACAGTGAACCAGAGAAGACGGCCAAGATCCCTGAACAATATCAGTTAGCCAGATGCTAAAGCGTGGGCCACTAGACCGTGGTGACACCCAGCACTCCTCCTGCTTTTGTTGGCTCTTTGGCCCTTTCCACAACCTTTCAGATATGCCAGGAGACGTTTTGAACACCTTTAATCACTGGCCAAACTCATAACATACGGGTCGGATCCCAAAGTCGTTTCTATTTGCTTTTGCAGGGAGGTACATTAGCAAACAGGAGACCCTCTGTCAAAACTGTTTTGCTATTTAAACACTAGAAAATGTCGACGTGTATCAAGAGGCCCTGTCAGAATTGTTAGGTTTGCCATTCTATGTCAGGGGACTTTCCACTTAAAATGAAAAACAAGTGTTTCCTCCCTTAATCCTTTTGAACCTTAAAAAATGTTTTACATCTCTTCGCTTCTTGGATTGCAGTCAACAATTTAACAATTTAATGATTAAAAATTGGTAGCAGACAAAAACACGAAAAATACGTGGGTACCCCTGAGTTGTAGCATTCTGAATTTACACCACTAAAGTTACAGGAATAGTTAAATCACCTTCAGAAACCTTTTAATTCTTATTGTAATCGTTAAAAATTAAAAAGCACTTATAATGTATAACATTATGACAATCCTTGCACTTTCCCACTGTTGGTCTTGGAAATCATATTTCATTTCTGCAGTTTATGGTGTACAATTTTAAATGTTTCTTTTCTGTAAGAAAATAAAAAATAGCTTTAATGAGCTGTATAAAAAGGTAGATATACTCATCTTCCTTAATGAATAAATGCTGTGAACTTTGTTGGAAGCTATTCCAAAAGTTACGAGGGCCCTGTTTCTGTAATAAGGGTATTACAATTAAAAGCCATGCAACATTATCTATTGAAATGATGGTTAATAGATTGTTGTCCCACCATCCACTGTAGGATTTTTTCCCCACTTTCTGTAATCTCTGAAAGTATTTAGCTCATAAAACAGGATTGTCCATTAGATTTTATGCTGCTTTGATGATCTGGAATCCTCTAGGCTTAAGTATTAGTGCAATTAAACTCTTTCTTAACAGTCCATTGACTTTGATTTTCCTAAGAAATGAAGGGATTTGAGACCCCTGTTTTCTGTTGGCTAACAAAATGTATCACTTCAACATAGTCATCATGAGAAGATTTTTGCATAACTTAATTTAAAACATTGAAATATTTAATTTTTTTAGTAGTGAGAACTGTGAACACTGTGTGAATGGTAACCAGGTGCACGCCGGATGTGTTACATAAACTGATTAAGTGTCTAGTACTTGAACATTTTTGTAACTTAAAAATTAAAAAAGAAAATGTGAGCACAGTTGTGCAGTTGCTGCTTTTGTGTCATGATGATAAGAATCAAGAGAAACATCAATATTTTCTCCACGATCTTAACACTTCAACATCTCTGATTTACAGGCCTATATCCTTTCTATAAAGTTTGTACAGTGTTATAGCCCTCTATGAAACTCATGAGGCTGTCACATCTGTTGATGTGATGCCACTGTAATTGGCCTGAGTAGAACACCTTACCTAGAATGCAAATTGAAACTAGGAAGCACTGTGGGAAACTTCAAATAGCTGACTCTAATCTTCACCACAGTGAAGCAGTAGAATGATGTCATGTGTCACATTCAAATTCATATCAAGCATGCAGAGATGCCTTCACTGTCTCCAAATTTACCAGAGACATTCCAGTACCAGTTTATATATATATTGCATTAAAAGGCACATGGATGTCAAATGAGCCAGTGCTTATGTGATTGGCCTAGAGATGTGACAAAAGATTTCTTCTTCAAAGCATCCTAGTGTCTGCAAAAATGTTAAATGTTCTCCTTAAAGTCTACCAATTTAGAGTAACAAGCCATTACTAAGCAAAACACATTTAATAATTTTTATCCAAGGATGTGAACAATATTTACAACATCTCAGTTATGCAAATGTAAAAAAACACAGGAAAAAACATATTCCTCTAAATATCACCGACGTATTCTCAAGAGGCGAGGGAAGAAAATAAAGCTAAAAAAACGGAAGAAAAATGTTGTCTTTTGGGAGTAGCTTTTTATGAGAGACCCGTCTTGACCTTTCATTTTGATATATGGTCTGTTTCATCAGGGATATATCCAAATCTTCATTAAAAATAAAAATAAAATATCTGGTGTCTGATGATGATGTGCTGTGCTGTTTATATCAACGAACAAAGGGCCTAGGATTTCACGGTAATTTATACTAATGCTGACTTGGCAATGAGCACAGTTTAATTTAAGGTAATCAGGTAATCTCTTGTGATAGACTTCTTGGGTGTGTCAAGATGCAGCAAGATAGTTTCACTGTCTAGAGAGAAGGCAGGTTTGCTTTCAGACCCTTCAGCAGCAGCTTAAGATGCGCGTGGGAGTTGAAAAACAGGTCAAATTATAACAAAAACATCTGATTTTAATCTGGAGGATGTAACACTGGCTTTGAAGCACTGCAGCACAAGCCGCAACATTTGGACCTGGTTCTTGTAGAAATTTTTCATACGCCACGGATGAAGAATGAAAATTGCTGGGTTCATTTTTCTTGAGCAGCCCTTCTGTTGGAAGGTTTCTGTTCCTTGAGGGGGGAGCAATGGGCAGCCTTTGAGACCCCTTTTTAAAAAGCCGAATGAAAAAAAGCAGCCGTGACATGTTTACTGAAAACCTTTCATGTATTAAGGAAACTTTATGACATTTTTAATAGTGAACCAACTGCTTCCATCTTCTATATGTGAGGAAAATCCCCAGATCTATAATAAAAACTAAATAAATTAATAAAGGAAACATTATGAACCATAAGTCATAGATGAAAATAATTGTGGTTGTCCCACACATACATAAGAGTGCAAATATTCTTCTGTTGGCCAGGGCAGAAAACCTTTCTATGAGATCAGTTAGAATTCTAAATGGTCCATGTACCATTGCAACCAGACCATAAACAGTCCTTTCCAATTCATAAGAACTTTGCTCTTTTCTTATCTTGTTCTGTAAATTTGAGAGTTTATATACTTTAATGTGCTTTTTCTGAACAAGAAAAAATGGTAGTAAAAGGTTGTTGGAAACCAGAGTTTCCAAGTATTTAAATGCTAAACCTGCAGTTATTTTTACAATCTTTCCATCAAAACTGAGAGCATCGTTAAGTTATGTTTATATACACATTTCTATATACATTGGCATATAGTATATACTTTTACATATCAAGGAATACATATAAATATAAATACAGACACATAATATCGAACACATTTTCTTTCTCTTTTAGATCAGTTTTAAAAATGTTTTGGAGTCGAGGACATATACATTTTAAAAGATAAGCAAAATGCAACATTTTGAATTAAATTTAAATTGTTAACCATTATATTTTAATTTTAAAGCTGTCAATATTTAGCCACCTGCACATCTTATTATATTATTGAATATGAACATATTGTATAGTTGGATTTCTATTCCTTCCTACTCCAACCTTTAAATTTAAAATGTGCGTCTCCAATTTGTCATGTAATTAAACTTAATATGTCATTAGCTTTAGTAACTATTAATTGGGAATTGTTCCTGAAGTGTTTTATTCATATTTCAGTGAACTGGACACTGACTGATTACTTAAAAAAGCAGCCAACTGCCACAAGGTCAAGGAAATCAAGGTCACTTTGTAGTTCTCCAGTCTATATGAAAATTGATTCCTAATAAAAAATGAACAGCATTTGACACTTCTGTTTGTAATGAACCGAGTAAACTACAGTGTCTTGTCAAGCGCTTCTTGTCAAATGTAAATGGTAACCTCAGGCTGACAACTGCATGAATGGATTCACTGTTAAAAAGTTTCCTCTTGCCAGATCTTCTCTGAAGAGGATGTTGTGGCTTAAAAATGCTGTGTTGCATTGTTGAGAATGGGCATATTTACAGTAAATGAAAAACAGCAGCACAGTTAAAGAGACAGTGCTGGTTTTATGTATAAAATTCTGCCTAGAAAGTGGAACAAAAGCATTTTTCTCTTAATTGAGGAATAGATCTCGGTGGGATCATACAATGAGAACATTTTGTAATGCTTTTATCCTTTTTTCCATTTCATCAATTTATCATACTATTTGGAAAATTCTACTGTAACTGCAAGTCTCAAAATGTAGAATAGAAATATTTCAAATTAATGAACTTTTTTGTGAATCCCATGGTCCTCCATTTAACCAGTATAAAACAGAAAACATTGTAATATTTATTGATGAGTATTATGGTAATATTTCAGTTATTAGGCAAAAAGAGACTTCTTAGTGTAGCTCTAATAATGAGTAGCAGCTATAAAGTCTTTAGACACAATGTCATAAGTTCCTGAATGACAGTGGAATGTATCACTGATAATGTTTGCAGAATTAAATATGGTGTTAATTTAGGAGAGCATTGCAGTGGCTAGATACTAGTGAATCTTCTGATTCTGCAAAACAAGTTCATAATGTGTGCAGTCTGAATGCTAAGGCGTCCAGGCTATTCACATCTGTCTTTGTGCATGGATGAGTGGCACCATGTTGCACAGGAAGCAGAGAGAAATATCTGTGAATCTAGCTTGAACGTAAAACTAAACCTTAGCAATTCCCTGAACACACTGCTACATTGGTTCTGCGATTTTCTGAATCAGATGATTAAACACACACACAAGAGTAAATGAATTAAAGATTCCTATAGTGTGCACTTACAAAGATTTATCAGGTGGATATAAAAGAATTGCCTACTTGTGGAAAGGTAGAAGAAATGTATTCAATTGTAAAACACTGTATTTTATTCTGTAAAATCCTGCAAGATCTGATGAGCACGTGCTCAGAAGCAATATATGAAACTATAAAGTTAACAAATTGTGTTGCATTTCTCAGCCTTTTAAGTATTGTTAGCATTTATTTTGAAAGGTGCTACATGGTGGCACAGAGATTATGGGCCAAGACTGTTATTTCTGTTATACGTTCTTTACTTGATACTGGTGCCAGACATCAATTTCATTACATCTCACACACATCTTGTTGCTTTCCCTCATCAATTTTATTAGTTTTCAAACCAGACAGCAGACTGTGATCTAACCATATGTTGCAGATTCAATTGTGCAATTGTAGCCTAGATGATCACGATGATTACATTTTAGTTGATGTAACTGGTGAACAAGTGGAATACTGAGCAACTAGTATGTGCTCTGTGCTGCCTACAGAGATATGGTTGGAACTATTTCCAGCTTGATATAAATGCCAACAGGACTCCTTTCAGTTCAGTATTCTCAACCACCACCAGTGTTGCACAATGCAGTGTGAGAGTAGTAAGCATTTAAGAGGAAAAGTGACACAATTGGGAAATCTATGTGCTTAAACCTGCAAGAATACGTGTTGCCACAAGTTTGAAGAATGCTGAAAGCATTTCCTATGTCATTCTTATGATCTTATTGAGAAGTTGTTGGTTTCCCAGACATTCCCATAATGAGTGTTTTGGTTAGAAGAAGCATACTTATTGTACATTTTCCAGAAAAATATTTTTTTTCTTTGGGTTTTATTTGTGCTGACAATAAGGGTATAGCATATGCTTTTGATTTTTAATCTAATTGCAAACATGAATGCATTTACGGGTTTATGCCAGAAGATTTTTTTTTTGTCGAAGAAAAAAACCCTCTGAGGGGCTCACTCTTTCATTGTCCACTCAGTCTCCAGATCCTTTTATCTGCATCTAACTGACCTCTTTGAAAGCTCAGGGGTCTTAGCAAGGGTCCAGTCAGCGAAAATCATTTAGCAGCATTTCACGCTTGTAATGGAACTCTTAGGGAGATAAAAGACAGGATAAGGAAAAGTTCAGACATCGCCTCCCTCTTCTGTTCCCTTATATCCAGAAGGGAGGAAAAAACCCTAAAATTTTAACCATTCAAGCTTAGGAAAGCTCAGCAGGAGAGTAGTGAAATTGAATAGAGCACCATAATACAGCAAAACCTGCTGTCGCCGTCTATTAAAGCATAGAAATTTTCCCTCAGAAAAGATAAGATCATCTTATGAAGCACACAAGCATTGTGTATATGCTGTATAGAATGAATAGGCACCAGTTGAGAAGCCAGATCTCTTGATCCAAAAAATCATCCACGCAAAGGTTTTTCTGTCTGTCTCTGTTTCATTTGAATGATTTTTAGAGATAAAAGAATTTTATGATAGGCTTGTCACACTTTTTCTTAGCAATGATAAAGGAAGAAAGGCATTTCGTGTTTATATTCATGCTTTGAATTAGGCAATAAATACAAGGTTTATCTTTTAAAACTGTCTGATTTTGAGTGCTGTTTGTCATCCATTCATTAGCCTGTAAATTTCATTGCATTGCAATGATCTTTGCAGTTGTGTTTATTGGTTATGCTTTCTCACAGCAGAGATCCCCAAACAGCAATAGTTAACTACTTCAGTAAAAAAAAAGAGGTTAAAGGTGTATCACAAAGGAAGCTTATCGTGTTATTATCTGCTAGCTAGACATGCACTGAGCAGAGAGCAGTTTAATACACTGTGGCATTATATCTTGATCTGCCAATCTTCTCACTCTAACCACTAAGGAGGTGGGGGGAGCATTGAGGTCTGGGAAGTGGTGTTCAATTCTAATAATCAATATTAGTCATTTCTTGCATTTCATTCACCTCTGAAATGCAGTACCCACCTGGGTGATGTTTGGCAGGCATTATGTGGCATTAACCCCACTACTCAGCAGATGAGCTGGAGAAGTGAGAAAGTGCTTCACCTATTAAATGAAAGGACTTGACTTGAAAACAATGATGTTCTCTTCTATGGTGGTTTACAAAACCACATTTATTGATATGCTGGGCTGAATAAAAGCTGCATGTATGTGCTTTTAACATCGTGCTGTTCGGAGAAGGCCTGTTTTAGCATAGATTTTTTAGAATATGCTTTCAATGTTGACCAGAGTGTGGGATGCATCTATGTATTCACAGACATTACTGTGTTAATGTTATTTGGCAGCACAAGTCTGAGTGGGCAGCAGCAGTTAGTTGGCTCTTGCTCCTTTTTAACTTGCATTAGTTATAGCAGACAGTCACAATTAAGCTCTCCAAAAGGACAGTCAGTGCCTATGAAATCCACAGAGGATGTCCCTCTTCTCCGGGGGAATAAATGTGGCATGCCCTGCAAAGCACGGTTGGATCGAGTGATAATTTTTTTGATTCAGCGTAATGAGCATGGTCTTTGATCCTGTCTTCTTCATGCTGATACAAATGCATCTTATTGAGCACCAATTATAGCAGGCTGCCTCTAGTCCTTTAAGCCCTCCCTATCCCCAATAGACCTTCTGTACCAAAAAGCAATTCAGCTTGATTTTGTACTAACTAACAAGCAAGGGTAATGTGCAGTGACTGCCAGGTTCAAGAGTGCCAGGAAGCTTTCCTATTAACGTGAATCAGTATAAAATCACTTATGTCTCTAAATACTTATAAATAAAAGATATAGGGTGTTATTCATTAAATCCTTCATCTCTTTTACGATGGTGGTAATGGTTATTACCATCTCATTGTGCTTTTCTATGATTGATAAAAAAGGGTTTCAAAGGTATCTTCCTATAGGAAAGGACCCATTTAATCCAGGACTGAAGTGTAGCACCCACTTTGGTAACACACAGCAGACATTATGTGCCAATAGCTCTACTACATTATAAGATCACCATTTGAATTAAGGGACATCTTTCAGGGGTTATATTGTGCAATCCCAGAATGGAATTTCGCTGAGAAACTAGTCTTAAAACCCCTTCTTTTGCATAGAGATTTATGGGATCTTTAATGACAATGTAGTCAGGATCTCAGTTTCACTTCCCACTGAAGCATGTTAACTCCTACTGCACAGTGTTCCCAATCACTATACTGGAGCATTGGTTCAAACATTCTGGTCCAAAGGAAATAGTGCCACTTACTTGTTCAAAATTATCACGTACAGCAGCAACATGACTTTCCTTATAAGTTTCCCATGCCAGTACTAACCAGGCCCAATTGTGCTTAGCTTCTGAGATCTAACAAGACAAGACTACATCATTGAAAATCTGCTGTGAGTGCTGCTATACAAAGAAGCATTGTTTTTTAAAATGATTTTAATTCCTTAAGCTTTTCATAACTGTTGTTGTTATCAATGTTGTGGAAGCCAGGAGGTTACTATGAAAAGGTAATTGCAGTTATAGATTTGCAATGTTAGGTGATGTGCATGAGGAAACCATTATGTGATTCATTTTTTCTTTTCAAATTCCATCATCCATTATTCATTTCCCAAACAATTGTGGTCCATGTGGGGAGCAAGAAGAATATTTTGTCAGACTCCACTTATAATTTTGCTACTGCCAGTAGCAGAAAGAAGTTCACACATGGAGCATGAGTAGCACTTTAGGACTTGCTTGTTAGCTTCTTTCTTACTAGCCCACTGTTGGGCTGTACCTTGTTTTTATGGCTTATGGGAATTTGCTGTGCTAATGGCTGCAACAGAGCTATCAAGCAATGAGGTGGTAATGGAAAAAAAAATCAATGGTTTTGTAACACAGATGGGCTAGTGGTGGCCTGCAGTAAGCCATAAAAAGAGCTGTGATGTTTCAGTATCGAGAGTGATACTCTGCCTAGTGACTGGATAACCTAGTTTCAAGGAGCAACTAGTGTTGGGCTTTGAACATTGGAAGACGTAATTGGTCCATCTGCTTTGATGATCACCATTGACATAAGGACTTCCTGTTTGGTAGCCCCAACCATGATGTCATTTCCTTACAGAGCTGAAAACCATATTTGTGGAGAAAGACAGCTGAATATGTTTATTCAAACAACTTTGAATCGCTACGATGGGAATAAAAGTGAGATAATTATTGAAGTAGGCTTCATTATGCAATTTCTTCTGCTATGCGTTCGTGACAAAGCCTATCTCTTATGCTGAGCACTAGGGACTTGTTTAAATGACTACTGAGCTGTTGTGCACTATATGTGGAGTGGCACTTCATGAGCCTTTGGAGGCCAAGCAGGGTGTATTATGGGGGATCACATTCACTTTTTCAGCTTCTGAATAGCAGTATGCAGTATGTGCTGTTAATTCTCTCACACATGAAAGGCATCTTTGTTCAGTTTTGTAGTAGATTAAAGAATACATGTCGCAAAAGATGGAGGTTTTCTTAAACATCACATACAAAGAAACATGTTTTTGCATTCAAATCTATCAACAAGCCAATTGGGTCTTACACGTAACAGCAAAAAATAAATATTAGTAATGTACACTAAACACACATTCACTGGAGTAAAAAGAAGAATGTGTATAAATGATTGGGTCTCAAGAATCAAGAAAGTATTATAGTACAACCACTAAGGTCAGATCAACTAATCTTTACACAAGGACCAAGGTATATGTTCTTATGAAATCATGTAGACTAAATTTACAGAGGTAAAGTAACTTTATCTCTAACTTTAAAGAGGTAAACTGTTTTTTCCTTGGTAGTACTGTGATTTTACCCCTTTTGTATTTATATGTTTTAAGCTGTGTCAACCTTGGATTGTTTTATAGAAGTAGTTCATTTTTTGCCAATAAAATAGAACTTGCCTTGAGGTACCATCTACTTGTGCTGCTCATCTAAAATCTCATTGTGCAGCTTGAGCCCATCCATAAATTTCCTGGCATTTATTGTGTTTTTTCCTCTGTTTGTTTACATCCATTGCTGTCAGTCTCATTTAAAATTGATGGTGTCACATTACCTTAGGGAGGTTAAAAATACATTTTAACATTTAAACATCAATCACTTTTAAATATATAAAATAAGGTGGTATATTTATTATTTGAGGACTGATCAATTCTGCCTGTGATTTGCCTTTAGAAATGAGTGAAATCCATTAGTTCAGTAGGATTCCTGCTAGGATCAAGCCTTGGTGTGACATTTCCCTCCATTCGTCATAAAAGTCACTTTATCCCCAATTTTAATGTCATACTCCAAATCATAGGTACAGTATGTGAAATCTCATATTTTTGCCATTCAACAAAAATTCAAGTAACAATTTAAATGTGTACATCATTAAAGTATTTTTAGAACAAAAAATGCTCAAAGTATTCTGTGGACTTTTGCTAAAAGGCTGCTTTCAAATGAATGAAGTTTAAGTATTGCTGTGACAGACATCCAACATGGGCCATTCATTCAGTGTGTTTACATTTTGTATTAAATGCAGTTGACAATACATATTTGCCCTTTTGTACTTGAAACTTGACGGCATACACAAGAATGTATACATTAAATATTATCAGGTGGGTAGCTGTGTCAGCACTTTTACTTGTTCCATTAAATATTATATTATATTAATGATGATGTTGGTTATAATAATAGTTCCTTGCATTTACACAGTACATTTTGATCCCAAAGGATGCCCAGGTGCTTTAGATATAGGAAGTTGGCCACTTCATCCACCACTGAAGTGCAGTTCTTATCTTCCAAACAGTTGCATATGATCTTTCATGACCATGTGTGGTCGGGACCTTGGTTTTACATCTCACCTGAAACATGGCATCTCCTCCAGCACAGTGTCTCCTGACAGCACAGTGGGGCATTGGTATAGAAGTTCTGTTCCAGATTGAAGAGTGTCACATACTGGTCCACAAACCCCATGCACAGCAGCAACCTAGTTTCCCATAATGATTTTCCATTCCTCTACTGACCAGATACAACCTCACTTAGTTTATGAGATTGCAACATGATAATGCTGCTGTCAGATGTGACAAAATACATTTTGCCTAGTAGTTCAAGTAGGTAGCTGCGTCAGCATGTGTAGGCTGCAAAGGAACAAGTAAAGTTTTATTCCATGCTGAAAAGAGAAGAAAAAAAACACAACATTTCGGCTGTGGAGCCCTGGGATGACACCTAAAGAAGGCTCCACAGCCGAAACATTGTGTTTCTTTTCTCTTTTCAGCACGGAATAAACCTTTAGTTGGTCTTTTGCTTAGTCCTGGTTTATAATCTTTTGTCTGCTAGCTCTCTAGTTGCAGTTATTTTCTTTTTGGAAATCACATCACGTGTTCAATTTATTCCTAGATGGGATTTGATCTGCCATCTTTCGGGAATCCCTCCTTCCCCCCAAAGCTGCACAGCATATAGACAGATGAACAAATCTGGTAATCCAAAAGACACCACCTTTGTGACCCAGAGGGTTTGAAATGCCTTTCAATTCTAGAGGGTTGTGTCACCTTAAGAAACTACCAAATGTGCCCTGTTAGACTGAATGCACTTTTCTAATGTTCTATAGCAACATTGTACTGCTGCTCTGTCAACATTTCACACATTGCACTGATGGAGGGCAAGAACACATTTTTATGTTTTTTTCCCCCCAAATACTGTCGTTACGCACCACTAGAAGTAAAACGCAGCCACATTTTTCCTGTGGAAAAACAAATCTGAAATGAAAGGTTGCAGTAGTCTCCTTCACCAGACGTTCTAAAGATCCAATTTGTGCATTTATACTGAATTTAGGAAAGTCTCTTGTCTATGTCTCTTAGTAATCTCTTAGAATTGTTCTGTTTTTAGGATTATTTAGAATTAACTGAATTGATATTTCCACAGAAAACACTCAAAATACTTCAAAGTCAATCTAAATATGTCTGTTTTATACAGGATATACCACTTTAGATTTTTCAACATTCATTGATGAGATTAACCTGCTATGAAATAAATATAAGCAGTTCTTTTAAGTTTTCTTATTGACAGAATGTATTTAATGGAGAAAGGAATCTGCAAATGTCAAACTAAACAGGAATTCAAACCAAATCAGTAAAGCAACACATTAATATTGTTAAACTGCTGATCCTACTGAAAGAGAGAAATGTTGTACAGTCAAGTCCAGTTGCAAATTTTTAATTATGTTCATTGGGTCCTAAAGACCATTCATAAAATGTTTCACTTAAAGCATGAGAGAAAATTGAGTCTATACAACTTATATATATATACATGAATATAAGTATGTATATTTATATGTTCTAAGTACCAAAACATCCACAAACTAAATATAAACTGATCACTTTAAAATTATAACAAATGTTTTACAGTTGCTGCTTATATTTTAATTGCAGTTAGTCCTTAGAAGCAGGACTCAAAAACAGCATAAAGGTAATCTACAAGGAGGTATGAACACCTTTAATTAAGGGTTTTATTTTTTGTATGTGCAACTATGTGAAAGATTGGCCTAATGCTACAGGCTGTTTTGTAAAACAGCACTTACCATGGTAGCAATTACATTTTCAAGTTAAGGTTATAGTCTCTCTCAAATACTTTTTCAACCTCTGTGGAGGGAGACAGAAAAACATTAATTTAACAATTATTTAAAGGCTTCATGTGTGAAGGCATATCTAAATAGCCTGAGGAATGAAAAAAAAAATCTAAGATTCATATTTTGACTTAAAGTGATGCCACACACAGGCTCCTGAGGAAAAATTACTTTAATTTCTTAAATGCTTTACATTCTTTTACACAAAAAGTTAATAAACAAAAGCTAGAAAAGTCTACTTAATGTAGACTTAATCACAATGTCTAAACTGCAAGATAGAAACAGAAGTTTCTACGGTCATTATGGCTGTGGTATTTAAAAAAAACCGGTCATGGTATTTCTCAAAGTAATCAAATTAAAATGAATTGCTTGAAAAATATAAATTATATACAGGGTGGCTGTTAAGTCTTCCGATTACATACAAGTAGAATATCTCTGTAATTGCTCATCTAGTTTACTTGAAATTACAAAGTACACAACTAGGATCATGGGCTTGTGAACATCAGTGGAAAAATATGCCACTTACAGAGATATAGAGAACACTTACTAAGATACTCTTTTAAAAGCTGATTGAATCACTTTACAATCACACTGTATAAGAAAGCCAAACACCAAGGATAAAAGTATTTGGTCACTTGGTTTTTTATATGCCGCAGGGGGGCCATGCAGATTATTTTTCTTCTAAATGAACCCAGATGTACTGCGGCAAAATAAGACAACTACCAGCGATTTTGGTCTTACTCTCTTAACACTGTGTAAGGTTTGAAAACTCACTGGCAGTTCCATTATGTCTGAGTACCACAGGGCGTTTATTTATTACTGTTTTATTTATTACTGTTGCTTAACTTGTAATCTAAGATGGAACTTATTTAAAAGACTTCAATCAAAACATGAAACATTTTAGGAATGTGGGTCTACTTTGCTAATTTATGTAATCTGGAAAAGTAAGTGAATTACAAAATGTTCAATAAAGAGAATGAAATAGTCCTTTAGATTTGCAGTGTCCAAAATCATTAATAATGTATGATGAAAAAATATATCTTAATGCCAGATTGTTATTTTATCTGTCGCTTTTTCTGTCTGTTAACCTTGATGATGTTTCAGGTGCAGTAATATGCTTCTCTTTATCTTTAATGCCACTCCCTTGCAAACATTATATTATAACAACAGAATAGGGCAATTGCCTATCTTAACAAATTAGACTTGTTTGTGTGGGAGGAGCTGTTAAAAATAATACATAATAAGATTTTTTTTAGTTTTTGGAACTCCCTATGTGCTTCTGACTGTTCACCTATGAGCTACAACTAGTGCCCTTCAGGAAGAAATCATTAGAAGCAGGAGGAGCCTGTAACAAATATTTGTTCCCAGAATTTAGCTTGCCAATAAATTCCCTGCAGTCCCTGTTGCTTTGCTTGTGTATTCTCCACAGTGTTTCCTCAGGAAGAAATAAAATACTCCCAGTCTGTTGGAAAATCCCAAAGGAGGATCATTTGGAAAGGGCAGTCCGTGTCTCTTCTGTCATTCCAGAGTATAATGCCTTTAGTTTCAGTTTAACAGTAGTCAAGAGTGAGCCAATCAGGTTCAAGCCTTCTTTTACTGTATTGACTAAAGTTGTACAATAGAAAAGGCACAGGGTCTCAGTCTGATGCCTCACCTCACATACCAAACAAAAAGAAAAAGTTCATACACTATTGCATTGTGGTTACATTAATTTGATTTGTCACTAAGTATACTGTATGTCAGGTTTTGCTATACTTTTTCAATGGTTTGGCTGTGGAGATCAGCAGGCTTTGTGTTAAAAAATTCAAAATGTAAAGGTGACAGGGGGAAAAATGATCCATATTTTCCTATTTTTTACTCATAACTTATTTATGAAACTTGTCTTCCAGCATTCAGAATGATGAAATAGGGGTGGACAGGAATGAAGGCCAGACAATCTACAAAATATATATCTTTCATTGCATGTCAGAAACACTTAGGGCTTCTGTTTAATTCTGAGACAGATAAATAACTATCCCAAACTCCCAGGACATTCTTCATCATTCATTCTTAGGGAATGGTAGAGGATTCAGTGGTGCTTATTTACCTTATCTGAGTCTCTGGAGTAGGTTAAAAAGCTGATTTCTGACTCATGGTGACTAAAATCATATAGAATGCCTTCTTTTTTTATCAGAGTAAAATCAGCAGAAAAAATAGAAATATTTGAACAATACTTGTGACAAAAATAAGAGGTATGCTTCGTGGGGTGTACTTATAACCAGCTAACAACCTTCCGTGAAAAAGCAAGCCTCTCATAAGATATATCTATAAGAACCGAGGTAAACTCCCTTCAGTCAAAGGTTTCACACACTTCCCTGTTTCTGGGCTCTCAAATGTATTCTTCATCACTTGGGACAGAATTGGGCCTTAACGTGCCCTCCCACAGTTTTGCGGCTCCTAGCTCCCATGGTGCAGCTGGCTCTCAGGATTTAAAGGTCGCCCTTAATATCATTGCTGGAGCTGAAGTCAGCTTTAATCTCCCGGCAGCAATGAAATCCCAGCACCAACCCTTCAGCTTAATTTGGCAGCAGGCTGGACAACTGTTTCTGATCTGATGGGGCAGCCATGAAGTGGAAAATCCTTCCCTCTCTACTAAAGCCAGGAACCTTCCCCTAAAACACAGCCTTATGCCTGTTAACCAACATCAAACAACAGGTGACTTGTTTTCACCTTTGAATGTATTTTAAATATTTGTGAAACATATTTGCATGTATACTCCCCTTAACACATCTTTAATTCATGTAATCTGTATGAGTTCCCATTCTAACAGTTAAGGTTAGGCAGATTTTGTATTTCTTAAATGGTCACAGAATCTCTTGACTTAAGCTTCTTTGGATGAATATAGCAATCTGTATTTCATCCCAGGTATTCTGCCCTTTTATATTAATATATTATTATTCACCTTAGGTTAAATCCAGCCCAGTTTTCTTGCATACCTGATAAAAGCATATGGCCATGTGGTGTAGTAAAACGTGGGTGGGAAAGAATGTGCTAGGAAAACATTTTTTTATTGTTTTATTTTTTGAAAATGTTTTTTTTTTGCCTGCCTTAAAATAAAGGTTTTCTCTAATTTTTGGTTTAACACTCTAAAATGTGAAGGGACACAAGCTGGAATGAGTTCTGTCTAGACAAATGTCTTAAAACAATGGAATTTAATGACTTGCTTTTTTGTCTAACTTTCACAGGGCTTTAAAATACTTGAATACCCAGGGCGCCATTCTGTGGGTACAGCAGAATCCACCATGCACTGAAAGTCTTAGATGCTTTGTATTCTGCTATGTTTTGTCTTTTGTTTATTATAGGTTGTAAAGAAATGACCAAAAGTACAAAAGGAGAATTGAGAGACAAAAAAATCACCGGAAGCTAACACATATAAAATTTACTTTTTTGAATGGACTAAGGAGACTGTCTTTTTATTCTCATTAGCAATTAGAATTTGTACACCAGTAAAAGCCAGGTTCCAGCTGGAAAACTAGTAATTGGCATTCTTCTGTGTGGTAAGAGGGGACACGTATAAGTGACTTACAAGTCAGTCATCTGAAGGACACTTGCGTTCTTCAGATGAGATGTTAAACTGAGGTCCTGACTGCTCAGTCACTAGAGATCCCATGGCACTGTTTGTAAAACCAAGGTGTTAACCCTGGTATCTTGGTTAAATTCTAGTCTGGGCCTACACTTCATTCAATTAGTGAATGGGTTTTGGAATATTCAGTTAATTTTCTTGACTAGTAAGTAAATATTAAAACCAGAATTGAAGGGCCCCAGTGGTTTCTGGTAGCAGCTGCTTTTGTCTCAGTTTATTTGCATGTTCGTCTAGGTGTTGAGAAACACTATCGAGATGGTACAAAATTGTTGTCTGGGCATGTCCGAGGTTTAGCTGAGAGATGAAAACCTGTCTGCTTAAGCTTTGTCTCTTATCAGGATTTTTTTCTCAAGTCCTTTGCTCATAGCTTGTTTTTTAGTTTTTTTTTGCATTATAGCAGGCCTGACTGTTTTCTGAAAGTTTAGGTGAACAGGTCACTGTATAGAATGCAAATGTCTATACAGGCACTCTGACAACAAATGTACTCTAATTGAATTGTAGCTGCAAGGATTTCATATTTTTCCAAACGTATCTAAGTACTTAAGAAAAGCATGAATTATTTTGAATTATATTTTTGATATAATTGACACCAGTGGTTGCTAGTACCAATGGTTATGACAAGAATCGCAGCACTACATAACCAACATTTGCAACATAAGTTTTAAAATTGTGTATTTAAATTCAGAATATGATTGGACGTCTTTGTGCTGCATAAAGGTTTTGTATAAAACATGCTTAAATTTAATTGCTAATTTGCATTTTATATTACTGAGTCCCAAGGTGCTTTAAAATATCTCATTTACTCATTTAAATTTTTGTTGATTTTTAAAAGTAACACGGTGCTTTTAAATCAAAGTTTGGCAGCTGTTCCTTGATAGCCCTTTCCCAATATTAACCATTTTATAACTGAGAAATGACATTACTGTTACTTTGCAGTCTTTACCCTTACCTAGAGGTTGTTTTCAGTTTCTGCCCAATAACTCACATTTGTTTTATTGGGTTGTTAGGAAGATAATAAACTTTAAAACTGTGCTATTGACTTTTTCAGGACAGATCAATGGAAAAAGGACTTGCACTGAGAGAAAGGAAAAAAAAAATAAACATAATCAGCAAAGCTGTGAAAACCAATATGATCTTGTCTGTTGATTCCTGTTGTAAGAGTGGATTTTTTCAGCTATTAATATAGAATGTCTACAGAGTTCAGTGCGGAGTATATTTATTCAACAGCACACCAGAGTATAAGATACAGGGGCAGCATGTTTTCTTTTTGATTTTTCAACTGATTATTATTCTGCTTCTCACATTCTTTACTAAAGAACATTAAAATATAGAAGAAAATACTACAGATTAGTTCAAGTGTAAGTGCTATTTAGGGAGCGGAGCATAAATAATTAATCTTGTTTTTTTTTCTCATTTTAAGCTAGGTCCTTAAATATACTGTACTTTTGAATGTGCCCATGAGTTTGCTAATGTAAAAATTTTGCTGTGGAATAGAATGCACAAAGATGTCTATTTTTCTTTCTGTACTCACAGTAAACAGATTCTGAGATCTATAATTCATAACATATTCAAGGAAGATTCCTTTCAGAATGCATTATCCGAACTGACAGAAAAGAAAGACAACTGGAGTGTCATCAATAAATGCAGCTGGATACAGGAGAGATTTCAATTTCCATTTAGGAGTTTAAATTAGGAGAAACCACAGGAAATTATGTCAGTAGAGAGCATTACATTTTTTTTCAGAAGCCAAAAATAAATTATCCCAGCTTCAGACTTATATTCTGTCTCTGAAACTTAATGTGTATTTTGATTTCCCAGATTTTGGAATACTTTTGCCTAAAAAGCCCACATATTTTTACTGAAGCATAGAGGTTCTTGGTTGCAAGAAGATGTTTCTCTGTTTGGGCATGTCTGCTTGGAACACAGACCCTGATCAGGAGAGAACATGTTTGACTTAATTAAAGGTGCTAAGATATAAGTGGAAAACTGCTGTTTTTTTATTTTTAAATCATCACACAAAAGTCCCTCAGAGCCTCACAATTAAGTCTGCTATGCTTTTATTCAGGGGCAATTAATTATTTGCAGAGACCTTGTACTTTTTCCAGTGCAAGCTTCATTTGTGCACATTACTAATGAAACAGAGATACTTCTTTTCCTTTTCTTTTTTCTTCCCTGTTACGGCCACAAGACTTTTTTCATGACACGGTAGTCGCTTGCCACATATCATAGTACCCTTCATGAGAATGTCTGTAAAGAAAATCAAGATCCAGCTGGCATTGGTTGGACTGCTACTTTCCTATTGAGCTTGGCAAAGGTATTTGCTGCCTAGTTTTCAGTAGTGTGAGGCTTAACAAGCTGTTAAGTGAGTGCCTGAACTTTAACAAGTGCAGCGAGCTTCCTTATTGAAACTTAGTAGTGCACGGGGGAAAAACACAGAAGTATTTGAAGTTCCTTTGGCTCTGGAGGCCCATATTCAGTCCATACCAGTCGATTGTTTATGTTTGTGTTGTACTGGAGTAAAGTGCTAATAAGCCTTCATCTTTCGTCATAAATAACGCCCAATGAATTGTATCTTTGTAAACGAACTGTAACAGTTTTAAAGGCCTAGTTTTACAAATGAGTTAAAACTAGACATTAAAATGCTGACAGCCAAAATGAACAACACATAGATAACCTGGTTGTTTTTTATGCTTGACACCTAATAACACTGCCTGAGTCTTAGAAACACAGTTCCCTCAACATGTTGCACCCTGGGGCCACATTGCATTGGACTGGGTTAAAGGGGAGAATTAAAATTCCAACCCAAAGCAGATGGTGAAGAAATTTTAAACCTTAAAACAATCTTCGTGGAAGGATGTATTTTTATACCAAAGCAACAATGAAAACAAAAGACAGTTTGCCTTTCCCCCAAGGTACTGTATCTGCATTATCATACGAGAGGAAAATAACACATCAGTCAAAATGTAGATTCCGTATTAAAATGTCATTCATTTTGAAATAATTACGATAATGGGTTTATAAAAAAGCCTTAAAAATATTTTTGAACTTAATTTTGAATATGATTATCCTAATCCTAAACTTTATTTTTGTCTCCCATAAAAACTTAGTAAAGCGCATATAGGATTAGAATTGCTTGTTGCAACATTAATACACTATAAAGTGTGCTATAGCCTTACTGGATTATCCATAAATTGCATGGTTTAACTCAGTCCTTGTAAAGGATACTACACACTACATTAACCTGTAATACTCTTCTCTTTCTATTACCCAAATACAGTACACAGATCTCCCCAAAAATCAAATTGAAAAGAAGTATTCAGACATCTGTCTATCTGTTAAAGCCCTGTTTATAGCATCTGCTGCTTCTCACAAGAACTGCATTTGAGTCTTGAGTTTTCTTTTGAAACAATAGCTAATGGGAAGTTGAGGCCCTGGACTTCAGCTGTGCATGTGGTTGTTAGGTATGTCAAAGTTGCTGTTTATCTAGGTGAACAAAAGAGCTCAGTGTTACCCAGGCAGAGGCTAGCAGCAAGCGCCTATCTTAGAGCCTCGGCCCTTGTTGTTTTTGAAACGGGATCCTCTTTATATTTGGTGCACAGCCAGTTACGGCAGGCGTGGAGAGATGGGACACTACTGAATTTCTCCTTAGACTTGTTTCATATCCTGTGTCAAAGATGGTTGCTGGTTCAAAGCTGCCCTTTGTGGTGGTAGGGAGGAATGTCTGAGCTTAGCGAAGACTGGTATGCTTCCTTTCCTCTATTACCGTATCATTAGGTTGACAGAATACACATTTTACAAGAGTTTTTAAATTCAAAATTAAAGGTGTAGTATTTCCTTTTAGCATTGTTTTATATATTGAAGAACAGTGTCTGGGATACAAGTTGGTTATAGACTTGTGCTAAAACACAAGTGCATACACATGATAAAGTAAAGCAGAATGCGAATTGAGAAAGGAGATTAAACTGTTGATTAGTAACATAGGCTTGTTCGCCCTTGCTTGTCTTCTTTTAAAATAGACAGGAAATTCCTTTTATGTCTTTGGATTGAAGATGTCTAATTAATGAGAGCAGAAAAAAACCACAAGGCTTCTAGGTCCCTGTGTATACAGAGGCCTGATTGAATAGAGTCATCTTGAATTGTCCTGCTGCTTTCTAGTACCGTGCCGCTCTCACTTTGTGCATGGCAGCTCGGCCAGAGCCTGGCACTTTTCCCAGAACGATGCATCTTAATAGTGGTGACATCATTCAGGCAGCAGACCCACTCCCACTCAACACCCGCCTGTCTGCTAATAGACCGTTAAGGATCCATTGGGCAAACTGAAACATGATTTGTTCTGTGGGTAATTGCTCTCAGCTATTGATTTTTGTTTTTTGGTGGATGCCATAAAATAATAAGAGATCTCATTCTATTCATCACTTTCTGCACGTGTGTTCCCCGTTGAACAATGATGAAATGGAAAACAATCGTACAAAGAGAAAGAGTGAATTATGCCTTCTTATTTTATATCCATTTACAGAGGGGAAATAGCAGAGATTATTTCAATGGATCCATCTTAAAGTATGCAAGAGACTGATGACGAATAGAATATGCTAATGAATTTAGTCTTTAATTTTGCTTTTATGGCTTCATCAGACAAGTGAAGGTCACTTTTACTTTAATGTAACATTGGTTTAGTCCTCCCTTTTCCGACTTGTCTTTTGCACTGCGAAATTGCAGTCACATTGCAATTCACAAGAGTGAAGAACTTGCTGGAGACATACAGCTGTCTGAGTCCTGTTCTATATTTACTTTCCTGTCTTTGAAAACTAGGTCATTCAGGTGATCCTGACTGAAGTGAGCTCATTGCTTCAACTTGGATCATTTGACATTTTATCTGACTTTCCAGTTAGTCAGGCTGTTTGCATCTATAAACCTTGAAACAAAATGCGAACGGTCAAAATACGTCTTTCCAAGGCTCCAGGTATCCAGGGATATATGGTTGACTCATTCAGCCTACTGAGGTTCTTCTGGGTTCTGCATTTGATAGCTTTTCACAGACTCACTGGACCAGATATTCATGTTTTGAGAAACTTCCATAAAAGGTACTGAATATAGACTAGGTGAGGTATCTTGTGACAAACTTGGAGGCTACCAACATTGGCGAAGTTTGGTCTTTTGTTTATTACCCCCCATTGTGAAGTGAGGAAGTGCCTGTTCCAGGAGCTTCCTGTTTCCAAAACATTACAGACACCTCCCACAATAAATAGTTAGCTACTATTCACACTTTGATCACCATCCAAAATAACACGTTTGAATTAAAACCACACCAGAAGAATATTTATGTTCACAGTTCAAGCAGCAGACAGGGAGTCTGCTTTCTGGCAATTTTCAATCCTGGAACAAATTCACTTTTTTAACCAATTTGGGGACAAGTAGGGGCAAACAAGCCTTATGTTCATTATGATTAGATTGTGGATAAGGTCCTCAAAGTAAAGATATATTTGGGTTGGGAGATTTTCGTAAACCAGACTGCAATGTAGATTCTCAAATCAGATACTTCTAGTGTTTTTAAACAGGATGAAAAGTGTTGCTGGCAGATGTTCAGATAGAAAAAGTCCTATTTATAGCATCATAATTTGTTAGGGTGCATCCGAGAAAATTTGTGATTTAGAACATACACACACGAATTAATTGACTATGTATGACACAAAATTAAAAGTCGTTGTAGATGGCCATGTTTCTAACATTATACAAAGTCACAACATAGCAACATATTTATTTCAGATAATGTATTTAGATTTTTGTTTATATACTGAGTACTATGGGTTCCAATAATGATTTGTTACATTTAATGCCTGTTTGTAGACATACAAAATCCAGTGAGAGATAACAGAAAACAACAACAGACTTTTCTGAAGTTTTTACATTTCACAGCAGTACAATCCTGTCAACCACAAATCCCCATATGTGCTGTTATTTAATCACAGTATTGTGTTTTACATTTCAAAGTAATAAATTGTGTATTTTTCATGAAAACAAAATACAATAGAATTAAAGTTGTCCAGAAAAAATATATAGAATAAGAATATTAGATGAACTATATTTAAAAGCCTAAACAGCATCACATTAATGGTGTTCTTCTTCAGAATGCACAGTCTTCAGAGATGCAAAATCTATTTTTTAATATATTTATTTTCAGTGGTATAAAAGCAGGCGTAAAATGCACTTGTTCTTCAAAGGCATTGTTTTGTAATATATGTTTCTGAAAGGTTCATTAAATAAGAGCCCAGAATGAGGAATTCTGGGAGTTGGGGGTGCATAGAGGGAAAAATAAATAAAAAGAAACACAAGGTTAACAAGTGGTCTATTCTGCTAGCCTCAGAAGTGGAGATTCCAGCCACTTATCTTCTCTGATACCTCTCCCTCTGCACAGAGTTTTGTTCTCATAGTTCCCTGCCATTGTGCTACAGCTGCAAAGAGAGAGCTTTGATTCTTATGGAGTAGGATCTAATTAGTTGACCACTTTCCTAAATGAGTACTCAGTCACGACATCTTAATGGGGGTGGAATCTGGACAAGTTAATAAGGCACACGGTCTTCGAGTGCAGGGAGAAAAAAAAAGGATGGGAAAACGAAGGGGTTGGAGGTGAAAATACCCATGGAGATCGCTTGAAAAGAAGAGCTGGCGTGGAGACGCCCCTAATGTCTGGAGTTGAGCGTATTATTTAAACCCCAATACTTATTCAATCTAGGTCATTTTTTTGCAGCTCAGAATAGACTGCTGGTTGTGCCACATTGTCTGTGACTTGAGCTTTCATGAGGCAGAGCTGACAGGAGAGTAGCAGGCCCTTCTCCCTCTTCAATAGAGCCTGATTTGAAGACAAGCCCCCCAAGATAAGGGTTTTAGCCTACTGTGCCACCCAGTCGCTAATTACAGGGCATTCAGAAAGAGAAAGTTAAGCTCCAGGCATTTGCAGCTCGCTATAATTGTTGCTGGCATAATTTGCCTTGCCAAATGCTTTGTAAATTCCTTGAGCAAAGGAGAAGAACAAAACCCCAGTTTAAGCTTTGAGTGGAGAAAAAAGTGATTACCAAACAGAAAATGAGGAGCTGCGCCACATATACACCTCATTCCCCAAAAGCCTAATTTCAACAACAGTTCTAAAGTTGCCACATTCCCATGGGATAAGATTACAATCAGAAGCAATTTCTTTGTAAGCTGAGAGGCCTTTGTATACTTTTTATCGTTCATGTTTGCTATTTCTCTGCCTTTAAACGTGTATAAGAACTTGTCTTTTATTCCAGTTTCACTCTAAAATTCTTGACAGTGAAACCTCAGTGCCAGCGTGGGTTGATGAAAGCCACCTGCAGAAAAAGCAGGCAGATTTAACTTATTAAATAAATGTTTCCTGAGAGGCTTTAGCAGAGAGCTGGTTAAATTGTGTTTAGTGAAAAATGGATTCAAAGCGACTTCTATAAATGTTGGTTTACAAGAACTGCTGTTATAGCCTTTTATAACAATCAATCTAATGTTTCTCTTTTCCTTCTTCATTGGTAATGTATTCTATAACTCACAGTATTGATCTATGGTTGTAATAACTTCTATAAGCAGTCACTGATATGAGGATAATATATTTCGTTACAGCCACATCCAATGGAACCCTTGAAGGGCTTGAGAACAGGGAAGGTGGTGTCTGTAACACTCGTTCAATGAAGATCATCATGAAAGTTGGACAGGGTAAGTCAATTTCATTGTACACTTATTATGTACTTATTATTCTTGTTAATATCAAAATAGTTGTCTGGGTTGATAGAAGTGGTATAATCAATGAGAAAATCAGAGGACCCTGTAATTTTCAACAATAAGAGACCTTTCATAGCCACTACGTAAATCAATGCTTGGGTTGTCATTTTTTGGCTATGATGATGATCTACAACTATAAACTGTAGACTACAACATGATTTACTTTTTTGAGTAGACACGTTAACATTTGTACAATCTATGACAGAAAGTTCCTTTGTAATAACTATGTAAGTTATAGGCTGTAAGTTATTGTACATCTTAAGCTGTCTGAAAGAGGCATTGATGAACTAATGTCATCAATATTCAATGTAGTTCAAATTAAAATCTTGATCACAAATTAAGAGGGTACATCTTTTCAGATAAACTTTTATCATTTTTAACAAATAAGACAGAATTATTGCTTTTAAGGTCATGCTTTCCTGAGAGATTTTTGTACTGAAATTAAAAAATTGAAATATGCTAGAACTATGAGTGTTATATTAGATCCAGGCAGAATAAAAATGGTGAAAGATAATGAAAGCTTTGTGGAGTGACAGTCATGAGTCAAGTGTAAGCAGAGTATTTCATAAGCTATTGTTCATACACTGAAATGCCCCTGGCCATGGAATTTATGGAACAAACTCAGAGCAGCCACTCTTAGCATATGGAAACTAGCCCAGTGACTGACATCATATCTCATAAACTGTGGGCTTCAGACATTACCTTTTACTCTATTTTTAACCTAGAAGGGAGAAAATACTTATTTATCTTCCAGTACTTTATTATATGGATATTTGTTTCAAGAAAACATGGACCTCTAGGGATAAACATCTTCATATACCGCTAAAGGTCATTCTCCCAACAAACTTTTAATGTGAAAGTTATTTAGTGTTAAAAAAAGATCCACAGTGCTATATATTTCACTTCCTGTGCGCTTGTTCCTTGGCGCCTTCATGATTTATAAGGTACTAAAGGGTATGTTTTAATTGTTCTGAATGTTAAAGTATTAAAACACAGCTAAGAGGATAGGGTCACTGAAACACCACTCCCTGCTATGTAGAAAGTCTTGCTCTTCCCACAGAAATGTGAAAACCATTATTCATTTTGGTGTTTGAGCATCGGCATCATACTTTTCAGCAGCAGAAGATGATGGTGAAAAGTGCTGTGTGGATCAGGAGATGTTACACAGAGTGGCTTAGCCTGAACCAGTTTTTGTGATTTAATTCCTCTCTGTTATATCATTTCTGGGCAGATGATACTGTCAGTAACACTACATGTCCAACACAGATTAATAAATATTTGCTTTTGATCTTATTATTCCATCTCCTGAAAGCAAACAGCATTTACCAGTTTAGGTTATAAAATATGTGACAACAGTTTGTGAGCAAAAATAGAAAAAAAAACAGCCTAGGATTTCTCCTTTAGTTCTTCACCAGATGTCATATATATAAACACCTCCCAGAAGATGTCTTCACTCAGCAAGTCTTTGCCCTGTCCTTAATCCCTGCCAGCATCTCAGGTTGACCTTCGGTTTCAAGAGATTGAGCCTGGCCAAATGCTGTGAGAGGAATTGGAATCTCAGGGCTATTCTGACATTCCACTGACTTGAGTCAGACCCATTTTCATTTAAGGGGCGACCCGAACAAACAAATAAGAAAGAATGACTAAAACGACCCACACATCTTACCTGACCTTAGAAAAGAATAGCAGATAACATTCTGAGTTTTAAGATGAGGACTGATAACCTGGGCACTTTAGATTTACTTTTATATCAGAGCAAGGTAATTATTATCTCAGTGTGTCTGCCCATTTCACACATTGGATAAGTACCAATGCATGGCAAGTGCTTGCTTCCAAACTTTTTTAGCACATTTTATGCATTACCTTATGCTGGGAATGGAAGGGAAATAATAAACTGGTGAAGATAAGCTGTGCTTCATTTTTAGTTTGATAAGAAGAAGATATCCTTTTAGTTTAAATTATGTAGTTTTATAAATATAAAGTGTTAGAAATTTGAAGATTTAAATGGCTCTCTCAATGGAATAACCATAATTAATCCTGTTGGAATTGTCAAGATGAATCTTTTTGTAAACATTCATCATAGTAACAGTTTACGTTATCACTTCCACAGAGATATGGGAGCAAAACAAAAGAAAATGCAATAATAGTAACTATTCCTCTTTAAAAAAGAAACTGTAAAGAAAGTGTTTAAATAACACCTATTGAAAGCCAATGTGAACTAAACATAGTATTAGTTTAAAACTATCTGAAGAAGACTTAATAACTCTGAAGTGGACCATTACCTAATAAGGTTCAAGAAATGAACTATCTGCCTAGTTTGATAGTTAGCACAGTGTATCATATCGTAGCACAGATAACAATCACAGAGATAATGTAATGAGATCTCAAACCAGTAAAAAATGACATAATAGGAAAATACTGATGGAATTAAACATCAATGTTGATAGCTATCTAAACAAACCCTCCTAAATTTGGAGAGTAAAATATGTTTAATAAAATAGATGTATAAAGAACACGTAATAGGTTTATTCCATGCTGAAAATAGAAGAAAGAAAACACAACGTTTCGGCTGTGGAGTATACTAGCAAGGACCTTTGAGTTCTGTGCAGGATTTTTTCATATACTTTGGAAACTTATCCGAGCTTGTTTTTTGCCAGATTACAGAGGTCTGGGTTAATATTTTTTTAGGTGCATGATTTTGTCTACACATTATAATATAATATATAATGTATAATATTAGAATCTTTAATTTCCCGCTAACACTCAGGGCCATATCAAACAGCCCCACTATAAGTAAAATTCACCCTTAAACAAGCAGTATGTCTTTAACAATTACACAAAATGTGGCTGAAACAAGACATCGTTACATAGTTCCTGTGAGAAATAATTTTATATTACATTGGAATGCTGTCCAATAATAGTTATAAATTATATTCTTTGTAATTACACATAATCATCACAACATACCTTAGACTTATCTTTAATCATGAAATAAGAAAGAGAAAGCATTAACAGTTTGTATATTTTTACATTCCAAAACCTGGATTCTTTAAGTTGATTTCTGTTTAAGTAATGGCCTTTCTTGCCTTTCTGCACAGTACACTCTGTACCTTCACAAAATAAGAGCTTTGCTCTGTGGATGTGCACTAATTGACACATTGGAACAGAAAAGTCTTTGCGGGTTCTCTCAGTCTTCTAAATGGAATCCGGAATGCTTCAAAACTTAATTTATAAAATTACAGCTCATAAGATGTGTACTGGTTCTTTATTATTTTGGTTGATTATGTACTATTAGTGGCCACCGATTCTCTTTCATTATCAGAGAACAACAGTTAAAAAATCAAAACATATTTGTCATTTTTTTGGTTTGAGAACGACGGCATTTGAACTTTCCACAAACAAACATGTTGTTTCCACATGAATTGCTTCTGGACCCAGGAATTAAAAGAAATATAACAGAATAAAGACAAACAAAAAAGAAAACATATAAATGGGAGCACATGGGCTCAATATTGTGTATTGCCCCTAGCAGACAGTCCTTTATGTGTTTGGAAAAATTGCTACTGTGGTTTCTTGAATTGAAAATCCCAAGGTACAACTAAATTCTTTATCGAATTGACATTACATTGGCAACAAGAGCTTCAATTAAAGAACATTTTGTGTGATCTTAAATGTCATGCCTGGAATTAAGTGGATGGGGAAGTACATACTCAGCACATTATTTAATATATCCTTCTATTTTTATGGCAAAAATTAAATAAAACCATTTTCTCTGGGTTTCAATGTTCTCCTGAGGTACAAATTATAAAAAACATAATTTAATGATCAGTATGCATGATATGATTACATTATTTTGCTAATGTCTTTAATCATTTTTATCAAAATGGCATACTACATCCCAAAGGTTTCTTGATACCTAGTAACATTGATAAGCAAATATGATGATGATATTGTATGCACAGGTTGCTTAAAAACACATCTAGGAGAATCCCATTCAATCTTGATCACCACTTAATTCATCATAATCAAGTGTTTGATTGCGTTTGATGACTATTGCAAATATAAAAAAGGCATCCAGTACCAACTGTATACTTAAAATGAGGATAAAAGTCAATGTAATGGATTAGTAGAGAAGGCATACAAGAGTCCCAACAGTAAAGTAAAAGCTATCATGCTGGTCAACTAAAACAAGAAGGATTTAACTCATGAAGTAAAAAATATGTTATAATCAAAGCACTGTCAAAGTTGTATTACTACTATTCGAAAAGCAAAGCTACAGATACATTGGTTCACAATGGAGATGTGTTCTACCACAAATTTGTTACAGCTGTACTTTCAGACAGCTGTAATGTGTTTGATATGTTACCATATCTTAGTATTTTTTTACGCTTTTTCATCAAGAAAGTATAAATATATAAACAAAGTAACGTATAGTGATGTTTTGTTGGTTAACTTTTTGTTTCAGATCCAAACATGGTCACACCAGATGTAGGGCCTGTAGATAAACCAGGCAAGAAGGAGGAGACCATAGAAAAAGGCTCAACAACCAGTCCCACAAGAATGAAAGATAAGGTACCCGGGGAACAAGGCAATAAGGGTAAGTGTTTTGGGAGACTGCTAATGCTTCTGTTCTTTTAACTAGTATTTTAGTTTTTTTTAGCAATCTTTTTTTTTTTGCAGCCCATATTAAGGCAATCTACATTTGGGACTCTGATGGCACATAATAGTAACGAGTGTGTCCTGGAAATGCTGTTGAGCTCAGAGTTTACACAAAAGTGTGAAACTTGATACTCAGTCATTCTTGCTTTCAGCTTTTATCGTTTCGGCATGGATATGAGTTTAAGTAGACTTCCAGGATGTGTGCACAGTAGGTTCTCAGATGTGACAAAGAAACCTAAAATGGCTAAAAAAATCTAAAAAAACAGTTGTCCCTCTTAAAAATCAGTGCATTATTAAAATAGTGCATTATCGTTATTTATTTTTTCTGTGGACATTTACTGATTTGTTTATTAAATGTTTTATTTTTATGTATTTATTCATCCTTAAAACCTTTTAGCAAGGTTTACCAACAAGTTGTACATTTTTTTGTTTCTTTGTGATGCAATTAATAATGGCCTGTGCTAAAAGAAGGAAACAGACATGTTAAGACTTTGACAAGTTAAGATAAAAGTTTTTTTTTTCATTGAACCTGGGCAATGTTTTATGCACTTATTTGAGCGTGCTCTTTTGAATTTAAAATAGATAAGATCAGGTTTGCTTGTGAACATTTATGAGCACGTAAAGACAGAAACTGTTGGCATTTTTTTCAGGAATTGAACTTCACTAATAGAACATTTTATCTGAATAAGAGAGAATGATTTTTTTATTATCTGATTTTGATACCTCTTTTGAAGAGTTATTCAGTGCTTAAAGTTTAACCTTTCATCTTCATACTGCAGGCTTTTTCTTTAGACAGCTGAGTTCATCTTTTACAGCAAGGCAATTTAAAAAAAGCCTTGATTTGATTGTAATATACACTTGAAGCACATCAGATGATTTTTTTTCTTCTTTCTTCAGCATTTAACCAAGTAACCAAGCTTCCTTTTATGACACATTTGTATTGAGTTTTTAATTATGCCAAATGGTAATGCAGATAGACGTGCTATTCAAGTGTGGTAATGAAAAATTAAAACCATAACTGTGATACTGTGATAATGCCCTGGATAACATAATCAAACTGTTAACATCAGTCAAGTCAAGGACTGACAAGTAAAGGGGAATTTCAGTCATCTCCATGTTGGACATATTAATTTGTATTTATTTTGCTAGAGTTTTAGTCACTAGAGGACTACTTTTTGTCAGGCTAAGCAGAAAACTGTCAGTGTTTATAAAGGTTTTGAAAGTCAGTTTTTCTTCAGAACTCGATGCCTGCTGAGGAACAAAATAAAATCAGATGTGCAAAATGCACATTCCCTTCCCAGTTGAGATGGTGCCAAGGCTCCCACGGTGTATTTTCCTTTCAACAGTAATTCTTTGACAGTTATTTTACTTGTGTGTGTTTTATGCTTTGTTCTGTCTTTTAAGTTCTCTTGCTTTAGTTAAAAAATAGCACCATGCCATAACCACCTGTAAAGTACGAACTGGCTAAGCTCCTCACACTTCTCTAGCCTGTGGAATGTAATAAAAGCGGACAGTTTATCATGCCTGTCCGCCCAGTGCAAAACTGAATGGCAGCCAAAAGTGCACAACGCTTCCACATTCAGCTAGGATATCAAGCCCAAATTTGTGAGCAATACTGTTCATTACTGCAAGAATTCACAGAATGGTAATTATTTATTAAAAATGTCAGTGTCAGAGTAATGAAAAGGCACTGAATACAGGATTGATAACATAGGCTCATCAAAACCAAGGCTAAGGAAAGTTAGCCATTTGAAGGGGAGATACAGGTGCTTACCCCTACCAGAAAGACAAAACAGGCTGCCTCAGACAGTGCAATCAAAACCAGATTGAAATATAATAAATAAGAATTAGGTACAGTGCAATAAAGCAGTCTGATTCCTCCATATATCGTCTATGTACAATATTTAATAGTACTACGGTTGGATCATATGGAATAAAATAGGTATATTCCTTATATAGCCAATCAAACACTGTTGATAACGTCATTGTGTTTTAAGATTTTTCTGTCTTGAATGTGGTTTACCAATCTCATTTGAAAAGATTGATTTGAAGCATGTATTGAGCTGCAAAGCCTGCCGCAATGCATTTAAAGTTCAACTTATCTTGATTTCAATTTTAACTCATTAAAAACATACTGTTCAAGCTGCTTCTGCAGTGTGATAGCAGTGCTGGTCTAGCAAAAGTTAAATTCTGTATCCACAACTAAATGCAGCAGTTCCTAAACCATACTTTAATTTGGCTCACTTGTTTTGACAAGTTAAAAATAAAGGCTGGAACAGCAAGCTGATAAGCTTCATTGCCTTCAACAAGAATTCCAATTTATAGTTTCATATACCGGCAAGATCAATAGTGTGTTGCTTTCCATCTGTCTACTGCAAGAAAGTTTGTATTGTTTTTTTTCTGCAATAGAGCACACTGTTTAATTCTAGATTTGATTTACTTTCTTCAGAGATAGCTTTGTAGTCCATCTTTCTGTCATTTATGTGGGAATGTATCCCTAAATGTGATAGGATTGCACTGGGCTGGACGTAGTGTCATTACATTCACAGTGCAAGGACTCATTGAAGTATAAATAGTGGAGAAAGCGGGGATGTAAAGAAGACCACCAAGGAAATGGGCCTGTCAGTTTAATTAGAATCAGTCTTCAGTCTCTGCATCTAATGAAAGCTATTTTGTCTACCTTCAATAGCCTGCAGTATGCATTTAAGATGTTCCTTACCCCATATATACCTTTTTGTGTCTTAACATACTCAGTGCAAACCCTCTATAATGTATATTTATTAGAATTTGCAGAAATATGTAGGAAATATGTAAAAACACATCTCCCCCTAACCACCTACACACTAGCACCGCGCATGGTCTAGCCTAGGGCTTCCCAGTCCCTATCCTGGGAACCCACACCTGCTGGTTTTTGTTCCAGCTGGGCTCTGTAGTGAACTGAAGTAACACGTTTCTTGACTGAAACTTTTACAATGGTTGCCCAAAGGTTCCAATGTTTACTGACTGAAAACTAAGATTTTAAATGAATCCTATTATTAGATCGATTATGTAGCTGAGTGCTCAGCTGGAATGTAAACCTGCAGGTATGTAGGCCGTCAGGAACGGGATTGGGAACTCCTGCTTTAGTCAGATTAAGGAAGACTCTCTGATGACTGTAAACTGAATTCAAGAAAAATGATAAAGGTGCTCTTAACAACAGCTATGAGTGTAAATAAAATACTTTTCTGATTATTATTTGGAATACATTATAGCTGTCTTTTACTTTTCTGGAACAACGTACAAGTACAGATCCATTTGAATGTAATTTCTTAATTCACAAAACAGTTATAACCTCATTTGTATGGTACTAATTGCTTCTCTTTTCCATGCAGACACTATTAACCAAGAAAACAACTCAAAGAAAGATGAAGGAATCTTCGGCTCAAAGCCAGCACTCTTTGCAGCTATTGGGGCAGGCTGTGTCATTTTCCTCCTGATCATCATCTTTCTCATCATCCTCCTGATAAAGATTAGAAAGCGGCACAGGAAGCACACTCAGCAGAGAACAGCGGCCCTGTCTCTCAGCACACTTGCCAGCCCCAAATGCTCTGGGAATGCTGGTTCAGAGCCCAGTGACATTATCATCCCTTTACGGACTACAGAAAATAACTACTGCCCTCACTATGAGAAGGTCAGCGGAGATTACGGACATCCGGTCTACATCGTGCAGGAAATGCCACCACAGAGCCCAGCAAACATCTATTACAAAGTGTGAAGAACGTGAGGGAAATATTAAAGAAAATTTAGGATGTTTGTTTTTAGAGAATCCTGGCCTACTTTTTACTACCTAGACCTTCTGATGTTGATAGACACCTTTTGATATTTCAACAGTGACACAAGGAAGAGAAGGAAAAGGAATGAGTGAGTGATAACAGGGAAGGTCTACATGGATACAGTAGTCAAGACTTTTTGATTTTCTTAGTAGGCCAAAGGCAGGTTATGTGGGTCTATCTCATCTTCTCTTCCTCCTGTTTCTTGGTAATCCTTTGGATGTACAGTACTGTTCAGAATCACATATCCTCCATATTTTGCTGTTTGAGTCCTTGGAAGAAGAAGGGTGGGCTCTTAAGATGATTAGGCCTTTGAAACAAAGTAGCCTTTGTTCTTGCTCTTAAGGAGTCAAGAAGGAACAGGGTATTTTAAAAATAAATAAACCCTGAAATAATGGGCTATCTGTCATGCAAGGACTTCATAGCTGACGAAGCCTTCACAGATTGCTCAGGTAACAGGGCACAGTGCGGTGACAAATAATGCATTCACTTTCTCTTCAGAACACATTGTTTACCTTACTTTTAGTGCAGTTATCTCTCCCTTTCACAAATTTTTGTTTGTAAGACTTTTTCTTGTAGTTTATAAACTATATAATGTAAAATTGTTAATTTTACAATGTCACACAGAATGCCCATCCGCATAGAGGAGCATCCAGAAACAATGTTTTGAACATTGAACATTAAGAGGGCTTTGTCTAAATACATTGACAAGTGATAGTTAAAACTGTGGCAGTAAGCAAAGTTTGCGTGGTTTGGGCAGTTCCTGATCCTGCTAAACGTACCAGCTACTACTTTTTGATGTTTCAAAGTGTTTGTCCTGCTCACACAGGAAAGCAACCAGAGTACAGTTTAAAAAGTCAAGAATGTGCTTACCTTTTCTTTTTTGCAATTAATGAAAGATAAACAAAACCAGCAGTCTATGCTGAAAAGTCACTAGGTGCTATTAATTAAGACTGTCAAGAAAAAGAGGTTATGGTTAAATTGTGAAGTGACTTGAAAATAAAAAGGTTATGTTGCTAAGTCCACAAGTCATTCTTTATCTGAAAGCTATCTGAAATCTGAGGCAACCCTATTGAACTCTCTGATCCAAAGTTAGCCTCCAGTATTCCTCTTGGTGAGAAAGAACAACAAGATCAAATTTGTTTGACAGCAAACAGTGTGGAAGCAATTAAGATGCTATCAGACAGAAGACAGATTCGGAGACCAGGTTTCATTCATGACTTTGTTTTGTTCAGTGTTAGTTTCTAGCCTTAGTTTAGATATTCATGTGACAAGAAGTGTACGAACTTCACATTGCACAATTCTCCTCTTTTGTAACTCTGTGGTAGTCTGCACTTCATACTCTGTAATAGCTGATAAGGGTGTGTATCTGTATTCAGATATCCTCACATCCCACACCAAGTCAGCTAACGCAGCCAACTTCAATACAGAACATTTTGACTGGGGAATTGGCCTTCTTTGCAAAGACCTGGCTCAATCAAGTATGTGTACAGCTGTGAGACATACAGCTGCAAAATGCAGAACATGTGTGAGGTGCATCTCAGAAAATAAAAGTGTTTTCAAGTTCAATGATGATAATAAAAATAGTTTGGCAGATACACCCCAGCTGAAATTTTCCTTAGCTCTGTAGTTGATGGGGAAACAAAGACATACCTTAAGCAGTGGCTTTTTAGAATAAACACTCATGTTAACAAGGATATGAATATAGTATGAGATGTGAATTACAGAAGCTATAATTCAATTCCCAAAGTGATGTTTTTCCCTAATCAGTTTTGTATATACAAAGCCCGTTTCTTGGTATTGTCTTTTTTAAGTTTGTCTTTTACCTTTTTAAGTCAGCAGTTGAAGCTGAAAGCTCATACTGTGTGTACACAAAATGGTGGATTTCCTGACCATAAAGAAAATATTAAAAACAAGAAAGAACATACAGAACTGGGGTTTAAAGTGTAAGTTTAAGTTGGGTTTTTTTTCACTGAAGGCATCTTCATAATCAGATTATTTCAAATTCCCTCCAATACAAAGTTATTTAACTTCATCAGTAATCATGCATACTTTACACTGTTGTAAAGCTTCATCTATTAAAATCTTTTTTTTATTCTTTCTGTAACCATCTACCTACATCCAAAAGAAATGCCTCTGTTTTGTTACTATCTAATCACCATATAGTATCCAAGAAACCTCAAGATGATGCTGTACCACATGTTTGTTCAGCAGTTCCTTAAAATGCCTTTTTAGTTGTCTGGGTTCCTCCTTGACTGAAAATTGTTTTATAAGTCACAGTGAAATATATTATTTTTATCACCTTTATGTTTTTGGTTAAAAGGCAAAACAATCAAACAATGTAATATAATCAGTTTTTAGGGAAAAAATAGAAGGGTGTTTTTAAATGTTCAGCATAAAGTAATCAAGCAGTCAGGTGGAAACACATTTGCTTGGGAGAAAAACCAAGAAAACCTCTATGGAAGTATCACTTGTTCAAGCTGTTTGACTTGACTAGCTTAGAGTGGTACTGAGAGTGAGAGCTTGGGGTGTGAAATAACTGTCTTAAAAATATACAAGAACTGACGTCTTTTATACTGTTAGAAATCACAAAAAATGTATAGGATAAGTAGTCCAGCCATGCCCTGTGCTTGTTCTGTGAAACCTGGAGTACACATTAAATGTTTTTGACAAAAATGCCTTTCATTAATACAGTGTATTCAGGGAGTGCCATAGAACTAAAGTGAGGCTTTACATCTGGGAAACAGCACTCAAATTATTGAGGCCTAAAACACGTAAACTACAAATGTTTCAGATATTAAATGACAAAAAAACACCACTCACTTGTGCTGTTATTGTGACAAACAGATTTTGTCTTTTGAAAACAAAATCTTTTAATGATAATTTAAAAATACCCTATGAGATTTAATAGTTACTTTTGTGGTTTTATTTTTTTTCCATTATTATTTTTGTTTTTTTGTTTTCTTTAATTGGCTTGCATTGCAAATGGCTCAGTTTGCAATCTGGCAGAAACAGTAAAATTAAAACAATGTACATATGTGAAAAAAAAGTTAAATTTATTAGAACCCCGTTTATGAAAATATCAAATTAGATTTTTTTTAATGCAGAATTTTTGTAAATAGTTTTTTGTATAAACTTTTGAATTATTTTCTTGTTCGCTTTTTGTTAGTAAAAGGAAAGATAATACAAAAAAATAAAATCTCTTAGAACGGGTGTAAAACATCAACTGTATACATCTAAAGTGCCAGGTATAGTAATTTAAAACATTGTGTTTTGCAAGGTTCACTACAACAAAGAGAAGGTTCGTTTTTTATTTCAATGACATGTTCAGCTTTTAATAATTTTATTTGGGACAAGTGGGAAGCAAAGTTAAGAAACATTTAGTACATTTTTACAAGCATTTTATGAAACTGAAATGCTCTCACACAATTTTCCCCCCTTTTATAACACCTGAAAATGTAGTGAACCTTCCTAGGGTAAGTGAACAACCAGTGGAGAATAACTGCCGCCTTGGGCCATAGGAAAAGTCTAATTATTAGCAAGTAACCTTACCACTTCAAAATTTAGCTTCAGCAAATGTATGACTTGTTGCACATCTTTAACATCTGTACATCACCATAAAACAGGTCCTTCGTTTTCTTAATGCATTTTAGATAAAATGGTTCTTATTCAGAATCTCACACCATCTTATTATTCTTTGGTTAAAATTTCAGGTCTGAACACCTCTGAGACACTGAGAGCTTTATTACAGTTTTCATTTTCAAATGGGACCGGGATGATTTAGTTAGGCAAGGGTTAATTCAGGCTGAAGCTAAAAGCTTTGCAAAGCCTAGGGCTTTATTAATAAAATAACGGAGTTGTACACAGGTCTGCAGTCTTACTCCCCCACACCAGCAACAGGGTGATCTTGTTGACCCTCTGGATTACCACAATATTATTACAAGCTCTTTCCAATGAACGGTCCTGACCTCAGAGAGATTCTTTTGCTGTCATCTGGAACATTTAGCTCTGCTCAACTTGTGTGACCCATGGTGGTCCATTTAATTCAAAAGACGTTGCAAAATGTTTTTGGGAATCAAAAGTGTAGGGCCTTGTGTTTTTTACTTTATAACTATTCAAAATGTCTTTTTTGTGCTGGAAAAGTGTTATTCATTGATAAAACCACACCCAGTAGAATAAACGTTGCCTGTAATGTACTGGTTGATCACTTCCTCTAATCTCAGAAACACTCCATATGTTATTTGATTTCTATTCATGTTAAATACACAGTATTATGTTCAATGTACATGTATGCAAGCCCAGTGAATTTGTGTTTCTTTGTATTTGCTCCATAAATGTCTGTTCATTATTTTTGCCTTTCACAATACAGCTTTTACCCAATTCAACATAACCAGTTATAATGGAATCTAAATTCCATGAGCCAAGTTTGAAAACCTGATATTGCATATTGATAAATAAATTTTTCCTATGGAAATTTGTGATGTGTTTTATTTCCATTTTTCTATTTATTCCCATTTTTTAAAATTTCACATAGTTGTGCTTCCTGGTATAAAATAAAGAATGTAGGCAAAAGGATGTGAATGTAAGAAAAAAACTTTGCTTTCATCAGTTTTGAGTTTTTTAAAACAGAGGTCTTCATTAAACAAATATTTTAGTTATACAAAGTTTAGTTTAAATATTTAAGGTAAATCCCCAAAAAACAACAGGAATTATAAATTAGGCATTGTACTATTGCATGTATTTTAGACTCTATAAAGTATTGGATTTCTACTTAGGAATAATTGATCTTTAAATTTGTTATTTATATAATAATTCAGACTTAAGAAAAGAAAACAATTCAATGTGCTGTGATAGCAAGCAGGTCAATAAACAGATATGTCAGATGCAAATGAATGCTAAGATTTATAGAGGTAAATTCCTAATTCATAATACTTGCATATTTTGAAGGAAACCACTGCTAACATACTCCATGCAAGTCAAACATTTAACATACTTTGTAACTTGTGTTAAGGATCTGTATTTATTGTGTTTAGAATGTTGAAGGTATAGCTTCCAAAATCTCCTCTTTTCTTTTAGGTGACTTGTATGAAATGAACAATGCAGCTGTATCAATCATTTTTCTGGTTAAGCAAGAGTCTAGTTTGAATGTACTAATCTGAAGCACATTTTTAAGTAGAAACGGCAAAAAATGATAGCATGAAAGCTCTTTGCAACGTTACAACATTTTGGTGTTCTCTGGCCAAAATGTACTGTGCTTTCTTGATGCTGAGAACCTTTGTTCATCATAGACTGCATTATTTAAAACACACCCATATTTGTCTGTAAAATCAAGCAGTTGTTTTGATTTTGCCAGTCATCATTATTTCTAAATATACAATATGTCATAAATAAGACAATAGGTGTATTTCGCTCCTTTAAAGTGTGATCGAAAAAGCTATTAAATCCAGAAGAAAACCACACAATATTACAAGTTTTCTAAGGTTACATAACTACGTAAATTAGAAATGGTTTAATATACTGAGCGTCAAAAGAAACATTGCTCTATGCATGACTTTAGAAAAATAAAGCTCTGGATTCTGGATATTGATTAAGTGTTTTTGGTTAATCATTCATTAATGACCATTGTACTACTGAATGTGTTGCACAAACACTGAATCAACTTAGTAAGACACAGGTGAAGAGGTTATTTAACCTGGTGAAAATCAATAAGGAAAATTATAGAAAATACCCAATATGCTGCACTTATTAAGAGAAAAGCAACTTCATGTCATTAGTGTTTTGGAGCAACACCTCATGTAACCAAAGAGCCAGATCCTCTTTAGAGATAAATGAAAGTTTTGAGTGGACCACCTTAATGGATGTTGGCAAATGTGGTGAAGATGTGCAGAAAACGTGCTAACAGTTATGACAATGGACCAAGTATGACAATAGACCTTGATGGGTCCAAGTATGATGATCTAGGAATGACTGTCTAGTCAGCAGCTTTTTGTGTTTGATGGCAATCTAACTTCACAGTGCCACATCAATGAAGTCCTGGGACCTAACTTCCTGCCTTTCCTTGGGGATCATCTTGCTGTGACAACACATTCCAGCAGGATAATACACATCCTCGTGCAGCTAGTATAACATCTGTTTTCTTGAGAGATGAGACTGTAACACTTATGTCATGGATCCCTAGTCACCACACTTAAGCCCCATTGAACCTTTATGGGATAAGCTCAGATGTCTCATGTCATCTAGGGCTCAGAGACCAGTGAATAGGCATATACCTGTATAGGCAGTAAAAGAAGAATTCAACAGAATTCCACAACACAGCAAAGGGGGTGTGTTGCAGATGTAAAGATTGTATTGCTTCCAACATTGGCCACATGCTGCATGGTTTAATTGCAGACCCCTTTGTTGATCAGTCCAGTTGATGACAAATGTTTATCATCAAATGTGCTTTTATCACGTTTGTGCAATGAATTAGCAGTAAACCAGCTACCAAAAAAGCTTTTTCCCAGTAATAACTTTGTGAAGTTGCAAATATAGGTCATAAGCTTCTTATGAAGCTTAGTAAACAGTACGTTCTGATTCTGGTCTTCCCTTTTATACATGCCACTTTTATATTACTAATTTACGTAAATCTTCTTTCGTAAAACCTCAGATCCACACACTCCTAAACCAAATTTGTTGTTCCCTGTCACATGTCCCTGCTACCTCCATTACCTTCTCTACAAATATATAGTCCAGTTAATATAGCATTAAAAACCAAACAGAAAGGAAGACACAACTCCTGATAATATACTCTGACCAGAATACATCTGACAAATCTCAGGAAACTGAAAATTCTTTGGCCTTGCCCTACTCAATCTATGAAGTTGACAGACTATTGTTTTCCTTCCTCTTGGTGATGCCAGTCAAACTTGGCAAATGGCATATTTTGAGTTTCTTATCCTACATATCCTAAAGCCTGAGACATTTAACGCATAGTCACATGGGAACATCCACTGTTTAGAATCCCAGATGTTATCTAATATATTTTAATAGACATAGTCCTGTGACAAAGTTTTGAATGAGGAGTGCGTGCTGACAAGAAATGTTCTAAATGAAGAAAATCATAAAAAAGACCTGACTATGTTTATTAGCAAAACATATTTCAGTTGCTAAATGTTCTTGGGAGTATACTGGTTTAAAATAAATAAATGAATTTAAATCAATTCAGTGATTAAATGTGGCCTCTCATATTTATTTAATTTTCTTTGTTCATACCCCATTCCTCTGAAAACCCACAGGAAAAAGATGTACATTATGTTTCAGAGAAGAAAGTAAACAGTAAAGTGCAGGAAAGTGATATACTGTATGAAACATCTGAAGTCCATTTCCTAATTCATTATAAAGAGAACTTTAGGCCCAATGAATTGAAAGGGATAAAAAAGCAATATGCATGCCAACCCAAATAATACAGAGTTTAGTGAACGCCCCTTCTAGTGCACACATAATTACTTAGGTAAACTTATACAGACTCTTGTGTGCCTCACCCTCTCCAATGGACTTTAAACTGGTTGGATTGATACATGAATTAACACAACTATTTGTCAGTACTTTATCTGTGCCTACTTCATTAAGTCTGCATCTGTATCATCCCAGCTTGTTCGATTACCTGAAGGGCAAATTCCTTGTATCCTCTTTGAAATTCAACAGGGTGGCTAATTTGAAATGAAATTAACTTGATTGAACACCAGGGTCTGATGAGCAGGCTAGAATATAGATGTCATCAGCAATTGCTGAAATTTAATCTAATTGATAAAGCAGTCCACAAATAATCGAGGACACCCAAAGACTGTGTCTTAGTTCAGGTAAGAATGATTTTTAGAATTTGATTGCTCACTGATATCTGAAAACAATGAAATAGGAGTAAGAGCTGCAGTGTCAATAAATGTACCTAACTCTCAATAGTAATTCAATCTCTAATATGGCTACAATAGGCTTCACTGCAATCTAATTTCACCAATAACACAATGATTCATTTATTATAAAAATGAGAAAATATCTTCTTTGCAAACACCAATGATACACCAAATAGAGATCCCTGGATATCCATACTAAATATCTTCATATGCATTCAATAACATATCTTACATATCTTTGCAAAACAGTCCCACAATTGTTGTATGGATCTTGGTATTATTCCAGATTTTCTACAAATGAATAGACTGGAAACAGAGAAATCATTGTGCAATTTGTTCCCTCTGGCCATTGGAATGGCCTCCTCAAAAATGGTGCAAAAGTGTTGGTTATGAGAAAAGCTTCTTGTTATAAATGTGCAGGATGTCTTCAATTTTCTGACTTTTGATACCATGTACACTGGCTGGTAGGATATTATTGCTCATAGAAAATGTTCTCAGCATGTAGAAATGTAGAAACTACTCCACACACAAGCTGATTGTTCTTTTGAACAAGACCTTCTCCAAGGTCTGTTTCAGGGTGCTGTATATCTGTTGAAAGATAATGTTTTATCAAACAGATAAGAAGCCCTGATAATACTGCCTGAAGCAAATACTACTATATTTGGATTCCAGAAATGAGATAATGTCAGTGAAAGCTTAGAACAATGTAATTGACCCTAGTTGTAATATAAATTAACCTTTATCTCTGCCTGTCCATCTTTCAGACCACAGATGACATAAATAATTAAAGTCAGTGTTTGGAAGGGTATATATATACAGAGTCAGAAGTGTGATAGTACAGTGTGTGACAGGCCATGAAAGCTTTTTTGTAAATGCTTAATTGTACTAATTTGATCACCTGAGACTAAATTCTATTCCAGTAATTCCATCAATTTAGTTATCAGTTTCTCTTCAAGCAGTGATTGAGCACACAATCCTTTTTGGGTATGCTTGTCTTGTCTAAGTCTTTTCTCAACTGTAGTTAATACAGTTAGAATGCAGCCACAGGTTTGCTGAAGAACTTTTGACAACCCCTCTCTTCAGTAAATGATGTCTTTGTCTAAGCATTCCTACTTATGACCCCCAGGTTATAGGAAACGCATGGAAATTATGTGCTTATTTGACTCACACTTTCTGGAATAGCAGTTGGCGCCTGTAAACCTACCATTCAACAGGTTCTTACAGCCCAGGAAACCACAACAATGTTTTCATGTACTGAATCTATAGATAGGACTTATGGGAAAAAGGTTTGTAATACATATTCCTTTCATGATTTCAAGAAGAACAAAGCATATTTTTAAAATGAGCAAAGAATCCATTAGTGTTTCATATTTATTTAATTCTCAGCACTTCATACACAGAATATGTACGCAGTATATCATATATAACTGTTCTTGGGTAAATTAGCATAATTTTGTCTATAGTAATGGCTATAATTCCAGTGATGTATTGGCCGTATCAGTGGAGGTCTAGAGTGAATATTATATAAGAATAAACACCTAAAAACATATATATTTTTGTACTTATTAATATTGTAATTCATAACATACTCATCACTGTTTGAAGTACATGCACAATAATTATCATGAAAAGTCTACTTTAATAAGCATCTTGTGCAATTTTGACAATGTGTACGCTATGTAAGATACTCTACAGGTATAGCCTTTGAATAAATTTTATTTAAGGAGTAGATACTATTTAAACCTTTATGGAAAAGTGTATTCCTAGCAAAGTCAAATACAAATGGTAATTAGATCAATAAAATAGTGTTGATATAAAAATCAATCAATACATTAATACTGATGCTTGTGTATTAATTTTTTTTTACTGTTGAAGAGATGGTGCCATCTGGAGTGTTGGTCTGATTAAGAGCACTAGATTTTATTTTTTAGATATTTATACAGGTTCCTTTTTCTAAACTTGTAAGAATTTTGAAATAACACTATCTAGTGTTAAAATGACCCAAAATAAGCCTCCTTGTTTAATAGAAAAATAGAAAATCTTCTGCTTTACATTGCTTGATCTTTTTAGCTTTGAATGCAAACATTGATAGTGACAAAGTTAATAGAGGGGAGAACAGCAGAACAGCACATCCCACATTCTCTCATCTTTTGACATTTTGCAGGTTTCTGAATAAATCAGCACCACGTCCCTGAATTTAGAATCACTTTTTTCTAGAAAAGAAAAGGTCCGATTCCATTACCCAGCTCTAAAAGAGGTCTTAAAAGGACACCACCTGTGAATAGCTGGATATAAATATTAAAATGGAAACCTTTCATAGTGTTCTATGTGGCAGACTTCCACTTGTTCTAACAAGGCTCTTTGGAAAACACAAGGAGAAATACTTTTCATGTACTCCCAAGGAAACAGTTGAATGGCATTATAGCTAACTTAGTTAACTTTCGGTTCAGTACCTTAACTTTAATTTGCTCCACAAGGAAAATCTTGGCTTAGTTTGGTCATCTCAGAATTCATGTGGGACAGAGGAGTTCCATTCGTTTATTTTTTTTTCTTTTAAACTCGAACAATACTTTCAAACACACATAATACAGACTTTAACAAGAAAATAAATTCTCAAGAGGACCCGCTGCTTCCTTGTGTTAGTGAATCTACTTGTCTACAGTGAGAGAGAATGTTAAATGACTTATAGAAAGGGATTTTTCACTTTCAAGGAGGTCCCATGCCCTACATAAAGACACTGAATATTAATATCTCTGCAATGATTTCAGATGTGTTTGTTTCTGGTCTTGCATAAAAGATGTGAATTCCTACAGACACATCTGTGTGGCAACAATAAACTTTTTCTTACTAGAGATCTAAGGAGCCAGTAATTAGACATGATTCTGAGGTGATGAGAGCACAGGAATTTGTATAACCCCATCAAAACAGATTAAAAAAATTAGTCACAAAGATGGCACACTTGTCATGAAGTAACTCATGAAGCTTTCATTACGTATCTTTCATACCAGCAGTAACAGTAAGATATACTTGAATAAAGAACCATGCTGGTTCTATATAGTACCTACTACTATAAAATCAAAAGCATTATATTTTTCTACGATGGTTATACTAATCATTAATGGGTAACTTAGTCATGGTGAACCAATGATAGTTCAGTGTGACCTACCAGAATTCTACCCTTTAAATTTATTTAAACATTGAACACACTGGAGTGGCTCATGTCAGTGAGAAACTTGAGGCTAAATGTGTTTAACTTTGGCATGCCCGAAAAGTATAAAACAACATTGCGCAAAAGTTTGATTGACTTGTAGCTTACTTTTATTTCATTTGCAGTGTCACAACCACACTTATTCTTATAACCACACTAGTCTGAATTAAACAGCAAAAATCTGTCTTCACACAGTGTTCAGATCCATACACCTCACTAATATGAGAAATATGTGTATTTTTATTCACTTTGACAAATTACAATTGTTTAATGTTAATTGAATCACTTTTGAATTAAGTTTCCAAGTACCTTTCTTCTCTGAGCTGTTAGATTGGAAATGAATCATGTCCTGTGTTTTGATTTTGCAGGCTTGATGCTCAATTTCTTTGATTCATTGATTCATTTGAGTTATCGTTACTGTTACTTCCTAAATTCTTTTCACTTGTTTTGTGAATGGGACCTTCAAATTTGCTGCATGGCTTAGAGGCAACACTGGCAACCATCTTTTAAAACAACATGCAGACTTCTAGGACAAAAAAGTGAGGCCACTTTGTCCTATTTTTCCAGTTATCAAGCTGCACTAGAGAGCAACTATATTAATAACTACTGCCACCAAAGCAAAACCGGACCAACACTGCTATCACTCTCAGCAACACTGGCCTAAAGTGCCTACAATGAGCAAATGATTCCACAATTCACTGAACAGACTGAAAGTTAACCCACAGATAAGATTTTTTAGTGATTAAACTCATTTAAACTATATCATACCATAATTATTTTCCACTTTGTGCCAAGTTTCTGAAAAGAAAGTGACAAAATCTGTCATCCATGTGTATAAGAGCTTACAATAAATGTTTTCCAACATTTGTGGTGTAGTGGTTAGCAATGCTGCCTCACAGCACTGGGGCCCTGGGTTCAATTTCAGACCTGAGGTACTATCTGCATGGTGTTTGTATGTTCTCTTTGTGTTTGCGTGGGTTTCTTCCCACACTCCAAAGACATACTGGCAGATTAATTTGACTGTGTGTGAGTTGGACTGGTATCCCATCCAGAGTGTATCCCACCTTGCGCCTGGGATACGTTCCGGCTCCCCCCATGATCCTGTAGTGGATAAAGAAGTTAGAAAATAGATGGATGGATATACAGTACAGAAACCGAGGTCTTGCTGATCTTTCACATTCCAATGTCATTCCTATGCATATCTCAAATATTTGTGTTGTACTTTGAATTAAAAATAAGCCAGAACATGTATTGCACTCAAGATGAAAAGGACCAATACATGACCTGCATGTCCTGAAGACATTCTGAATTCTGAGGCTTGCTATTTTTTGCTACTCCTTCTGTAGATAGACAGGTGAAATTTCCATATTGACAAACTATACATAATTTAGATTAAGAAACAATAATATAGCCTAGTTTTGTTGAAGTTTCATATTTTTTACTACAATTGCTGGTTTAATAAAGGTTTAATTAACATTCTATTAACAATTTATTATCATATTAGATTCTACAGCTGATAAAGCATCAGTAAATACAAACTATTGGGATACTAATTGTAACATTTACCATAAACCATTACTAATGAATAGCTTCTATTTATTTTATTAACATCTTATAGACCTCAAGTGGTAGTAAATGTATAAACAATAAAACGTCAACTAAACATCCGTTTATACAACAACCTAAACCATGATCCAATTTTCTTTTTTGTTTTATGATTCTTTTACAATGTTTCTCATAGTTTTGTGATTGAGTGATTTTCAATAATAAAAAAAAATCAACAACTTTATAAATAGGACTGTGGGGTCATCAGTCTGTAAATGTATTACTTCATTGTATACTAAACAAATGCAAGAATTATTATATAAAGTTTCTACAAATGCCTTATAAAACTATTATTATAACAAAGGCTTACTGTTTTAAAGACATAATGGAGCACAAATATTTTTAAATTCAGGTTTACCATTTGTCTCCAGACTAAGCCTTTGTTTCAAATGTTTCTAAACCTGGAGAGAAAGTCAATAAAAATACAGCAAAAACAAATAGTATTAGAAGTCCTCTGTAAAGTTCAACATGATCCTAATACTCCCTGAGCATTAATGCTTAATTAAATTAATTGGTTACCTGGGAAAATCAATTTCATTTGAACTCTTTCAGGGAGCTATACAAATCTATTGTTTTGTGTTGGTTAGTAGTGATGCCTGGTGAATTTTATATCAGGACAAAAGAGATGTTGTAGGAAAAAGGCAGTTGATTCACTGTCTAAAGTGTTTTAATAATATAAACAGACCTCTGCCTCCTTCAGAGCCTTACCTAAGGCAATAAGTATGGGTCATTTCAGATTTTAAAGCAGGCTAAGAAACACAATTCCAGGAAATAATAACAGTTATTTTTTTCCCTTAGACCAGTTCTTCCTTGCTGAAAAATTCTACAAAAGATTTCCTCACAGCTTCCAGCAAAAGACCTGCACAGAGACAGAATTACTATTTAACCTTGTTGCTGCAATACTGTTAACTTCCCTTAGCGACTCTGCTCACTGTCTCCCTAGCAACAACATCTGTAAATGACAAAGGTGAAAGGGGATGCACAGAAGCCAAGCTGCTACAACCTTGAAGACTATTTCCCCTGTTCTAATCCAGTGGCAACCATACCCAAAATACTTCATAGCATTTACAGAGCAGTCAACATTGGCTATTAAACTATACTTATTTGGTAATGTATGTCTTTTTAAAGATTTGATGATATGAATATATGATTGATTTTAAATCCATTAATCCTAGCTTGTTCCAGGTCTGATTTCTAGAGAATTAATTAATTTCAGAAAGAATGAGGATAGTTATTTTTATAAACCTGCAGATGTCCAGAGGTTGTGAAAAAAAATTATGTTGAACATCGACTCTCCTGCTGTGAGCAAATACTGTTTATCACATCACACCAAGAAAGGGTTACAACATTTTCATCCATGGGCAGGAAGGGCTAAGGACTTTATCATCTTATTACAGACCAGATAGGAGTTACATACTCTCACTTTCACAGATATACTAGGCCTGGGGCAAACACACTTCCAGACTCAAAAGGTGATATTTCACTAGGTTGCAAGCTAGTCGATTTGTGCATTTTGTAGTATCAGTAACAGCATTTACCACCTGAGACCAAAGCAGTGAATTGGCATTATGCTCTCTAACTATTCCCACAACAAATAACTTCAATGATGCCAGGGAATAATTAGCAGCAATAAGGAGAATCATGTCCAAAATGTTTTTCCCATAGCATTCCCAGCTGTAAAAGTTAAATATCTGAAAAACTGAACAAACATTAGAAGCCAACAATTAAGTAGCTTGTGAGCCAACAAATTAAAATGGTCATGATACTTTGCAGGAGTCTAGTAGTATTAACTCATAGCTCTAATAATAATGACACTTTGTTCATTTGTAGTTTTTAATTATAGTAGATAATTTTTTTTTCATTTTGTAAAGGTTTTGCAATTATAAAGAGTAAAAGAACAAATAAAAACATATTTATGCTTAATTTGTAACCAAATTTGATCTTTATCGTGTTTTTGTAAGATGTCTTAACTCACTGTCTGGATTATATTTATTATCAATATGTGTGCTAAACTTTCAGAATGCAGGTGAATTTATGCAACTTGGTAGTAGTGCCACATTACAAGGCAGAGATGTCTCAGGAATCCATTTAGTTGTGATCTCAGTGAGAGGAATCACACATTTCTTGCTAAAAGTTTTAGAAATATTGCTACGATGACCTGCAAACGTATTCATCCATCTGCAAAGTTTCCATGTATTTTAATACCTAAGCAAGTCATGACACTTTAAAATTTATATTTAGAATCTTTACAATCACAATTGCATAGATATTCAACCTCTTTGCTATGGCAACAATAAATCAGTTCAGGTACAACAGGAGAGTTTGACTTGGTCGTGACATTAGGGTAATGGTCTCCATCTTAGTGAAATTGAAGTGGTTTAAATTGAACTCAGTGTAAATGCACCTGTCTCATTAATTTACCTAAGATAGATATTGAATTTCAAGCAACTACTCAAATAGCATCATGAGCAATTAAACTTGAAGACCAAGGAGATTTTGGAAGAAGTCACTGATGAAGTTGTAGAGACACACAGATCAGAGAAGGTTACTTATCCCATCAACTACGGTGAAGTGAGCCATTATGAAGTGGAAATGGCCTCATACTGTACCACAATGACACTACCTAAATCAAGTCACACTTCCAAACACAGCAGCTGAGCAAGCTATTGTGAAGCCAGCTGTGATTGAAAGATTTGCAGAGTTCATTATTTGAAATCAGAGTTGCTGTTCAAACATTGACAATATCCTGGTTCCTATGCACACCTGGATTCTATGGGGTAAAGCAAGAAAGAAACCTTTGGTGAAAAAGAATATTTTAAAATTTTGCACATGATACACTGTACTGCAGACATAGCAGAAGGTTTTATGGTCAGACAAGACAAAAACTGAACTTATTCATGTAAATGCAAAGCATCTGTACTAGTCTAACACATAATTCAAGCAGCACCATCCCAGCTGTCAAGCATGATGGTGGCAAAATCATGTTTTAGGGGTGCCTCTCTACAGGACGGACGTAGCGATGAGAAGCATTTGGGACTAAGTGATGATTGAGCAAAATATAGGCAAATCCTAGAGGAAAAGCTGTCACTCAAGAGTCTAAAACTGAGTCAGAAATTTATAGCAAGGCAATAATCCAAAGCATAAGGGCAAAACCACACTGGACTGGCTTGACAATAAGAGAGTTAATGTGCTTGAGTGGCCCAGTAAAAATGGTGACTTAAATTATATAGAAAATTGATGGTCTGACGTGAAGATTGCAGTCCATTAATAATCTTCAGCTTACTCATAAAAACATAAAACTCAAAACATTTTTCCAGGAAGAATGAGCAACACTTATACACTATCATCCCACTGCCCAAGTTGGTAAAGACCAATCCAAAAACAAAAAGAGCAATATTAAGGGATCAAAATATTTACTCAATTAATACATCACGTTTTATACAGTATATTTTTGTAGGTTTGTTAACATTCAGTATTCTTGACATCTAATGTTTAATCTGATCATAAAATGTAATGTTCATGTTAGAGGACAGATACTTTTGTAAGGCTCTTTATTTGTGTATTTTAAAAATGTCAGAAGATGTTGATCACTCTGTATGTTAACAGAAATTGTGTTGGTGCACATTTTTATAAATGGAAGACTCATATACTGTACAACACAGGATTTCAGATTGTGGGAGTCTAGAACACTATTATAGTTGGATATTATTTTCAAAATTCTGGATGGTCACACAAAATAGTGTGTAAAGGCATGGCTAGGGCCACTGGTAATGTTCCTTTCAGCAAGACATGCCACATCTGCATATCTGATCAAATTTGACAAAGCAGTAGCCAAATAAATTAACAACAATTAAAAATAAAGATTATCCAAAATACATGAAATAATACAATTAATTAGAATACAATAACAAAGCAAGTTGAGATACTATTAACTGATGCAATTTTCTGTTTAAAAATTTAAGTTAAAAGTTAAAAAAAATGTTTTACCCTAAATTAAAAGGATTTTAAATAAAACAGGAGCCTTGTTGAGTTTCAATGCTACTCCTTAAATACCTCTTACATTTTTGATAATGAGAAAGAAATTGTTCAATCATTCATATACATGCAGATGTGAGCAGTGGGATAGCTACCTTTTTTGTTTAGTTTTTTTGTATACACTATAAGTATCCGATGAATACAAGTGATGCATCATTTGCATTAAGGATAAAAGAAAAATATAGAGCTGTCAGAATTATTCAGTGATATTTTATAATTCAACATTATCTTTGATATGATTACATTTTAATTCACCACCATGTCAGAAATTGTGTTTTAAACATGGTGATATGTCCATTTTTTATTTATTCAAATTGAAATATTCCTGTTCTTATACTTTCTCCTATGGGCATACATAATGGTTTCAAAGTTGCCTTTATAAATTACACTAAGTGGTCAAAGAGACACCATCAGTGCACTTAGCTATTAGTTTAATATGGATCTATGCAATTTTTATGTTCTGCAATTAAAAGCCAACCTCTTCAGTTTTAATAAAAATGTCATTAAAATATTATTTAGTATGGTGATAATCAAAGATTAAAACTTGCATAACACTCTATAATTTCTAAATGATGTTCTTTTTTAAAAAAAGAAATGTATTTCTTTTTTTTAAAAATACATTTTCTTAAAAATGTTCAAATTAATTTGACAATCCTGGATTTTGGGGGTAAACAAAACCCACGGAGTAACCATTTTCTTGTAATATAAAACTTTGCCGCTAATTCAAATCAGACTGGCCAAGCAACAGGGCAGTTAATTTTCCTTTGTTTTTAAAACTGCCCTGTAGTTGACTCTTTTGGTGGTTTCCCATAGACTGTTATCCTGAGGGAAATGTCTGATGTGCACTCGTTCCCTATACCCAAAACGAACAAGGTCATTTATCCACATGTTTTTAACTACAAGTAAAACACCAACAGCAACTAACAAAACACATCTGAAGTATGGGGAAGGGTGGGATGTGAATCATGTGGTTGCAAATATGACGAGGGTGGGTGTTTTACAAAACATCTCCAGCAAGAAGATGTTAATAGGTTGACAAAAATGCCCCAGGGCACACTGGCAAAAGCAAGATAAAGCGGTTTTCAGTCACTGTCTGGAGGGTTTGTCCTTGGAGGCCTGTCTCTTCAAGCAGACAGCCCCACTCAGAGAGGTGAGACACAGCAGAGCCTACAAGACAGGGTGACAAAGGAATATGAGTAGAGGAGCTGATGAAAAGCTGGTAAAGGAAACCAAAAGAATGCAGAATAGTAGAGTGTGTGTTTAGACTACACTGAATTTATTCAATCAATAATGACAAGAAGGAACCGTTGATTCTCTTCCAAAATTACCCCATGGCAAGAATAAATGCTGGAGATTCTGAACAGCCATATTATCTTTGGTTTGGCTGCTGTGGTCAGCATGCTGTCCATTTCCACATAAACACATACAGATGAGTAAAGAATATTTCAGTTTGCCCATTGCATATCAAATAGATATAACAGTATGACAGGAAAACAGGACTTTTCTAAGAGTGAGAGACAAAACATTTTAATTCAGTTTAATGTTAAAATAAGGGAGAACCTGCTCATCAGAATGTAGTTTATTAATTTGTAGGATTAAACTAGGGACTATGTGGAAAAGTAGGAAAAAATATGAAAGATTTTTCTTTAAAAAATACAAAAAATACCATGATCATTAGACCATATCAATAAAGCAGATACACACAAATAGATCAGATGAGTATGTACAGTATAGCCTGGCATCTTCCATGACATTAATATAAATCAGATTATTTTTTAAGACAGCTACTTTTAACCTTTTAGCCTCTTAAACTGATTCAGCAAGAAGCAGAACTACAGTAAAAAGGCTTAGAGCATTCCTGTCTCAGGCTTTTTGCAGTTCTCCTGGACATGCACACATAGACATACATGTATGGTTCCATACACTGCCCCATGGTCCTATCATACAGCACTACCTGTCCTTAATGCCATGCTGTTGCTCATTACAGAACCTATTTTACACAGATTTCTGCTTGCTGTATTTACTGAAGCATTCAAATTAAGGAAACCAGTACAGATAAACTATATTTATTAAATTACAGCTCCACATCAGTTAAATAACCTTGTTATCTTATAAAGAAGGCACAACACCTGAAAAAGAAAAACAATTGTGCAATGAGTATTGCTATTATTTCTGTAATAAAATCCTTATATAAGGCACTGAATAAGGAAAATTGCATTGGCCAATTTACATCTAAATAATTCGTATCATTTCAGAATCTTGACTACAATGAAATGTAATCTTAAAGGAGATGAATGTATGGTGATTTTGTTTCCAGAACTACTAGCTTTTTAATTAGATATTCATTTTTTAGTTAATTAAATAAAAAAGGATTTATGACATGAAAAAGGAGCTGCTTTCATCTGTAGAAGTACAGTGCATGACTAACATCTTAAAAACAAAAACACAGATGCAAAAACACATTAATTTTAATCTTTTAAAATTAATTAATCTTATGAGCTGAATCAAAATATGAAGATTGCAGCTTATTTTTTCACCCTCCTACTATAATCAACTGTAGTTTCAAAAACCAATTTAAAAAATGATCAACTCAAGTATGCTAGAATATATTTTGGGATGTAAGTGGGTGGTGAGCCTACTACACTAGAAAACAGGCTGTAATTTGTACACAGACTGTTCTAGGTCATCTGATGAGCAAGGCTATTTGAACAAGAAAATGTAAAATTCCACAATTTACATTTTAAATAAGCTGTTAGTAATTGTCTTTAAAATTCAATGTTTATATTACTTTGACAAATTAAATTCATCCTCAAAGTTCAAAATTCATCCTACCACACAATCAAGTTAAAAAGGTATTTTTAATAGGAAGAAGTGATTAGTTTTACAAACAATATTACACTTTTATTGAGATCACACTCAATGCATGTAAAACGTTTTTTTTTTCTTTCCAGGAGAAGTCTTTCCAGTGACAAAATTGTTTTTTTTTTCTCTATGATTACTTTAATCTCTGGATTTCCTAAATTCTTCAAAGTGGTTTCCACTTTTATCTTCGTGCTATGTGACCTATGCATCTATCGTGACAGTTTTGGAATGCCAAAGATGTCAGCATTTTTTATCCTTGTTGTTTTCCACATACATACTGTCCTACAACTATTAACCGCATGCAAAATTCAGACTTTCTTGTCATTTCTTGGAAACCGAGGCTTCTGAAGCTACTGCCCTTCCATCTGTGAAGTGACCTAAATCCAAAGAAACATCTGTAAAAAAGCAATTGCTAAAGACTGTCTGAATGGGTAACCACCAGAACATGTGTAAAATCTGAGGTAACAGAACTAAATTCCAGATTTTGTTGGTCAGTGGTTCAAATGAGGGTAAAATGTAGGGTTAAATATTCCCACATACATTTGTAAATCATTAATTTCTAACCAATCTTTTTGCTCAGCATGATTTTAAATGTAAATACAAATTTGGGGATATTTGTGTACCTTTACGCTTTTGAACATATGACTAAATTGCTTGATGATAATGATCAGCTGATATAAATGTAAATGTATCAGATTGGCTTACAACTTGAGATTAAAAATAAAACAATAAAGTAATCCCTGACCACTTTTTACTGCATCACAGCTCTCTATGGGTTTAAAAGATTCTTATCTAGTCACTAATCTGCATTGAGGTATGCTCAGACTGGTTTTGTTGGGAAAGTCTTTTATGATTGGCCCATGGAAAGCCCATGGAGCCGAATACAATGGTCATGACAATAAATGTTCTTTTTTTAATAGCAGGCATGGTGACATGACTTGGGATAGTGGCTCCCTGTACATTCAACCTTGCTTGATCTCACCAGTGCTCTTTGGGAGCTGTTGTTATATCTTAAGCAAAGCTGTCATAATTTTAGGTTAAAGAGGTCACCATAGCAACTGGTGCTGGTCTGCAAGGAGACAGAATGTGCCTTTATTCCAATTGCAGTATGACACAGTGGTACAGTAAAATAAATATAAAATAAAGTAAATATTCATAGAGAGATGCTTTCTGACTGAAACAGTGGACGCTTTTCCCTAGCTCATTTACATTTCTTTGTCTTCAGTGTGTCTTTATTGGTAGATACTTGAGTGCATGTTTGGGTGTGTGTGGGTGTTGTTCTGCTGTTTTGATCCAATCTGTTTTTTATAAAGTTAAGTACAAGAGAAAACCATGAAAAAATATAAATTGAAAATAAAAAAAAACATGTTAAACAACTCCTTCTTTCAGAAGAAGATAGAGATTTTATTGCATATTGCTATAACTACAAAACAAATGACAGCAACAAAATAGTAAAATGTGCAGCTTCTGGAAAGAACACGTCATAGTGAACCATCTTGTTTGTTTTTCAAATTTTCCCGTCAGCTTTATTCTGTGGCCCTGTGCAGTTTTTCTATTTCAATAAAACCACTCAATCTAATGTCCTGTGTAGCCTTAATGAGTGTACTTTGCCTTTGAAAAGTCAGATGGATAAAAACCAATAAGATTTCCAATATGGAATGGACATTCAGAGCCAGGTTACTGTGGATCTTGGCTTACTAAATTGCAAAGAAAAGTGTCATATGAAAACATTCTATAGGCAATTTTGTGGCTTAATAAAATTCAGCATGCAGTAAAGCCTATGTTTTTGTCGCCCCTGGGATCACATAAACAGCCACAAACAACAGTCGTTTGCTGAGAGAACAATTTTATGTACTTTTTTGATTCTTATGTGAAAAGATAGCAGACCCATTTGGATTTTTATATAAATTATGGGGCAAGCAAATGCTACATCTGTTCTATATCCTGGAAACATACTTAAACTGACTGCAAAAAATGTCAGCATATTCAATAAACCACTGCAGAAGATTTCATTCCCAAGCCTTGTTACATTCAATTCGATAACTCCAACATGATGCTGTTTTGTTCTTTGTCTCACCCTTTGAATCAATCTCTACTTACAATGAACAATTAGAACTAGGTGATCATTACAGTCTTGATTTATGTGTGGGTCCAGATTAAAAAATTAGTAAAGGTCATTTATATTATTTTTCTTACCTTTTGTATAGAAATTCAATTAAATACATTTATTTGCAGTTAGATAAATAAATATTACATTTGCTGCTCTGTTTTTGGCTGCTAGCTACATCCTTATCCTAAAACAATATTTTTTCCTTTTTATGCTGCCTGAAGTACTTTGTTTGAAAAATTAAATTAGTGTGATGGATTGCTAAACTTCCACTAAGAAAAAAGTGAAGCCTCCTAATAAGACTATTTTAGGAAAGATCTATACTAGAAATATACTGGATATAAAATCTTAGATAACTGTAAAAAGAATGTCATTATCATTTGCAGGTCTGTGATTAATGCATGAATGTACTACAATATCTGACAACCCTTATAAAGATACATTTTTCCAAAATGCACATTTACAAGATTGGTAGTAAATAATTAGGGATTGAAAATCTGTTTCACAAAAGAAAACATTTGGAAAGGAGACTCTGTTTTTTTAATACCCCTAAGGAGAGAACCTCTTCAAGCAACTTGCTTCTTAGTGCCATTATTTGGCATGATTGGATCTCTGGCTTGAAGCAAAGAGCATTTCTAATTGAGCTGTCATCTTCTCTCCCTACAACACTTTTGTGTTTGTGATTTTCTCTAGGAAACTTCCATTCCAGTACAGGCAAACTGAGCCTCCCTTAAACCTGAAGATCCGATATGATCAGAAGCCAAGGTAGTGTTGCTTCAGGCTATAACTAAATAAGTGTTTTAAGTTTTTAACAGAAATGTTTCAGTGATGGGTATTCACATCAATGAATTAGGTGAGTATTGTGTGAGTTAATCTCTAAACTACCTTTCAAACTATTTTATATTATTGTTTTTTGTAACGTGTGCATCCTCAGGCAATAGAATGGTGTGGCTACTAGTGCTGCTGCCTCACACATCTAGGGTCCAGTGTTTGGACTTTAGCAGCTGGAGTTTGCATTTTCTCCATTTGTTTGTGTGGGTTTTCTAAATTGTCCCTGTTTGTGTGTATGTTCACATTACGTGATGAACTGGTGTCTTGTCTAGAGTGTTTTCCTACATTGTGCCTTATGCCTTGCTGCGACCCTTAGCTGGAATAAGCAGCTTTTTGATGATGGATGTGCATCCAATTTTCTTTAAAAGTTTCAGGTGGAGAGCCGTGTCAAAGTGTGGGATGCAAAGAAACAAGTGGAGGTTAATTCCATGTTGAAAAGTGAAAGGAAAGATGTGTGTGGATTTTTTCAGGTGTGAAGAAGGATCATTGGCTTCCTTTCTACTTTTTAGTGTGAAATTAATCTCTACTTGTTCCTTTTTTGATGTGGTACGTGTTCATGCAATGCATTTGATCATTATACACATCATGGGGTATTTTGTGCTGTACATACACTACTGTCTGCAAGGGATTATAACAGACAGAGGTTTGGGAATGTCAGTTTTCATTACACTTCCTTACACTTGACAGAAACCAAATAGCCTTGGTTCAAGACAAATAACTGAAGTGTATGTCACTGCGCTTTTGAACACAGACAGGCAGGAAGTGATTTTTTTAATAACAAACCATCAACATAGCCTTAGTGTGGGATTAGGATGTCTTTCGCTAAGTATTCAATCAATAGCCTGGATTATGAATCATCTAAAATGGACTAATCTTACAAACTTGAGATCACATTAAGCTTTTATAGTTTGCTGTTGTATCTAAGAAGAAGAGTTTGGCACAATGATTCATTGTGGCAGTGGTGGAGTTTATTTTCTTTCCTTCCTTTTCTCTGTCTTTTCTTTAAAGATATTACAAGTCACAGTGAGTTACCAAAGGGAACTGGAGTGATTATTCTGGCTCACAGCTACAAGCTCACAGTCCTCTGGCAGATCACTGCTGAGAATTCATTTTTCTACGTCTACAATTGCATGTTTCAGGAGTTTAAAAATATATTTTGAACCACACCACTATGCCCCATACCAAATTAAGGAAAAAATTGGTCACTGCTTAATTACATTTTGAATTGCATTTATTATTTCAGGTTCAGTTACATTTCTAATTAAATGCTGCATTAACATACTGCTGTCATATGGAATCCATGAATTTTTTGCAAAATGCTGTTGTAAAATGTTCAAGTCCCTGTCACGATTGTTACTCCTCCTCTTAAGGGTGCTCCAGCCCTTCCTCGTTCTGTCCCATTCCCCACACCTGTTTCTTATTCCAGCCCCCCTTTAGTTCCACCTTTAAAGCCAGACGCAGGCGTTTGCCCGAGGCTTCTCATTGATTTCCACATCGTGAGAGCCCGGGGTCCTGCCGCGTCTGGCTCCATTATGGTTTTAGTTTCCTGTTCCTGATTCCCTGCCCCGCCGGTCCCGACCCGGTTCTGGTTTTAACTTCGGATGGATCCCCTGGTCTTGGACTAAACCTTCCGTCTTGGATACCCCCTCTGGATTTACCCTTGGATTGTTCGCCCTGGATTCACTCCCCCTGGACACCTGCACTCCTCGGACACGCCCCCTGTCTCCTGACCCTTCTCCTGCATGACTATTTTCCCAATTGTATCCTCGCATTCCGGATCGTGTCGTCCGCATAGGGCCCGGAAAGAACTGTTCGTGACAGTCCCTAGTGCAGACACTGCCGTTGTACCTTGAGTGAGATACTTTATCCTAATTGCTACAGTCCGTCCAGCTATATAAATAGGTACCAGCATTGCTGGCAGTAATCTCTTTGATGAACCGCATCACAGGGTAAGACCTGTACTCTCTTGTCCTCTTAATACCATGGAAAACAGCATAAGCCCTGCCCCAATGAGCCAATGTAGTTAAGATATGGAAATTACCCAACTTTATGCAGTGGAAATTTAGATTATGTGTGAATAAAGGCTTTGGATTCATACTTAAGGGTATGTTATCTGATGTTTTTTGCTATTTGGACAACTGTGTAGAATGTAACTTATTAGTCAAACAGCAGCTTTTTTACCTTTGTATTCAAACTTTGAGATTGCATTGGAAGTATTTTAAAGCTTACTTATTTATATCTTTGAATTTTTTTACAACAACACTTTTCCTAATGAATACATTATGCTTTTCACAAAGGGAGAAAGAAAGTCCCTGCACTGCCTACATTGCACCAGATATTTATGAAACAATGTACTACATTTAACTGATCATGTTTATGGAACTTACTCCTGAGACTTATTATATGAACTTTCTCATAAGCCTTGAAGTTTGGTATTTCCCATAATTTTACATAGTTACAATGAAGTCAAACAGTTGTGTAGTTGTGTATGCAATATTGTGAAACAATTAGCACAGAACAAATAATATATTTTAACCTTAAATCACTAACTCATGTGTGACCTAAGAAAGACCTTGCTATTTCTTAGTTTTGAAAAGCTATCATGTTAGCAATACATTGTCCAGCACAGCATTTAGGTCAATAGACAATTAATCCTCAGTCAAGGTTAAAGATTTACAGAGCATTAATTAAACAAACACTGCTCATGTTTACTCATAAATTAGAAAAGTATAATTAGTCTCCATAATGTCCTGACCTTTGACAGCTTCAATGATATTGAGTAAACAATATAAAATTTGCTGTTTTGACAAATAGCGTTAAGATGGACGACTTTATGACCCAAAGGTTCTGTAAGTATCAGCACAGTTATTTTACTTACTAAAGAAAACATTCCAAAATAATGGTTGGCAATATTACATTTATTTGACATGAGCATATATATACACACACAATCTTACTCTAGTGGAAATCATCCATATTTTAATAGGATATACAACAGAATACAAAACAGAGGGTAGTTAAATAATGTTTATATATGTAAGAAATGACCTAATAATTAAAATCCAATTATTTTTTTTTTATGGTTGGTACCAGTGGATTGGAATTTAAATACGGTTAAATTATGTTAAGCGTCATTTTCTTTAGTTTGTGTTAAAATCACGCAAAACACTTTGAAATAATATAGTGAAGTGATCTCAGTAAATCTACATTGCTTAAGAAACACACTAGATTGAAATATTGCAGTATCAAGGGACTGAATGTCGAGCCCATTGTCTCAACAAATCTTTAAAAACATCATCTTGTATTATTTATGTAGTAAAGACTGCATGCTTAGAAAAAAGACAACAGAGAGATTTTTGCTGTTATTTACTGTGTTCAAACTATTTCTTTGACAAGCATCCAAGTTAAGGATCTTTAAAATAATACCTCCGTAGCAGTTCCATGGGTGATGTGTTATACACATTACAATGTGCAGCCATTAGAATGGTTTGAAAGGGAGGCTGAAACTGGTAAAGTGTTTTTGGCCTGGATGCTAAAAAAGTAACAATTCTTTCCCACAAATCTAACCCACTAGTCTAGCTAATCCATGACCTTCACAAAATGAATGCTATTTATAAAAAACTTAATAGTTTCTTATAAATTTACTGGTACACCATATGTTTTAGGTTAACACGACAGTAGAAGAATACCAAAGAATATAAAAAATATGCTGCTAATAAATATTGTCATATCACCATATGATCTCTATTAAAACATCTTTGACATATGCTTAACACATAGAATTCCTTATATGTTTTATCAGTAGTTTGATGGGAATTTATATGTGAAAAGCCACCTGCTGTTTTGAACATAACTTTATAAAGTCATAATCCTAGTCTTCAAAGGTAGAAGCACAAGGAATCAGGTCTGCTATACTGTACGTACTACTCGTATATAAGCATGCCTCCATGCCCTCATCCTGTCTAATTTTGTATTCACACCCCATATGGACTTTCTATCTTATCCTGCTGATACAGTAGTTCATCTTTCATTCTCCTTTGAGAAACTAGTCAATTAAAGCAGAAAAGCCCCTAAAATTCTGTTCTTTGGAAAAAATCCTTACTATTCTGAAGAACCTTGAGACACATTTGATTTACTGTATGACAAGTTTCGGCCACAGGTTAAATTAAAACGAGTTATAACCCCTGTTTTAAATGGAAGGCATTGAAAGAACATATGTCTTTGCATTTGCGCAAAGTTGAGAACTTAAATCAATGATTGCTTTTATTCACAAGGAAGAGCAAAAGTTTAAGATATTCCTATTTTTCAAAATTCCACTTTAAAATATTTTTAAAGAGTTCATATCTTCTAATCAAGAGCAAGGCTACATATTTGTTGATAGATTATTTAGATATTCCAACCTAAAAAATAATAATTGTGTGCCTCCACTTGGGTAACTAGTAAAAGTACAAGTTAAAGTTATAAAATAACAAGCCCAGTCATTAAAATAAAGAACTGAAATGATGATATTTTCTATGACAGACTTGATTGTAAAACAAACAAAAAACTGACAAGTGGTGAACAAGTAACTTTCAAGTTTAAGAAAAGCATTTCTGCCTTCCACTATTACAGTTTAATTAATGTGTAATTAATAAAAGCTGTAAACTGTGTCGCGTTGCCCTCCTGATATGTGTCCTCATCGCACTTATCATAGCTGCATTTTAAAAAGGTATTATATCTTACACAATAAATTGGACAAGACAATCAGGCACTTACATTGTTTGCTGTTCTTTCAACTTTATTCAATCAACCTACAAAATAAAAGTGACTGAGTATCTCTTACCAGTGAATAGTTTTATGAGGAAACCAGCTCTCTTAAGCTATAAAGCTGAAGAGCTCTGTTCATTTTATCAATTGACACTGCTGAAAATCTGTGTCCACTTACATCTGCAAATTTTCTGATGCAGCATAAGACATAATTCAACAGCCTGAGGCAAGCAAAGACCCTTCACTTGTCTGATACATGTTTTTTTCTCTTGTTTGTTTTTTCCAAGATAAAATCGGGGTTATTGCCCTGGTTACATTTTACTTTAGATTTTCTTTCTTGTCCTTACATCTTCCTTTTAAATTACAAATTTCAAATTACTATGCATGCTTGGAAGACTTTAGAAAACAAATTCCTTGTTCTTACTTGCCCCCTGGGAATCCTTTATAAAATAAGATTGATTTCAAACTCATAATACAAATCAGTGAAAAGAAACAAAGCCATTCCTTATACTGGTGGGTTCAATCTAGTTGCATTTTGGGATTTCACACGTTGCTATCCCTTTTGCCACTCACAAAAGCACTAGAGAGAAAACATAGTACCTTAAAAGAAAAGCATCTCTACTCAAACATCCACAAATATATTATCTTATCCTGTGCATTAGTTTTAAAATGCACGTGTCATGTGTTTCATGGTGTATTGAGAAACATCCATGGTGTAGACACATATTTATTTTAAACCTCAGGCCAGACACAAGACAATGTTTAAGAGTACATGAGAATGATCTGAATACTGGTTGCTGTGTATTTTAAGAAAAGTAATGAAAGGACTCGTCCTCACAGATCTTCCATAACTGGTCTCATTTTGCTCAAGTATGCCAGAGCTTGTGTTTTCATAAACAAAAACCCAAGCCATGTAGAACATAGTTTTCTGACACCACAACAAGACGAGCGGTTTTAGGTGGAGTTTGACAGCATCAAGTCTCCCACCATCTCCATGTGTTCTGCATTTAAATTCTATATTCATGGGTAGAAATAGTTTTCCAGTTTTATCCAGCCTGTGGCAGGCATTCAAGTAGCCTTCCAAAAAATGGTAAAAATAATTTTCCATAGAAGCCTTTACACTTTGTAGACACGGGCTGTGTCCAGTGTTCTCCCATCCAGAAATCAGATAGGATTCTACCTCCTTTACATATATCTCCACAGTTGCAGTGTTCACATTTACCCACTCAATCTTCATATCTGAAGGATAATCCTCTGCTAAGTGATGATGCCAGCAATATTTTAAACAGTACTTTTAATCAAAAGAAAGCATGGATGACTCTGATGTTTGTGTTGCATCTGAAAGAATGCATATGGTTTCATGTGAATATTGATGTAACCAAGGAAAGGGCTCATGGTAAAAGGTGTAGTTCTGGAACTTTTGGTGAGACTGTGTGAGGAAGGAGTTAATTTCCCTTTTATGTCTTTTTACTTCATTTTTGAGGAATGTAATAACCATTGAAAAACATATTATACATGTGAACCTTACCGTTGACAGCTGGATGGCATTTTCAAAAACATTCATGTATACAGTGTATATACTGAGGTTTATTATCAGCCCCAATGCTGGTCCTGTAGGCTCATGCACCTGTTGATTTTTGTTCCAACCAAGCACTCATATATATAACTGAACCCTTACATTTTAAATTAAATTTAATTAGATTATTAATTTGAATTTAATTATTTAATAAATTAAATATTTTTTACTTTTATTATTTTCAGCTAATATTTTGAAGGTTGCCCTTTATCTTTAAATACTGTTTTATAGAATGTTTCCTTCTAATTACCATGTTTCATAAGTAACTTTAATTCATGATTCTACGCTTTTGAAAGATTTTCAATTAAGAGTTCAATTGAAGAACAGCCAGCAGGTACATGGGTATCCAGGACCAGGAGTGGTAATCCTCCGCCATGTTTATTTAATTTTCAGTTTTTTATTGACCTGCAAATATCTGTATATCCTTGATCTTTAGATGATCATTTTTTTCTACAAAGACACCATATCTACTCTATTGATTTTCTCAATACTATACTATGGCAACACCTGCATATTCACCACCGTACCAGCTACCCTGCCAATATACTGTATCACCTTAATTTTCCACATTTTAACTAGGCTGTAACTCATTCTAGAAGACAGAACTCCTCCGGACTCCTAGATCTTATTAAATATTCCTCTATCGGGCAAATCTGCAAGGTCTTTATATTAAAATTTTTCCCTACTTGGGGTTTCAGTCACCTAGATCTTTCATTAACCCAATATCTTCACTGATCATCATTCACTAATCTATTCAGGCACTGGAGCATTCACCTGACTCACTCTGTGTTGCCAATAACTTCTTATTTTCACTAATCGTTGTTCACTAATATAATCAGGCATTGGAGTATTCTATCCAATTCACTCCATGTTCTCCAATCACTCATTAGCTTCACAAATCATTGAATTCCTCAAGGCTTCGCTGTTTGTTATCGCCATGCACATGATCTTTACTAACAATGAGTCATTCTGATCCTGTTTGGCCGGGACACTGCACAAATAACTATGCTAGCACTCCTGACACAGTGGCAAATTTTTTGTTCTCTCTCTTAGATTGTAAACCTGTCAGAAGATGGTAATCCTGGAGTACTCAGTACTCCAGTTGTGCTATCTCGAGTACCAAGGCCTTTGGGCAAGCAGCCCTTTCCTTTGCCTTGCTCCTTTTGGAATAGCCCCCTCACTCTCATCCTAATTAGGCTTTGGGTAAGTAAAAAACAACCCCTTCTAGTTATCATAACCCTGTCTGTCCATCACCTGTGGTGCCTCTCAGTACACTCTAAGCTGTATCACAAGTAAAGAAATGTTCTTTAGAGTCCTGTGTAGCTCTTTTCTTTCTCCACACTTTACCCTTTCCAACACTTTTAGTGAAGGTTTATCTTGATCTTATTTGACCATAAAGCGATGTTCCAAAACTGTCCTAGCTCATCATTGAACTTATGAGCAAATTCTAATCTGATACTGAAGAGAGGTTTACATTCTGCTGTCTCAATTTTCTACCAACTTTGAATTTTGATATCTTCACCCCTGCACTCAGGAGGTTGTTGGTGATTTCACTGACAGTTGTTTTATGGTTTTCCTTGACAGTTCTGATAATTTTTCTGTCATCAATTGCAGATGTTTTTCTTGGCCAACCCAGTCTTCTCTGATTGATAATTATACCTGTAGTTTCTTTCTTCTACAGTATATTCCAAAATGATGATTTAGGTATGCCCATTTTCTTTGCTATGGTTCCGAATGAGTTTTTCTTCTGTTTTAGCTTCAACATTGCCTGCTTTTTTTTAAAAAAGATCTTTATTTTTATTTTGACTTTCAACTACAGGTTCCAAACACTGAAGTAAAAGCAATATAAATAGACAGGAAGTTCACAAGTTTTCTAATTACATTTTATGATTATGATTATGTAATTATCCAACATCTGACCTACAAGAGACACTTGACTGCCAATTGTCTCACTACTTTTGCTCCTTCTTATTGGTTTAAGAGACTCATGAGGATAGAACTGAATTTAGTTTCATAAAAAATAAAATACACATGATTTATTTTTATTACTCATTTATATGAGAAATAATTATTCCAATAGTTTTTAGTGAAATTCCCAGTTTAAACTTCACTGTCCCAATAATTCTGGAGGGCATTGTAGGTCACAGAGTTTGGTTCTGGCAAACAATACTGTGTGGCTGGAAAAAATAACAGTCTTTTTAATGGACATATTTAAAAGAATAATATTATGTGCGCAGCCTCAAAATTCTAAAAAAGTGCATTATTCATCTTTAGCATTTAGTTTTCCTGCTTGATTTTTGCTCTATCGCTGGCTTTAAGATTTTGAAAGTACCTGATGAGACAAAGATTTACCTTGTTAGAATTATTTTAGGTTATGTTGCTCAATATGTTTCAAAAACACAACTCCTTAAGGTAAGACTGTTACTTTCTTTGTGATATTAAAATAATGTTTTGATCCTTTAAAAGTGGTCTGCTTTTTCACTTAAAATTTTAAAAATATTGCCTGAAGCTGGAAATCATTTAAACATTTTTTTTTTCAGTGTTAAAATAAAATGGCATAGCTTTGTACCATTTTTTAAATTAAAGGATTAAGAGAAGCACTGATGATTTTACAGAGAAATCTCAGCCTTTTAAAAATTGCTTGCTCCAATTAATCCAATTAATGTTCTCTATGTTATGGTACACATTCTGCTGAACCATAGTATAATGTGACCAACCTTACCATTAAACAACTTGTAGTTAACTTATAAAAACATTTGAAATACATTTATATACAACACTGTAGACTTTATTTCATACTGTACCTTCTTTACAAGGAAAAGGATAATATGTTGGAATATTGTTCCATGATAGGATATCTTTCGAATATAATAATTATCCTGCTTTATTAGGCATTTTTTATTCCCTTGTATTAGAAAGGTACGTCCCCCTGTCACAGGACCTAGTATGTCTGAGATGGCTAGATAAGATGGATATTAAAGTGTTTGCTCAGCAGCAGTGGTATTCATTTAAAATATAAGACTCATTTGAGTGGAGACCAAAAGGGTGGGCTATGAATTAATCTAAAAATGTCCAGAAAAGAAGTATGAGATTTACTATTTTAGTAGGAAATCAGAAGAAAGGAAAGAGAGAGTTACTGTATAGCCTGCCACCCATCTTTGGTATTTGATTCTTGCTTGATGAACTGAAATCTATGAGATTTTGATTACTGATTAAAATGTAGACTTAAATTCAGCTTAAATTCATGTTTGTGGAACCATTTAAATTTCATTTTTTAAATCTGGCAGACAGAACTCATTGTTCGTGTATATTTGAATGTGTTTATATTTGGAATCAAAAGTTGCCTCATTAGGTTAGTAGGAAGGCTCACTTGTGGAGGATTATTTAGTTTATGAAAACAGTCCTAGTTGCCTTTAAAAATATCCACTTCTTGATGCTTCATGGTGTTGAGTGTTAGGGATCTAAGGGAAAAGGTTGGATGCACTGTATAGTGATGGAGACTGGCTCAGAATGGTAAATGTGCTTTGTGTCTTCATTACTTTCTATATTTTAATGCCACCAAATTGTTCATAGAAGAATGAAAAGGTCACATGACTAATAGAGGTGTTGTTATTTCGCATTTTTAAATTGTTTGTACTCAAGCTTATTTCAGGATTGGTGATTTTATAAGAACAATTAATAAATATTAAACTATTTTCTAATAACCTCTTTGTCTGTAACACCTTTTTTTACAGTATACTGTATTTACATTGTTAATGTAGATGCTGTTTCAAATAAAATGTAATTTTACAATAGCTTCAGGAATTAAAAGTAGAAGGGAATGACCTAAGAGATAATGAGTGCCAGAAAATGTCCAATGCTAATTTGTAATTTTAGCATATAGCACCCTTTATTAATGATCTCATTTCTTAGCAGCAGTCCTCTACAGCCAATAGAAAAAGGTCTTAATGATTAGAGTGTTTTTCATTTTTAATATGTTGTCACAATTAACCAGGAGTAGAGTATGGTAATAGAACAAAATTGCTTAATATAAGAATGCAGATATTACATTAGGAATAGAGGAACTGAGGTTTTGAAATCGTCTGAATAAGATAATCATTCAGATTGATTCAGATGATTCATTTAGGTAGCTTTCTGTATTAATGAATTGTATAAAACACTTTAAGTTGTTCCACCATATTTTGACTAAACAAGAAACACAAAGAATTAGCAATTTTAATGATGAAACAACATATTCCCCTTTGATATTAAAACTGTTAGATCAAGCTCACTACAAAAGCCTTGAAATTTGCACCACATGCCTCTTATGAAAAACTGTCATTCTGAAATTTTAAAATTCAAAAAGGAGCATTTCCTATTAACACCCTTAACTTACTCTTAAAACCAAAGGCTTTGGCATATAGAGTACACTGACCTTGACACTGTGCCAATACTTTTGGAGACAAAAAAATGCAGGCTGAAAGAATTACAGAGATCACATGCATAACAACTATAGATAATATCTGAACCAGAGCATATAGTCTGTGTAAATCTTTTTAAAACAGGAAGCTTTAGCTCATTTGAATACAGTGAAAAGGAATTAGTGTAGTTCCGCTGGCAGTTATTTCTTCAATGAGCATTGAACCAAAAACTTACAAAAATTCTTCATAAAAGACACAATTGCTGGATTCAGAATGTTCAGAGTTCCATGACAGAGACAAAACAACAGAGTTTAATTTATAAATATTTGGTGTCTCTGGGTTAAAACAACTGTTATAGATATATCTGTACTTTCTCTACAAGGGTATTTTAAATCCCTTTTGACATAAACAGCCCTTGTGCCCTTTCCTGTTACTTTTGAATTTCTGAGAGATCTTCATAATTTATTATCTTCATATCTTGACATTCTTCTGAAACTTAAATCTCAGTGACAGAGTAATTAGATCAATGCTGCATTACTGACTCATAAGAATTGTGCTGTTGGTTATTATGTATTTAATTGTACACTACAAATGTAAAGTATAATCATTGAAGTTAGCTATCCCACTTCTAAAACCTCCAGTTTCCACCTTCAGAATTAGAATACTTAAATTATATCACTGTAATAGTTTAGCTTTAGGTAAACTATTAATAGCTTGACCAGCAGATGTACAGTACGATATTCTACACTCACAAATTAAATAGAAAACTTATGGACAATGATTATTTGAATTTAATACTGAACATATCCCTTTATTTTTCAGCTTAAACACTGTTTAGCAATTGCTAATTTATTTGGTGCAAAGGGCCCTTAATTTGCAACTTCAGCTCTTTGTTCACATTCCAAGAACATCAATTTTCATGGGACAACTTTAGTGACAAAAGTGAAGCATATTGCTGTTGCTCCAGTGAGGTTCCAATTTATCTTAGTTTCCTTTTAAAACTCACTCACCATCTATTACTTGTTGCCTTTCATGTACAGAGTACTAGCAATCTTGCAATGAAAATGAGAGTGTTTGTTTACCTAGCCCTCGTAAAGAGTGTTTATCAATGGCAGAGATTAGTCACTGGCAATGTCCTTAACACTTCAAACCTATGTTGTAATGGACCATTAAATTTCCTGTAACAGCAGCTACTTGTACAATAATTGCGCTTGCCATTCAAGCTTGAATTATTAAGAGATTAGCATTGTTATTTTTATTTTGCTATTTATTTTTTTTTCTCTGGGAAGATTTATTGCGGCTTTTCTGACAAAAAAGAAAGATGCTAACCAAATCCTGGCACCTGGATTACCCAGGTTTCAGAATAAATCCCATCAGTGCCCCCAAAACAGTAAAATGAAAGTTTTAATGACACCACAGATGTATGCTGTACAATTTACCCTTTTAAAACAGACACTTAACAAAACAATAGCAATAATTTGATATGTTGACTGATTAAGAGGCTAATTTAAAGTAGAGCTATCCTCTGATGAGGAAAAGCAAAATGATATACTGACAGATTTTTTCCAATCTGGAGATGGAAAGCATGTAACAGAAGACACAGACTTCAGGATGATCTGACTTTAAAAACTGAAATGTGAAATCCATCAAAAGGGGAAAAGAAGATTTGTCAAAAGCTCGCAGGGGAAAAGGAAAGCAGAGGTTTTAAAGCAGAAAGGACGAAAAAAGTGTGCAGAGATAATTTAGTTGCAATTGTGTACTCCCTGAGTGGCCACGTGCGTGGAACTAAAATGGCTATCCCATCTGTGGATAAGATATTTCAAAACCCTTGGTGACAAAATTCTTTCCTAGCAGCCAGCTGGGAAAAATAATATACTGTATGTACATTGAAACGTTTTCCAAATGGAAAGGCTTGGAAGCATTTTGCTAGTGTTCCCAGCTGTGGCACTTATTCTGAGTTCACCAAGGAAGGAGGAAGCTAAAGAGGGAAAGCGAAAAAAAAAGTAATAACATATAAGCAGTTTTCACATGGATCACATAAGATAACAATGGAGGAAAAGCCTGAACAGAATCTGAATTCAAAATGTGAAAGTGATGGGTATCACATACTCCCTCTATACAACAGGCAACTGTACATGAACTCTACAAATCTCATATTTATCCAAGAAAAAAAAAACTAAAGTCTGGTTTTAATCGAAAAAGATTGGTAGATTTCACGTTTTACGATGAGGGGAGTATATAGGTTTGCTGGGGTCTGTTAAAGTATTTAACTCATTAGGTTACCCCCATCAGCCACATGAGACAGAAGATTTCTGAAGTTTAAATGCACTGTTTTCTCCAGGTGATCCAGTGATTGGTCATGTGTGGATCTTGCATGTAAGAAGAATCAAGCATTGTTAAAGAAGTCAGCAATAGTAAAGGAGGGAAATAACTTTGCCTATTGGGGGTATGTCTCTTCTGGTAGATTGGACAGAAAAAGAGCAACTTAATGTAGCGGGAGTAAATTGAGGTCATGGTGGGTATACTCATAGTGAAGGATAGAAGATAAACTGACACTCTAGACTGGATGTCATGCTTGCCCACAGCTAAGTAACTGTTCGTGCCGTCTGCTATATTTTTCAAAATGTGTTTGTTTCTATGAAACAGAGTTATGTTCTTGGAAGACCTTTTTAGTATTTGTGGTTTTTTTAATGGATTTCCATGACAACACAGACCATAGCATGGTTTTGAAAGGCTATGTACACAAGAATTATGCAGGTGACATAAAACCTAGTTCTATAAATACTGCTGTCCATATTTTTATGTGAATAAAGAAGATCAGTTCCAGATATACAGTAAATCGTATCAGTTTTGCTTGTCTTGTAGATTTACACTGTAGACAGATGTGTTTTATGCATGTGAAATGAGGGGTTAAAACTAATGCTACACAAACAGAACAAAAGACAAACTGGATTCTTTGAATGCAGTAAAATATTTAAAAATGCTGTTTATGATACTTCTAAAGGAATGTATAAGATGGACATAAAAGTGGTCTGTAAAATTTGATTAATGGATAGCTCCAAGAAATAGGAATGTCAATAAAATAACTATCCATGTTTCCACACTTTGCTCCCACAATACCACCAGATCCCACGAGAAACTGTATCCTGTTAATGAAAAGATAATTTTCTATTCCTTGTACATTTGAGCCTTTTCCTTCTATGTTCTTCAACCGCATGGTGAGTTTGGGACATGGGGTAATTTCCAATAGGGAATTAACTGAAAATCTTAAATTTATTTAACTTATGCCCAACTAGGTTTAAACCTCACTCTCTAGAGTTACTTGTACGTTTAAATTTTAAAAGCAGAACACTGAGTAAAACTAATATACATTGAAAGCTCCTTTCAGCAAAATGTGAGATACTGCAAAGTATACAAAAAAGTTACCCTTTTCCAAGCCTAAAGCTTTAATGTTTTCTCTTTTTATGTGGATCAGCTGCATTTGCCAAAAACAGCTATGTAGTGTTTCAAATCTATGATTTTCATTAGATGCTTATTACAAGAATAAAAGGTTTAATTCCGGCAGAAGTGTAACATATTTATATGAAAAATAGTAACTGCACTTAAATTTAATATAAAACGCTTTATGAAATGGAAAGATTACCTCGAAAGTTTCAAATTTTGGACATGATGGACTAGAATATTAGTACTTTAACTTCCTGTGTTTAAATGGGTGCAGCAAAGATCTATGTAAGGATGTTGGCTTTACTGATCCTTGGCTAAATTTTCGTGTCTTGCGGCCACAACTGAACAAAAGAACATAAATACTACTGAATATTGTTAAATAGACCCAAGACTGTAATCAGTCACAAAAAACACATTCACCACCATGCTGGATGTCAAAAGCTTACTTTGGAATCAAAAGTGCCACTAAGATTCCAAAAATTATCGTCCTTGCACATAGAGAAGGAACTTTAAAATTAGATTATTCGTTATTAAATTGTATTTGGGGAACCATCCTACACCTTTTCCTAAAATGTACCAGACGTGGAAGCTTCCCTTTTTGATCCCTTTTGATCATTTGTTTAACTAAGCCACTGCTAATACTTTTTTCCACTGTTAACTCTTACCATCATTTGAAACTTATGTCACATTTGGAAACAGGTGTGAGAACTGAAAATATGTACTTTTCAGACAATGGAATTACCTAATTTATATACAGTATATTTAATTTCTAGGCCTTTGCACTGGACTGGTCTGGAGAAGACAATGTAGTCCACTTCAATAGACGTGTATTGACTCTGGCAGTATTGATTAGACATCTGACTTTTTTGTATTGTTTTTCCAAACTTGTCTAATCAGGGGTTTCCAGTCCTGGTGTTGGAGGGCTGGTGTGTTTGAAATTTTTCAAGGTCTCCTTAAAAAGTAGCACCTGAAGAGCTGGGAGAAGATATTAATCTTGTTGCGTTCAGCCAGAAACTAGGGGTTTAGCTCATTAAGAGCTGGGATGGAATGAAAACCTTCAGACACACTGGCCCACCAGCACCAAGAGTCTACACCCTTGGTCTAAGTCAAGTTTCATTCTGTATGTATTTGATCAATTTTCAAGGGGTCCCTTGAGCTCCTCATACAGGAACTCATACTGCAACAATTAGAAAATAATTTTTAACAGGCTGACTTTGTAGATATGGATGGTATGATATTATCTTTTGACACTGAAAAACAAAACAACTTAACTATATTTTAAGGGTAAGAATTCATTCATCAGCAGATTGATGCTTATAAAAACAAAGTCACACTTCAAAACCAAAGGTTATTTTCTTCTAATTTATAGACAGTATCATTTTTCATTTTCTGGGCTGCAGAAGGCTATTCTCCCTCTCTGATAAGGGAGTTTCTGCAGTTTTAGATGCCCAGTGTTAATCTTCTTCCAGCTTGGCAGACCTCAGTCAATTTCTACTAGATGCCATCTGTCTGTCAAAGAAGTGCCAAATTGTTCATGAGTAAAAAAATACTCTGTTCTTTGAAACTGCAAGGTAGAGGAAAGCAGTTTATAGAACACGCCTAACCAATTTCTTTCCATTGGCATCAACTGCTTGGTGGCAGACTTCCTAAACACAATTGGCTCATAAAATCCCTTTGCATGTAGATGTGTCCAATACAGCATACACAGATTATTCAACTGCTTTTTTTGTTTTAGTTTTTGATGCTTTAGCCTCAGATAACATTTCATGTAAGATACTGAATTGTATCTTGTGAAATATGCATGCTTGCTTATGTTATGTTGTGGGAATAATAGCTTATAGCATTGGGAATGTGGGTACTTATTATAGTCATCAGGGTTCTTTCACAGAAAAATATATATATATATACTGTATTAAAAAAGATAAGGATGATAAAATTAAAATGATATATCACTGAAATAATGCACTGTTGCAAGTGCAGGAACATAATACATGGTAATTTGCCATTTCTACGTGAAACAAATATCTCAGCAGAGAATTAATATTGTGGAAAACAGTAAAGCTGTTCTAAAGCAGTGTTAAACAGAAGTACCTGGAGGGAGGGAATGACATTTATAAGGCAGAAAAATAATTAAAGCAATAGTAATAATAAAGGCCTGCTCACTTCAGAGATTCTCCTCATAAAACATACAAAAATGAGGAAAAAAATGGGGTGCATAATTTTATAATGGCTATGACTCTCATTTCTTGACGTAGGAGAAACAAAAGAGAATAATTTTATTAGGTTCACTTGACAGTTTGCAACTGATTATGACGCATTTTAGTGGGCACAATGGTCTTTACGAGACAGAGTCAATGGTGCAGTACATAATAAAATGTGCGGGAGGAAATGTCTTTATTGACGAATTCTTCTTTAATTGGTTAGTAATGAACTACTGCAGGAAGAAGCTATAAAACTTATTTTTCATATAAATTATTTTAAGTGTTTTAGGGTTTCATGCATTAAGCTGTTTTCTTTGCTTTTTGTGGAGGAGACCCACAAAACATTCACACTCCTTGTGCAATGGGTCATTTAAATTAAATTTGAATTAATTAGATTGCTACTTAAAAATAGCAAAATATTGTTTGCTTCACAGCATTTGTATACTAAATAGATTAAAAGAAAACTCTAATCTCTACATGCTGCATAATAATGTAGTGAGCATTTGACTAACAATTTAAAATTATGAATACTCTTACTTCTGTGATGTTTATATAACTGCAATATTAAAACTGACAAAGAAATCCTGAAAAATCTCACTAATTTGAGTTCTGATTCTCTGTGTGAAATAAAATAAGGAAATTAAAAAAATGTAAAAGCTGGATACATATGTTTTGGACCAGTACAAAAGTGAAAGATTTATTGCCCAACCCTGTAGGTTCGTGAAAGCATGTTTTACAATATTACAATAGCTAGGAAGAAAAGAAGCTTTTTCATTTATTTCATCCTAGCTATATCTAGTGATGTCGTTTGCCAAATGTGATCATTTGAACTTAAAGGATTTTCATCAGAAAATCTCTTTTGCAAAGATCTTAGAAAATTGCCTTTTTAATTTTCAAAAGATTTCAAAACCCAAAAAACATTAATTAGGTTACAAACAACATAAAAGTAAACATAGATAATACGAAATTCTTTATAATAGGGATGTGATTGTCATTTCAAATAATAACTACAGGACTTTAATGCAACAATGTTTGACATTAACCCTGAATTTGCTAATTTACCATAGCAAAACAGAAATTTTAAAATAATATCTTTGATGCCTATTTTACTGTCTTAGTGAACCAAGTCTAACACAACACCAAAAGTGCACCAGGCCAAGTTCAGCAGGTCAAGGGCAGGTTTTCAATTCTTAAATAGTGGGATATTTCCTAAAAAAATCCATTCACTAGGAATAACAACACCCACAATTAAGAGTATTTAGAAGTTTACAGAGTGTTTTAGTCACAGTAAATTTGGCTTAACCCCCGTCCGTAGCTTAAGGCCAACCTCCTGGCCATAGGATGGGGAGGCTAGGACACCCCTGCAGAATGAAGAGTGACCAAAGGGCAGCTGAAAAGATGAAGATGGGGCAGAGGAGGAATGCAAAAGACAAGGGAAAGAAGGGGATTACGTCTAGTATTTCTTCTTTTATGTGAGGAAATTATGTTAGGAATGGTTACAAATTACTGACAGCTGTGTTTGACTGAATTTGTCTGTTTTTACCCCACTCAAACTCTATTAAACTCGTGTGATTGTACCAGTAAAGATGCACTCTCAGACTACAAATTAAACCTTGCATTTCAGATGTCAGTGGTTTAAGCCTAGGATATATTGTTAAATGACTCTCCCATAACAGTCATACATCACTGAGGCAGGGCAGGCTTGAGAGGGTCAATGGTATCTTCAGCTTTCTGTGCAACAACACCTCACCTTCATCTTCCTGGACATGGTGAACACTTGTGAACTTTCAGTGCTATCAACAAGAGACACTCTATTCACTCTACTGCACTCTGCTCTTCTAATCTATTCTTACTCTTCTGTGAGGCACTGTGTAGTCTTTCAAAGGACAAATGGTTATCACATGTGGGCATTTTGGAGTAGAGTGCATATAAGTCATCATTATATGCAGAACTTTGATTGCAATGCTAAGCCGCGGACATTTAAAATTGGTTTCCAGGCATTTCAGTTCAATTTGAAATCGAACCATAAGTGGTTATCAGAAGGTATGAAATCCGTAAATTGTTTTAGGATAAGAAAATTGGAAACAAAACTCTGAATGAGAAAATCACTGAATAAAGCAGACAACCTTGAAACACCTGAAAACCTGGGTCATGAGGATGAGGAATGAAAAGCCCTGCTGTGCAGTAAAATAGATAGCGTGCAAGAAGGCATACCAGATTGTGATGGCTCTACCAGCTAACTCCTACACCCCACTGGAGCAGAGTGCTCAGTGTCCTCTCCCACGCACCCCCAAGCACCTATAAAGTCTGAAGGAAATCCCTCTTCTGCCAGGGGAATGTGAGGGTCATCTAATTATTTCCCACTAGATGTGACTCTCACATGTGTTCCAAATTGTTGTTCCACACTAGCTGGAAAATCAGAGCCATGATGTCATAACACTCCCCTGAAGGTAACAATCACTGTCGCCTTCTATATGTTTTATGTCAAAGACTTTTCTTCTCCCTCTATATTGGTTATAGCTCATCTTTTTCTTGTCAACTGATTTACAAAGCATGCTTAACTCCGATATAAAATGTGGCTCTGGTTTTGCAAGCAGAATGTTTTCACCAACTATGAGATTCTAGCCCCCATTAACAGCCTACTTACGTATTTTAGTTAGGTAATATTCTTATCAATTATGTTTTTCTTATTCTATTTACAGCAGTTGAATTGATAAATATTCATGAAAATTTAAATAACTAATTCAACATTACGTGTATGCTAAACTACTCTGGAAGGATTTTATTCATCTTTGGGTCTGTGGAAATCTGAGGTGGCCCTACTGCTGTTTTGTGTTTCACTCAGGAAGTCAAAACATTGGTTAAATTGGTTTTCCAGCTGCACAGTGAATAGGTAGTGGTCAATGAAGTGTGCACATCTCAGTTCAATAAAACACTTGATTCTTGTTTTACCGCTGATCCAGAGTGGACACTAACCTTTTGATTAGAGTCATTCACATGCCACAGGTTCTAAGGATCAATGATATTCCTTTGAGTTTATCCATTCAATTGGAATACTAACATGTAGAAGGCCAAAAACATATAATGGTTTTGTACAAATGGGATCTGTAGGGGAGCAGTGCATTTACTCTTCACTAAAGCATTGACTTTACTTTGATCTACTCTTCGATTGCTGTTTTACAAAGGACACTGCATTACACTCAGACACAATTATTATATGAGTGAATTAGTGAAAATAAACTGAAAAGGTTAAACTATCCCCGTATTAGTAATATCGTGTATGTTCACAATAAATGAATATTGAAATTTAATTCAATAAACTGATTATTTTATTTGTTTACAGTTGGTCAAGCTCTACAAGAAGCTAGATAAAAATGTTTAATATACCTATCAATTGATGTTCTATAGAATGTCGATCATTTATGAAGAAGATATTCAGTAATAATGAGGTTTGCTTAAGGCAAGGATTAATACGAACATTATGGAATATTGGTAAATGTTTTATTAATATTCAATAGCACTTTAACTGATATTAAATTACTTATTAATAAAATATCCTTTGTACCCTTATTATACAACATAGTATGTAGTGCTTCCTTACAAATTTATTTTGTTTAATTAGGAAAGTGTTTGAATTACTAATGAACTCAATTTCTAAAATGCATTCAATGAACTATTTGCATAAACACATACTGAAAACAGTCAATATGGTTTGCACATATATCACCACAGCTCTGTCAGAAAAAGTTTCCTTGACATCTTGTTTTAGAAACAATCCACATTTAGAAGAAATAAAGTTGCTTAGAAATAAGGTTTTCCTTACCCATCTGCTTTCTTCAGCAATGGAAACTTTCAAACCCTGCAGCTAGCAGTTGTGGAGGACATTTAAAAATAGACTGCATCTGGAGAAATCAGAAAGGTGTAATCATTACAAAGCAACCTTATATTATAGGGCTCCTGAGATGTGTGCACTCGGGTACAATGAAGATCATGCCATACAAAATGAAGCTAAGTAGACAGCTGAAATGCAATATAAATGTTTAATTACTATATTTTACTTTAATGTTAGATTTGCAAAATTGTAAAAGCTGTTTGCTGCACTCCCTGTTTTACTCACTGAATTTAAAGCAGTTTTACCTTTTTCCAGAAGAAACCTTAAACAGATTGGCTTTCATAAAACTGCAAAACAAGCTAACAGCAATCAAGGCCACCCTAACAATAACCTTCCATGTCTTAATCCATTTCATTCCTGTAAATTACATATGTTGGATATTAAATATTTACAACCCAGGAAGCGGGAAATGGAGTAATAAAGCCTTGTCGATACTGAATTTGATAGGATTGATACAGGGTGACTTAATGGAGCTTCAGAAATCTGAATAACCAGTGTCCCACCATCATGCTGCAATTGATATCATAATGTAATTCTTCAACATTTACAATACTTGAGTGAAATCTAAAATAGAAGACCACATTTTTAACATCCACCAAAATACTTCATTCAGACGATCATTTTAAAATGGTACAAAGCATATTGATCTGTCTTTACAGGATATATTTACCCTTAAATTCAAAATATGCATAGATTGACAATGAAACTATTTTCAAGGCCCAAATCAACGATTGGTTTTCTCTGGTGTCCATTAAAGGATTTCTTCATTACCTGATTTGTTTTTCAGACATACTAAGACATGTGGCATTAGTTTGAGTGTGCTGCCTGTGAAACATCTCTCTGTAAAATAAAATAACGAATGAATTATTAAAAGCATAAAAGGCAAGACTGAGTTAACTGATTTAGTTAGTTTAAACTGATTTAATTAGTTGAATTTTATTTGGTTAAAAATACAATGGCTCCTTATTAGTAATCACACAAGTTAGCGATGTTTATTATAATTCAAACGGAAATAAAGGCTAGAAACATGTTTTTACTTTATACTTCAAAATGTAACATGGTGCAGAACGATGATAAGCCACACCGAATCACACAAAATTGAAATGTATTCCTTGGCAAACCATGCTTTTCCAACATGTATCATAGTATTTCATATAACTAATGCAATGAACAAATGAAAAGGCCCTTTTTAAGAAGAATGGGATTGCCTCCATTGTTGTTCTAGGCTCTAACCTACGCCCTAGTGTGAGAATCACATTTTAACACAAACCCACTCTACAATTAAGCCAAATTGAAAAGTAATTGGAGGTGATTCAATCTTAATCTCCTGACAAAGCTATTATACTGTATGTGGATGAATTATCTCTCCACATTCAGCCACATTTCAAAAGAATAAAAGTAGAATGCGTGTGAATAAAACACGACTACGTATCACATGCAACACGCTTCAGCTCTACTGTACAATTAAAGCTTTTTTTGCTCCATGTTTTTCCCATAATAATATCTAAAATTTGATTTAATGTTAAGTTTGAAATGTGAGGGTGAAAAGCATAATATGGACTACATTTAAGTGAAAAAATCCTTTTCCGCATCTATATTTTCTCTTGGCAATTTTATAACTGAACTTTGTTTTCAGCAACCAGGAGCAAATGTAATGCAGCAGCAGAAAGCTTTGTCAATCAACCTGAATATATCTTTTGAATATGATAAAGTAGCTCTTGTCATTTTGTAAAAAAAAAAAGAGATATCAATCCAATGCCTTCATTAATATAGTTGTCCTTTTCTAACGGTACATATAATTTGATGAAGACATCTTTATTAAAGTGGATGGTTTTGTGCTATGTTGGCAGTTCATATGCAGGGTTTACATTTAGTGCATGTGCAAGTAAAAACAAGTAAAAGTGTAATTGCAAACCGAAAAAGTGATTTTCTGAAATACAGGATTAACTGAAGTAGTGGTGCTATAGCATTCATTTTGCTAGGAAAAGAGCCTTTATTATTAGACAATACAGTTCTACAACTTAAATAGAGCATTTTTTAGGTTTTAGGTTTCGTTTGATTCACTACTTATGGATGATCCAAAGAAAATACTACAAGAATTGCGTAGTTTAGTATATGATTTTTTAAAAAACTACAGATTCCCAATCAAAATAAAAAGTAGTGTCCTCAAATGATTTTCATACTATATCAAATCTGTTTCTTTTTAAAATGGACTCTTGATGTAAAATTAGAATCAAAGTCATGACAATTTACATACAGTCCATTCATTTATTTCCTGAGTGGTTTCCTCTTAACTTAATATTGCATAACTTTAATATGTGTTCACTTACCTGTCAGAAACCATGAGCTGATGGAAGTAAATTAACTCGCAATGTTCCCTCTCTGTTGCCATATCACGATGCATAATTTCTTAATTTTAAACATTTATATCTGAAACATAGAACTGAAACAAGGATTTATTTGTCAATGAAAATTCAGCATTGGGTGCTAGAGTAAAGTGTAAGCTTAATGGTAGAAAAAAATAAAAAAGAGAAAGCATTTATTAATTTAGTAATCAAAGAGGGAGTCTCAGGAAATATTTTTTTCAGTTTGTTTGCTTAAGGAAATTTCAATTTATACATGAGGCAGTGTAGAATGACAGTGTCAATATTAATATATTGGGATCTGTCCCCACATCACTTTTCACAAGTATTGCTGTCTGCACCTTCCCACCCTGCAACCAAAAAAATATGAATAACAGTGAAATTCACATAGGGGCCCTAAGATGTTAAATGATGTTAAATGTTAAAGACCTTCCATCTTGAAATTCTTCAGCACAATGCAGATACAAAATGCAAAAATACTTGAGTTAATTATCTACATTTATATAAAGAATTGCCTTTCTGAAACACTTCATATGCTGAGGAAAAACTAAGTTATAGGCCTCTTTAGGTAGAGTCATATGTGTTCCTATGGGCTACTTATTAAGATTTAATTTTATACACTATTCATATTCTGCTTAATAATCATTGTTGTATTTTTCATAAAATATTACATCTCTCTTGGAGAAATTCATATCTTGAAACATGAATAATATGAAATATGAAATATGAAAATACACCCTTATTCTGATTCTAAATATACTGCATTGTGAATGTCAATAACAAATATGATTTATTTTCCTATGGTAAGCAAAACAGAAACCAAATTGATTGTTTATGAGGCTTTTTTCTATGTTTACACTTCTACAGTATAGTTTTAAATAACCCCAGGTACTATAAGTATTCTTTGTGATAGAAATCAATTTTGTGAACAAGAAAATTGATACACTAAAAATAATGAATACTCTTTCGAGAAGAGCTCAGCTTCTCTTAAAAGAGTAATGACTAACTTTAATTAATGCTAAAGATTTTTATTGAATCTATATATTAAACTGAATTAAAATTCTAAATTCAAGCACTTCATGACATTAGCAACAGTGTTTAAAGTGTACTTAAATAAATTATATAATTATAGCATATATTATTGATTTTTTATAAATTAACCCAATAATTAAGATATAATTAAAACTAAAATTAAAACTTGAAAACAAAAGGACGACATAAGAGTCAAAACAGATAAGCGTATTGTTGGTAAATTATATTTCAAAGAGAAACTTTGTAATGTACCTCAAAAGAAATTATTTGACGAATACATGCTGCCTTTTTGCTGTTTTTTTTTAACATATAATTGTGAAATATAAATCCTAAATACAGTGTGAAAAAAACTATAGGCAACTGAAGGAAATATGTAATTGTATACACTCCACATTACAAGAAGAATGACAAACTCACGCTTTCTACCAGCCACAGAAGACCCTAAGAATCCCCTCATCAAATACTGGTATTTAGGGTCAGAGTTAAAATACTTTGATGGTGTCTACCTCCTGTTCCCCAGCCTCGGATAGTCCCCTTCCCACCCATGAACCCATACAATGAAGAACTCCATATGTAAAACATCAAGAAGGGAAAGGGCCCACTCACAGCAGGGAATGTGGAGACCGCCATCCCTGAGCAGCCATCCTCTTAGCTGCAGGAAATACAATCGGCCAAATCTGCCTCTGAGACACAGAGAAATCGAGAGATGAGTCCTCATTCTGTCCACTTTTCCTTTCTGGTAAAACTAAAATTGAAAAGGTAAAATGTAAAAAAAAAAAAGACAAACCATTACATAGTAAAATATCTACAGCAAGGGCTTTACATGGAATATTACATTAGCATGACAATGGAACTGCAACTGGAGCACAGCAGCAAAATACAGTTTCATATCCAGCCGGAGGAGCTCAGCAACTATTATCCCTGAAGTTTGTGAATAAAAAAAAATCCTTTTATTAAAAGAAATGACCTTGTCATGAAACCCATGAGGCAGGTTAAGTACTATTATAAAACGTGTCATTGTATACTAAGAAAAATGGTTAAATAAAGGTAAGTGATAAGATTTAGTGTAAGACAAGTGAGGATTTCCTTCAAATGCCAAATATGATCTAGCATCTATGGCTCACATTAAATGATTTATAATGAATGAGACATTGTGCTAAAGGGACATACAGTAAAACTGACTGTGCTTAAGAAAAAGGGTGGATTTGTTTTCAGTTTTGTATTGTACATGTTGTGAAAACACCAACATAATCCTGGGAGACAAGTATGTTTTCTTAAAATGTACCCAGGGCGTTTTTCTAAAACCTCAGGCAACAGCAGCATAAAGATTCTGAAGCAAGAAAATTCCAACACTGTTTTTTTCACATCAGACAAAAGTTGAAGTATATCCTAAGGAAATATTGCCACATGAATATAGACATATTTTGATTTCTAAAAATTGGTAGAGTGGTGCTGACAACCCTTCGTTTCACTTAACATACTGTATATCCGGAAGAGGTTAATTTAGTCACTGATGTGTGACATGACCAAAAATGATTCTAATTCACTATGACATAACTTAGTCCAAGACCTTTTGAAAAGCAAGGCTGTTTAAGACACCACTTGATGATTTAATGAAAAATAATTACTGCATCTGGGACAGGAAAACGTCCTGCTTCTGGCTGGGATATAAAATTACAGTCCTTTTTTTCTTTAAAATAAAATCTATTACCAATCTTCAATATCAGATTTCAAAGAATCTGATGAAATGTGTGTACTGTACATTTCCAGTTTCATTTCAAAATGAAATACTGTAGTGCTTCTACCCATTATGACATTTTCAGCTTTTCCTTAACAATTTTCACCCTAAAAGAAAAGGGTAAAGATAAAAAATAGATCTTCCAATGTGTGATCCTGCTATTACTCAGCTTAAATCAGCTGCAGATACAGTGACCTTGTGAAATGTAATACTGTCAGTAGGGATCAGGCATGCTCTCAAACATGTCATCTAAAAGTATTTATGAGGACATGCTTCTACATACACAAATACACAGACAATCTCAATCCACAATCCAGCTTCTCTTTCTCGGCTGCTTTACAAAGTTTCTAGAGTTTTATACAGTGTCTCCTATCTCTTTAATCATCTATACATTGGTTACGCTGTCGGAATCCATATCTTAAAACAATCCATCCATGTACTTTACAAAACTTCAAGACAACCCCCTGCATCCATTCTCAAAATGTCTGTTTTTGATAAGTACTTTCTGCTGCAGAATTGTAAGCAGCTGTTACAGTATCTCTAAGTGACGTTCTTTAGTTTTAAAAATCAAGTGATAGTTAGAATGCAAATTAGCTGCATATTGATCTTATGCATTTTTTAACTTACGCAATTGAGCAGTTACAGAAGCTTTAAGACAGATGCAAGCATTTTAGAACTGGCACTAAATTTCAAAGAACCGTGGACTGCCTGCCTTTCATATTCTGAATAACTACTCTGAAAGTAGATAAGTTTCAGATAATTTACTGGTAAACAGCTGGTTGGCCATACTTTTCTGTTATAATTGGCAGCCACAGGCAATACAAAAATAGTGACCATTACATGTACAGTGGTCTGTATGAAGATTTTTCATTACGAAGCTTGAGATAAGAGAGCCAAAATGGCATGATCATAATGAAGGCTGTGTCTGCCCTTGTCTTAGGAAATTGAAGCAATTTTATGATGGTACGGCTGTCAGGATATCTTAGATTTCTTTTAAGGTTGGCCCTCTCTATGGAATGGATGAAAAGCATGATGGAATGATAGTGTGTTGAATGAGATTCCTTGGGTCTAATGAAGACCAATCTAAGCTCAATTTTGAAAACCAAGACAATATCACAAGAGCCCTGTCCATCACTACGGTTTCACATTTCTCACAAAGTGTGCCCTTGATCTAAAAAAGAAGATGACATGCAAGACAGTCTGACATTGTCAGTCACTTTTCTACATGTTGAACAACAAAATGTGAGTGCTTATTTCAAACAATTTTCCTGTAGAACTCAAATTTCAAGGAAGAAGTATTAGTTTGACTGCACTGCCATACAGTAAATTGAAGCAGCACGAGAGCAAAAAATAAGTCTATGCCTGTATCAGTAATAAAGTATAAAACACAAATTCTATGTAAATGTATAACTGCAAGAAAAATGAATTGCATAGGAATAACTTCCTATTCTGATGCAAGAAAGCATATAAAGCACAACTACAATCTAACTTATATGGGGAGAAATTATTGTATATCAAATACAGCATTTTTAAATTTGAGATATCACTGATTTCAGTGTGTCCTAAACGTTTTATACCGTTTTATACAATATATTAAAAAAATCAATGTAATCCTTGGTTGTAGTAATTTGAGTCTGTTGAAATGTGTTGAAACTGGAGCAGTTTAGTACGGGTTTCAAGTAATTTTACACAGAAAGAAAAACAACCTTTTTCATGCAATTCCATTTAAGTTACTTAATTTGACAAACTTGATAATCGGATGATCTGGATTCCACATGAATGTTTCCAAGTGCTCTGTATAAATACAAGTACATAAATAAGAGTTGCATCAATGCAATGCACTGCTGTTTGCTGTAACATTTTCCGTTATTTATGCAGCAGAAAAACATAACTCACTCCCAGGTATCAACAGGAATCAACAGTTGATAGTGCTGGAGTAATAAGATCAACAGAAGTGAACTTTAGCCCCTTGGGATTAACCTGCCCTTTGGACAGATGGCCAGGCCACCAGCTTCAGAGAAATCATTGTAGACGTTAATCCTGTCTGTGCTGAGGCAAACCCAGACAGAAATACTTTTCTCTCTCATTAAACATTATTTGTAACACTTTGAAACTGGCTGCAAATCCAAATGCATGTAAATGGAATGACTAGCATTCCTGTAGACGTAGACAAGAATTCACCCTGTTTTGTATTTTAAGTTACCCTTAAATCCAGAATCATGCACATAGCCACAGTGTATAAATGATATGTCCCTAAGCTGACCTCCCCCATACAGAAAATCTTAAAAATTTAACACAGTATATTCGAAAAAGTGACATGATAGCTTTTCTCCACTGTAAATTTGAAATGTGCATACAAATGGAAGATATTTAAATGCATGTAAAAGAAAAATATATAGAATTACATTAGCTGCAAACAATATTAATAAATAACCAATGCTTTTTTGTATGCTTATATCAGTTTTGTTTAGATTCTGAAATAAGATGAAGCTCCTACTGAGCGTTCTGTGTATAGTGGATGACTGCCACGGTTAACATTGGAAAATTTGTGCTCTGTGTACTTCTGGCTTGAACGTGGCCAAAAAGCCATACTTCTGCAGGCCAAGCTGTGAAAGCAAACTTAGATTGATCGCATCGCCCGATGGAGTGGGTCATCCTTTCCCAACAAAACCTCCGGTACAAGCTGCCCAGAGACAGCTGGGGTCCTTAAGTCTTGTGACCACCTCGTTGTAGAGATGAGTTTCGCTCCCATGTAGAGGACATAGCGAGGTATGAAAAGAATCCAAACAGGATGTGTCCTGAAGGGAGGCATATGGGCCACACTGACAGCCTGAATAAACACATTTTACATTTTCAATAGATGGGGAGACTTTTGACAGTGTTTGGTTTCCACAATGCTAGGTTTTAATAAATGAAGAGCTGTTCAGCATGAGGATTAGCCTTAGGTCTTTATGCTGTTCCTTGTGTCTGAGAAAGATTTCAGTACTTCATGAGCAGAATCCTGATTTTAACATGTTTTATTAAAGAGATTAATCCAGGTGTCTCATACCTCTAAACTGACACACCATAGACACAGAAGGAAGCCATGGGCTAAGATGTTTTTGTTTTTGCTATTAAAAAATATTTCATTTGGTGGTCACCTTAGTCATGCCACACCTAGACAAATGTCAGCACATGCATCCCTTTGCACTTATGTTATGTCTACATAAACACAATTACCGGAAAACTGACATTTTTTGAGGTTCTCATTCTCATATGTTTTATACTCTGAAATGACGGTTCATGATGACGCTACTTCCATGGCCAAGCTGGCTCTTCATTAAAGACCATTTTTCCACAAACCTGCTTACACAGAAGCAGTCCTGGTGCCACATATGGTGTATAAAAATAATGATGACTGATTGATATAAATACCTGTCAAGGACTGAACACTCATAGCACAACCAAACAGATTTAGTTAAAAGACAGTTCTCATGCCCATTTTTAGTCTGTTAAATATTTGTTGGCCACATGACCATGTTTTCAAAACTAAATGAAATACATTTGCGGTTTGAAAAAAAAAACATTGCAAATGAAAAGCAATTTTGATTTGAATGGACTTAGAGGTGTGTTCTCTTTTAAAAATATGTAATAAATAACCATGATGTAAAGCTCAAGACAGAGGGAACTAAGACAGTTCCTTCATGTCATCTTTTAAAAGACTAGAATGACGCAAATTGAAATTTTGAATGAGGAAGTTTGTGTTTCTGTTCCAGCTATTTAAAAGCTTGCTGTAATTGTTCCCTTTGGCAGAGCCATCCCTTGGGTATGGCGAACCAAGACAACTGCTCCAGGCCCAACACAATGGGAGGCCCTTCACTGGAACATCAAGATGTCAGACACAGTGACATGATGTGACTTTTCTATCAAGGCATGCAGCATATACAGTACACGTGCAAGTATGTAGATATATATCTGCAGAGGCATTAAACACATAATAAATGATGTTGCTAGTTTTCATTTTAATGCCTGTCATTACAAGATAGATATGTGTATCTTCAAAAGATTTACATGTTGAGTTAAATAAACAATTATCTTGGGTGCAACACATCACATATACAGTTAAATGTTTATTTTTAAAGCTGTGGGCTTATCTTAGTGAAACTGAAATTCCAGCTTTCTACATTTTTCAGAAACTCCTTGAGTACCACAATTGCAGTGTTTTACACCTAAACAGTTCAGTGACAGTGATATTTGTTCAATGTTTTTCATTTCATGCAATTATGAAAAAATAATCCAAATTTTAATCTGCCTTAATCATAATTATAGCCTACTGAAAAAAAGCTTAACTGCATTATTAGTTTATTCTTTCTTCGTGTTTTATGCTTCCTCCAGCTATTTTTAACTGCAGTCTGTGATTTTGTTGTTAAATAAAATGATGGTGTGTAATGTGTGCACTATAGTTTATACAGCTAACTAAGTCCTTGATGTTTGTAGTAAATATAGTATGTCATTAACTATATTAATACTACTATCATTGTAGTCTCAGCTTGCTGGACAAAAGCAGTCTCTGGGACTTGTTAGGTAAAACTGAAAAACAAGTGTCAATTTCAGAAAAAAACAAAACAAAAAGTGAAAATAGTTTAGAGAGAAAACGTATACAAAAAGCTATCATACTCTCGATAAGGTAAACATGAAGAAATGGAAAAAATATAGAGGTATATGTCATAGTGGTCATATAAAAAAGCAATGCTGTTTACGCTGTATTTCCTGGCTTTGCTTCTGTATTCTGAACACAAATATAACAATACTTTAGAACTACATTTTCAATCTAGCGGGATGTGAATAGAGGCATAGACACTGAATTAATTTTTAATGGGAAGACAAAACTGGCAAAACAAAAGAAAACCACAATCCTCTGCTATTTATAGCATGACCTGGGGATAGTAAAAATGTGAAATGATTATGCCTTCCAGCTAAACCTTACCCATTGCCACTGCCCATACCCATTGTAACTGTTGCACAAGATTCTTCTTTTTTCCTGTGTAATATCAAGAGTTATGGCATATTACACAGATGTACAGCATTAGAGACACATTTTTTACTCATCTTTTCATTGCCACTAGGTAAATCGTTTGCCTTTTCTACAGGGTGTTATTATGGTACATTATTAATTAAAATGGTACAAAAATGCAGAAATAAAGGCTTGGTTTTCAAAGTAGGGCATATCATAACTAATGTATAAATCTAAAACTTCAACAGACTATGTTTTAAATATTTTTTTATGGTTTAATGTTTAAGAGAAATAGCTTTTTAAGGAAATCTTTCCCATTAGCCAGTCCTACTACTTAGACCATAGATGTTAACTGTCACTTAACAGACAGTGGAACAACTGTTTATTCACTAAGGTGTGTATTTCTCTGCATTTAGAAGAAGGTCAGACTGGCAGCTTATTATAATTATAATTAATATTTATTAATTAACCATACTACTTTTAACCATACTATCCTTTTTTTTTTTTTTTTTTGCACTGTTCCAAGAATTACCTTGCACTGTTTTTGTCCTGTTAAATTTTCTCTGTTTGCGGAATTTTGCACAGTTTTCGATTACATGTTATTTATGTTATGTTATTACATGTTGTTACTGTTATTGCTATTGTGTAACTGTCTATCGTCTCATCTTCTGTCCTATTTATATACTGCACCTGAGTGACTAATGAGAAACACTTTTCATTATACTATGCACCTGTGTAAGTTTAATGACAATAAAGTTGAATTGAATTGAATTGAATTGAATTGAATTAACACGAAGACAAACTACAGTCATGCCATCACTGTCACCCATAAATTTTGCTCTTCATACCCCTCCTTATTTACTGAAACACAACTGAACAGGAATTCCAGTAGTCCTAGGCAGATATAAGGGGAAACCTATTGCTGAATCAATATATGCAACTATGTTAATTAGCTTGCTTTGCAGCCCTCTCAAATATTTTCTGATGTGTGTGTGTGGAATAATGGTTCATTAAGGTACATGCTGGTTTTTAATTAGAAAAAAATAATATTGAGCTACTGAGAGAACACTGGATATTAATGAAAAAATTATCAACAATCTAATAAGTGACAGTTGAAAATGACTTTGTACTATAATTGAAGAAAGAGTACAAGAATTACAAGAACAACCACTGGGTAATAATTACTTCCACACTGGTATACTACAGATGTAGTTATCAAACTTTATAGATTAAATGTACTGGTTTAAACTGGAGCATTTTACTTTGGTCTTCAGCAAAATTAAAAAGTGTTAGGCAAAAAGTTAAGAAAAGGATTAACCAGGCACAGGCCAACAAAACGATGGAACTGTATAATAATACTCATAGTAGCCTAACATCTAAAACTGAAGGTCCAAACTCAATATATATAATTATGGCAATGAATGAAGTTTTCACAATTAACCTGATTATCAGACATAAAGTTAACATTTTGTTCTTTTAAAAATCAATAGAAATATTTTACTATGCCAATACTCCAATAGGAAAATAAGTTAATGTGTTAATTCATCTTCAAGCAGAAAAACCCCCAACAAAAATAGAGTTTCTAAATATATATACTGTATATATGCCTAAACTATATCTAGGGTTTCAAGGTCTCTGCATAAACTATTGTACATTCATTAAACTCTTTCTACACCCCATGGGAGACTAAATCCTCTGTAGGACATTACACATTGAACAATTTCCATGCATGCAACACATTGTTGAAGAAGGGGATTTCGGTTGTGTGCTTAAAAGGGGAACATTTTGACATGCCTAATATATAAGTTAATAAATCAAAAAGCCTAAGACACATGTCAGAGTTCGTTAGTCCAGTTGGAGAAGTGGGTGGCAGAGGGTGACAGTGGAACAGAGAAGATCTATTTCAGTAACACTCAAGTAATGAAAGTTAGGTCCAGGTGGCGAAGGTATACTGCTGGGCTGCATTCTTGGAATAAACCCCACTGTGATGAGGCTTTTCTTCTGAGCTGCAAGAGGTGACAGCAACTCAGGATCTGCAGAGCTAATAGGAAAGAAAAAAAATTACGGGAAATCTGATACCAAAAAACCCGATTCCTTTGATTCCAGTAGGAGAGTCTAAAAACATTAAGATACATGTTTATTTCAGAATACTGACTTACATTGACTTTGCACCTTAAAACATTACTACTGCAAAACAGGCACCATACACAATGGGATACTTTGCAGAAACAAGGAAAAGACAGCAAGAAAAAATGCCATAAAATGTAAATGAAAGACATGTACATGAAGATTATACAGTAAGGAAGGCTTTGAGTACACCCTTTTAAACCAGTAAAAAGCTTCAGATATTTGCAAACCACAACTAAACAAACCTAGAAATTAAGCATCTCTTTAAAGTTATGCACACTAAGCAAAGAAATGCAGAAAGGAAATGAGAGCAAACAAGTCAGCCACTAGGACAGTAGCCAATATATAATGTTGTGCAATCAAGTAAAGCACAAAAGACTGTTAAAGTTATTAGAAAGCAATGCAAAGTACAGTAAATGAATGAACAATGCTTTCTTCTTCAGGGCTTTCTTTGAAAAACCTTTAGGATTAATTCATGATTGATCTCTTTTGTTCAACTCCCTCCCTGTTCAAAATCCTGGCAGGCAATATTACCAGCAGAAGAGAGAAAACTTAGAATGGAATAGATGTTGCCAGTTGATCCACAACCGCAACCTCCTAGAGCAGGAATACCCTTAAAATAATTTTTCTCTTGCCAAGCCAACCATATTAAGCCTTTCTTTCCATGTTCACATGTTCACATGTTTCAGGTGTGGAATTGGCCTTTGGCAAGGATTTCGGCAACACTCAAAGAAAAAAAAGTGCATGACTAAGTTAGAAATTAAATCACATACCACACAATAATCAGTCTATTTAACAATACAATAGAAATACAATACAAATTAAAAAGGCTGTACTGTTAGCAGCTATTGACTTTCTAAGGATATTGTTGGATATATAGGCCAATGAAAAGAGAAACTGTCCTACCAACTGCAGACCTCAACAGGAATTAGATTACACAAATGCTGTGCAGCCACTTTTCTCTGACAGTCTCTGAGACATTTTTTTCATATTGAATTTTATTTAAATGGGAGCTGTCCCCATATTTACTTAGCCTTGAAGTGAATAAGTGTACAATAAGATCCAAACAACACTGTTATCCTTGCACAACAGCCATTTATTGTAGGATTACTGTAGATACAGCTATTAGATTACCATTACTTCTTTATTCCAGTATTCTTATCAGATAACAAGAGCCTATGCAAAAGAACAGAAACTGCATTTAACATTATACTTATTTATTGAAAGATATAAAGAAAGATTAAAATATTGCAAAATCCAATGTTATTTAAAAACCTATTTATCATACACTATAATTAAAAAATATATATATCTTCTAACTGCATTCATGATTTCAACAAAGAAACAATGATGCCAAGGATTATAAAAGCCTTCAGGGCTCACCAGCCACAGCTACACTTCTGTAGATCATAATTACAGAAAAAGGTGCTTCAGGGAAAATGTGTGCCAAGATCCCAGCCTTGGCAGAAAGCTCTCCACTAGTTTCCATGCTTCTGTGGGTTTGGGACAGAAGAGTGAAGCTGGAGCTGACTCACCTCACTGCATCAAAGCAACATTTTTCCTCACATGTGTATTGAGAAATGAAGTGATGCTGACTTTGCAGACTCCGTATATTGGATAAAAATGTGCATACATACATGAAAAGAACATAGCCGCAGAACATTACTTATTTCTTAGTCATATTTGGGTTATTTGGTGGTAGATCATTTTTAAATGAGATTTTTGTTTGCAAGACTGTATCTGCAGTATATCTGGGATCATTGTCCCATTGAAAAATGTATCTCCTTCCAATAAGAAGGATTCCAGATAGAACTTAGTGAGAGGTGGTTAAAATACCTGTTTGTACTTTTCCTTGATTAGTTTGCCTTACACGTTTTTCTAAATCCAAAAGGCACCTTCCAAAAAAGTCTGAGATACTGCACAGTGCCTTGTCTTACAGTTGCTTATAAGCATTCTGCCTTCTAACTTCTTCAAGGTTTTGTCCAAGCACAGCTGGGTCATCTGGATTTCATGAATATTATTTTGGATTTATGAGGCTGAAATACCAAATTCCACTGTTCCAATGTCCAGTTTTTTGCTTTCTTGTTAATGTCATTAGTTTGACCTGTTTTAAGTTCCTATTGGTTTATTAGTAGCAGTCATTCCATCAAGGCCTGTGGTACCCTTCTAATACTGTTGCAAAAAAGGACAATAATAATCTTTCTCACCAGTTGTCATCTCAGTTGTTAACCCCTTTACTTAACTTTCATCAGGAGTGATGGCGTGATAGGGGATGAGTGGAATTCTATTTTATAATGGTGTCTGTTTCTCTACCTTTCAGGTAGAGAAATCAGTAAAGCAGTATAGAAAAGTCAGCAACCATGGTAACCGTCTTCTCTAAGAATCCAAATGCTTAGTGTTATCCTGCAAAACATTCTTCTGAGTGATAGTGTTCTCCAAAAGCATAACTTAAACTTACTTGAAGTGTTTTTTATGTGGATGGTAGCATTGATTACAAATGCTCTATGTGTAATAGAAACAATGCAGTCCTCAGAGTTTATCATGTTATTATTACCATTTTAGTTTGGTTAAATCCTAATTTATTTGAAAAGAGTTGAAAGTATTGTCAGTTTATTTGGACATGACCCACTTGGCTAAAGAACCCCTGACAGAACCCCACCTCACTTTCATAAAGAATGAGCCATGGAGCTGCTGCAAGGGTGAAGATGAGCTGGAGTAGGAGGAGTAGTTATATTTATACACAGGAGAGCATAAGTGAATGAAATTAGAATTTGACCTTCTCCCACGGTTCAGTTTTTAAAAAACAAAAGAAAAAAAAGGAAAATGTAAGAAAATTGTAAAATACAGCATCAAAATAATCCAAACCTTTGCACAAGAGTGTATGTACAGACTTGGATTATATTCATATTGCTTCATAGTAAACTGAGGCAATTCATAATATTGAATCTCAATCGGTACTAAAATACTTTAAATTACACTGTTAGTGACGTGTGTTTATTCTATTTGTAATAGATGTTACTGTGGTAACCCCTTTGTGAATGAGTTTTCACTTTTGTAAACAAACAAATGCGTACTGTAAATGGCCAACATTCAGCAAATGCAGCCTTTCCTTTTGTAGTTGTATATCTTGCCTGTTTTGTTACATACTAATACTGTCAAACTACATGAAAAACAATTGCCAACAAACAAGATAGAGGAATGAGGAATGAAGGGCCCAATAAACACAGATGTCCACATCACAGGCACCCTGATAGTTTTGTTTCCTGAAATACTCTTCCAATTCCAAAGTAAATACATGAAAAAACAAAGGAAAATTCAAACCAAATCTGTATGCCTCTGACCCTTTGTTTATCTTCATACTGTTTCCTGGGAAATAAAATATACTGCATATACAGTACCTGTATATATAAAAGATAGCAGCGTTTATCAGTGGTGTTTTATGCTACACTGAGGTAATATTTTTCAGTGAAGATTTCCATCACCTTTCATCCTTCAAAACCTGTTCCAGCCTATGATGGAATAAGACCCCCCACCGTACCAACAGCAGATTAAAATCTAAACTCAGTATTTCTTTGTTTCATTTCTGCACTGATACCACATACCTTTGTGCAGCATGTGGCAGGCTTTTACTGTTTGTAATGAGGTTTGAATCACTTAATATGATTAGACTGCAATATAAACCAATCTCTACCCATTAAGTAGTCTCAGTATGCACTATACAACAATTAATAGTATAGTATTTTATTCTATGCATTATAGGTTGAACAGTTATAAAGTAGGAGCATTCTTATTTCATTTAATTGTCTTAAAAAGAGATGGCTAGTTGATAAACAACTTCCATATGCTGTTTATTTACAAGCATGTACAGTATACAGCAGATGCATATATAAATATATACATAAACATATACAGAGAAACAGAATGGTGTCACACCAGGTTTGTAAATGCTGATGTCGAAATTATTTAAATTATTAACTTCCTATTCTTGTGTAGCAAATTGTTCTGTGACTAGATTTTTTGGTTTTAAAATCCTTAAATGAAATGATGAGTCATAGTAGTCTGGGATTACTGTCGTTACAATCAAAGTGTTGACGGACTTAAACTGTGTGGTCTCCTTTCATCCTCTGAAGACAACCAGTGAAATGGACAGTCATGCCTCTCTGGTTATTGTCCAGTTGTCAGGTTGTAAGGCTTGAGAGACAAGTACGATAGCTGTGTCAGATAATTTGCAGTTCTGGTTTTTTCCTAATTTCTAAAAGCATTTCGTACGGAGTTGTGAGTTCAAGTCCTTGCAAAAGTGATGAATACATTTTTAAGGACAGAAACCATGGCCTGCTTAAGATATTTATAATCTAAATTATTTTTCCGATAATCAATGTGCCTCGTTCATTTAAATAATTTTTAAAAGACCACTCAGGAAAAGCAGTTCAATGAAGGAACTGAGAAATGCCAAGACTTGCCTAGTACATGATCATTCGCAAGATCAATAGGCTGCAGTTTCATTATGTTTCCTGACAAACACTGCCATTTTATGGCCCTAAGCTTAACTTATCTTTGCAGTGTCGATTTGCTTTGTGGGAGAAATGGCTGAATGTATCCTCAGCCTCCAGAGGAAAAATACCTTTACAAAAGAAGTGGAGGGGGAGCAAAGAAATCCATAAAAACCTTTGTGTCTTAAGAGAGCAGTGCATAGAAAGAACCTTATTGAGACTGACAAGGAGGACCTATCACTCTACACTATGAAATACAGCAATGTTTCAATACAATGTCTGAGTGAAGAATGCGTTTCACTAAAATAATAGTTGAATATGTGGCCTGAACAGCATTTCTACACACTTCATTTTTAAAATCTGATAATGCAAAACAAACTAGTCCAGAATGATCAAAGCACATTAGAATTAAAAAATAAGTTATTATTCTTAATTATTATTCTCAGAAGCTCACGTATTCCTGAAAATGTTACATTCGTTTTAGTTTGTAACATTAAAAATATTGACATATCATATTTGCTAAAGTCAGTATGTGCAAATTGAATATGAAGTTGCCTTCAAGACCTGGGACCTAGAACACAAACACTTGTTCCTTTGTAAAATATCATTCATAGTGCAGCCAAGAGACCAATTACTGTGTTAGACAACGTGAAATTATTAAGAGAAGGAAAATGCTTCTATCTCATTTAAATAAACACAGGTTTTATCCTCATGTACACTGTCTCTCTTTTAGGCTCATGAGTTGTATGAAACAAATAAGAATTAACCCATTATCTACAAGTATTCTAGGAACAAACGTTAACCAAATTTAAAAATACATATTATTCTTTCTTCACATACTGTATAAATGAAGACTTTGGAATACAATGAATTCCAACTTTATGAAAAACACAATTTAAAATAAATTATACCATAGTAGGTCCTTAAAACTTCAGCAAACATGTTTCAGAAACAGAAAATCAGTGATACGGCAGGTAAAAGTCATTACTCAGTGGACATTTTCAAATACCAGACTAAAATGTCAGGTTAGTCGTGTCTGGTACAAGAGTAAAGGCCTATCAAAAGGTCATTCCTTAATATAAATACCAGACTACATCTTCCTTTAGAAAACTATTCTGCATCTCAAAGAAAAGGTTTAAATGTCACTTTTGTATATTTGAAAAAAAAACTATTAATATGGTTTAGATATATAGCATGTTTGAAAAAAAGTTTACAAGCAACAGAATTAAGATAAAAAACATTTTTGTTCTTTTGATCATTCATGTTATACCATCATAATTGATTGATGTATTTGAGGACTTCAAACCCAAAAGCACCAAATGCAAATGGCCAAAATATAGCAAAGCATGGTGGTGTGATGGATATCACATCTACAGGGTCCTGGGCTATCATCAGGTGCTCTGTCTTCGTCCTCCTTCCAAAGACACACAGGTTAGGTTTGATTGGCTATTCTAAACTGTCTGTCTAAACCTTTTTGCTTTCTGTTTTATTTTTCAACAAATGAACCTGTTGGGCAAAATGATATCATTTCATTCATGGTCTTTCTGATGCTCTCTGATACAGAAAAGTATAGTACAAATTACTTTACAATAGTCCCCAAGACTTAAATGTTATTTTTTTAACTACATTGATTTGATTATGTACCTACTGTACAAAAGGCTCCTTAAACATTCCCAACTTTCTCTTTTCCATCTAGTCCTTCACTTCTTTTCACACAGTTAAAGCAAACTTGAAAATTTATGTATTTTCCACTGTTTTCATTTCTTTTTTGGCCAGCTTTTATAAATCAAATAAACAGGCTTCGATCCCAGAAATTTTCTTAAATCTTGCAGGCCCCTATGGGTTAGCTGTCCTTTTTTCACTATATTAAACTAGCCCAGATGCTGATATTATATGATTTGATTAACTTAGCTCCAGATATTTAATTCAATAAAGAATTCCAAGAATAAAATAGGGCTACCTATATCTTCTTGTATCTTATTGTGCTCTATATATGAGGACCCACAATTCAAAAGTCATGTTCTTGTGTCATTGAGATATATACTGAAAATAAAACAATAGATTCTACTGCTTCCAGTACTCAGTTTTTGCTTTGTTAATATCTCAGTATATAGAGAAGGAACACCTTTGAGAGTTGTGGTTTTTGGGGTTTTTTAAGTGCAAACAGTCATTATGAATTATAGAAATGTAAATGGTAATTAACTCTGGTCAGTTCACAGTGCTAGAAAACAGAATGAGAAGCAGATTCTAATTTGGTTTATGTATTATTCAAAGTTAGATTTAGCAGACATGTCATACTGCTTTTCCCTTAGTAGGGTGATATAACTGACTTAGAGCAGTGACATATTTCTAAATATTTATTTTTTAAATAATTCTCAGTCTGAATTCTAAAAAAATTAAACTCATGAGTCATGATTTCTTGTACAGCTGTAAAGCAGCTATATTTACTGTACCTTGGGGGCTTCCAAAAACATACAGTAAATTTAAAAAAAAGACTTTCTAACATTCCCTGGGAGACACAAAACTAAGATCTGTTGTAAAAAAATAATAGCTTTGTTAACAATGCAGCTCTCCCAGGAGAAGACAAGGCAGATTTTGTGCCAATTCTCTTTTAATTTGAGGCACTTAGTGAAAAGTAAAAAGAAAATCAGATTTTCTCCAAAAAATAATAATAAATTGTTATGCGTAGAGGGGAAAGGTGCTTCGAATAATCATAGTTTTATAATTTGTATTTCATTTTCAGAGTTAGAATCCCAATATGAAAAACAAGTTATCAAATTAATTATTAGAATATAAATGTTTTAGTTTAAAGATGCATCACATATTAATACAGAATGCAAATGTCTATTTCAGAAATCTCTATTTTTTAAATATAAGTTTTATTTTCTTGGTGGCATTACTGTATGTTCTAGCCAAAGACATGTTGGCAGTATGTTCAATTAGGACCAACTCTATTGGAACTGTGACATCCCCATGTAACACAATGAGGCCATTTAGAATAATGACCTTCGGTTACTCTACCATGGGAATTGAGGCTCTCAAGATGTACTTTGCTGTAAAATATTTTGAAACATCGTACATCATATCACGTAGGAAACCCATGTAAACATAAAAAAATGGAAAGATACAGCACAGGGACATAAGTACAAGGCTAGAAAGGCTAAGTGTGGAAGAGGACCAGTTCAGTGGTATTTAAATACAGTCAAAACTGGTGGATTAGAATGAAATTAAAAATTATGTGGTCTCAAACTTCCTACATGAATAATGAAATCTGCTGCATGATTTGAACTGGTCTGGTATCTTTCAGGGCACAAAGAGCACTATTTCTGCCCATCATTTGTTTCGTGATCTACACAGATGATTCTTGCTTTCTTTTGTTGAAAATGTAAGAAAGAAAATGAAAATTAAATTAATAGTGTCACTGTGCAGGTATGTACTGTAACGTCATTAAGTATGAAGTGGTGTATCATGGTTTCATTGATGTATGCAATTTTCCATAGGAAAACTAATGTCCAAGCATGATTTTGCACAAATGTGGTTGTTGAGTCATACATAACTTTCAGGTATGACAAGTCAGCAATCATTTGGTTCCAATATCATGGTTCTTGTGATAGTAAGAATGCTGTTTTAAAACTAGGATTTCCCAGAGATGTTTTTTAGCTTTTACTGTTTTAAGTAATTGCATATCAGATATATTATTAATGACTTTTCTATGCTTAAGCAGATTTCATGACAGGGTATTGGTTCACACGAGAGAACCACATAACCACTCATTAAATAATTAATTTTGCACTCAACATATTCATGAAGAATTTATTACAAAAGGAAATGCTGTTCCCAAACCTGAGTGCTGTCATTTCATTTAAAATCTTTTCATGGGGAAATTAAATTATATTTTTTTCCTTCTTCACTTTGCCAAAATACATATAGTGTTTACTAGAAAGATTTATTACAACAAACCTCATTGACTTGTATGAACCAAGAGAGAAAGGACTATACCAGCTGCAACAACTTTCTGTCTGATTGTTTGAAAGGAAGATTATGAGGTGAGGCTCATGAGTGGGGGTGTTAGCATTTTAAGTGTCTTTCTCAGCCTCAGAAATGTGAGTAAGACTATTAAATGAGTGGTATCGCTCTGTCAATTGTGATCCATAAATAATAATTTATCATTCTTAGATTTCATATAGATATACCTGTAAAGGTATATAGTGGTGCTTTTTTATTAAATGTACTTTTCTATCTCTTTTATCTTTTCATATTTTAAATGACAGTTCTTTTTTCAGTGAAAGAACTAAACTGCACATATTTTATTTTTTTACACATACATAAAGAAGGAAATCTACATTTGATCAAGGTCAGCTGCTATATTATTTCATATTTTTGAGGAAGTTGTTTCCCTGACCTTTCATACATATACAGTAGATACATACACCATTTTACATTAGACATAGTGTCTTGTTTATACCTGTGATGGTGTGTGTGTGTGTGTGTGTGTGTGTGTGTGTGTGTGATGCTGTGAAGCATATAAAAAAGAAAAAAAAACATCCAAAACAGAAATTTGGCCTTTAGCTAATCACAGAAACCTAAGGAAAACTCCAGTAGTGTTGTAAAATTAAGAATATGGCTTATCTTTAAAAAGAAATTTATTAATTTTGCCAAATGTATTGTTTAAATATTTAAAAATCAACCTCTTATATAAAACAATTAGCTAGTTTTATTTGCAGATATTGTGTACAGTTTGGCATATCATTAATATTAATTATGTTAAAATCTTACCTGTACAAATAGAAACACGAACAACGACCATTGGAAGGTCCTGGAGATGTTCCTTAATCTAACTTATAATAACAAAATACATACTACAAAACCCCACATGAACTGCAGAACAAACCATACATGTTAACATAGCGATCAATTTTACTTTCATGACATTCATTTCCAAGCCTGGTAAAATCTACATGAACATGAATTGATCAAAATATCATTAATCTGTCTTTTAAAAGTAGTCATTGACTCTGAGAAGCAAGTTGTGTTAAAGAATGCCGCAGTTTTGTTACATATATATTATGTATTATAATACTTTTTGAACGTACATTACAGTATGGCTTGAAGTTTCTGTTGACACCAACAGATTGTTAGATATACGACTGTGCAACAGATTTTATAATTCAATAAGTATTGGCCAGGATGTGTTATTATATACGCTAAGGTATTGACTGGGTGTCAGTAAAAATAATACTGATGTCTTTTAAAGATTATTCTGTCTTTTGCAGATAATTTTATTTTTTTCTATCTTTGCTTCTTCGCTCTGGAAGGCCTTTGTCCTAAAATTTCCCATTTTTGATATAACGTCAAACAAATAAAAAATCTATAAGTAATAAATCTTCATTATGACTCTAGGTGGTAAATGAAAGTGTCATACATCTTTATCTGGAATGAGTATTATTTGTTAGATGAAAGCACTAAGCGAGACTCTGTAAGGAAAACAGTAAGAACATTGTTGCCTTCAGATTAATTTTTGACTGTAGCCAATCTAAAGTCTTTTGACACCAAAGGCACCTTCAGTTCTGTAAAAGATTTCTGAGCTGCTCCTAGGAACTAATTATTCTGTATATAAAAAATATACTTAGGGTATTATACAGTATATAACCTCTTTGGAATTTCATATAATGCAAACTCTACTGAATATTATAGTAGGCTCGAATTATTAATATTTTTCTCACTTTTAGAAAGGGACTAAAAAATAATCTTACAATGACAGTAGAGTGAAAGTCCACTTTTCTACATCCATTTCTAAAGGTACAGTATGAGTGACTATATATCATATATATAAATACAATACTGGATAAAGGCCTTCCAATATCTGTCTATATACTGTATATACAGTAGTATTTATTTGGTCTTTGGATATCTTTATTAAAATGAGTTAATCTAATAATTTTATAGGAGATTGTCTTCTTGGTCATTTTAGTCTCTTAGGATTCATGGCAGTATTTTCTTAGTCCAGGTCTTTTTACTATTTGTCCAGCCCACTGCCATCTTAGTCTTTTTATATATTCAATATATGCATTATACTGATTTTACATATTCTAGTTTGTGCTCTTACTGCTTTTTTATGCTTGTCCTTATTAAGAGCATTTGCTTTTCGTTGTCCATGTTTTATAGTTTCACAAGTCCATGTTTACAGAGGTACTGTAGCATACATTAATCAGAAGTCAGATGTTAAAGATAAAAAGACATTTTCCTCTTTTGGTAAATGAGAAATGCTATTATTTTGCCCAGATGCATATAATTGTTGACCTTTTCTAGCTTGGGAATGCTATTTATTTCAACTGCCTTTAGAAGAGCAGATTTATTAAGCAACAGAATTTTTACAACTATCCATCACATGAAAACTATTTTCAACAAATGTGTATACTAGTAGTGGTAACTATTCACAAATATAAAATATGGAAGAATATTTATTTTCTAATGGATGTTCACATTCCACCCACATGCCAATATGGGCAACACTATGAGATTTGTCCAAGGTCTATTTGATAGAATCACTTAATTGATAGCCAGAGGGCAGTATCTCTAAAGTATGTGTCTACAGTATGTATCACTTCATCTGGTTGTTATACAATGTGGAAAAGAATCATGGCAAGATAAATAGAGAGTACAAGTCTTATTCATTGTCTCAGAGGTCAATTCTGAACTTAATTTAAATGTATCCAAAGACTTTCAGCATTTAGTATTTTTTCTATTGCACACATTTTATTCATAGCCCATTGTAAATGTTTTACAAAGAAAAGGAAAACAAGCTCTTTAATAGAATGGTCCATGCTATCTTTGCCAACTGCTCATTAACACCCATTTACTATATAAAGAACTAACATTGTCGCAAGTAATTATTTTTACTTTTCTTCAGAACACTTTTACCTCGGATGCCTGAAGGACAACTTCCTGCCTACAAAATGTCTGAAAATCTAATCATTGATTTTGATGATTGGCTTTGAAACATTGATGATTAAACCACTGGAAATGTCAAAAGTATTAAAATTCGATACCATTTTATGACTGATTTGTTGTTAGAATTGCTGAATAATAGTATAATGATACATATATAAACCTAAGAAAGTATGTTTACTAAATGTGTGCATAATGTTATATTTTTTGGCAATTGCCATACTGTGATCCAATAATATGTGGTAAAAGTATTGCATAATATATTCTTTTGTTAAAAATGTTCATTGAATTCCATGTTATTTCTACTGGGAATTGGCTGGATCATTTACAGCATACTCCATAGGACCAAATAAAAATTCTATAGAGAATGTATTTTATGTGGAATTCCAGCAACATTTGTATATGTGTTGACAATACTTTCCATTCTGTTAGCTTGTTACTGTAAATTTCATATACAGTATGTATTGTATATCATATATATTGGATAAGTGCATATTTTTAATAGATAAGTACAATAAAATAGTAGTACAACTAGTATAGTGGATACAATATAACTACAATACTACAATACAATATACTGTAGACTACAATATAATATAGAATTCAATATTTCAGTAAGGTTGGAAGTACTGTATATTTAAAACAATAGTCCAAACATACAATTATTTAAATTATTAAGCACATAAAATATTTTTATTTTTATAAAGTTTGATATAATTGAGAAAACTTTATATATTCTAAAAGTATACTGAATATTGTGGTATATTGTAGTTACAGTAGAAAAACTACATGTTAAAAAGCCCTGATTTGTGAAGTATTAGCCTTTTCTATTTAGTAGCCTTGAACTTAATTGAAACCAAGAAAAGTTTTGTCTTAATTATTAAAGTGAACCATTTAGAATAATTTCCTTCTACTACCCTGAACCATGTTTGAAGCTAGTGAGTACTCAAAGTCATACATACCTGTATTTGAACAAACAGCTACATATAAAGAGAGTATGTGTTCATTTTGGAACATTACAAAATCAATGGTGTACATTACAAAATCAATGGTGTTGAATCTTACAGGTACATTTTGCAGACTTCTGTTTTATATATTGTGCCACACTTGCATCTAATTTTTACAGTAATTGTGGAAAAACAAGACTTCTTATTCTCATGAAGCAATGTTTGATTACACATTATGACCAGGCATCTGTTCGACCCTGGCTCAGTGGCTATGTGGCTTCGACTGCATTTGAGGTGAAATCATTAGCTTCATTTCATCAAGTGACATTTAAAATCAACATCAGATAAGTGATCAAGATTCATCCAGCTTAAATTTCTGCTTCTTTTTTCCACAATTGAAAAATCAGGCAAAATCTTAAACCAATGTTCTTATTTCATAGACTAAACAATGACAGAAATATCTGATCAATATCAAAGGAAATCCTTTTACAGCTGTTTAAATCTGAAGCCTTACACTGACTTATTACTAATATGCTATTTTTAAAAGAATATAAAATAGCAACATACTGGACTTACTAAACTATTCACATTTCACTTCTTTCATACAGCCCATCACAATTTTGATATCTATTTTTCTTTTGTCTAGCTACAATTACAGTACTTTATTTTCTTTTTGCATCAGCCTGTTAGATTATAAAGGGTAGACATATTGCCATTTGGACAATAACAAACACTTCAGCAGATGGCCAGGGAAGTGTAATGCAGACCATCATGTTCTTCTTGAAACTAATCACTGTACATATAATTGAAGGAACGGTCAAGTGCCATGTGATACACCTGCTGAGTTCTCACCATCCTTGCACGTGCACCTTTCATCTTCCTCGTTTTGTCTGTTTACCTATTTGTTTAAAACTAACTGGTTTACAGAACCAGCTCTGGCCTGTTTGTCCTGTGCAACTACAACACTGAATTGATCCATTGAGACTTCACTCCTAGGTACATTAGGCCCAATGAGGTAAAGAGCTGTTGTTATTTGATGCCCTAGCCTGAAAGGCGCCATGTGAACACTAGCAAAGCTCTGCTCTGTCAGCAACATCACTGGACCGTGAACACTGACAGAAAGCTATGGAATGCTGGCAGTGTCCGAATTGACTTAGCCCTGCAATGGAAACCCAATACAATGACAAAGGGAGTTTTCAGGGCATGCCTAACTGACTTATCTCCTATCCTTTCTGCTTGCTCTTTTTTTCACCCACATTCTTAGAGATATATAGACTGGGGGAAGCTTTGTCTTTGTTTAAAAAGGCACTAATGCCAAATACTATTATTCTAGTTTTCTTTTATTCTTTCTTTTTTAACACCTTTCCATGTTTACAAAACAACTGTGTTATCAGGGCTTCCCCTATCAGCAAACAGTCTGTGGTGTCTCTGTGATAAAATAACAATAGTGGTAAAATTAGTCTGCTTATATAATTTACTAGTAGTTTAAGCAGAACAATATGCATTAGATTGCTGTATTAGACACCTTCGTTTTTTTAGGGGCTGCTAATAAATATTGTGAATGTCCCTGAGTCTTTTGAGCATGTATTTAATTTCTGTTTTTCAAGATAAAGCACATTACAATTCTGTCCCATTTTCACTCAGATTTAATGGGAATCACAAGACTGATCTGCTATCATTAAATACATTATTTTCTTTTTTAATTTTTGGGGCAGCATGTGCATATATAGAAAATCATTAAGTTTACAGACTTGCATAGGTTTTTGTTTTGCAATGTAGTCAAAATACTACAATGTGACTGATGATTTTCAAAAAGTAAAAATCAGAAAGTAAACTTACTTTTCATAAAGGGAATAGTTTACCAGTAGAGAACTACAGCACAGCATGTTTGCTTTTTGTTTCTTCTCCTGGCTGTTTTATTTCAAGATATTTGTATTTCTGAGTACATGTATGCTAGATATCCAAAACATAAAGACAAAAATGTCTTTTTGCATGAGCATGTATACAATTCAGCAAAAAGAAAAAGTTTTGGTAACAATAATTGGTTCTGAAGTCTCTTTTGCTTAAAAAATCTCATACTTAGTTTTGGGCTTAGAAACTTTTAGTAAACATGCCAAACTAATCTAACTTCATATTCTCGCTGATGTTTTAAAACCATTTTCATAAAAATCTTTCTTAGAGGAATCTTTTATAACATTCTAAATCTTAAGCATGGCTTTTATTAACATTTCTTTAATAATCTACTCCCCTAAAATATGTATAATTTGGATAAAAAATTAGATATAAATGAGAAATGTCATCCAGATGGTGAAATCACCCTTAAAAAACTTTTCACAGGATCTAAGAAATGTTTGAAAAAAGCTCACCAGGGGTCCTATAGGGCATTGTGGGTCTATACCTTTTCAGATCCCCAGATTTTTTTTTCTTTGAATCTATGTACCAAGGTTAAAAGCTTGTGATGCCTTTAACCTGATTTTGCATGGCTTTTCCCTGCATCTTTCAGCCATTGTCTGGCAGCCAAGAAAAAAACTAACTGCTGGGCAGCTCTGACTTGATGAAATGTCAAATGATTTACTTTAAAAAAAAAGAAATGACCTTTTGTGTTTTACAAAGTCTGTAAAAGAGAAACTGAAAGATGTAGCTTCAGTAAGCAATTCTAGGCGTTCCTTATATTTGTCCAGATCTGACCCCTCATTTTTTTCTCAAACTGGTTCAAACCCTACATAATGTCCTTTTGCAAAGGGTAACATACCTTGTGAAGCAAGTCTTCTAGCTTGCAAAAAGCTCAGGTATAGTATATACTGTATAGATGGATATTGGTGCTTAATACTATTGCCCATTAATTTTGTACTAGTTAAAACTTTTAAATAGTATTTCAGATGTACTCTAGAGGATTCCATGATGCATAGACGCCTGTTACAACTGTTCTTCCAGAATGTTGTGGTGCATCATTTCTGAGAGCTAGTTCACATTTAATCTTACCTAGCCATCAATCAATTAATACCTAATTATAGTTAATTCAGGAAATAAATTAGTCCCCTAATAACTCTGTAATTATACATTAGTTAATGCAGTTAAACTGCTTGTTATCATTAGATAAATATATTGCAGTTAAATACATTTAAATTGTTACCTTAAGGCTGTAGCATTGACATTTGAACCTGGACAGAGGTAAATATTGGAAATTTTAGGCCAGGTACAAAATTAAGTAAGACCACCCCATTTATTATTTTCAAATGACTACTGACAAACACCTATGCACTTTGTGGTCTAGAACTGAAAAAAAAAAGAAATTTCGGACAGAATTATTAGCTCTTTATGTCTGTGTTGTGGTCGGTGACCAACATTTACTTTAATTTTGTACCTCACAGCTTTTGTGTTTGCTGCTGCAGAACAGTTAAATTAAAAAAAAATAAGGACCAATAAAGGTAGTAAAAGAGAAAAAAACATTTTAATTACACTGCATGCATTCTAATGTAAGTCACATGATTGTAGCTCTCTTTTCTGAAAAGCACCCTTTTTACTTAGATCTGGACAGCTACTTCAGTGTAACGTTGGCAGTAGAATATCTAAATAAGGCGTTCCCATTTCCACATGTTCTTGAATTCAGCAGGTTTTCTATGGCCTCCTGATATCATCAACATAGATCATCAAAAAGCCAGAAGTAAGAGATAAATTGTCCCATTTAAACTTTAATTAGATCAATTCCAACCTTTTCCCAGGTGCAGAGCCATTTATAGCTTAAAGAGAACCTGCTGAATTCGAGGACCAGAATCAGGTGATTTAAATAATACTATCTTCACACAGTGACTTTAAAAGTTTACTTTAGAAAGTCTTTGCTGTATGATTGATTTAAAACTAAAAGTAAGAAAATCAGTCTCATTGAGATATTCGGAGTTATAAAAGGTAGGAAATAGGTAGGAAAAATCTTTGATTTTGGTCCCTCCCACAGGAAATTTTTTTTCTAGGGCACACATCATTTTTCACCATTGAGATACTTAAAATACATTTGGTAAATATTAATTACACAATATAAAAAGATAAGAGTAGCAGTGTTCTAACACATAATCTGTTCAGTTGTGCTGCCAATATGCTATCAACAAGAATCGTAGCAACAAAGAAAGAAAGTTAAAGCAGGATCCAGGATTTGGAATAACACAAAGGGTAAAGTAAAAGCTATTGCATGGTATTGATTCAAGGCATTATGAGATTTTTTTTGTTTCAAATACTTTGGAAATGATTTAATTGTGAAGTCAGCATCAAAGTAGGTCGGGGAAATGAACTCATTGCCAATTATGGAGATACATAACAAAGTTGCTGCATCAAGGGAAACACAAGCAAATGACATAAATCTTGGAAGTTAACAATCACACCAAATAAGACAATCTCCTGAAAAATCAGAAAAATGTAAAACAGAAAGTTCATTAAATATGAGAAAAATGAAGGGGTAGGTGTAAGGATAAGAAGGGTTTTAAAGTAGAAACTGGCTTTGTACCTTAATTTAACTCTTCAACTATTGTGTTGTGTATAGTAACATACAGTATAGATATGAAGCCTGCACATTGAATGTAACAACAAATGATAGAGGAACTACAGATAACGCAACCAATCATGGGAAGATGCTCAAGATAAAAAGTAGAAGCAAAAAAAAAAAACAAGAAACCAAACACTCTTCATCACATGTGCAAGTAAAGAGGATAAAATAGCCAAGGGCCACCCACAAAGCAGAAAGAACAGATCACCACTGGTCTAGGTCCCAACATGCCAAAAATAACCATGTGAAAGGCCTCTGAAATCACAAGATTGTTGGTAAGTTTGTGGATTTTAGCCAAGTAGAGACGTTCATGGAATAATCTTGAGGAGGCCTTAATCAAGCACTGAATAGATAAGAGCCTATTGATGATCATGATTTTTTTTTAAATCATAACAAGCACACTGTCATCAGTGAATGTGTAAATTTGTTATATATTGCTACAAAAATTAAAAACATTTAAAATAATAATGTCAACCTTTGTGATTGAAAGCAGCATTCCAAAATAAGTACTTACCTTTAAATACTAAATTTCTTAGCAATAGAAAGTGCAGATGCCTCAGATATCATGCATTGTTGTACTTTCTTCATTCAATTCTTTTTTCTTTTTTGTGCAAACAAATTACAAAACAAATTATGTTAATACCAAGGAACACCTGACAGTGAGTCAATTTTGATTGGTAAATATGACGGATTAGTTAATACTACTCTTCATACTGATTGCTCATACATAGTTTACCTTCCGTTGCTGTAATCAGGTTTTTGAATATTCTGATCAGTCCAATACAAAAGATTACCAAATGACAAACTTGATTTCTTCCCAGTCTATCTGAACTATTTAAGTGATACTCAGTCATCATAACAGCAGGGAACACTGGTGCTGGCTTAGAGTACATTATTAATGCTTAATGTAACATTCACAAATTGTATATTCTGACCTTGTCTAAGATGTTTAAGACTTTGTCACAGCAATGGGTGTTACAGTACCTTAAAAAATGTATTCTTCCAGTTCCAAATGTAATAATACTTAGTACCTCATACAACTGTTCATTTCCATTTACAAACAAGTACTATGCCCATTTGTTTTCTAATGAAGCAAAAAACAAGAGACACCTCATTACCCCAGGTTCCACTTTAAAGCCAAGGCTGAAGATGTTACAAAGATAATGAAAGTATAGAGCCATATAGTATTTAGTTTACTCAGTTTGTTTATGTGGAAAAGTTTTACACTGCTCTTGTAGTTATTGAATGATAACTATCAAAATGCAAAAACCAAAGATCATGATCATTAGGTTGTAGGCTTACAGGGTATGTGCCTTACTGGGTGGTCGAAAGAAAAGCTTTGAGGGAAGATAGTAGCACTAATTAATTAATACAGTTTTCATGGTGTAGATTTATTGTGCTCGATAGTACTGCATATAAGGATGTTAAGAATAGGTAGCTTAACACAGTAGATGCAGATTTCTTGGCTGTATTTGTATAATAGGTAATTGTAAAAGAATAATCAAGTTTCATGAATTATAAAATATATATTAGTATATTTAATGACTACATTAATACAAAATAAACAAAAAAACACCATTCACATTAAGATTACCATTGACTACTTTGTCTTGTACTGAAACAAAGTCTTGACTATTAAAAGCTTTGAATATCAGTTCTAGCCATGAAAATAAAGATGAAAAATTACAGAAATTACCATTGAACCTCAGTCTGAAGAGCAAAAAAACTCTTATCACAAAATTGAAAATGAAACTAGATTATAGGCTAAGAGCATGAATAGATTATGTTGCATTAAGATGTAAGTACACTCTTCCAAGAAAGCATCTGCCATAGTACTTATACAGTATGTATTTTTATAGCCAAATGGCTTGCGTTTGAAATTTTCTTGATTAATTGATAATGCTGTTATCAGTAATAATAATAGAATAATGAGGATAAGAAATCACATAGTAACATCTAGCTTACTTTATCAATTAACAGAACCATTTTCTATATAATCAGTTGGAAAAAAAACTGTTTTAGTAAGTAGAATAGGTTAGAAACAGCTACAGCATTAGGTTTTCTTCTTTTAAAAATGTATTTATTGATCCCTAGACCAGTATAAATTGCATTCAGATGTATGAAGCCCCAAAACAATATTTACAGCTTTTTTAAGAAAAAAAAACATCTGTATTTTCCATTCATCCATTATTAGAATGCTGCTTATTTATGGAAAGGGTCACTAAACCCCAGAACCTCTCACAAGCATAGGGTTCAAGGCAGGATATCACCCTGGACAGGATGCCAGTCCATTGCAAGGCAAGAACACACAAGCACAAACACAGAGGCACAATAAAGAGACTCCAATTAACTTAGCATGCTTTAGGAAGTAAGCAGGAAAACAGAGTACCTCACAAGAAAATGGGGAACATATGGAAACTCCACACAGAAGGTACCTCAGTCTGGAGTCAAACTCAAATCAGAAAGAGTTAGGAGGCGGCAACGTTAACCACCATGCTGCCTCATTATTTTGTTAATAAGGTCTCAAAAACTGTGTTATTGGAGATAAAAACTAAAAATAACATTGAGTTGCATTAAATATTATTTTATTTAGGAGTTCCTGCTGATTTTGTACAAATATCGACAGCTGGCTCAAAACTGTTATCTATCAATATGTTTCAGATGAGCTCTGAAGCCAGCCCAGGGTGCCTGTGCTCTAATGTTCAATGCTGTGACTAAGCCTTTCACCTGCAGTTTCTTTTGATTTCATGGAAGAGCAGACATTAAAGACTCAAGACAGCCGGCTTAGACCCCCTCAACCAGAATAAAAAGCACAGTTAGGCTGCTTAACCCTACAAACACTTTTCTAATATATACACCAGACGTGGGTGTTATCAGATTTCAAATCCCTTTATGCGACCATTTCAAACTGAGTGTTTCTCCATGCTTTTAAAAATGATGTGTGAAAAAGACTTGAAACAGGCCTTACTCAATACATCAGGATTGTGTGGGGGCCTATTGTAACATATTGCATATAAACTTTACTTCCCTTCCTTATCCCCCAAGGTGGTTCTCCTTTACAGGATATTTCCAAAACATTCAGATAAATTTAAGCAATCTGTTCCTTCAAAGAACTGCTAGGTGAATATGAAAGCTGCCTTACGAATTGATAGAAAACTCCCCTGTGTTACAACAGCACAAAGGGTATCTGGAGATGATTAATGTGATTTATTTTCTCCCCACCTGCAATGTTAAAAGAAAATAATTTGTAGGAAATGATTGCCAATGAAGGCAACAGTGTTACCATCAGGATCTGTTTCTGAAAATGACTGCTCTACATGAGTGTAATTCCAGGCAAAATATTTATTTTAACTTGAAGTTCATCTTTTTTTAGTGTGTAACAGTTAACTCATTTCTGTGTTATGAATGTAAATACTGGGGAGTCTTGGTACATGATTTAAATGAGCCTTGCATAAGACAATCATTTCGAATGGAAGAGCCATCAAGAAAGGAAATTAATGGGCTGCCAGCCAAAGTCAGTCACACCCGAAGTTCTGTCATATTTTCACTCCCAGAATGTCTGCCTGTAAAAGAGATGACAGGATAATTGCTCCATGCCCTAGCTTCCACCTACCTATTGCACACTTTTATGGTAAAAAAGTATTGCAAGTATTTATTGCACCGTAAACATTTAGAAAGGAAAGTGGTGAGGCTGATTTGACTTCTATTCTTTAGTTGATCTCACTAACAATTAGTGATTTTATGGATATGACAATGTAACAAGAGCTCCACATGGCATTCTGACATTAATAACAAGTACCAAATTAACAAAGACAGGTGTTAGGACCCAACATGTACTGGGTCTATTTTAAGCTGCTACTTTCTGCTGTCTTTTATTGTATGCGTAGTGATTACCATTCTAAGGACAAATCAAGTTTTCATATAAGATGATATTTTTAGCTGAACATTATATTAGACATCTACATACTCTAATGTAGATATATTTTATATATAGCCCATTTTTCATTTATGAAAAAATGGAGACAATATGTAAAACAATGTCGTTAAATAATAATAAAAAGATAGCTTCCCCACAAAGCCTTCAGACAGTTTTGGAATTAAATCCGCACTTATGCAAAACTTTTAACTTTTAGACAACTAAAAATTGACTGCATGTTACCACAAATGTGCACCCACAACCCACATGAATAAAATTCCAAAACTTAAATTAACTTTGGGTGTTTATCAAATTTATATACTATGAGAAACATACAGTAAATCTTTGCTAAGACATATCCAAGGTGTCTGCTTTCCAATAAAATGTGACACTCCCTCCTTCCCTCTAATCATAAATTTAAAAGGCTTTTGCTGCGTGGCATGCAATCCTTCAGTGAAATTATCAAGGGAAAAATACCTCTAGAGTAAGTAATTGAGCATAAGACATTAAAATGACCATAAAATGAAGTTTCTGTCCAGTTGTTTAGAAAGCAATAATTGAATGACCGTGAAAGCTTTGGTAAACATACAGTAAATGTATCATATATCAGTTTGGCTCATAGTCACACGACATGCTGAAACTAAGCCTAACTTAAGTCAGTTGTTTGCCAGCATAATGGCCATGACAAGCAAGAAACAACCAAAGGTGATTGGACACAAATAGCATCTTACTGACACCAACCTAAAGAAACTTTCAAGAGATTGCTAATGCTGCCAGTCAGAAAGGAGATGAAGTGTAGACTTGTTCAGCTGAGATCTGGATTACTCAAACAATGAATAGCACAATTCATTGGAACAGCATTAAGCTGACAAAATGAATTATAATGATAGAAGCATTAATTCAGGCTATTGCCCCCAGTGTGTTTTCCCATCAATAACCTGAAGAAGGTATACAGCTTCAAGGCAACAGTACACAGTAAGTGTAGTTTCTAAGATAATTTTACCTGTGACATAAGTACTGTATAATTCATTGTTATGATTCCTTCACTATAAAATCTCCCTATTTTATTGCTACTTATTTTCTATAATGAAGCAATTAAAAAACAATAAAAGTAAAGACTTAGTATTTAATGTTGCAACGGCACAGGATTATCCCCCTCGAATGAACTTCTACAAATCATTTTTCAGATTGAAACCAAGCAGTTTCATTTTATGAATTTCAAAATTAATTGCAAAGATGCAACTGCAAAATATTTTCAACCAAAGATTGCACTTGCTACTTTGTTTGAGAACAAGGAGGTTTGCCGAGTACCATTAATTTGGCAGCTAAGCAGGTTGATGTTCTGAGCATACTTGATTTTAAAAACACAAAACAATCTAGATTCAGGGAATCAATGGTTTTAATGATAGCAGGACATGAAAAGTATGCTATGTTAAATGGATGTGTGTATAGAAATGTACTAGTGATCTACAAAAGGGGATTCTACTTCATACTTTAAGCAAATGGTAGAACAAGTAAATGCATTGTGTGATGTCTTAACCAAACAGCAGAGACAGTCAGACAACAAGAAGGTACCTGTTTTATTTGAATATGGAATTTTACTTTTATTAGGCCAGCTGGAATGTTGAAAAGAATCTTTAATTATAAGCTGGGTTTATGAATATAACTGTTTCAAATTACTGTGCACAAGTACAGATCATCAAGTACGGACCACAAAAATATTTTGCAATCTGATAGTACACCTAATATCACAGGAAGGATTTGGGGAAAAGAAAGCATGTGTGTGGGGGGGAAAACCTCATGAGAAGTTTTTCCAGTCTATATTGTAAATAAAGTTCATGCTGCAGGAATTAAATGTTGAATTACCTGTAGTTTAAATTAGCATGGGAGAAAATGGCAATTAGTCCTTATATTTTTCAGTTCACTAATCCTATCCTTTTTTTTAGTTTACTTTACACAACTACTGGAGATCTTTTTGCTGTTCTTTCTCGTGTTGTCATTCTGAATGTTGTCCTGTGTGCTCTCTTTCTTTTAAAGATTGAGAATGCTTGATTTTCTGTGAAATATCATTCTACATATGAAGGTCATCACCAACATTACGAATTAATCAAGCAATTTTAAGTGCACAGAAGATTTAATAATGTTTCAGGCCAAAGTTGGTCAAACTCAGTAATTCTGAAGTAGTAGCAAAACTTTTGGTCTCTGTTTTAAAGCATAACCTTGTTAAGTAACCTCTGACAGCTGCACCATGAATGCTGGAACATTTTAAGTGGTTTAAAAGCTAAAAAACAGAAGTGTCTTTCTCTGTGGACCCTTCAGGTTCTTATTAAAGAGGTGTGACTGCATTTCTCATTATAACATCAGTTATGTATGACTGGCGACTGCCAAGCAATTGTATCACATTCAAGGCTTTAAGCTCTAGTAATTCTTTAGGTTATTGGATTTTTCCCCCTTCAAATTCAGTGGCACTTACACATGCTGAATCAACGTACACCTTCATGGTATAATAGGAAAATATTATTTTCTTGAGAACTCTATATATTAGCTCTTCAAGCAAGGTCATACTAGGCTTTTTTTCTTTTCACATGATATAGTTTTTCTTGCTTCAACCAAATGTAGGCTTCCTCTCCTGCCCAGTAACTTTGAGGTTGTTTGCTGGTTTACTCCTCCCATAAAATAAAGGTGATATTCCAATATCAAATGGTTTATGGAGAAATACTGGGTAAAAATGTATTTTGTAATAATATTTTGTAATACACTCCTTGTTTGTTTTCAAATATGGAGAGGATTTAAAACAGTCATTTGGTTAGAGCAGATTGCTCTACATTACTTTATGGTAGCTATTAATGTAGATCTTGTGCACAATGTAATAGTACTGTAAAATGTGATTCTTTTAAACATATTCATACAGGTCAAATTAATTGTTTGATGGGAATTATCTCATGTACCTCATAGAGTGGAACCTATATGGTTGCTTGTACATGTGGAAAAGGATTTACTGGTTAAACTAAAAGAAAACTCAAGCAAAAAATACAGAATGCAAAAACCATTGTTCTATACGTGCTTACTTTGTATGATTTTTGGGAATCATGCAATTTCCTTAGATATGAGAGGTGGTGGTTTTTCTTGATATAGAACATGTCCACATCTCTAGGAGAGGTGGTAATAATAATATAATTTCGAAGAGGGAGGCCTTTTCCTCTGAATACTTTAACACCTCATGGATTAAACATAGAACTAGATTTTAAGCCTTTTCTGTAAATAATAAAAAAAAATATTTTTTAATTTTGCATTTTAAAAGATCTGCTTATTTCTAATGTCAATGTAAACTTTTCTATAAATATATTTTAGAACAATGTGAATAAATTAGGCTCATTGGTTTGTTCAGTAAAGACGTGCATTTACTTGTAATTTTTCATGCACAGGTCTTAATGGGGTAATTGAAACATATTTATGGCCAGATGGATTAATTTATTTCTTGATTGCTTGTTTAAAAAAAAAGGCTTCCTCTCACATGGAATGCTTGCAATTAAAGAATGTTTGTTTATATAAGATCTTTGTCTAGCCAAATGTGTATGTCCTGATAAAGACTTGTGCATGCTGAAACACTGACAAGTTCTAATAAATACACTTTTGAATAAGACAGTGTGCTTCCAGCTGATCTTATTGCTTTTAAAATTATAATACCTTAATAGAGAGTATATATATAAAATAAATTTGTTTCCAATACAGATCTGCTTCTAAGGAATTTTTGGAAGTATTTGGGCTATAAACAATAAAATAAGGAAGCTAAATTAAGATCTAGTAAAGATCCAGTTCTATTAATAAAACTGTATCAAAGGAAAAATGGTCATATTGACATATCTGCAGAGGAGACTGAATTTATTTTTTTTTTATTTTTTTGTGCACAGTGCTGATAACTTACGGCCAAAAATGTGGTAAGTCCTAATATGGAAGAAAGCTCACCACAGGCCCTGCAATGCCCAAAATAATAAATGCCATGTAGTCATTCCAAGCATTTAGCTTTGCAAGTACATTATTTATCTACAGAATGGCAAATTTAGCTCTTTTGTCTTTAACTGTCCTTATTTACCAATGTAACTGTCTTTGGAAGCAGCGATAACGTACAATTGAGATATAGAAAGATAATAAAAGTAGATATACTAACATCTGTACAGCATATACTATGTCTTTTCAGATACATATGATTTTAAACATCTGTATGTCTATATGACTGGAGACCTTTCTAAATAAGACTGTATCACAGTTGTCCATCATATTCTGTTATTTTGCTTCAGACACCAACATATCAAAACAAAAAATGTAACATTTCAAACGCATGGGATATGTTTCCATTACCTGATTGCAAATGATGTTTCCTTTGAGGCTTATTGTGTGTAACCAGACATGCAGAGAAAAAAGTCAAGCAAATGTAATTACACAACTATTTCAGTTGGCAGTAAGTAGCAAAGCAAAAACAGTGCACCCTTTTGTTCTCTGCATTTGAAGAGTTAACTATTGGAACAAGATGCTGCATGAAGTGATAATATCCAACATGCTGCCAAAACCCCATAGATATTGGAGCTTCTGGGAAGAAAGCCATTTCTAAACAAATTAATGCCTGGTAAGTTTTTTGGGGTAATTTTCTACAACTCCCCACCCACCATCGCATATATCCAGAGTAAGGCACTTTGAAACTAAATAGAAATCTGACTAGATCAAAAGGAACAAGTACCTGAAGCACTTTGTGTGAACACTCTCATGCTTCAGACTACATGTAACTCATTGACTAGTCATAACGTGTTTTCAGAAAACTAAGCACAAAAATGCAAAGAGACTATTGTGAAACAAAAGCAAGAAAGTATGGAGAGATTGTTTTGTAGTCACCACTAAGAAGTATGCATAGTTTTATCAATTATATTGATCTATATACAGATAGACCATTGTGAAATAAATGTTTAGAGAGATATATTTAGATACAGTTATAGATTTTTGGTTCGAAAGGTTGAAAGCACCAAATGCTGCTGGCAACTGGAGTAACAATGGCATTGATAATTTCTGATCTATTGTGATCCTTGGATTGCTCATATAATTTTATTGGATACAGATATCCATCTCATCTCTAAAAGTACTCATAAGATAAGTCATTTATAAGAGTGATGGCAGCCAAATAAGTCTAGGAATGTTGGGCTACCACTGATTATCAGAGGTATTTCACAAAGATTGAGGTGTCCAGTACAGAAACCTAATACACTAAATCTGTACACATATCTCTAAATAAGCAGGACATCCACAGCTTGCTGACCATAACTCAACATGTAAAGAAAACAAATTGGAATGAATGACTTAAGATACAGTAGGTTAAATTTTACAAATGTTATCTCAGCATGAAAGTACAGTGCTTCCTCCCCCTTATCAAAATTCACTGTCTTCGGTGTGTCTTCTTTCACATGCTTGTTTTTTTTAACTATTGTAGAAGTTCCAAAAACATTTTTCTTTTATATGAGATCAAACCTCTTATTCACTCTTCATTAGACTAGTAAAAGACAATTACAGTACATTAACTAAATAGACTTAATTTTCAAAGAAACACATTGATAACTTATAATAACCCACCTGTTCACCAGTTTAAATAGATTTCATATGTAAAATATACCTGCTTTACATAGTGCCTTTAAAAGTTGCATCTCAAAGCGCTTTGCAGTAGGTGTAAACACAATTCTAAGAATGGCAAATTACAGGATAGGCACAAAAGAAACACTGGCAGTTAGAGGTGCAGCACAATGTGCTTGTACATGGTTACTATAAAGAGGAGCAGACATTGTCACTAATTGAAAAAAACTTTTCTGAAAAGAACGTTATTGAGTCTAGATGTAAACACACTCAGGGAAGCTGACTCTCTGATATCCTTTTGGATAAAATTCCAAAACATTGGGGCATAGCAAAAAAAAGACCCTGTCACCCATAAAATGTAAACAAACTTTGATGACATATAGAAGACCAAAAGCAGATGAACAAAGGCTGTGAGATGGGGAGTACAGAGATAATAAGTCAGATAGGTACAGAGATGCTAAGCCATGTACAGTATATCCTTATAGGTTAGTATGAGGATTTTGAAGCTGGCTCAAAACTTGACAGGAAGCCACTGTAAGGACTCCAAGATAGGAGTAATGTGATCACTTGCAACCTGCTCTAGATTCTGACTGCCGGAGTTTGTTCAATTTTTTAGATACCCCAGTGAGTAGTAAATTGCAGTAATCAATTCTAGAAAAGACTAATGTGTTCACCAGCATTTCTGTTACAGTTAAAGACAACACAGAATATAGTCTGGCGACTGAAAAAGGATGTTTTTACATTATCCTGTACATGACAGTCAAAAGTCAAGCCACGATCAAATATCACCAATAACTTCTTCTTTTATGATTGCAATTCAAGCACAGTGCCATCCACAGATAGGGTTACTGCATTGGGTTTACGTAAGTGATGGGAGGGACTGGTAAGTATGACCTCAGACTTCAGTTTCAGTGTCAAATTTAGTATGGACAGAGTCGTGTATCACCAACATAGGATTTTAATATCTGACCAAGTGGAAACATGAAAATCCTGAATAGCAGGGGACCCAGTATCGAGCCCTGGGGAACACCAAATTTAACAAAACCAACTTCAAAACTGAAACCCACAAGAGAAACAAAGTTTCGGAGATCAGTAAAATAAGAGTTGGACCATTTAAGAGTGATGTGAGAAACTCCAAACAGTCTCAAGATGTGAAAGTAAAATTTCATGATTAACAGTGTCAAAAACAGTGTTGGTCTAGAAGAATAAGGATAAATAGAGAACCAGAATCAGGTGCCACAACAAGATTATTAGTAACTTTAACATGGGCAGTTTCCAATAGATAGCAATAAACATATGGATTTGAGTTTGTTTGTGCATTCACTTGGCTTTCAACAATCACTTTGTAGAGAGCTCTGGACATCATCATTAATATTGTCATATTGTCAGAATTATATAGATGATTCATCTGAAGTAACTGTGTGTTTGTTACTTAAAGAAATCTGTAATAGTTGTGCCGGATTAAACCTTATACTTAGTATTAAAAGCTGATAACTTCTGATGCATTTACAGTGGGAATACCTCCTTCTCTGGGTACTTTACAGCCAAAATCTTCAGTAAAGCGCTCACAATAGATTGTTATAAAAATTAAACATTGACTAACCTCAATGCATATATTTTATTCAAACCACCAAGTTTATGCTTTGAGGTGTTGTGTTAAAAGTTAGTGCCATTAAATACTGAAATGTAAAGCATCTACACTACTGTACTTTATAATGTGCATGTGATTATTTTATGTAGGAAAGGAACAAATGTCCAGAACAATTCTGAAGTATTCTGTTCTTTCGGTCTCATTTCCATGATTCATCCATGTTTTTTCAGTCAAGGCTATTCATTATGTTCCAATATTCATCTGGGGGTATTGAGTGTTTTAGTATAATCAAGTGGCTGTGAATCTTTATAAAATAAGACTCCCTGCTGACATCTGTGTCCTTTTCCTCTACTCGTGTTGCCTATTGTCCTTGGCAGGATATGTCGAAAACCTACCTGCTATTGAAACAGAGACTAACTACAGAGGCAATGCACTGCTAAATATTTACACAACAGCTCATGTCTTCAGTTTCAGAACAATGATGTTTATTTTTTTTAATCCAGCTTCCTTAAGCTTGCTTAGGTACAACCTAAATATTAGTAATCCATCATTTTTATTCTTTAATGATATTCAAGAGAATATTTTGAACTATTAATTAAAACTCGAGCATGGCCACAGTATGTTAATACAGTTGATCATCTGGGGTTTGTGAATGTAAGAGCTTTAATCTGTAAGTTCCATATACTGTAACATGTCAGACTTCCCTTTGAACCTGTGAAGACTCTAAAGTACTGATAATGGAGTAAAAGTTCAATGTAAAATTTTGTGCTAATAGAAAACATACATACAGTCCTTTCAAAAGGATCAACTGATGCTGGTCAGACCTGATCTCAAGCCAAAACCATTGTTTACACAGATTGGGTAAATTGTATTGTGTGACACACAACACATTCTTATTGTCAAGATGAAAGCGAAGTTCGTGTCTGTTCTCCACCATACATTATATCTACCCATGCATCTGGTTGTAGTTATGTTTAATTTAAGGTAAATTAGTTTTGCAAGTCTTGTTAAATAAACACTGTGTCATTGTGAGTGTTATAACCTAGGCTTTCATTACTACTAGTGAATGACTATAGGGCAAAATCTGAAAGCAATTTGAGGGCGCACCTAATTTCACTGTTTGTGTTCCTCAAACTAATTAGCGAACTTGTCAAGAAGATTGAATATTACACATACGGTGGGCTAGGGCATGAAGAGATGTCAATGCAATGACCATTTGCTGCCATTATATTCTGGTCACACAGGTTGAACACTTATAGGCCAAGATACAATAGTGAATTGAAAAAAAAAAAGACCAATAGAGCAATACAGACTTCCAAATGAGATTCAATGATCAAAGTGCAAATTGAATATCTGATATTTTAGTACTTGGTACTATATACAGTACATACTCATTTGTCTGATAGTTAGAAAGATTTAGCAAAGCAATGCTGAAAAAGTATGTCATATGCGGTTGTGTGGAATAAATGTTAATGTAAATTGAAAATCATTATTCTGTACTCAGAATAATGTTGAGTTTACAGCAAGGTTGAGTTTACAGCAATGATTGTAACCTAAAACCTAGTGTAAATCAAAATCTTGACTACTAAAACTCTGAAAACACAAAACCGCTGTGTGTAAGCGATATTTATAATGAATGGGGCTATAGGGGAGCATTTGGGAGACAATAAAAATTTAACATTACTTGAATTTACAGTATTTCACTTTCTAAACCAAAGTCACACACAATGAATAAAGGTAATGTATAATTAAAGTAAATCTGAAGTAAGAGTTCTTACAAGAACCTAAGTTATCACATTTCTAGTAATTTATTGTGCTTATATATTAATTATGGAAATGAATATTAATTAGATCTCACCATTACACACCATGTTGAGAGGGGTGAAGCAGGTGAAGTTCAGGAGACACAGACTGCTGTTTCACCATTATCAGTGCTCATCAATGTGACATAGCTGAATTCAACCAGTGAAAAAGATATATTATGTATCTTGAACAATCTTAAAATAAAACCATTGGAGACTTAATAGTATCTTTTTAAGAGAATGTAGGCGTGTTGCTTTAAGAGCAATTATATGTATATGTAATTGCCTAAACTGTGATTAACAATATAAATAGGTTCATATGGGTTGGATTATATTATTACTGTTAAATGACTTTAATTTTAAAACTCATTAAAGTCTTAAAGGAAGGTTCTACACCCTAAAGTAATGTTCTATACTGACATGCTAAATGAGCCGAGCTTTGTCTTGAGTAGAGAAGATTAACAGAGGACCTGATCCGAGTATACAAAATCCTTAAAAGTATTGACAAAATCAACCAAGTGATTTCAGTAAAATGTGAACCACAGGTGACACGTTAAGCCTAAGTGAAGGTGTATTTAAAATAGAGAACAAGAGATGTTGCTTTATGCAAAGGGTTATGGGAGTATCCAACATATTACCCAGCCCTGTTGAATTCAAAACCCTGTTTTTTCTTTCAAGAAATGGCTGGATGCAATCTTCAGATCAAGTAACTACTAAGTACCACACAGATGAGATGGGCCAGTTGCTCAATATTATGACAATTCTGTCAGTTTTAACTTTTTTTTGTGTACATATGACATGTTTTATGTTTTAAGTTTTAGGACTTGACACTGAATCTTCATTCCACAGTTCTCAGTTTGATCCCTTCTGTGCTGTAGTATGAATGCAAAACATTTTGGCTAAAAAACAAACATGGATATGTAGCTTTAAAAGGGAAAACTCAAAAGATCCAGAAAAAAACTAAACACATGGTATCCTAAATATCTTCTTAAATGGAGAAGACAATGGTCTTATTTTGGCAATTCTCAGTAATTTCTACTGGGATAAGACTGTCATTTGGGCAGAACAGAATGTATTGTATTTAAGATTGTAGGGCTTGATTCTTGCAGTGCATGCAATGGTTAATAAAATCCCTTCTAAATTCAACCAAAATCCTTTCCCCAGGTCAGTGTTAGCATTTGTCTGCCTATCCATATCCCAAATTCAATACTGTGTGAAAAAGAACACTTTGAATCAACAGTCTGTTCACAAATGCATGTGCATACATAAGAAGAAATATCTAGCAACATGTTTCACATTATCTTCTACTTATTATGTGCATTTAGTTTATAGGTTTACATTAATAAAGAAGGCCATGGTAACAAAACTCATTTATCAACAACAAGATTAGACAAGTTGAATTAATTTTTGAGTAAATCAGTGGAAGGCATCTGGTATTACAGATTAATTAATTAACATGCTCAGTAACAAGAAAGAATCTATATGTTGCATATTTGTGTTCTGTAGCATTTGTAAAAAAGATCATCTATCCAGTAAAAGACATAAAGCAGTAAAAGAATAAACTATGTTTTCGACTGCATTTTAAACTACAAGAATAAAAGCTTTTCTTTCAGCACATTTCTACATACAATTAGAAGATTTTGCAAACACCACATAATTGGGATTATCTGGAATCCTACTATAGAGGATCACTTTTTTTGTAATTTGAAGCAGCTATAGTATATTCATTGCATTTCGCACGTCATTTCTATCCATCATAAAACCTTCTGAAGCCAAAAGAAAATTTCTGATAGTTACAGGCAAGCCTCATGGTGAAGGCTGGCACCAGACACTTTGCTAACTAGACAAAAAGCATATAACTTGATAAATGCAGCTATTTGAGAATATAACCCATAATTTCAGTCTGTAATCAATCACATGAAATATGTTATCCTCATTAGATTTTGAACTATATTTTACCCTTAAAGTAAAAATTAGTGCAAAGATTGGGCTGTGATAAATACCTAGTGAAGTAAGCATAATGTGATATTACTGACTTCCTCATGTCAGTCATACTTCATTATATACAACTAGAACGATGTATTCTTGCAGTGGCAAGTAAAATCTACAGGGGATAATGAATTCCCTCCAGATTTGGCTGGTGGGTCTACTGCTTCCAAAATAACTGCAGAAACTAAAGCCGAAAACTCTTGCAGATTTAAAGAACACAGGCCTGACTTTTCTGTTCTTTAAAAGTAAGCTTGGCAATGCTCTGCCAAATCCCAAAGAAAAATCCCTGCAAGTTAATTATGTTGGGTGTTCATCTAAAACTGTTTCTTCACCGGCATTAAAATTCATGTGCTGCTCGTCTTTCAGATGGTCTGGAAAAACCATGAAAGAGGGACTGCCAAAGCTCAAGACATATCCAGCGATAAGCATGCAATTGGGTGTAACAGGTATGCTACAGTATAAATGCTGTCCACTTTGTAAACCTATATTTTATGCGCAGAGTATTTAGAGTTAATTGTATTCTGCTTTGCACCATAAAAATATTTGTTAAAGATCCTAAAACCTACAAATTTGATGAATTATGCCATAATGCTCAAATGCCATGTAAAGTAAGTAAACATCTCACCATAAAAGCAGTGTCTTTATATAAATGAAAAAAATGTTATATTTTCCTAGGCATTTTAAGACCTCCTAATGACAGTGGTTCATAGACCCAGTACATTTAATGTCTTTTTCATTGGTGAGATGGATGTCTTGTCATTAACTATTTGATTAATCCATGGAAAAACGTCTAAGTAAATGTTTTCAATTTCTAATTTTCTTCCTACAATAAGAAATAGCATGCATGTCTATAGCATGCTTTAAGCCCTGAAACATTCATGAGGCCAGAAAAAAAATATCCTTTACTGTCTGCAGAGCTTACAAATAAAATGCAGCCAATGATGCACTAGTTGGCTATAACAGAGATCTTAGAGGTGCGATTGCAATGCATGACTTTGCAATCTTTATAAACATACTGTATTAGTACTAATACAGTACCAGAAGACCTGACACGTATCTGCAATAAACACTAATTTATAAAACTCATAATCAGAAAGACTGTCAAACAGCACCACATGAAAAAAAGACTGATTTTGTTTTGTTCCCATATAGCCTGCTAGCATGATGGATTATTTTCTGCTTCAATTGTTTCCAATTGTCCCCACTTAAACATCAAGCACAGATTTTACATTAGTTTAGTGGCTTCTGTAAAATTACAGCACAAAGTAAATCAATAAGACAAATGACTATGGCTTTAACAATGAAATTGGTGTGCTTTACATATTTTCTTTCCCAGGATGAATGGATGACGGGTATTCCAAATTTGCACTGTAAACAATGGAGAAGTGTCATTTTCCTTTTATTGATGCATTTGACTTGAAAGAAAATGAAAGGAAAAAAATATATATATTGAATTTTTGAGAATCAAATTTGGAAAAGTGTTGAGAATTAAATGATTCATCTTGGCTATTGTAGAAGGCTGTGCACAGAGATACTTATCTCCATCCATTACGTTTAGTTTCTAGCATGTACCTGCATTACAATAATTTAATGTCTGATATTTATTAACTTTATTGTCCTATTTTTGAGGAATTATTGTAGTTTTATCCAGCTAGTTTAGAATTTCTAATTGTTTCTTTATGTGTCAGTTCACAGCAACTACTCCTGCACTGCATGCAAAGAATGTGAAAAAGAATATCAACTCCTCCAATCAGCCCACTCAACAGAGACATTCATATTCTGACATATTTCAAGTTCCATAATGCCTTATAGGTGAGTCAGTCGAGCTACATGTGTCTTACAGGAGCTACATGTGTCTTAAAGATATCAGTGACAGTCCCACAAGAGTCCTGAGGAAGTTGTTTCAGGCAAAGACAACTTTTCCAGTTCCTGGTGACACTTTACCAGTTGTACACAGGCACCTGGGCAATCCATGTCGCAGTTTGACAATGGCAGAATCACACCTACATAACCCTACCTTTACAATGAGCAAGCAATCTTACTGACTGAAAAATATCAGAGCCCTGCAGGATCTATGATTCTTAGGGACATACTGTAGTGATACTACAAAACAAGAATGCATTAAACTACATGCAAAAGATGATCAGCAGATTGGAAAATGGCTAGATTATTAAAATGATTAAAGCAGTTTAACCAATCAGTTTAACTTTTTTATTAAAGCATCTCAGCAAAGGCATACTATGCTAGTAACCTTTATTAAGTCATATGCCTCAACAAATAAAATATCTCTAGTAAAACAATATTCAGGAATTACATAGTTCTACATCTGAGTTCAGAATTGGCAGAACATTCATCTTTTATTTGTTGACTTTTGTTCTTCTATATTTTTTTTACTTAATGAACAGAGTGTGTGCCAGCCTGCCCGGTTTTAATCATCCTAGTTTACCATATGAAGTACACATGACTGAAATATATGAAATAATCCTCTTTTAAACAGGAAATTTCAACAACCAAGTAAGAGGACAGAAACCTCCTATTTGTTTAAATAAATGTTTAAAAACAATATTGATTTATGAGTAATAACATTTAAAAGGAATCTGAATATTAACTTACAGACTGGCCTCTATGCAGAAAATTGTGTCCGATAATGGATCATATGATTGATGAATGCAAAAACACTGCAATCAACACTACACTAAAAACCTGTTACTAAATAGAGCCTTGCCTATTTACACAGTCCTACTCTGCTTATTTTTGTAAGAGATATTTCACTAATCAAGCTTCCAGACCTCACCTATTAATATTGCAGAATGATAAAGGGAATTGATTACAGCTGGTGTGAAGTACAAGGTTCTACAATAAAAGTATACATTTTCCGCAACCATGTTCGACTAAATTAAACGGTTAGGTCTTAAAATTTCCACTGTTGCATGGCTCCGTTCCAGTCTTACTGTAACTATTCTGCTGATTACAACAGGCACATCAGCACAGCTCTATTCAGAAAGGGCTGGAAGGTTCAGGTTCTATTTCTGGTTATTGATAGGTTCACTGCCAGCTTAATTAAGATGGATGTCCATATGTGCACTTCCCATGCAATTTCTCATTTTCTACAATGACAATGGAGTAGGTTTACTCATTCAGAAATCAATCCAATGTAGCACTCTTTTTTGGATGTTAGACATGAAAAGAGGAGGAGATAAAATAGGATACGTAAATGACAAAGAGCAGTTTTCCCTCTGTTTCATCATCTTACTTTCGGATAAAAATAGATTTAAAGTGCACAAATGTTGTATATAAACTTCCTCACTTTGTGATATTTTAAAAATTATGTCCAAAACAATCCACTGATGCCTACTTTTAAGCTTTCATGATTTAGAAAATAATCCTCCAGGCTTTTTAGTCTGCATATAATTTGTTACAATGACGTTGATGCTCTCTATAGCAGCCAACTTTTGCCATAGAATCATGGGACTGTCACAGCCATCAACAATTGTTATCTGAAAAGAAGGTCCTTGAAACATGCATTAATTTAAGCGTCCTAGAATACATTTGTGTGTACTGGCTTTTTAAAAAATAAAAGTAACTCATTTGGTATAAAACTGAGCAACACAGTATAGTGAAACACAACAAAGGAAAAATAATCAGACTCAATGAGATACCAAGACAGTCCAGACTGGACTTCTTCAGAACCAAGTGTAACAGACTGTGGAAACTGTGGTGAAGTGCACTTTTAAATGAGACCAAGAGGCCCATTTTTATACAAATCATATGTGGACTAAAATCAGCTAGATGGGTCCAAGGTCCTCATCTTGTTTGGAACGTTTTTCCGAAAGTTCGTATGAAAAATGTTTATAATTTTGACAAGAACAAAACAAAAATATTTAAATGGTATTTAAACTAATGAAATGAATTTGCCCTAACATTCTGACAATTTACCACAGTGATCTTATCAAATTATTTTCACACTTTTAACACCATTTCATCTTGTAATCAGTGTCGATGATTTATTCATACTTTCATTAGTCAACAATGGTGCATTACATTACAAAATGCTTAGAAATATCTATTATGGCAGGACATGGTATTCCAATGATCCGGTAAAAGAAAACACATTATTTGTATATACTGTAAGAGCAGCAGGAAATGCTAAAAGTATAAATAAAAAAAGCAAAAGTAGTGTAAACTATTGCAAAAAAGCCTCTCACTAAATCTCATTATAAAGAAATTGAACCATGGCGAACCTTGGATTCAAAGAGGATAAATATCACTGACTGCTGTCCTGAAGACACGACTATCCGTTTACTTTTGCATAACATAAACATAGCTGAAATTAATGGATGATACATTTATGGTGGTTCACTTTGTTATTGTGATACCACAGGACAGAGATCCAAGTTTACTGTATTTCAAAACTGCTTATACAGATTATTTAGTCTATTAACCAGAACAAGAGAAAACACACTTAGTTCCAAAAAAATGCATCCAAAGCTGAATAAGCACATTTTTATTATAAACTAAAACATCACTTGAAAATTGAACATGAGAGTTTTTGTATTCAAATTGTTTTGAAACTGTTTATAGAAATCAGATGGACAGGAGAATAATATATTGGCTATACACATTCTATTAAATATATTTACAGCCAACTTAAAAACGAATGGATGTGGTAAAATCTGTCTGTGAATGCTGTATGCAGCAGTGACATCAGTTCTAGTTTTAGTATATACTGCAGGAATCTCTCCATCACTCAAAATGTGGCATTGAGGACAGGGGCAGTGTGACATCAGAGAGATGTTTTCAATCAAGTACTGATTATACAATGGCCTAAACAATTTTGAACAGCAGTTTGGTATAGTTTGTGTGAGATTTTTGTTTTGCACCACATTTCCCTTTTAAGTGGAATACAGGCAGAAGATAGCTATTTTATTTCCTTTATTCAGTTAATATTATTGTAACTGAATTTCTATAGATACCATACTTTCTGTTCAGGCAATATGTAAGGAAACCTAATAAAGAGCATTTTCTGTCTAAAGTTAATGAACTGTAAGAAGACTGTAAAAGTAAAAGACAGTGGTTGAGTCATCTAATCTGGAAAGAGCATTTTGATGTTCTGGTACCAGAGATTTGGTCTTACAATTGTTTTCTTTCTTCTTAGTCAAAGTTAGTACATTTTTAGAAATTTTCTACAGGATTTTATGATTTTGCATATCACAAACCTCAAAAACTAATTCTTTGTAGCAGTGATCCAAAGCTCTGCACAGCCAGAAATAAACAAGCCAGAATCTAAAAACTTCTAAAAATGCTTATACTGTATGATACAGAACATCACTAGTAAAATAGGATTTACTATTTGTGCAGTGTAAAATACATACAGAAATATACATTTGTATTATCTAGGAGACTTTACCTGGTTCGGTTTTGGGTAAAATAGAACTTTCACTTTTCGTGATCCTCCAATAAACATTTTCAAGCCATTTTATTTACTAGGTCTGAGAATAGAAAGAAAAACATTGAAAAGAAGAATGCAGACTTGTTCTGAGATTCTGTCAAGTTTATGTATCGACTAACTGGAACAATGGAGCCTTTTTGGGCCAAATGCCATACTTCACAGCACACCTGGCCTGTGAAGTTGCCAGATTGAATTTGCACATATTTTGTGTTCCTGACATAAATACTGGTTCTGCACACATCTTTTAAAGTAGAAAAAGGAAAGTCAAAGCATGCCTCACAAAGACAAAGGAAACATACAGTATATTAATCAGAGCAAAAACGGTTTTAGGCTGCCTATTAATTTTTGGCCTGAAAAAATTGCAAGATTGCTCCTACAACTGGGTTCTGAACCTTAGAAGACCATGCTGTCTATTTTGTTTCTCCAAGGCTCCAGACCATGTTAGATCTTGCACATCGATCAGGGGCTTTTAATCCTGTCTTAACATTTTTCTACACTATATTTTATCTATCCATCCATTTTCTAAGTGCTTGATCGAATTTGAGCCAATGAGCTTAAGACAGGATACTTCCTGGACAAACACCAGTCCATCACAGAACATGCATTATTATTATTATTATTATTATTATTGTTATTATTATTATTATTGAAGAAGAAGAAGAATTTCATCATACTTGCTAACATCAGAAATAAATTAACTACAAATTACATGCTTATGCTAATACCTTTATACTCATGTACAGGTGAAAGAAAATCTGGATCTTTCCAGATTTTTTCCCTGTAGAAGTTAAGCAGTATCCAATTATTCTCAGTTACTCTTTTAACTGCTGTTACTGTTTTTACTCTTTAAAGCTAAACGCATTGTTAAACAGCCCTATAGCAAAATCTATTGTAATGATAAATGAACCATTTCAGAATGAAATTTTGATATCACAAGCCATTTCCCCCAGCTGTTGTATAATTTAACAGAATTTTCTCTAGGATATATTGTTTAATATGTAAACCATTGTTTAAATAAACATTACATGTTGAACAGCTAGTCCCTTCAGCTTTTGTAGCCCCTTGTATTGTAAAATAGCTTAGAGAACGCTTTTGTGGAAATTAAGGCATACTTTGAAACAATACCAATTTAAAATGTAATACACGTTTTGTACCATTAAAAGGAATGGTTTCTCTTGAAGGTACAGGACACAAAAGCAATTTCCTCAAACTGTACTGCAATTTGTGCAAAAGGAGGAACTATAAAAGTATTATTTCAGTATTATCCAAAGCAATGTCATTCCCTCTTTTTTATGTGAATGAATAACAAAGCCTAAACATCTATTATTGTAAGCAAGGTTCTCCTAGTTCCTACTAGGAACACTTATCCTGTTTCTGTAAGTTCAATTGCAAAAAAAAAGTTTTTGAACACAGTTTATTTCATTTAGTTTAATTTATTTAAAATCAAACAACAAAATATAACAATGAAAATACTTGCACACACACTAAGAATATGAGATCACACAAGCTAAAAAATAGGAAAGGGGGCTTGTTTAAACAAGTTTAAGATAAGATAAAGACTTTTCTAATCATGGCCTCCTAATAATCGCAATCTATGAATGGGCTTCATTACTCTGCTCTCCTCCCCACTGATAGCTGGTGTGTGGTGAGTGTTCTGGCGCACTATGGCTGCCGTCGCATCATGCAGGTGGATGCTGCACATTGGTGGTGGTGGAGGGGAGTCCCCATTACCTGTAAAGCGCTTTGAGTGGAGTGTCCAGAAAAGTGCTATATAAGTGTAAGCAATTATTATTATTAATTACAAAAAAATCTGACCGTGCTCATCCAGTTTTTACACTAGCACTAGCCTATAAGCCAAGTGCAATCGAAGGACATCTTAGACTGACTAAGAGTTGTCAATTACAAGAGGCATTCAGCGATTCAGTGATACAGTCACATCTGAGACATGTACACACATTTCCAGTGGTGTTCTTTTACTGGACAAAAAATGTGTTACCTTAAGTACTGATGTGACAGAGAAAGTCCAGAGCAGTCTTCTTCTGAAACTAGGTATCATACTGTATATATATATACTACATGCAAAAAGTGTAGCTGATGTACTAGTTTTTTAGCAGAAGAGAAAGTATTACCACATTCTGCAGCCCAATAAGGACCGCCATCCACTGTGCCAAATACAGATGATTGGAAGGGAACTGAAAGATGAGAGAAGGAAATACTTTTGAGAATGTATTACATGAAAAGGTATTTTAAAAAAATGTCCCTGCATTAGTTACTGATATATATGTCATGATCAAAAAACCTAAAATCCATTTATACTAGCCTAAGTCTTACAAAGTCAATGGTCATTCATTCTCTTCAAATGTTTTCTGTTTTGCTCAAATATGATAGACACATGATAGATCAAAAGTGTGGAAGATATTGCTTGTTCTTTTTCTCAGGTTAATGCATTTTTGACCATATGATGACATGGCACATTCATCTAAACAGTCAAAAGTTTCAAAGTCTCAGCTGGTGCACCAGATGGAGAAATACTTTATATAAACAGGATATTGTGACACTGCAGTAATTCTTTTAGATATGCATTTCTAAACACTTCTGAAACTTGGCTTATTTATAAGAACTAAAAAAGGCATTATGCATACTACTGAGATATTTTTCTTAACATGTTTTGAAAATACACATGAAACTAAATGATAAAGATTTGATTGTGACAAACAAGAAAATTATATTTAATATTAGAAAAAAAGGAGTTCCGGTGACTTTGATGCCATAGGTTGTTCGCAGTGATTTATTTAATGCAAAATAATCAACCTCAGTGTTATAACACACACTTTTTTAATCTGCTCTACATTACTACAATAATCTTCATTATTATTTGAATTAATCAAAAATAAAATACATTTTGTTGTTGTTTTTTTAAAAGAGAGGTTTAATTTGAGGAGCCCACTGAGACGTCAAATATTTTGTGACAACAGTGGAAGCCTTTTTTAACATGCAACATCTTGCTTAGGAAGATGTGTTGCACCGCAGCAACAGCTTGCTGATTTCCACTGTGGGATCATAAACTACACTTCAGAGATCATCTCAAAATCTGAGTGACCCTTTTGGGTTCTACACTTACGTCCCCTGAGATCACTAATAACACAGAAAGCTCTGCTCAACAGAAATCCAGCTGTATAATTGAGGATCAGGACTAATCGCCTGCATGATGCATCAACCTTCTTACAGTTACAAAAGCCAGAGGATGTTATCCCCCAGAGTGATACTTTAAAGGAAGTGTACTGTATAATCAGCATCTTCAAAGATGAGACCTAACCTGCTCTTGGCACTGCCAAGGCCTCAAACCCATGATAAATCACTTCAGTGTACCCTCCTTAAACTCTCTTACAATCCACTTACAAAGTACTTTTAATTCCACAACAGAAAAGAAAGCATGGGTTATGTACAGACATTCCAGGAGAGGAAACAAAGTGTTTCTGCATATGATTACAAACCAAAGTGCTGCAGGAGACCTACTACAACAGTTTTAATTAATCCCAAAAGAGACTGTTATAATTTCAGGCTGCTTTTACATGCAATCGATCTTTTTCAATATTGATTTATGAGTATCCCCCCCATTAATAATCATTGAAACTCTTCTATATGTACACAACAGCAGAAATGAAATTGGCAGAATTAACGCAGGCTTTAATTGTCTCTCACTGAAAAAGACGGAATAAAAACTAGAGGCTTGTGGTTGTAGCCACCTCTTTCTCTGGCAGTCTATCAAACAGGAGTGAACATTTTATGTCTAGAAAATAAAGGTTTGGTGACCAGCCAATGGGTAGTAAACTAATATTTCCTTTTTAAACCACTACAGAGCACAAGGTTACAAACCGTCTCTACTGACCAACTGGAGATTTAATTGTGGTTTAAATTATTAGAAAAACTTGATGTAAAACTGAATATACAGCGCCATGTTAAAACAGGTCTTGAAATTTGATGCTAATGTGCAATATGTATTGGTGCAAAGCTCTGTTATTCCAATTAGAAAAAAAACTTTTCTTTTTTCTTGATGAAACATATATCTTTTGGTTGGTATACTGGAGTACTCCTCAACTGCTGTCCTTGATGGTCACAGTCTATCAACGTTACCTTTTTTAGAGAAGGGAAAAGGATTAATTAATTTACTGATTATTATTATTTACTAAGAAATTAGGTGAAATTAAAAACAAATGACCCCACAACCAACCCTTGAGGACTAGTGAAAAACACTGGTATACAATTTTCACTTCTCTTCCACTGTGAAACTTTTTGGGTTATTCAAATAAAAATTTAATTTATTTAAAACATTGATCCTCATGCCTTTTCCTGTAGGCCAACAGTTCTGTGCCTTTTACAGGGAACCCAAAATCCTCAATAAGTAAAATTCTGGAACTAATCAGAATAAATGCTAAGTCAAGTGCTTAGGCAGAAAAATAGATGTCCATGTGCCTCTTCATGACCAGGTATAAGAATCATTGGTGTAAAGTAAAGGTTTTAATAGGCTTGTTCCATATTTCTATTCTGTCTGTTTCTATTCTGTTCTGTTTTCTCTGTTTCATGTGAATACATCAAAAAGAATGTATATGTTAACCAATTCATAAACACCTCTACAGCAGTAGTCTTATATAGATTGAAACTGGCAATAGGGTATACTACTTATAAAATATTTCTTTTAAATTTATATTGACTAACTTTTAAGTTAATTCCAAATCAAAATGACCTTTATAATTGTGATGTGTAAGTCTGTGAAATATTGATTTTTACACTCACCATAGTATTAATTGACCAACACAAATTTATTTATGAAGTGTACGTACTTAAATTCTAAAATGGTAGATTATAACCCAGTGTTAAAAAAAACATAACCCCACATATGCATGCAAGCAATACTGAATTATTGTAATTGTTATTGGGCATAGAGATTACAGTCAAGCTTTGGTTTTCTATTAATCCTTAGCATTAACCCTAAATACTAAGATACTTTATTGCACTGAAAACTGAAATTAAGGCCTACAGTTAACTTGTTTAAAGTTATGCTTCATTCATTTTAGGACACATTTGATCTTGTTTGGTCCATTTGTTTGGGTTGTGTTTTTTAAGGAAAAAGAATTTCATCAGCCTTAACTCCTTTTTCTTTTCTTCCAAAATTAGCTTCAATAAACGAGCAGCATTCCGTGTCTTATTGGCTGTAGCGAAGCATATTGTCCCTCCCATGAGGTGGTCGGTACGTCGGGTAGCTGCAATGTCAACTTGCTCCACTTTCCAAACAGAACATCTGTGTGGGAAGTCCGCACCTGCTTTCATTTGCATATTTCCAATTAAATTTCCCAGTAGCTGGGCAAGAATGGAAAACACAATTTGACAGCAACAGCTTCTGTCACCTGGGCTTGTAATGAAGTGAAATGTTTTGTACTGCTGGCAGGGAGGGGGAGGGGGGGGGGGTCGGTGGTTGTGGGTTGAAATGGGTAGTCCAAATATACTGGACAATTTGTGTTCAATTACAGGAATTTGCAAAGGCTAATGTAGGTATAAATCACAGATTCACAATTCATTTAATTTAAAACTACCTCTTTGCTGCTTTAACACAAAAATTGTGTGCACACAGTAGGAGTTTAAAACCTGTTGCCCCATAGTCATTTGATATGTCTTTCCTTCACTGATTATACCTCTTAGAGCTTCCTTGTAGTGGAGCTTTTAGCAGGCAATAAAGAGTAACTTAAACCATTATAGAGTGCAAGTTTTTGATTAAGCCTTGATACAGATATGTTTTTAATCCTTCCGATACTGGTGTACAGGAAATATTCATTTACATTTTTCTTCTGAATTTTAATTTTCTTTTGCCCTATGGCTTTTCTGAAAGTGCTTTTGATGGGAGGTGTGGGATTGAATATTGTTTTTCAAATGTCCATTTGCAGAACTTTTGAGAATATTGACAAAACACAATATTAAAACTATTTTACCTAAAAAAAACCTACTGTATGTTCTAAATGTTCCGAAAACAGCATAACCTATCATTTTATAATTTTCATCAATTTAATTTATTTGTTTATAATACTATTTCAATTTACATAACATTTAACAAATAAAAACAATCATACCTTCCATTAATTTAACTACATATTTCAACTGAGGAACATCTAAACACTTTTTGCTGATGATCTTGAGTGTGAAAACATAAGCAATCAACACATTTCTGTTTTTTTCACTGGAAGACTAATCACACACATGATTTATGCATTGTCCTAGCCTCTAAGTCATTGTGTTTGATACATGCTTTGAATTATCCTATAGTAAAATTGGTATATTTAAATAAAAAATCCAGAAAGACTCTCTTTAGAAGAATATTGTCAACATCACTACCTCTCCTGGAGATGTGTACTTTGTATCTAAGGTGATTTGCTTCAGTAAAATGAGCTGCTATAGGACATGTCAAATCTACTAGAGCTTCAGTGTTCAGAAATTCTTTGTTTAAGCTGTCTTTTAGTTTTACATGCTTTACCACATGGAGAAGTGACCATAGAGATGAAATCTTGTGTAGTACGTGAGATAGTACAATTTATATATCTTCCTACATCTGAGGATGATTGAAAAAGTTACGTCTGTAACATAGCTTACATGATTTTAGTTAACTACATTAACACCATATGGACTGAACACAAAATTAGATTTTTAAGCCTTTTTTGTAAATGAGAACTGATTGATAACAAAAGCATTGGAAATGATATTTAATCTATTTTTAAATTAACACTATTTATAACGTTTTTATTTTATCTTGATTGCAATTTATTTAACCACATGTTTCTAATTATTCAGTTATGGTTCTTCCAATTTAAAACAAGCGTATTTTCCTCTCACGTGGAATGCTGTTGGTTGGAGGATTTCTATATAAAGTGGGTTTATAGTGAACCAAGTATGTTTGACCTGACAAAGCCTTCGTGTTGAAATGTTAACAGTTTATAAAATAACACATATGTTTTGGAGTTTAAAGCATGCGCCCAGTTGATCCTGTTTTAGTTATCCTCTCAAACGTTCTTGGTTTTAAATACACGTCAACATAGTTTCCTTTTCTGTTCTCTGGTTCATGTTTCTCTGACTGGAAAACGTCCTGTGTTGACTTTATCAATGCTTTAATTTTGTAGTATTGTATATTATTGTAAAATTGTATACAATTATACCATTGTATAATGATATGTATATCATTATACCCTCTCTGAATATTGCAAATGTCCTAATGCTAATCAGAAAATCTTGATGGAGATCTGCATTTTGAGTTACAACTCATATTGGAATATGAATACATTTTGTGTTATTATATAATATGAATGTTAAAATCTAAACCTCACATCCTAAAAGGAGATATTTTGCAGTTCCCTTATAATTTCTTTGTTACTCCACCAAGTCCCATTTCTGAGATTCAATACACCATCACATTAAATACTTTTTTCTATAAAAATGTGTAACTAGAGAGACTGCAGGTAGTACTTCAATTCAATGTCAGTAGCGCAGATGAAAATAAATACCACAAATTAGGCACAGGCATTACTGTACATTAAAGTAGTTCAGGCGGGTAGCTACGTCAGCATGCGTAGGCTGCAAAGGAAAGAGTAATAGGTTTATTCCATGCTGAAAAGAGAAGAAAGAAAACACAACGTTTTGGCTGTGGAACCTTCTTCAAGGCTCCACAGCCAAAACGTTTTGTTTTCTTTCTTCTCTTTTCAGCATGCAATAAACCTATTACTTGTTCCTTAACTGTACATTAGACGTTTTACCCCAAAAGAGCTTCATTCCTTTGTAGACAAATTAAAAGAAATTAGAAATCTGAAAGCTCTCAAAGAGCGGACTGTTTCTTACTTTATGATTTTTTTCTTGTTTGTCTTCAGAAGTTTTGAACTATTTCAAAAGCAATTCTAACACACTGTACTGCAAATTCTGTTCTACCCCTTTGTTACAAGTTTTTAATGTACTTTTTAGGAAGATAAACTATGCTCAAGGGAGCAATGCTCAAGTGGACCAGATTTCTTTGAAATCCATAAATACATTAGAGGATAAAACACAGTAAAATGCTGTAGTCCATTTTCATACATTATACTTCACTGAAACACTCTGTGTAATGAAAATAAGAAAACCAACCATGAAAGAATCTTCATAGGATTTTAAAGATGAAAAGCTGCGAAATGTACCATTTTAAATATTTGCTTGCAACATTTTAATTCTATCCTACAGTATGTATACAAATTGAATAAAGTACTTTTCTGTTCATTTGAATTCAGATATTTAATCCAAATTTAAATTGAACTTATCAGTCTGCATTTACTTGATGCACTATTAAACTTTGAAGCTTATTAAAACACTAAATAACACTAAAGCTTTCCAAGAGTATGAATGCAGAGCTTTCAGTTAACAAAAAGTTGTTTTCCCCAGCATATTTAAAAAAGGCTTGAGAATGTAAGATACTGTTTTATTTTTCTATGTTCCTTTGATTGGAAAACACTGTCAGAAACTAGATGATTGTACAGATTCATTTTCTGTATGTTTCTATTGGGAGTTTTTAGTCTGCTTATCTAGATTATGGTAAATTATTGCACTGCCATTAAATGAAGGTGTATTCTTACTTAACTGTGAGAAGGATAAATGGCTTAATCTTCTAACAGACAAACAAAGGTGTTCAGTACGTGACTGGCAACATATGTATACCAGTTGCATGTTAAAAAATAACTGTTATTCTGAGTTTCCTTTTAGAAAGTGGTGTACATTTTTAGTGAAGTGTCCAAATAAAGGCAGTGGTACCTGAGGGATTTAACTTTACATCTTGTTGTAATCTCAGGCAATTAGTTTGCCTCATCCAGATCAAGAATAAAGATTTAGCTAAAATGTTCTAATCATCAACAGGTGTTTGAATTTACCATGTGGCTCCTTCCTTCCAAAAAATAAAGCCCTTCAGGTTTGAAATCTACTCATATGCTGCATTTGGGATGTGTTTTGGTTGGTTTATGAAGTCTTACCTTACAAAATTAATTTTAAAATATCCCTGGCACTAGTTTAGGCAGTCTCCAAAAATGTGATCAGACCATATGCATCTAGTTTAATACAGAGAGATATGGGCATACATTTTCCAACACACTTTAATAATATTCTAGCAGCATATGTTTTTACATTTGGCACAATACTGATTTCCCAGCAATAGCTTAGCCCATTTCATATTTAAAAATACAAAGACACTGGTAAGGTCATAAAGTGATATTTGATTTTTGAACTGCGTAATAGTCACATTTCAATTATACTGTATGGTTTACTTAAAGTTTCACTGTTTATATGTGTTTGGGGAAAAGTGACTGGAGCAATATAGGAGATCAGTAGCTACCTGCAAACTGACATGGCTCCAATGATTTTTCTTGTTGAAACTACATTCTCTAATTTTTATATTTTCAAAAAATATACATAAATGTCTGATATCAAAGCAAATGTCTATAAGACAAATGAGAAACATTCTGTGTTTATAAGCAAAAAAGTATAATGCAGAGCAAATCTGAGGTAATTCCCCCCAACAGTGAAATTTACCACATACTACGGGGACAGAAATCTCTTCCAGCATTCTATATCCTTAGTAATGACCTCTGTTTTCATTTTAGGAAGCAATGACCTAGTTTTTCAGTGAAGCTTTCAAAGGGAGCAAGAGAGAGAGACAGAGAGAGAGAGAGAGAAAAAAACGGGTCATATGGAAGCAACACAAATCAGATCACTTTGCATTTTCCCAACAGACTCTGCTTCATTAAAAGATCAGCACAAAGAGATTTTGAAAGCATTTTTCCATGTTTTTTTTGTCTTTCCCAACAACTGTGTCCCGGTCCTTGCTCTAGACAAACATACTTTTCTGTTGTGCCAACACTTGATTTGTGGATCCTGTGCAACCACATACATTTCAGTTTTTAATGCTCCCTGTGGGTATGCAGTCTGGCATAGAGGCCTCCCTGCCAGCCTGGTATGTGCAGTCCACTGCCCTCGCAAGTGGCTCCATTCGAGCTGCAAGTTGATCTGATGGAAGGAAATTAAATTGTCATTGCGGCGGGTTTTATCTGGGCATTAGCCTTTGCCTGACGGCCGATTATAGCTCGCTTGTCTGATTACAGACACAACTGGAGGTTGAAGGTCGATTTCTGTTCTTTTTTGCCTCCTTTATTTCATTGGAAAGTATGCTATTCTGGTATGGAAAGCCTTAGCAACATGTGAACATGTGCAAGCCACATATTAATGAAAAAAAGGCCAGGATTCCCTCTTCCCCTTTGCCTGATGGCTTGCCATTGTAGAAAAGGCAGCAGTCCCCAGCTAGACATGTATGCATATATTTGCTTTTCTTTAATGACTCATAACCATTTAGACTGAATATTTTTTCAAAAAAATATGTTAACTGTTATGAGTGACTCATTTGTAACTATTACAAGTGATTCTCTAACAATTGTGATTCTCACTCTAACAAAATAATAAATAAAACACCTCTTTTGTTCTTTAAAAATGAAGCTTTTTGAAAATAAACAATATCAAAGCACTTTAAAACAGCAAAGAGCTAATGTTAGAAAGATTGATGAAATGTTCCTAGCATACCGTACATTTTGTCAGAAAAGTAGAAGTCTACTACTACATAATGAGAGAGACCATACTCCTAGATAAAAACATTGTCTTATCATTACCAGATTAAAGAAAACACCATATCATTCTTCAACACAGAGCTAAACTATGGGAACTACCTTCAAAGGGGTAAATCAGTAAAGCTCTAAATGTTTTCCCTGACCCCATACTGTATGATATTAAAATAAACTGATTAAAATGTAATGAATGCAACATGACACCATCAGATACTCTTCATCTCCTTGCATTTTAATTTAACTAAATAGATATGTTAAGGACTTCATGAACTGTTGTTTCTTCTTAGGGGCATTATGAAGTACTGCTGCTACGATGATTAATGGTTTTAAAACATACTGTAATCTGGAATTATAAGCTTTTCTTAATGCCAGACAGAGTCACTCAACAAAAATGTACTTGATTTAAAGTTTTTTCCGGAGGTTATTAAAATTTCCTGTATGATTTTTGTGTCCTTTTCTATTTACTATTTCTAAAATCATATTAAATTGCATTAACACTTTAAAGGGAAACAATACCTTTTGTTTGATATTTTTTACCTGCAAATAAATATCTTTAAAGTTTATTTAATTCATTTTATAAGCCTTAATGATATTATATCTAATATTAAATCTTCTTTGTAGCAGAAGTAGTTGTTCGTCTCATAGTCTTCATACAGTATATGGCTGAGAAAAATCGTGCAACCAAAAAATAAAAAGTGTTATATAAAGGACATTTGGAATCATAAGTCATGTAATATTTAAATTAATTTTCAAAAGCCATTAACTTGGTTACATTAATTTTTAATGGAATTACTTTCTATGTGATAGCTTTTACTGCTACAGCTAATAATAATTGCATTTATATAATGCTTTTCATTCCAAAGGATCCGTAAGAGCTTTACATATATAGGAGGGGACCTGCTATGCCCACCACTGAAGTGCAGCACCCACTTGAGTGACAAGCTACACACCCATTATGCACCAGTCGCTTCGTACAATTTCAGGGATATAAGTGGAAAAACTGCTTCACCAATTGAATTAAGGGGGAGTTAAGGGGGGACATTATGTAGGTCAGACCATTTAAGAGTGGAATTTAACCAGGACACTGGAGTTAAATTCCACTCGCTTTCAAATAGTGTCATAGGACCTTTAATGACAGTCAGGATTTCGGTTTAATGTCTCATCCAAAAGATGGCACCTATAACACAGTGTCCCTAGTATCCATACAAGGATATCAGAAATACTAGGTGTGGAAATGTTGGCTTAGAAGTTAGTGTGGCACCTAGTAGTCCACATATTTTTTAATTAACAAGTACTCATTGTAGGGTAACATTTCATCCAAAGGATAGCACCTCTTAAAGTACAGTGTCTTTTTTCACCAAACTGGGGCAATGGTTTGAAAATGCTGGGCCAAAAGGAAAAGACACCTAGTGGTCCACCAAAACTATAGTCTTTTTTTCATAACTGATATTGAACAGTCCCTACTTTTTCTTAGATTCTAAGCTTTGATGAGATCAGGCTTCAGGATGGTAAAGCTACCCTTAAACATTTCCTGTCTGTATGTAATCTTTGAAAAATCATGCAAAATGCTACACTTCCAAAATGTAATCTACCAATGGCCAACTGGCAAAGAATGAACTTACTGCTTTATCAGTGTGGTATATAAATTCAATGTATTATTATTATTGATAATAATAAACTTTATTTTATATAACTCCTTTAAAGGTGGCTTCTCAAAGCACTTTACAGAATGACAACAACAACAATAAAAAATGAACAATAAAAAATACACAATATACAACAAAAAATACACAAGATAAACAAGATGAGAATACATAGAGGAGACAGTAGATGATGGTACTAAATATAGTACGAGCAGAGGGGTAAAGAATGGAACCAGATAAGTGAAGGCTGTTCTAAAAAAGAAGGTTTTGAGTCTGAATTTGAAGGAGTTTAGAGAAGGGGAGTCTCTGATATCCTTGGGGAGAGAGTTCCAGAGCTTAGGGGCATAATAGGAGAAGGCCCTGTCACCCATAGAGTGTAGATGGGCTTGGGGGACAGATAGGAGACCAGAATTATAGGAGCGAAGGTTGCGAGATGGGTAGTTGTGCGATAATAGATCAGACAGGTACTGAGATGCCAAGCCATGCAGAGCCTTATAGGTGAGCATGAGGATTTTGAAGTCGACACGAAACGTGACAGGAAGTCAGTGCAAGGACTCCAGGATAGAAGTAATGCGATCACTTGTACTAGACTTGGTCAGGATTCTGGCTGCTGAATATTGGACATACTGCAGTTTGTTCAATGTGAATTTAGATACCCCAGTGAGTAGAGCATTACAGTAGTCAATTCGGGAGAAGACAAATGTGTTGATCAGCTTTTCAGCCACAGTTAGTGATAACATAGGGCGTAGTCTAACGATGTTTCTGTGAAAGAAAGATGTATTAACAATATGCTGCACATGTGGGTCAATGTTAAGCCTGATTCAAATATCACGCCAAGGTTTTTCAATATAGACTGAAGCTCAAGTACAGTACCATCCACAGACAGGGTTACAGGATTGGCTCTACAAAGTTGATGGGGGTGCCAATAAGCATGACTTGTCACAGTTAAGATGAAGGAAATTTTAAGTCATCCAAGTTTTATATGTAAGATATGCATTAGATAGAATAGAGACAGCTGCATCACTGTCAGGCTTGGTATGGATGTATATTTGAGTATCATCAGCATAGAAATGATAGTTGAGGCCATGTAATCTTAAAAGCTGACCAAGTGGAAACATGTAAATGCTGAAAAGTAGGGGACCCAGTATCGAACCCTGAGGAACACTAGACTTAATGAGACCAATTTCAGACCTAAATCTGCCAGCAGAGATAAAGTGACAATGATCAGTGAGGTAAGACTTGAACCATTTGAGTGTCAGAAACTCCAAACACAGTCTCAAGACGAGAAAGTAAGATGTCATGGTTAACAGTGTCAAAAGCAGCACTGAGATCAAGAAGAAAGGATAGAGAGAGAACCAGAACCAGAAGCTATTAGAAGATCATTAGTAACTTCGACCAGGGCAGTTTCTGTGCTGTGAAGTTGACGAAACCCAGATTTGAGAGGTTCTTTGAGAGGTTATTTACAAAGAGTTGGTTATGTAAATGAAATGTGACAGCACGTTCTAGAATTTTTGCAAGAAATGGTAAGTTGGAGATGGGGTGAAAATTGTTTAGATTGTCCAGAGCCATGTTAGGCTTTTTTGGCACGGGGGTAATGGCACCAGTTTTGAGGACCATTGGTACAACACCAGTCCTCAATTCATTTATTATATTGAGGACAATGGGGCAGAGAGAAGTGAAACAGGACTGAAAAAAGTGGGGGGAACGGGATCTAATATAGAGGTGGTGGATTTCATTTGTGAAACTAGTTTACTGAGGGATGCAGAGCCAAGAAGAGAGAAGTTGGAGTGAAGGGAATCATAAAAGTACAACAAGCTTGGGGGAGGTTTCGGAATTATATGAGTTGTGGAGTGAATGTGATGCCGAATGTTGTCAATCTTGAAGCTAAAGAAATCTAAAAATGTGTTGGAAAGTTGCAACGAGGGAAGTAATGTGTTGGGGCAGTTAGGCTTTAGCAGTCTGTTGATGGTGGAGAAAAGATGCCAGGGGTTAAGATGTTATGGTTATTTTCAATGATGTGAGAGAAGAATGTGGATCTAGCAGACTCTATCATATCCTTATATTCAGACAAGTAATTATTCCAAGCCTGATAATGTACGTTTAAGCCAGAAAGACGCCACCTACGCTCAGGTTTCTGGGAGACTGCTTTCGTGGATGGCAGATGGTCAGTGGACCAGGGGGCTGAGTGAGAAAAAGAGATGGTGAGAGTTTTTAGAGGAGCAGAGATGTCAAGGATAGATAAAAGAGCACTATTAAGCAAATATATTTTGTCCTCTAGAGGATCAGAGGTAGAGAAACAAGATAAGGAGGATAGAACAGAATTTGCAAACCTAGGCTGATCAATTGATCGCCGGTTGCGGAAATTTACAGAGTGTGCGGGGGAAGTGTTAGAAACAGGTATTTCTGGATTGAAAACAATAGCTAAGTGGTCAGAGAAATCAAAGGAAGAGCAGTGGGAAACAAAAGAGTCACTTGCAATGATTAAGTCCTTTGTTATGTGTAGGGCTACGAACAAACTGAGTTAGATTAAAGCATCCCAACAGAGCTAGAAAATCCTAAACAAAACTGGAACACCTTGAGTCAATGTGTATATTAAAGTCCCCAAGAATAAGGATCCTCTTAAATCTGAGGCATAAAAATGAAAGTAATTCAGTAAACTCACCTAAAAAGTCTTCGTTAGGTTTGGGTGGTCTATAAATTGTGGCAATGATAGTAGAGTGGGGAACACAAACATTTTAAACAAGACACTCAAAAGAAGAGGGAAGAGGTACAGTAACTGGACTTAAATTGAAAAGAAGATTGTAAATAACAATGGTGCCCCCACCTCTGCCTGAGAGAGGTGGGAGGTCAAACAACCCATACCCAGGAGGGACAAGTTGGTTAAACAGAAGACCATCATTTTGTCTGTGCCAGGTTTCAGTTAAGCACAGAAAGCCCAGTTTTTTATCTGTAATAGAGTCGCATATAAGAAAAGCCGGAGCGGTTGTTTAGTAGAGCTGATTTGGCTAGTCTCGAGGATGCAAGGGGAAGCAGAGTGGGTTCCAAGAGTAGTAGTGAGAGTAGATTTTTGAGGTCGGTGCCAGTGCAGGATGGACTTGCAGTCCTGCACCGAGAGGCAGGGATAGAAACTCCACAGGTAGACGGAGGAAAGAAACAGCGTCCTGTGCCGCGATGGTTGTAACGCATTGATCATAAGATCCCAATATTATAGCAAAAGTCAAATGTCTCTTTTACCAGGAAATAATTCTGTTTTAGTTGCAGCACTTGCATTGAGGTGTACCTTAGAAGCATGTTTGATGAATCTGGGATGATGCAACAAGATGGGAAGGAAATCCTGAATCAATGAAGTAGCAGGTGGTTAAAACTTGGTTTTAACAATGGTTGGTGGTTAACAATTTCATCAGGGAGTAGTCGGCAGTACAAGCAACAGTCACAATGCAAGTGGAAGCCGAGTTTGTAAATTGCAACGTGAAGCGGAAAAACATAAATAATTAGAAACCAGGGCAGCAGAGAAAGAAAAAATAAAATGTAGATAAAAAAATTTTAAAAATGTAAAACTGGTGAGAGGAGTGGCAGTCAAATGCGCCAGTGTTCCTTCTCAGCCGGAACCGGAAATAAGTGTTCAGTCGCATAATTCAGGTCTTAATGTGTGTAACGGTTCTGAAGGTCATGCTAGTGTTGTTTTTAAAGTGTTTAATTATTTTTACTATTTTATCAATCTGTTTATAATAGCTACTGGCTCTTTAGTGAGACTGCTATCATCCAGTCAGCTGACTAATAGCAAGCAAGACAAAATACCTCTTATCTGAGAGCTACATCTACATGTCATCTATTTCTGTTCACACTGCAATTTCCAGAATATAAACAACAGCATGTTTGACATAGGGAGAGGACTAGCATTACTCTTACAGACAATGATAAGACTTACAAGGTTCCTTGTTGTGCAGTTGGCTGGTTTTTCGCCATACAGCTGTGCACCTCTACATCCCAGTCTGGTTCTTTCCTATTGTAACTCACCAAGGCTCTAGGCTTACTGCATTGCAAGGACAGTGCAACAGATGTATGATAATAGGAGCCTCTTCTGCACTTGGATCTATTGCCTCAGTAAAACATTAGGGCATGTAGAATGTGTTGCTTTATATAAGCAAACATTGCTGTCCTAAGATTAAGGTCACTTAATTTGGCCATATACAATTTCTTGTATTGGGAATTTGTCTTTTCGCATACCTCAACTTGCTCTCCATCAGACACACAGACAGGGAGAGAAGCTTGGAGTCAGAGCACAGGGTCAGCCTTTTATATGGTGCCCCTGGAGCAGTTGGGGTTAAGGGCCTTGCTCAGGGGCCCAACAGAGTAAGATTCCTCTGCCGGCCATGGGATTTGAACTGGCAACATTCCAGCCCCAGGCGCAGATCCTTAGCCACAGAGCCACCACACCGCCCAGATTACTGTAAAGGTATGAGAATGCAATCTTGCCAAAGGTTTCAGCTGTGGCTTGCACAAGTCAGCTGGTATACATTTGCAATATACAGTAAAAACTATAGGATAAATACCACAATTATGACATTTTTCCTGATCAATATCTAAGTCATTTATATGTTTACATTTTAGAACAGAAGACTGCTGGGTGTAAAAAAATATTCAGTTATCAAAAGCAAGACATAATATCATTTATCTCTAGCCTCTCTAAATAAGGTGTTTCCAAACATTTAAACTAGAAGAAACCATAACCGTATTTGAGAAAAACAACATAGGTATGCTCTCTAAGCTAATTTGACAGGCAACACACACTTTCTCTGCAGCTATGCAGATAGCTTCCTAAAAGGTATTAGTCTCATGTTAAAGAAAAAAAAAATATTGTGCTTTCCCACAATGTCTCTGCATGAGATATTTCCAAAAGACTCTACATATCATGTGCATTTATAACGCTATACATTCTCAGCAGACTTCTGGACAAATTAGTATTTATTGAGAATTTAGCAAGATTTCAATACAGTAGATGACAATCCAACAATTGAAAGGAAATCTTCTCTACTACACAACAATAAACATTTGCACTTCTAAATAGAAAAAAAGTAAAACCTGTCATAAAATATTCAAGTAAGCTCTTATAATATGTTTCCTAGAATGTCATCTTGAAACTGCACATCAATATAAAAATATGAATTCATACACAAGTTTTTCAAGTACAAAGATCTAGAAAGAACCATTTTTATTCAAGCTGTTTATAGCTGTTTTCGTAAAACTGAGCTGTTAAAAAAATTATGGGAGGGGGTCAAATTGTAATCTAGTGCTCTCTCTGTCTAAATTCATAAAAATACTTGCCTGCTATGCACAACCTTGCACACATCATTTCAAGCCCCCCTCCATTCATCCCAACTTCACTATGGCAGCAGCCTCCCCAGTTCATTTCTTATAAGTAAGGTGTCATTTCCTGAGCCAGGTGAGCTAACACCAAATGCTAAAATATTAAGTACACTATCCCTTTATAGTCTCCTTGTAACTAAAATTTGACCAAACTACTGAATAAGACCTTGTTGTGCACAAGACAAATTTATTGCAAATATCTGATTTTAAAGGTTCCAGACTTACTAATTAGCATGACACAATGATATACCTGGCCAGTTTGAGTATGAATTTTTTTATGTGAGCAAAAATATGCACTGCTTGTGTGTCTAAATTGTCCAGTGGAAAATGTCAGCACAACATGGATTAAGATACTGTGACCATGGAAAAACAAAACATGATTGAAATTACCTGCATCTGCAAGGTATTCTGTAACTAACATTGGCCATTTAGCTTCTTAAAAATATGAAATATATCCGTGCTAAATGCTGCTGAACAGAATGTCAGATCAGAATAAGATGTTCCTTGTACAGAGATCCTAAAATTAAAAATTACAACGTTCATCCATGTATACTGTACATGTATACAGGAGTTGATCGTGGACGATAAGGAGTTGATTGTGGACTACAGGAAACATCGGGGAACAGATCATGCACCCATTCACATCAGCGGGTCCACACTGGAGAGAGTCAATAGTTTCAAATTCCTAGGTGTCAACATCACAGACGATCTAACCTTGAGCCACCACACCAACCTCGCAGCCAAGAGAGCACAACAGCGCCTATTCTTTCTCCGCAGACTAAAGAAGTGCAGCGTGCCATCACACATCCTTTCCAACTTCTACAGGTGCACCACTGAAAGCATCCTAACCAGCTGCATCACTGTCTGGTATGCTAACTGCTCTGCCTGCGAGTGCAAGGTACTCCAGAGGGTGGTGAAACTGGCCCAAAACACTACCGGCTACATGCTACCAAACATCGAGGATATCTACTCCACTAGATGCCTCAAGAAGGACAAGTCTATCCTTAGGGACCCCAGTCACCCTAACCACAACTTGTTCTTTCTACTACCATCCAAAACGATACCGAAGTATACTGACCAAGACCAACAGGTTTTGTAACAGCTTCTTCCCCCAGGCAGTAAGACTGCTAAACAGCCAACCACAGCAGACACATGCAATTACCCAAACAGCCTCTGGCAAATAGGCAACCTCCTTGAACTGATAGGGTGCACCGGCACCCTTCTGTCACTTTGCACTCTCAGGACACATATGAACAGCACTAAATACCTCCTATCCTTGTGTTACTTTCAAACAATCTGTAATTGTATTGTGAAAAGCAATTGTATAATTTATTGTATCTTAATCTTAACCTAATCCCTATAAACTTCTGTCCTTCTACTCTTCTATCTCTCTTAACCAGCTTGCGGATAAAGCACTTCATTGCCGACAACACCGCTGTATGCTGTTCTGTTCATGCATTGATTAATAGATAAGTGGTGGCTCTGTGGCTAAGGATCTGCACCTGTGGCTGGAAGGTTGCTGGTTTGAATCCTGTGGCTGGCAGAGGAATCCTATTCTATTGGGCCCCTGAGCAAGGGTGTTGTATACATGGCTGACCCTGTGCTCTGACCCCAAGCTTCTCTCCCTGTCTGTCTTATTTGTTTTTAATGAGTACTGGAATAGAAACAGTCAAGAAAAATAATGTTCATGTAAATGTTTTGTGTGTTCTGTTTTTCCTTCCTTTTCCCATTTGTAACAATTTCTCCTTTTATTAAATATTGTTTCCTCTTTTTCCATATCACTAAATGTATATTAATACACATCATTTTAAAATTAATGCATATCACCATTATCTATCATAACAGCATCTCAGATGTGTCAATTTTTCAAATTTGTTTCTGAAATATTATTAGGACCTGAAATCAGCAACATATGCTTTCTAACACCCAACAAATCCTTGGGCTGCTGAATATTCAGGCTGAAGTTTCTTTTTAATGTTTTATAACAGTTTTCTAGACACAATCGAGCAAAACGTTAACGTTTTGAGAGTATTTTCCAAAGAACACATTCCCTTTTTAATTATGAATACACGATCCACATATTCCAACTTTTTCCTTGTGGCTACCATAAATTGCTTTCTAAAATATTCCTACTATACACTCTTTTTTCTACCTTGTTCACAAGAACCACCAGTTTTTGCAGGGCCATTTAGCTGATTTGACCCAGGTTTTGGGTTTTTCCATGTCATATTTTGGGTCCTGAAATCTACCTTCAGTTTTCTCACTAAAAGAGACATGTACATTTTCCTCATAAGGAATACTAATTATTAATGATAATCACTGGCTATTAATAGAGTAGGGAGTAACTGAGGTAAAACTACTAGTGAAATATATCCCCTGTTGCATATTTTAAATGGATGATACATTTTTGCAATGGGTTCCATAAGACTTTCATTTCCTAGGAGGATTTCAGTAAGATTTACTAGTGTATAGCAGCCCAAGACAGAATAACATATTTCTGAAAAAGCTTCAGCAGCTTATAACATTAAATGTTTTCTAAAATAAACAGCTAAGCCCTGGAATCAATGAAAAGTTTTAAAAAACTGAAAACTGCCTAAATCTGCTCAAAATGTAGGTCAAAACAACTGTATTTTACTCAAATAAGCTGTGGTACCGCAAGCTTATGTGGAGTTCAACAAAACCAATCAAGTGGGAAAAAATCTTTTTCTTAGAAATTATTTATCAACAGAGAAATTAAATTCCTCATGCTTCAAAAACAGCTTTTGATAATGTCAAAGTAAAACCTTTGGCAGGCTAAGTAACACTTTTGGGAATTTAATGCTTAACTGCACATACATTTTGTGGTTTACCCATCCTACCATTTCTTAATGTTTTTAGGGTATAAATAGGTCCCCTTGTAAAACACAGAGCTGAAAACTGACAGTATTACTGAAAAAGGAAAAAGAAAAAGAAAACATGCCCAGTTAGGAAAAATCTGAGCATTCATCATTTTGTCATTAGTTTTTGTGTTTGAAGACCATATTAAGGATATTTACAGGAGATGGTTTTCACGTGGACTTTTTTAAAGAAATGCATTGTTAACATTATTATAAATTGTGGTTGTGGAAATGTTTTTATGGAAACACCATTAAAACAGGTAAGATCTGTTTTTTTGCTATACTGTACAATGCATTTGATAGATAGCTGATGGTTCAAATTATATATTAAGGGCTGCACTGGCCTTGATTTTGTGACCCTGTTAAAAAAAGTAATTACATACTGTCCAGAAATTTAGATTGGTTCATTCAAAAAATGATGATGGTCATTTATATAAAAAATAGAAAATAAATATAATCATTTTGTATTTCCACAAAATGTTAATGTTGCTCTCCTTGCTCTCCAATGATATTCATTACAATATTTCTACTGTCATGAAAATATGTGTCAAAAGAACATTTATAATAACAACTTGTTGTGGTCTGGCCAAAATAAGCAACGACTCCAGATCTGTACATAAAAGCTAAGCACCATAAAATAATTCTATCACATGCAAAACAATGTTCTCTTGGAGCTAATCAATTTCATGTTTTCCTTACAAATAAAATTTGCCCTAGAACATAAAGTAGGTATTTTTGGATGCTAAAACCAACAAAACTTTCATCAGTTACCTTGTTAATGTTCACCTTAGCGAAACATTATTCTGTTTTAAACTACAAAATTAAGCTTGTAGACAAAATGCCAGTGTTGAGTCATTGATTTTATTGTAGAATTGAAATACAAATCTACAAAGACTACTAGTACCACTACAATAATGTTTTAAGAAACCTAGTTAATTCTGCCTATTTGTGAACCAGTTTTTCATTTTCTTTTTGTGTGTGCAGGTGTACAGAAATCTTAACTTCATCATCACAGAGAAGTAAATGAATAAAAGTTTACATATAGGGGTACTGTAAAAAAAAACTATAACTGTTTTCCATTAACTTCCAAAAGCTTGAAATAAAAATGTTTTAAAGTACCAACAGAGGTACTCTGATGCCTCACTTTTGTCATTTTTTCATTTTGAAATTAATAATTTAAATTATATGTTTCCTCCAATGAAAAAGTTTTAAAAATGACATATTTCCTTAAAATAAATCAAATAACATAAAATAGAGAAAATGCCAAATTACTGACAGATTCATGATATTGTCAAGACTATCATTTGTTTAACCTCACTGAAACATTTAGAACAATATGACTCTAATTATAGAGTTGTAAACTCTTGGAAGGGTCACCTACTTAAATTATCTTAACTTCTCCCTGTTAAATACACTGTCACATAGAATATTTCTGAGGGGGTTAATAACCCTTTTAATCAGAGGAGTCTGACATGATGATAGTTTCAAATCACTACCAAAACAACTATTACAGAACTATTATCATTAAGGTATGTTTTCACACTAATTTCTTGATGAGTGTCATTTGGACATAAGAAACAAATTTTCAGGCAATCATAAACAAATAAGAAACACAACAGCCCAATTACTGTATTGTAATGGATAGATTTCAATGGAACCTCGTGGTTAACATAAGGAAATACAGGTTTCTCTAAAATAGGAAAAATTCAGTCTCTTACATTTTTTATGCTTTTTTCTGGTTGCTTTCCTTCTTACAACCACAATGAGGGTAATCTAGAAAAGGTGCAATAATGAATCATAAAAAAGTATGCATTATACACTCTGGGTTTGTGATTGAATTTAAGAGTAGAGTTTGAAAAATGAATTTAAAAAAGAACAACAGAAACACAAAGCATTATATGTAAGAAACTCATACACAGACACATATTAAAGAAAAAAAACATTGTGTTGCTGTCTCGCAGTGCTGGGGCCCTGTGTCCAATTCTAGACCTAGGGTGATACCTGCATTTTGTTATTATGTTAGTCCTGTGTTCATATGGCTTTTTGCCAATTGCTCCGGTTTCCGCCCACAGTCCAAAGACATACTGATAGATTAATTGGCTTCTAGGAAATTTGTCCTAGTGTGAGTGTGTTTGTGTCTATGTGTGCCCTGCGATAGACTGGCGTCCCATCCTGTTTGACGATAGGCAACAACTCTCCTTTGATCCTGAATTGGATGAAGTAGTTAGAGAACAGATGGAGGGCTATAAATGTTTTTATCTGATAACTGTAACAGGTGCTTGGCCAGGAAAACGAGATCTCATGATTCTAATGTATGTGCACCAATGTCTTTTAATCTGGCAGTTGATTGCTCAGGGTTAGCTATGTCCTTCAATATTAGTCAAAACATAATGTGGCCATAATGTGTACACTCCAGATATTCGGGATATTTTTCTTGTGGACATTAAACCCATCAATAAAAACATTTCATTAAAACTGGTCAGTGAGTCACTTTGATTCCTACTCAGCGATTAAGGAAAAATCTAAAGTGATCAGGACTCAGCTCACACTCTAATAAAACAGTATAGAACTTCTCAATCAGAAGAAAATCTCTGACTCCCCAGTTCTCAATCCTAGACACCTAAAGAGTTTTTATTTTTGTGGAAGACAGTTGTGAAGTTTAGATAAACTTTACTTAGATCAAAATGTATTAACTTACCTATGTGCAACCTGAGTCTGTAACAAGCACTATCACATTCCTCACCATTGAGCATTAATGTAGAAACCTTCTAAGCCTAATCTCAGACTGAATTTAAGTTGTATAAGCCTTTTTCTAACATCTAAAATATCAACCATTCCACTAAAAACATGTTGGGGAAACTAAGCCTAAGCATAGACTAAAATTTCTTGAAGTGCAGCATAACATGTGTATAAGATGTCATGATTGAGCTGAATCTGGGTCCAGCTAAAAAGGTTTCACCCAAAGCTGAAGACTTGCAGCCTCAGTCTGCACTGGCTTTATTATATTTTTCTCTCCCTAGGCCAGACGTTGCACCCCCTTGGAAATCTTTGAAACTAAGCAGAAGACATTCTCTATCGATTTGATATTTGTTACACACAGAACCACCAGCTCCAAACATTCAAGACTCACCACCAGCTAATTCTCCTTTCGTTCTTCTCCTAGGAAGTGAGGCATGTCATATTATCATCAATAAGATCAGTAATTATAGCTTTTAACCATGGATAAGTTTGTGTTCAAATGTTAAATTGTTCATTTTATCTGCTCATTACTAAATTAGTAGTATTAAAAGGGACATGTGTTCAAAATCTCCATTGTGTAAGTTTTAATCATATTGCCTTTTATACAGTATGACCCAATTTGGGGCTGGGATTGTCAAGAGACATTTTAGAGATCATGGTTGCCACAAAGAGTGAGGTTTAAACATTATTTGTGAAAAGAACAGTATAAATTCCTTTTCAGAGTGTTTTATTCTGTCGGCATGAACATTTGAAATACTTTTTCACCCTCACTGTTGTCCACATAAATAGTTTTGGAAATCTTTTTATTAGGGTTGTGATGAAGACCATTGTTTCAAGATTTAACTAATCTAACTAAGGCTCCATGGCCGAAACGTTGTGTTTTCTTTCTTCTTTTTTTCATTATGGAATAAACCTATTACTTGTTCCTTTGTGTCTATACAGTATATGAATGGTATTCAAGGAATTCCTTAAGGTCTTTAATGATCTAAGAGAATCATGTCGGGACTATCATGTCTATTTGAAAAAAAAATTCTGTATTTTCTCCAACTCTAATAACAGTTTTTGTAAATGAATGAATCATCTACTGTATTTTCAGAATTATTTAGGATGAGAAAGAGGTGCAGTTAGCTCTTAAGCAGCATTTAGTAACTTCCCATAATGTTTGAGGAATTTTTTTTGGCAGAATGCAAGTTAAATTGAATACATTCAACCACTTTTTCTTTATATATCGTTCAAAACGTTGTATTTTGAAGCAATGAGATATTAAATTTCCATCTATCGGCAGGCGACAATTTATGATTAGAATTGAATAAATACAATACAGAAAAAGTGATTGGAAAAATGCCCCCAAAATTCTTCAATTGTTCAATTTTGCATCTATAAAAATAAACTTACGAGGAACACAAGATTAAGCAGCAATTATAAACCAAACATTTTCAAAACGATAAATATCAGCAGATCTAATATGTGTTTCTTGAAAGATGACCTTTTTTATGATTGATAGGTGAATTCAGGCCATATACTGTACATTTCATCATGTAACGTTGAGTGCAGCTATTCTGACAATAAAAGCACATTTACAAGTGACCTTGATTTGCAGTATAAAAGGCAACATGCAATAAAGAAGTTTGTTCTGAATAAATCAAAGCATCTAATTTGCATATCAAAATTGGTAGGAGCGAAATTGGAACCACAAAAACCATGAACAAAGAACAGGAACTGCAGGAGACATAACATTGTACAGGCTCACCTATACAAATACTGTATCAAAACAGTTTTGGGAGAGTGATCCTATTAACGTAAGTTATAATCATTAAGCCAAGGCTCCTACAGTATATATACCAGTAGTATGGTACGTCCACGGGGGGATTTACTGTATAAACATTAAACATTAACATGAACATTTGACCCACTAATCTCAACAACAATATCAGTTATTATAATCTGATAAAAAACAATGTAAGTTAAAATTAAATATATATAAAACTAAAACTAAAACATAGCTGTAAAGCCATAGCATAGTCCAGGATGAGCAGAGTTCACAAAGTCAGTCAATGTGATTGCAAACAACAGAAGGGAAGCAACAAAAAAATAGCTGTAAGTGTCAGAGTATTCACAGTAGTACAGCCCAAGACTACAAACTAAATTCTACATTTACAGGCCATAGCCCTAGGACTTGTTCAGTCTGTGGATGAATGCATGGTTTTTATTCAAAAAACCTTTAAAACCATCCACATTTATGCATATGAATGGCACCTTTTGGGTACCAAATTCCATTCTCAATTGTATTGCTCATTGTGCCTAACCTTTACAGCTGCTAACATAAATATTTAAGACCCTTGCAGAGGCTTTAAGGTAATTTGTATATTTGTCTAAAATATTCTCAATGACTTATTAGTGCCTCTTTTTTTGCACTCCTCCCCCAATTCAACTCGAGTCAACCCAAATCAATTTGAGTCAACATGATATTTCATCTCTAAAAGTCATGTCTGACAGCTACGAGTTTCCCTTTCAGAAGAGAAAAACAGAGGCATCTTCCACTTCTCTAAATTGCCCTGTCTGCATTTGATTGCTGAGTTTATAGTCACACTCTTGACAGGGGTAGGGATCCTCCTGAGTCATTGCTCAGTTAGGGTCAGCAAATACTGTAACATTGGCATATACACTTGCATGAGGAACCAACCAGCTGATAGGGTGGCAGAAAAGATCTCTTCTGACTGAACTAGTTGTTCTGACCGAATTGTTTACATGCAGACATATACCCACAGTTTTTGTGCAAATGATATGGCTTCATCCTTTGGAGAGGAGTAATGTAATGTATCACTCCCTTGCCTAGCAATTGCCAGGCTTACTAATCTCAAAGTTTGCTTAGGGGCATGGACACTTTAAAGAATGGGGCCAAAATCTTGCAATTGCATGATATGCACACATATACATTGTAGTTCATATACACTCATCAATGTCAGAATATTTCATACAAATAAGTCAGGCTGATGAAATAAAAACCATGAACCTCTAGAAAATCTGATGGATACCACTTTGCATTTGATTAGCGCAGGATAAACATCCACAAATTACTACTGCTGTGGAAAATCCATTTCTATATTCGATATCACCCAGAAAGACTCGGGCAATGTTGTTTAAAAAGCAAGATTAATTAAAGAAAGTTTTGATACAATCCTGTTAGATGGTAAAGTGGTTGTGATTTGACTGGAAATCACTTTGACTGCAGCATTGGTGAACCTGCTTATGGGTAATTGGGTGCAACTTTTAGAACTCCCAGTTCTATTAATTTAGGTGAAATAATTCACATTATTTATAGGATATGAGACTGTAAGTATTTTCTTATTTATTCATATTTTGAGTGGGGTTATTCACACATATGCACAAATTAATCTTTCAATATAAACATCCCACTTTTAAAAGCTATTCTTTCTCTAGTAAATTAAGTCAGCCATGAGTAGAAAAACTATCCTTTGGAAGCTGATACTATGAAATTAATTGTTTCCATAACAGGATACTTGACCAACCAACCTTAAATCTAGCATGTAAATGAAGATTTACATAATTTAATATGCTGTCCCTTTCTCGTGCATACTTATAATTGTATTTCACTAGTGCATTCAGAATCAAATATCAGTTTGTAATAATGGTAAAGTATTCCAATATTGCATAGTGAAGTTGTTTGAAGGATTTATGCCTATAGTATTTTGTTTTCTATATATGTGAAACTTTATTTTGTATTTGTAGAGATGCCATAGTTTAATGAGGTGATAGGGATCCTGCTATTTGAAAATATCTCTGAAGAACATCTGTGTACATATCAAGAAATACTCTTTTTAAATGTGATGCTGTTTTTTGAGACTTGAATTAAAACTTAATTTGTTGATATGTGATGTGTGGACCATTCAGTATATATTCAGAATAGTTCAATCAACCAATTCCATAAAAATGCGCATTTTGGATTGTATCTTATTGTAAATTCTATTTTCTATAGCTTTCTGCCCTTTTAATTTAAAAACTCAAAATTCTTCCAAAAATTTAATTAGTTAATAGTGTAAAATAAAAAAACAACAACAATAAGTAGTATAATAAATGTTTTTCATCTAAAGTGATTTTAATCCATACTACAGTGCTACAGTACTTAGAATGAGAGCTTTACATCTCATCTGAAGGACTGTACATAAAAAAATGCTTAACTTGCACAGTTTAACAAAATAAGTATGATTGCAATGCTGAAACACAGCAGGAAGTTTTGATGCTTCTGTTAATATATCAATATTACTAGTTCTTCTACTGATAATACTAATAATAATACCCTTAATCATAATCATTTTTGTAAGACCACCATGGATAACTATTACAAACAAGTACTGCAACACACAACATTCAGCACGATATCTAAAATATGACTTTTCCTTTTTAGTGAGATCTGCACAAGAAACATTCTACTTATATTCTGAGAAGGGTAATGTATAATAAACAGCTTATTTCAATCCTGTCCCTCTGGAATATATGTCTACAGCATATCCATTATTCACGGTCTGAAACTTTCATGCACATGTTTATGTGGGGTTTGTGCAAATAAAAACAATAACAATAGTCTTTCATTTCAGCTGCATATTTGATTCATATTTGCCTTTCTGTATCACACTTCAAAGCACACTCGTTGGCCTAAAACTTGAAATATCAGGCCAAATTAATTTTTGATGGAATTTGTTTGGAAATGCAATATTTTATGCCCTTTGTTAGCGTGGGTGTTTGTTTTAATAGAATAAAGTTTCCATCTGATTAAAAGTTCTACCATAATATCTTTACACCTTGAAAGAAAACTTAAAACATTATAAATTAATTATCCGCTACCAAAGGATCTAGTATTCTAGCCCAGATATTTTGGCACTGTTTGCATTAATTAAACATTATAAGCCCCTCGACTTTATATAAACAAACATATAAATATAATTTTTTCTAGCAAGCCCTCAAAATATTCTAGGTATCTGAAATCTTTAAAGTAGTTTATGATAGAGAAACATAATGGAATCCAGAATACTTTTCTATTTTCTTTTCAGAAAGCGTCTATATATTGTATAATATAACAGGCACTTAAAATACAGTACATATTTAAAAATGGAACTCCATTATGAAACTGTTTCAACACATTAAGTGACACAAAAAGTGCCACACCACTGTTTTAAATGGAATATTCATGGTACGTTTTTTATGGAAGTTGAAGTTCAGAAAACATACCTTTAGCATGACTAGGGCTTGGTTTCCTTTCCTTGTTTCTATTGGTGCCAACCCTAGAAAAACAAAAACAGTCACACATCAATGGAATCCAAGTTGCTATTAGAGAAATATTATTGGGTCGTGTGAAGTCTCAAATTAAGTAATGACAGATTCAGTCTGGTAAGACTAAACACAAAGTAGATGGGGACATTACGAGATTAGAATAGAAGTCAAAGTGAAGACATCATATTTGTTTAATTGCCAGATTATACATCTCTCGCCCCTTACCTTAACTATTGGCACTTTGGTTCTTTAGTTAAACTACCAGACATCTTAAGAAAATGTTCTAAATGTATTATTTGCTTGTTTTTGTACTATTTTTTTTATCCACCCCCTTTGGTATTATTTACATGGCTAATTATCTAAACTACCCAGAAGCATCTGAGAATATTTCTAGGTGTTTATAGTTAAGCAGATGTGCCCTTTCCAATAGCAAACCAAAATGAACAACACTGTGAGATTTCTCAAATCATATTCAATTATTTAGCCTGAAGAAGCCCTTATTCATGCTGAAATAACTACTTAGAATTGCAGATTAAAGTCCAAGCAAAAATAGCAAGAGACAAACAAGCACAGAGCATATGTAAAACAAAACACAATAATATGCAACAAATACAGAAAGGAATAGCAGAAAAATGAAGATAATAAAGTCTGCTCCCTTATAGGAAGTAAGCAAGGGTATGGAGTATGGCTATGTTTGGAAAATACAGTATGTGTTATCATAAGTGGTATTCTTACTATTTCTGTAAAAGTCCAAATTTAAATTAATATGACTGAATATGTAAATGGGCAGAATAGCAGGAAACCTGTAAAGTAAGGCCTATGATATTTTGTTTGAATCCACAGAAGGTGTCATCATGAGAGATGACTTGAAAAAGGATGAGAAATGTGTTTTTGAGTGGTCACTTTCAGACACATAAGTTATGGTGTCTGTCTGCCCTTTTGTTCCAATTTTGATTTTATATTTTCAACCTTTCACATATAAAAAAGTCAGGACCGTGGTTTAGTTTTCAAAGGCAGGAACATCTGTTATGTGTGGTTTTCTTTATACAGTGATAACTTTTTGTGTCTAGACTTAGCCTTTCATGGTTTAGTTCCCTGTCTGCTTTATTCCTTGTTACCAGTGCCCTGTTAGTATTGTAACAAACCCTTAAATGTTATCTTTTAATATTTAGGCTTTTTGTATCTTAATTAAATAAATATGGCTGCATGCACATGACCCAATAGTTCAAATTTGTATGTTTTTTTCTTACTAAGAACCTTTTAGTTTACATTCCACAGCATGGAACAACATACACACAAGTAAGAATTAAATATATATTATTGTGCGAAAATACTCTTGATTAAATTTTGGGAAATTATTTTGCATCCAGACATACAGTACATATCTGTCTGCATCTTTATCTGTATCACCAAAAATGTATCTCTTGTGTACTGAGCCAGTAAACCTGATCTTCTATCAGGTATCAGCACAGCTATTTCTCAGATTCCTAGTTTAACATAACATATTTTAAGCTTTATTTTGTCAATTTGAAAAGCTTGTCATAGATCTCAATTATTTAAAATTGTTTTGGGGATAAGGGAAGTAAAAGAGGAAATACAACATGCATTATTACAATGCGGGACTGCTATGAAATATTTTTCCAGGTGGTCTGGGGTAGTTAGCAAAAGAAAGTGAGATACACAAATCGAAAAGGGACTTGGGAAGAGTATCCCAAGTCAACATTACCATTGTGGATTGTGCTGAGCTGCCAGAATATATTCACTGAAGTTTGAGGCCCCTTTATTTTTATTGCCTCTTGCTGCATGGTAGGTCATCAGTTACACAACACTTGGCAGAGATTCAGTAATTATAAACTCATCAATGCTTTCTGTATGATCTTAGCGCAGTTATTCAAAACTGCCCATTACTGTTTGCACTTGGTATAAATATAATGCAAACATCAATCATCAGCCCCCAGCAGCACAACAGAAGGCCGTCCCGGAACACTCCAGTGTGTCTAACGCACTGTGAATAATATCATTTATCATTCCTTCTGCAGATACAACTCTGAAAGCTCTGAAAGCATCGGCTCCTGCACTGAAAACAGCTTCATCTACCCAGCTGTGTACAAAGCATCCACCCAGGGGACACACTAATCCTGGTCACATTAGTGCTATTTAAGAAAAATTAGACAATACAGTGCTGAATATCTTATGTGCTAGGGGATATAGGAAATGCCCCCCAGAAAAATGTTCAGCTGTACGTTATCTGCCTACTTGTTATGACCGTAATTCCTGAAATCTGTTTTTATTCTTAATTTTTCACAGCTGGTTGGATGCTACACAGTAACCCATAAGGGCCGTTCAGTGCTCCAGGTCTTTCCAATGGTTGAACTGAGAACTGGCAGGGCTGATACGCCTGGGTTTTGAGTGTTTCATCAACGGATATCAACTGGCTGTATGGAGTGATATCCCTCTGAGTGCAAAGGGAAAGTGGGTTATTATCACATTTGCGGCAAGGTTAATTAGGAATCAGCACTAGAGGGTAAGGTCAAACAGGAAGTCACTGGGCATGTGCTGTCTTGCCTTGTACGTTTTTAAGGCTGTATGTCAGGATGAAACTGATGCTCTGTATATTTTTAGCTATGGTAAAAAGCACACCACAGCAATTACAGTAAGTAAATTTGAAATCTTCTTAATTAAACCCTAATTTATGACTTCTTTTTTATACACAACAATCCAGAAGGTAAGATAAGTTAATATATTTCGCAGATGTTCTTTCATTCCTCTGTGGGTCGTCCTTTTCTAATATTTTCCTCCTCCACCTTTCAAATCCCCAAACAACTCACAAATATTCTTGGCATTTATGGGTTTAGTTTCCCTACAGTAATAAGCTTAACTGCCACCTCATGTTAAAGAGACACACAAATGGTGGTAAGATCATTACAGTTCCTAGATCTTTGGCCTGAAAGTTGATATCCTGACTAGACATGTGTTTCCTGGGTGGTAAGAAAAATGGTCCAGGTATTACTTATTCTTCAAACAGCAAGCCGTGCTGCAAATGCAACAAAGAAAGTGATCTCTAAGAGTATACAAGATGGGATTTCCTATTGTAATCCTGCCACTATTAAATCAAAAGGGAATTGAGGTATCTCAGTTAAATACCAAAAACAATTACCTGCAAATGGAAATGGGAACAAAGTGCCTCATGCAAATAGGCAGTGTGGGTTTATGCAACAAGGTACTGATCTTTATATTATTTAAGCTGCCTTTCTGGGAATGTCTAAGAAATAGCTGCATGAGATACTTGGATACATAAACAGCCAAACAAGTTGGACTTGTTAACCTCCCATTTGTGACCATTCTTATATAGTTAACCCAGCACACGTCAAAAGCTTTTTAAATACATCTGATGGTGTTGAGACAAAAGTTGTATTAAAATCTAACAGTAAATTTCAATACATAGTAGTCTATAATGGCTAAGACGTATAAAACACCTCTTTTAAAATTAATGAAGATGATTACAATGTCAAACTGTTCAAAAGCAGAGAAGAAAATAGGATAAATACGAAACTAGGCATTCAATTAAACTGTTAGCGGGGATTTGTTAATAATGAGTTTCAGTTATTCTACTCTCTCTCAGCTACTATTGCAATGGTACCTACTCACATGACTTTGTATCTATAGAAGCAAGAACAATATGTTTTCATTAGACACTTGGCTCTATGTTAAATTGTTCATACATGCATTCAGACAAATGAATATTTGTAGCTGAGTTTCAAATAAATACTGTAAAGGAAATACTTGAGATATAGGTGTCAATCCAAAGACGTAAGTATAAAAATTTTGTAATAGTTCAGGCTAGCTAATTTTTTCTGCAGTCTTTCTTTTTAATTTTGTCAATGTTTTTCATTTTCAACTAAGTAATACAAATCAAATTAAACACATCTCTAACAATCATCTATATACAATGTTTTAATCAAATTAATCAGCATTTAGTTGTTTTTATCCTATTTATATAAATATTTATGTAAATATAGAGTAGATAATTAAATGATAGTGTAATCAGAGTGTCTTTCCATGTGTGTAAAAATATTCTCTTCTTATTTATTGTTTTGTTATATGAATTTCACTACTTTATGCTTTTCTCAGGTGTGGCAATTCGAATACAATCTAACTCAAATTACAATACTTATAATTGACAGTAGTTGTTCTCATTCATGTAGCAGTGCAGCACTAAGGAAGGGGGGCTGAGCAGGCCTGAGTGGGTGTCTTTGTTGTCTCAGAGTCTCAGGGACCACAATATATTATTTTTACTGTATACTCTCCTCTTCTCTGTTATGAACTGGGTCAATAGCATTTAGAGAGGGGTCTAACATAACAGAGCCAGATGGGGTTAGGAGAAGACTGATGTCTAGATGTACTGTATGCAGATGGCAGAGAGGTGAATGATGTAGATGGAGGAGACTCAAAAAAAGCAGAGATGAAAGAACGCTGACAGCCGTGGAAGAGGGAGAGTTGACTGATGTAGGTAGAAGAATAACGGGTGCTGTGCACTGTGTAGAGAGATGGACATTAAGTCTGCTAAACTCAGAGGAACACTGGGAAAAGGGTGATTTCTAGGCTGATAGAGTTGTTATAGATAATAATAGAAAACTGACAGACAAATGACTTTTAGCATTTCAAAACCAAGATTCAGGGTCTTGTATATCCTGTTCACGGGGAGGGAATTCTTTTTAAAGTAGCTATAATTTGGTCTTTGTCCCCTATCATTATTTTTTAAGCAAAGAGGTTATAAATAAGAATGATTTTTTTAAACACTTCTATGCTTCCAGACTCTTTAACCCTATGCTTCAGTTTCTCTACGTCTATATCAATTATATTGAATATCTTGACACATTAGTTTGTTTTAAAAAAATAGAAACTTAAAAGTAGTTGTTTTACCCCTGAGTCTTTGGCTCTATGTTACTCCGGGATTTTGCCATTACTACAGATTAGCTAAAGGCGTCAATTACCTAGAGGCAATTTAAAGTTAATTTGACATTTTTAACAATGTAAATAAACAAATCTATTGGAAAAAATGATCTGCATTATTATTAGGACCTAAACATCTAGAGCTGAATTTATTTGTCAGAACTATTTATTTCATTTTTGGAATGAGAAAGTGTGAAATGTTTACCCCTTGCTGAAATTATTATTGTCTAATTTTGTAATACACATTACTCACGGTTTTCATCATAATGCAGGTGAGTAAAACCTCAGTCTATTAACTTAAGGGAACTGGCTAAGATGAAAAGTGATTGGCCATTCTGTTCTTTTCCCACTCAAAATAATTTTTGCTACAGGGAAGTTGTTGATTTACTTGTGACCACTGACGTGGCTTACTTTTAGCTTAGCCAATTCTTTCCAATCTGTCTAGAACACCAGGGCCTCACTATTTCAAGCGTTTGAGATGGCATTTGAGAAATGGAAAGTCCTATATTTTAATACAAGGTCCCACAGGAAGAAAAAGAAACAGGATCAAGTAACCTGTAAACCCCAAAAAGTTCTCAACTCATTCCAAGATTTTCTTGTCTAGATTTGCTATAATTTACTGCCGGTCAGCAGAAGGATTACCTAACTAATAAAATTATCTGTTTAATTAACTCCAAAAAATTCAAAAGCTGCATTCCACATCTGCTCATATGAGGATGTGACAGATCTAGACAGAGGTTTAACCTCATGTCCATCAATGTTAAAACTATGACTCGGAATACTGTATTCTTCATTTTAGAAACAATAATTTTACATCTTTGCATATTCAGTTTACTTTCAGATACCTTTAGAGCCATTTCTGGGTCTAATCACCTTACATTATAGTGGTTAACAAAGAATATAGTTTAGTAATGCTGATTTGTTGACTATTACATGCTTTTTTCTGTTATGCATATGAAAAAAGACAGGACAATAACTGGTATTTTGAAGGCAAATCAAATATTCAATTGGATAATTATTTAATGGCCAGTGCTCAATCCTATTTTAATCATTTTAATTTGTGTAATTTTCTAGATATGCTTCCCAGTTTCATAGATATATAATTGCTCTTTTAATATGCTATGCACTTTTTTCTTGACACAGTTTCACAGTAAACAGATTTTGCATTCTAGTGCAAAGAGATAAAATGTCAAGTATGGAGTTCAAATAAAATAATGGGGAACAGTAATTCTAGAATGTTATTAACTATCAAAAGTGCAAAAATATTAATGATATGATAAATTGAACAGACTGTTCTTTTGCATTGTAGCCAGAACACCAGACCACTGTAGCTGTCTACAAAAGCCATGTCTCCTTTTGCCCTGTGAAAGTTTCCAGAGGCCCTCAGGCTAGATGTATCTCAAGAGGCCAGAAATTCTCTTTCCCTTTTTAGCTCACATAATGAATGATTTAAGGATATTAACCCTCTTCATGACCAAATTTGTAAATTGGTGTTAATATTTTCAGTATGTGTCAATAACATTCTTGAGAGGGAGAAAAAAAATCCCTCTTCCATTAACACCTAATGCAGAATGAAACTACAAAACAGTTCTACCTTTCTAAGATTGTTTCCTTTTAGTTAAAATTGGCTTAAATATATAAAGTAATCTTATAGAGTGTAATACAATAATTTCTCTTGTCTTTTATTTTAAAGATCAAGACTTCCCTTAACCACAGACTACTGTGGTGTAATGGGTCCTGAAGGAAAAAAATATAGTTAAGTACAAATTAAGCTGGGATTGTTGAGCAGTGTGCAATTACTCATCATAAAGTTGCTGAATATAAGCCTGCAATAGTCATCTAGAAGCATTATTATGCCACATTTCATATGAAAGAGAGGAAGTGGTTTGTTTACTCAAACATGCGGTTCAAAAGTAAGGACATCTGATAAACATCTTGGTATTGTTATTCTTGAAAATCTCCTAAGATCTTAAGACACAGGTAGGCATGATAAATATTAAAAGTATGCACCATTCTATTTTACTGTTTGATTTTAATTTGTCATGTTCTAAACCAGATGACAGACCCATTGGCATAATACTTATGTGATAGAGTGAGACCTGTGGAATCAATTCATTAGCAGTAGGGTGCATGTGCTCTGTAACTGTCTAGTGATTTATTTATTTGGCATGCTTCATTACCCAGTCACAAACATTAATATGTGCACCTAATGATGCTATTGTAAAAAGCCATATTGTTCCCCCATAAAAATAATTTTCTTTTGTACAAGAATGTTTTAAAGCTAGACTCAGTTGTTATATATAAAAATGTTTTTATTTACTATGCTTGTTAGCCCTTTCAAAACATTACCCAAGGCTACTATTATTAAAGTTCATTTTACATACACACATTTTTAGGTTCAGAACAGTCTTTCCTTTTTAATTAATACTTCAGGCTTCACAGTGGACTGCTTTGTCAAATATTAGATTAATTGTATATAGTTAAGAGGTCAAAAGTTTATGTTTAACCTATTATGCCCCAGGTAAATTTATGGGTAAGAAAATAGTTCTACTTTCACTGCAATCAAGCATTTAGGAAGTTTAAAGGGTTTCTAAGCATGTCTTTTAAAAATAAATCCAAGGTCATATGAAGGAAATTTTAACCCAGTGGCACAAAAAAAAAACACCTACAAAGAGCTGATTAGTAGAACCTTATACAGTAAGGTGGATGCAATGACTTCAAGGCACAGTTTTTGTACAATTGGTTACGTTTTTGATTAGAACTTGAAAGCCTCAGGAGGCTGATGATTACATGTATCTGTTACATCTGGAAACTGTGAAATATCCAGACAACAAAGTTAATCTGTATGTGAACTGTTTTGGCAAATTTGATCAAAGGTACAGCAATCTTTTATTCATTATGTTGCTTGTTTGAACAAATGCTCCTTGCAACTATATATGTATGCATATGGTTTCCAAACCATGCAGGCTTTAATATGTGCTCACATATAATAATAATAATAATAATAATAATAATAATAATAATAATAATAATAATAATAATAATTATTATTATTATTATAAAACATGCTTGTTATGAAGTCATGATTCAAAGAGACCACTGTGCTCTCTTTTCACAGTGTGGTGGCCAGCAGAATTTATGTCATGGGTGTCAAGAAAGAGCACCAGGAAGCAAAAAGATGACTATCTACTCCATCATCCTTATCATTTTAACATGCCATAATTTCCATTACATGTGAGGTCTAATTTGTAACGTTTTCTTGTACATGGATCATGCACTCATACTTATAAAACTTATAAAAACTCTACTAAAAAACTGATCATTTCTGGACTGCAAGACAATCACTAACAGGGTTTCATCTCTGGACAGTGAAAGTTTATATGCATTACTAATGCAGATCTAAACAATGACTTCAATAAAATAAAAATATTTGAGAAAGCAATCCCAACTAATGCTCTGTTTAGCTTGCAAATCAATGTTCAGTATTTTCAATATGAAATGGAAATTGAACCGATGCCAACCAAATAAATTAAAGTAAAACAGTACCAAAAAATACAGTATCTGTTGTTCATGACCTCAGTCTTGAGTTGAGGATCCATCAATTTGTTGATACTAGTGAATCTTGACACTCTGTTATCAGAGCACTAGTCAGCATAATCTCATTAGAAACCGTTTTTCTAAGCTTGTATAAGGTTGAAAGGTTATCAGCAGAAAACATGTAACTTTCAAATTTCCCAGGCAAAAACACCTTAGAAGTAATTTCTGTGGCTAAGGATCTGCGCCTGTGGCTGGAAGGTTGCTGGTTAGTATCCCACGGCCGGCAGAAGAATCCTACTCCACTGGGCCCCTAAGCAAGGCCCTTAAACCCAACTGTTCCAGGGGCGCTGTATAAATGGCTGACCCTGCGCTCTAAGCCCAAGCTTCTCTCCCTGTCTGTGTGTCTGTTTGTCTCATGGAGAGCAAGTTGGGGTATGTGAAAAAAGACAAGTTCCTAATACAAGAGCCAATAAAGAGATCTTATCTGGTGACTGTGGAGCCCATGGCATTGCCAACAACAATGGCATGATCAGATGTCCATGAGAGAATGCACAGGACTACTGTCATGAAAATACACCATGGCAAGAGACCAGAGAGTGATGCTCACCAGAAATTAAAAAAGATTCTTATCCAACAAACACTGTACAATAACTTCTTCTGCAGTTGTCACAAAACTCTATGATCTGACAATCGTTTTGCATACATTGTGTTCTGTAGCGGTACTGAGGTATCTGCCAGCTTGTTCATTTCAGTGTTTCAGTGAATCATGTCTGGCATGCTGTACTTTTTACAGATAAATATGGAGCTAAATTTAAGAGGAAAAAAAAGTCTTTCATGTTCAAGATTAACATCACAGGCTCACAACTGGTTATAACATAATAATGCTTCTGACTGTGAGGGATGGCAAATGTGATTGTACCTTCTTATTTGATTAGTGTTGATCTTGCAAATGTACTTCTCTTGTGTCACAGTGTTTGTTAGCAAAGGAGTGGATGCAGCAGCATGATTACATCCGTTTTTGCCACAGACTGTAATCAGTTCAGTGGCATACACTTCGACATTCTTAGATGTTCTATATACTCTGAAGGGTAGACAATTCCCAGTAAACAATGCAAGAGGCACATCATATGTTTTTCACTGATCAACTTCTATATTGCCAAAAGCTAAAATTAGCTAAGATTAATGTATTCATCCTTTTGCATTTTGGTAAGAGGAAGCTTTGTGTGGAATCTGAATTATTTGCTACAGTTTTCTAAAAACTCCTGGGCATTCTTTTCTTGTGAAAATGTTAAAAAGGTTGGACAAGATGGGAACCAGACACTGTCCATTGATTTAAAACCTCAAAAACTGCCGAAGCAAGGAAAACCTAAAAGAGGTCAAAATTGTTTTTAATGGGTCATATAGCTAAAAGCATCTTTAATGATATAAATACCACCACATTGAAGCTGTGAAAAACATTGTCTGATTGAGTCACCTGATAAGGAGGTGATTGCTCTAATTGTACATTGTCTTTAGTCAGGAATGAATAGCAGTGACATGCCTGGACGCTTCACCTCAGGTGATTAATTATCCCACATGTGCTGTAATTTTTCTACCTTAGGCAATTATTCACTTTATTTTAGATTCTTTATCTAAGATTTACTTTGTCCTTTCTGTTGTGCGTCCCATTCTTAAAGGTCTATTTAGCAATTACTGTCAAATGAGTTAGTAGTAGAAATTCCATGAGGGAAAAGGCTTTTAACAACTTTATTTTTGGCATACTGATAGCTTTATTTTTTTTAAATAGACTTTCAGCAATATAATGTATGTCAATTTACATTGTTATTCCCTCAGCTATAAACCCGTTTTTTTTCTTTCAACTTTAAACAATCGTTAATAACAGTTTAAAATAGCAAACAATGCAGAAAACTATGAAAGGAATGCTAATTATTTTTAATGAACAAAAATTAACTATTTTACTGGTACTGACAATCATATACATGCAAATAATACATTTCATGCCAATTTATTATCAGCAATGAAATTCTAACCATGTTACTGTAATCCCAAAGACTAATAATCTGTGAGAATGTTAATAAGGCCGCAAAAATGTTTTTTTTTTAATCCTAGAAACAACAAGTTTTCCAGGCACTGTCTCTAAAAGCCAGTATAAATATTCAGCCACAATCATTTAATGATGTTCTGTTTTGTTCTACCTCTTTTAATTACCACTACCTGACTCTGGTTAATGTAATAATGCTTTGCATGAAACGAAAAAAAAAACACCCATATTTCCTTAAGTAAAATTAATTGTACTGCCCACCAAGTGAACCTGACACCTTAGTCTGCCAAGAAGGTTTCACTACTTCTTTTAACAAACATGTGCTTAATGCTTAGACTTTGTTACAGGCCAAGAAGGACTTGTAGCCATTGGTCATGCCATGTCAGGTCTGCTTATCTCCCATGATTAATTATCCTACATGTGCTGCAAGTTACTTCCTTGGCAAAACCTCAAGCCATTTTTCTTATTTTTTTTTTGTTAATGTGCATTCTTCTGCTTCTTTGATTTCTCTGTATACTACTGCAAGTAGTAATATTGAAATGTTGAAACGTTGACCCTTGTAACAGAAATTGTTGTTATACAGTATATAAAGTCAAATGAATAACCTGAAATGTAACTGTGGAAAATGTCTTGCGAATAATCTTTTTAACCCCTCCATTTCATACCTTTTTACTTTAAATATTGTTTCTGCATTCACTGATGATGGAAACCAGATAGATAGATAGATAGATAGATAGATAGATAGATAGATAGATACTTTATTGATCCTGTGAGGGAAATTGCAGTGCAACAGCAGCTTAACACACACAACACAGCCACAGTGTAACGAATTATATAATAATAGTACAATACATACAATACAATACAAGAGTTACTCACAGTCCGGACGCACAAGAACAAACTAGAACAGAACAGTACACAGAAAATTGTATCACACTCATATCACACATATGAATATAAATATAGATGTAACTATAGATATAAATATAAATGTATTGCACAGGTCCCTGGCATATATTGCACAAAAAGTGGTTGTAAACGGGAAAAAGAAAAAGAAAGAGAACAGATGTAGCAGTAGATGTGTAGATGCGTTTAGTCCAGAAACAGGTCACTGTCGATGTTGCCTCCGCCAAGACGCAAGGTGGATGCATTGTACAGTCTTATGGCAGACGGCAAGAATGACCTCCTGTAGCGCTCCCTGTCGCACCGTGGATGAATCAGTCTATTGCTGAACGTGCTCTTCATTCCTGCAAGCCTGTCATAGAGGGGATGGGAGAAGTTGTCCATGATGGCCTCTAGTTTGGACATCATTCTCCTCTCAGCCACTACCTCCAAGGAGTCCAGGTCAAACCCAATGACAGAGCTTGCTCTCCTGATGAGCTTGTTCAGCCTTTTGGAATCTACTGCTCTAATCCCAGAGCCCCAGCACACCACTGCGTAGAAAATGGCACTCGCTACCACCGACTGATAGAACATGTGTAGCATCTTACTACACACATTGAAGGACCTGAGCCTCCTCAAGAAGTAGAGTCGGCTCTGTCCCTTCTTATAGATGGCCTCGATGTTCTTAGACCATTCCAGTCTATCGTCGATGTGCACTCCCAGGTACTTGTACGAGTCCACCATCTCCACGCCACTCCCATGGATGTAGACAGGAGTAGGTTTGACCTTTTTCCTCCTGAAATCTACCACCAGTTCCTTTGTCTTTGTAACATTCAGTTCCAAGTGGTTCACCCCACACCACTCCACAAAGCTGCTGACCAGTCCTCTGTACTCCTCCTCCTGTTCACCCTTGATACATTCCACAATTGCAGAGTCATCTGAGAACTTCTGCAGGTGGCATGACTTTGAGTTGTACTTAAAGTCCGAAGTATAGAGGGTGAAGAGGAATGGAGAAAGAACTGTCCCTTGAGGTGCCCCTGTGTTACTCACTACCTGTTCAGACACACAGTTCTGAAGTCTCACAGACTGTGGTCTGCCTGTCAGGTAGTCAGTGATCCACAAGGTCATGGAGGCATCGACTTGCATCTCCTCCAGCTTCCTCCTTAGAAGTAAGGGCTGGATGGTATTGAAGGCACTGGAGAAGTCGAAAAACATGATCCTTACAGTGTTGCCAGCCCTGTCCAGGTGTGAGTAGGCCCTTTGCAGCATGTAGATGATCGCATCCTCCACACCAACACTGGGCTGGTAGGCAAACTGTAGGGTGTCCAGTGATGAGCTGACCAGGGGTCTCAGGTGGGATAAGACCAGCCTCTCCAGTGTCTTCATGATGTGAGAAGTCAGTGCAACTGGTCTGTAGTCGTTGAGGACAGAGGGGCGCCCTTTCTTTGGTACCGGGACCAGGCATGATGTCTTCCAGAGCACCGGGACTCTTTCCAAGCGCAGGCTCAGGTTGAACAGTCGCTGGAGCACTCCGCTCAGCTGATCAGCACAGGCCCTCAGAACTCTGGGGCAGATGTTATCTGGTCCTGTGGCCTTACCCTCGTGCAGCCTCTTCAGCTCCTTCTTCACCTGGTCAGCTGTGATGGTCAGCCTGGCCTGGGGGATGGTGCTCATAGTGCTTTCAGTGCTGCAGGTGTTAATGGCGGAGGTGTTGGAGAGTGGCAGCTGTGGGGGATGGGTGGGTGAGTAGCCGTCGGGGGTTGTGGCTGTAGGCGGCCATGTTTGTGGGGGGATGGAGGAGGTATTGGGCAGTCGCAGCTGTGAAGGGTTAGGGAGCGTGTGGCTGTGGGGGGATGGATGTTGCGCCACAGAGGACCCAGAATCAAACCTGTTAAAGAACTGGTTCAACTCGTTGGCCATCTCCAGGTTCCCTTCTGTTGCACCCCCAGCCTGTTTGAAGCCAGTGATCTCTCTCATGCTGCTCCATACATCTCTCACCCTATTCCTTTGCAGCTTGTCCTCTATCTTCTTTCTGTATGCGTCCTTGCTCTCTCTTAACTTCTGCTTTAGCTCCCTCTGTACACGCTTGACCTCTTCCTTATCTCCCCTCCTAAAGGCTCTCTTCTTGTCATTCAGAAGAGCCTTCAGGTCGCTGGTGATCCAGGGTTTGTTATTGGAAAAGCAGTGTACGTCTTTGGTGGGGATGGTGTTATCTACGCAGAAGTTAATATAGTCAGTGACACATATATGTGCAACATATACATTCACAGCCTCATTGATTCTGGATCTTCTTTGCACTATTAATAATATCTTAGGGATCGTCTATTATTACTGTTGTTACCAACATGGTCGATTCATGACATTCAGAAAAATTATCATTGTTATGATCTATCACATCATCCAAAATAGTTTCCAAATAGTTTTTCGTAACCAAATTGCAGATGGAGAGTGTCTGTATGTTAGTTCCAGGTAGTTGCCATATAAACTATCAGTGTTGGGATGATGATAAATCCTCAGGCAAAGTAGTTTTCATAGCTTACTATATATCACAGCAATATGTCATTTGGTTTAAAATAATTAATCAATAACACAAAACAATAAACTGGTATATAAAAGATGTTAAAGATAATACTTGATTTGGCATTCATGAAATGTACCATGTAGCAGTCCATTGTAGTTACCACAATGTGAAAAAGCTCATTAACATGCCAGACGTGGAATGAGCTGTCTGAACTGCCCAGTTACTTGATGCTACTAAACCAACCAGAGGTGTTATTTTTCAAACCACGTTATATCTATATTGTTGGTGATTTTCCAAAGCTTTTTACAAAGGATTCTCAAAAATTAGACTTACAAAGTTTAGAATCACACTGAAAGCATACTGAACACACCCATTGCGATTGTTTGTATTTAGTTCAACATGACTATAATAATTAATTACAATGGTACACATTTTCCACCTTCTGAACATGTTTCATATATTCAGTTTAGTTCCTACAGCCTCCTTGTACATGCAATTATCTTGTGCCAGCTCATCCATACTAAAAACTAACTGCTTTTTATTATTGCCATTTGTAAAAAAATAATCTATAAGCTAATGCAAATGAAAAAGGGTTAAGTATTGCTTTATAAGATAATGCTAAAACAAATATGAACATTATAGCACTTTGTAGCACCTTGTTTGAAACTGTTTTAAGTAAACTACACCTGGGAGCTTCATGGTGTTGATATAATATTCTCGTTTTCACCATTATGGTTCTGCGCTAACAGACAGGCAGTAATGACCAAGGAAAAGGTTAAGATGACTGTTGCACCACACTCTGGAACAATATTTCAACACATATGTGTGTGTTTTCTTCTGAGTGAGGGGATTACAAGCAGGTATAAAAAGTTTGTATCTGTGCAGATTTGTACACTGTCCAAACAAATTTACTCACCTAACACCGCAGTCTCTTTGCCTGCACCAGACTGAACTTATTCAAGCTTTCACTTGCCTTTTGATTGTGCTCTTATACTTAGCCTATTACTCACTGCTCCAAGGCTTTTGTTTCATGTCTGTTCCATTTAGGGTTCACATGGAAAGTGTGAAATCATGGGCAAATAGCTTTGTTTGCAAACTGTCTTGAACACAATCCTAACCTACTTGTCCTTTTCTTGAACAGAACAAAAACCATTTGCATTACTTTCTCCACCCCACTGTAAAAGAAGTTGTAATATAGCTCTACAATTTATCTTGTTCACCATAATAAGATCAATAGTAGCACCAGACATCCTTTGCTGTATATTTTTTCCCATCTGTGAGGTTTTAGTAGGATTCTACATTATACCCAGTCTAATTAAAATGGCATGTAACAGCATTACCGTCATGTTCTCACACACAAGGGAAACAAAGAAAACAGGATACATTTTATTGATAATACAAAATAGATATGAAGCTAAAAAAAGACAAAAGTGTCTGGAGTCAAGGGAAGCAGAGACATAAAACTACAAAATGCAAAAAAAAAGAAATTGAAAATATTATATATGCTGTTGTTTACCATAGACATTTGCTCTGCATTAAATGTCTTTCAGCCTAGAAAATTAAGAAAAATTAAACAGTGGGGAAGCCCTTAAAGAGATAAATGAAGAACACATCAGACACATAAATACATATATTATACATACTGTATAAAAAACTGCTTATTTGTAATTATTGTTTTTTACTTCTGATTTAGTTTATTTATTTTGGCTATTAAGAAAGGCTTACATACGAAAATATGGGATATTTCTGACGATTCAAAAGCTGTAAGAAAAAGTATGTGGACAATGTTTTAAGCTTTCTTTTTAAAATGAAGTGAAACAAAAGCTTGTACTGCCCTCTCTTACCTCTCAGAACAGATCACACATACACATAGAGGCATAAAATAAAATGTGCTGTTGATATGAGATAGGACTGAAAGCACTTTAGCCTGCTCAGCTCTAGATTTGCTTTTGTGTTACAACTCTTCTCTCCAATGTGCCTGCATTTTTGATCCAAACAACATATTTTATTTTGAGTGCTTTCAGTGGTTCCTTTCTCAGAAAGGCTAGCAGTTTCATCAAAAGATTCTGCAATAAAAGCTTTGGACTTCGCTTGGTAATAATACATGATTACAAGCATTTCAGCCGGCGATGTAAGCTTCACACATCTAAGCTTCAAGTCGTCTTTCTGCTGACCAAATGGTAGGACACTGAAAAAGGTTAAGCCAAATTGCTCTCAGTGCAGTAATTACACTAATTTGAGACACTTAAATTTATCTGTCAGAATGTTCAAGATTACTGAAAATTGAAATAATGATAATTAAAGCCATTCTTCCAAAGTGAAGCCATCTCTTTCTCTCTTACATTTAGACCTTCTGCTGATTAGTTATTGTATCTGAAGCCACAAACTTTATAGATCTAAACCAATTGATTTTTTACTCATGTCTCCTATTCAGACATTAACAAAATATTCAACTGGTTTTCCCACATTAGTGTCTCAGTACATTGTCCCACCAATGAGTTCTCTGCTTGAGGTTATAGTTTAAAGAAATGAATGGCAAATAATCCAGACTTGCTTCAGCCCGTCAAAACAGCCCACCTTAAATGATTAATTATTGCAGTTGCTCTTACCTGAGGCAATTACTCAAATTCTTCATGTCTCAACTTCTCTCTAATAAGCCTGCATTAATATGCAGATTAAAACAAGAGTCTCGTTTTCCCTGGCAAACACCAAGGTGTTGCATGGAACTGTCATATCTCTCATTTACATAACATAACTTTCAAATTCTTCCGTATTTATTGTATGTTTGAATTAACCCTCTCATTCCTAATCTTTTTTTTTGTCTCTGTCCTCTTCTGTTTATGTGATTACTCGCTCCAGGATGAAAATGTGAAATCTTTTAGAATCTCAAAACACACACATAAAAAATATGTCTGCTATAGTGGATATGCTGATTACCAGAACATTGCCATGGCTACCATAATTTGGAATTCAATTCCAGTTATGCTGCTGCAACCCTGTAAAAATGTAGAGATTTTAGAATAACTGAAAATTTCATCCTGTTGGCATTCTTATAACAATACCACATTAACATCTCTGATAACCGCAGTGATGGACAGCAAAATTGCAGAGGCTTATAATTAGAGTAATAAGCAATAAAACCAACATTTCAAATCAAGAAAAATATGGAAAACAGGAGAATAGAATTCCCCCTTCCTACATTTTTTTTCTTTTTGACTTTCATGACACTGAAGAGATGAGGTTCAGCATGCTATTCAAGCATAACAAAAGATGTAATTAAAATCTTTGCAGGCTGGATACATACTTTTTGCATCATGAAGAAAATACTGGTGATGATGCAGAAACATAGTGTAAAGAGCACTTGATGTTCAGACAAAAGACTTTATTTCTACCATACAAAATTACAGTAAATTTAATTTTAAACCTAACTATAAGCATAGAAGAATACTAGATAATTCCACCCACCTGCTGCACCCTGAAAAAGAAACATGAACTAGAAATTCTGTGCATTCTTTTCAATACTTTATGTATTTCTTTGCTGACAAAATTCATGTATTTGCTGTGTAAGGTATTTCTATCATAAACATACTTACACTATGTACTGACACATTGGCATAAAACTCTAAAAATATATGGGGTGTTTCATACTTTATGGACATATATAAACCTAGTTTATTTGAACAGCATTAGAGAGAAAGGAATTACCTTTAAAATGGCCAGTATTGCCTCTGGCCTGTGAGGTTTACATCCCCTGTCTCCTCTGATCTCTCTCGCCTCTTTTGCATGAAAAATAGAATGGTGGCATTCTACATTATTGTGCTGTCTTCCTAATGCATTGACAGAGACAAAGGTTTTGTAAACCATATGGTTCTCATTGCAAAGTTGGAAAGCAGTAGTTTGATGATCACTACGTTAACAACTACTTCAGCAAAATAATTATCTAACCACTTTAGAAAAGGGCTTACCAGATGATATTTAATGAAAAACTGCTTTATAACAACAACAAAAGAAAATGGTGTGCATGTTTTGCTTCTAATTCATTCATGTACAGCATATAGAAAAACATACACTATAGATGTAAGAATTTGACTCTTTCTAAGGAACTCTGCCATGTTAGTGGGCATATGGACATTAAATATCTGCCCAGATTATTAATATCTCTGTAGTGGTTTATGCCTATGAAGTACTAATGATATTTCAACTCACTGTGGCATTTTGAATATAACAATGCCTAAGCTGACTATGCCTATGAAATCTTAAGATGAAAAACGCTTATCTTCTATCCTCAAGCTGCCATGGTAAAGAAACTATAAAAAGTGTCCACAATTATCTATGAAACAGCAGCAGAGTCACTTGTAGTGGGTGACAAAGGTTTGCATTCCTTCTTCTTGTACTCAATAAATTAACATTTCATTGGTAAATTCGGACAATGTGATTATACTTTCACAACATTCCAGTATTCCAAATAGAATACACAACAACCTGATCAGACAGCAGGGGATTGGTAAAACGTACTGTAGCAATTGTGAAATTAAACAATCATAACTTGAAAAACATTATTTCAGTTTGTCTGATAATAGTCTGAAACATTGTTTCAGATTATTTCAGTCTCTCGCAACATATTCAAATAACCCAGTTATCTGAATTAGCGATTAAATAAAAATACCAATAAAAAAGTACCGATATTTCAAAGATGTCATTAGCTGTTCTAATAGACTATCATTTTAACATTTTCCTCAACATTTTTTAAATGCCTTGTTTGCACCTGCCCCAGGAAAAGCCTGGAAGTTAATTCAAATTGCTCCCTTTTATTTTCATAGAGCTAGCTTAGGGCAACATTCTTTGAAATTAGATAATGACAGACTATGAGAGATGGCTGAAGTCCAGTTGCACTTAAAGACATATCTCATACAGTATATACAGAGTAGTTGTTACTTTAGCACTGACTATTATTACTCATGTATACACTTCAGCAAAACAGTAAGCAAGTGTATAGTTATAAAAGTAATATAGCGGTGAAATTCATTTTTAGTACTCATTTTCATTTTTCATATTTCATAGTAACTGCTTACACTTAAAATGCACCTTAACCCTGAAATGTGTTTTTATAAAACACATACAGTATATGCACCCATTTCACTGGCTGAAGTTAATCATGCCTCACTAATGAGCTGAAATAAGGGCAAAATAGCTGTCTTTGGATGATAACTTTGATTTTATGTATGCAAACAGAAAGTAAATGGTTAGATGTTTCTGCTTTGTTTTTGCATTGTCAGATGGTAAGAGGTGGCTAATATTAATTACTATTATTTATAGAAGTTAAAAAAATACCATAAAGCTGGTGTTCTTTGTAAGACAGATTTAATGTATGTGTAAGTTACATAGTATATATATAACAAATAACATGTAGAAAAGTATATTTTGTATATACAGTAGTGTTCATTTACCATTCAGACACATTATATATATATTTCATACAATGCAATATGTTAGAAAACAGCTTCAATTTAGGTGGTTCTAATTTATTTTGAAATCCCAGGAAGATAATTCAAAAGCTTAAAAAAGAAAGATATTATTCTGCTGCCTTTTTAAAGTGCTTATTAAAATCTTATGATCCTAACAATTCAGGAAATAATTGTTTGAGATGCCTTTCGTAAATTTACAATGTTTTCTCTACTGTGTAAAAGCATGAAATCTATCTTCTGGCAATAGGGTAGGATTAGTGTATGGGCCAAGCACACTAATTACAAGATAAAGTCATTCAAGTTCACAGTCTGCTTTGAACTCCCATACATCTCTGCCTGATATTAAGGTAAGATATAGAAAAATCAACCTTGGACTTAGTCCTTACCACCAGGCATTTAAGATCGTTCCGATTACTGGTGGTCTCACATGTTTTAAACAAGAGACTATAAGTCACAAATGCTAAGGAAATCCTTTACAATTTGACAGCCCTGTAATCCTCCAGAAATGGTTTTATATATCCTAATACATTCTTTCTTAAAGGATTAAGGACAGAATATTAGATTTTTGACAGCATAGAAATTCTAGATTTTTTCATCTTAAATCCCAGATTTGATATTAGTGGACTGTCATGTAATCAGAATTGTATGTGTTGCTTACTTCTAAACATATTTTATAATCAAGTACATTGTAAAAAAATTCTAAAATATGGTAATTTGCGATTGCTTGTTAACCACTCAAAAATGATCGTTTTTGCAGTCTGAAGTCATACAGTAAATTCAATGAAAATAATAGAAAATAGATTTTATTAATTATAAATAGTGGTTGATTCCATGCTGAAAATAAAAAGAAAGAAAGATAAGAAAACATTAAATAAAGAACATCTCACACCCAAAGGAGTCTCAACAGTTGAAACATGTTTTTTCCTTCTTTCTACTTGTTCCTTTGCAGCCTGCAGGTCAACACCACATGAACCTCATTATTATTAATCTAAATGACTACTAACTAACTAACACTACTTGCTCTATGATGCATAATATACTGGTGTTGCTGCCTCTCACTTGGATATGTCATGGCATTCCCAGGACATTCTCCTGTTCCCCATACCCAAGATGGCACCATAAAAATCTGCTGTGTGCTTGCTTGCTTGGAGCTAGTCAATTGGTTTACTGCAAAACAAAATAAAGGTTTTTTTTCTGCATTAAATAGACTGGTCACTAAACCCCAATTAGCTGTAATGTGACAAATCTAATATTTTCTAAACTTAGACCACCATGTGTAAAATATATCTGAAATTAAGGCTAACATATACTGTACAAATGGCAATACAACACTAAAGTTAAAGAGCCAATTATCATATACTGTAGTACAGTATACTATACATTCTGCTGTAAAGATGCAAGTATCTTTCTTTAAAAATGTACAGTTTGGTATGGGTTTTAATTGTTAATCTGTAGGTATAACTTTCATTACCTTATAAGCAAGTAACATTTTTCAGTTAAATGACAGAAAAAAACAGCCTCTCTCTATATACTGAATACACACACACTGTAAATACAAATAGATTTTCAAAAATGTGTTTTACTTTTAAAACCACTGTTAGATTATTTGTTTTACCAAATTTACGTATTTGAGGTCAACTGCACTTGTTTGTGTTGCCTAAGGAACAAAATGATACTAAATGAGATTTAAAGTAGAATTTTCCTTTTACTCTCAGCTTGATTTAAAGAAATCTCCACTAATCACAAGAAAAAGGTAAGATTTCTAATTAAAAAATCAGTAATTTAATCATCTATTTACACATCCTAAAACTGAAGCATTCTCTCAAAGCAAGCATACCACAATTTTGGGATGCAACAAGCCTCAATGTGGATTATTTACATTTTGAACAATACATTTAAATGATTTATTTTACTGAGCAGAAAATTAAATCATCACAGCTTTTGATTTTATTATTCAGATATTTTCATGAGCTTGCTATATGCCTCTAATCATGTTAGGAAAGGTTCTTTATTTTCAGCGTTTGGTAGACTGTGGCACAGAATCTTAAGATGCGAAAGCTGGTTGAAATTTTGTAACATGCTGTAGTTTATTTGAAACCAAGCTACATACATGTACCCCAGATTTTCATGCCTATGGACTCCCATCTCTCAATATCCATTTGCACACTTTTCTTTCTTCTCCTTATTTACCTCATGTTCTTGTTCCTCCCTCATCCCCCCACTAAATGGTGTTTTTTAAAACAAAAGTTCAGGAAGAGGTCAATTTACTGTTCTCGCCACTTCCGCTCTGATATGCATAAATAGCTCGACTGCTAAGCATCCCCTTTGCTTTTTTTCTCTGCACTTCTTTCTCTCACTTCACTCTTGCTCTCCCCAGAGTCTGACAAGTCTCGCCCTCTGCATTTTTTTTTGTCAGAGACAGCCATGTCTTCTAATTCTCCATCATTCCTCTGCATCCCCCACATTCATTGCTCTGCCCTCACCCCATTTTCTCGTCATGGTGTCTGGATATCAACATGTCAAAAATCGGTGGTCCGATCACTCTCCTTCTCCTCCAAGCAGGGTGTTGCTTATTTCACTCCTCCTTGACCAAACACCTCTTTGACCTCCACTTTTCTGCGCCCTTCATAAAAACAGCTGACTTCGTGCTTCCTTTATGATATCTCTTCTTATCTCCTGGCTCTTTTTGATGTCATTACCCCACTCTGGAGCTCTGACATGACCATGGCCACTTCCTCTCTCCTCCTTTAAATCCTTCTTCTTCTCTCCACCTTTCTGTGGGGTGTTCAACCCACTCGTCCTTCTCTGATGTTTTGTCTCTCTCTTTTCCCCTGTCCTTCTTTTCTCTAGTGCCTGTAGGAACCCCCCAGGCACTGGTGCTTACTCCATCCAGTGGGTGCAAGCGCACAGTGTCAGTGACTCTCATTGTTCACTGTCCTCGCCTTCTCCGATGCCTGCACTCCGCTCCTTCAATATATTGTAGTGTCCACATGGGGCGCTGTAGCCATGCGCACACAAGGCAGGCTGGGAACGGCGGCTGAGGGCCGGGACTACCCGCCTGTATATAGTGGGACGAGGGCTGGACACACTCTCTTCCCTCTTGTGTCTGTGCGGGTGTGGTGCAGTGCTGTGTTTCCCCCGTCCTTATGCGTGTAACCCCCCTCAGCGTCTTTAATAAATGTCCTGCCAACCTGTGTCAGAGCCTCAGGCCTGTTTCTTTCCGTTGGCGAACCCCGGGAGCGTTACAGTATTTTTCTACAATGCATCTTGGTGTGGATTTTTTATTGTTTTTCCCTTTTAGAAGATTTGGAAGAACTTGATGAATAATAACTATTTAAATGCTTTTTTGCGTAGACACTCAGGGATGGAATGCATACAATTGCTATTTTCTTTCATTTACTATAATATATACCATATTTTTCTAATAATAACTTAATCTCTGATTATACTGTAATTCTTCTCTTATAATGTCTCATGTTAGAGCAAGGGTTGAAAAACCCATGCCCTAGAGATATTATTAGAGGAAGAGGTGTGTATGCAAGCATGTTTAATTATCAACAAAATCTGAGAAAATATCCCTAGGAAGATAATTACTCTTGACAAAACATTTAAGGATGGGAAAATTAAATAGAATCTTTCTTTAAATATATATATATAAAAAAACATCTAAACTGTTTGGAATCTACCTTTACGCTTTGTGGAGATTTAGGAAATAAAAATTAGATCAGAGCCAATGGCATGTCTCCACAAAGAGCAAACAAATGTTTGATAAACACAGTTTTTAACATTTCCACTACACTGGTGTTATAATTTGAAAATCAGACTGGTGAATATAATTTGAAAATCAGAGCGAATGCGGAATCAGCAAAAAAAGCCATGCACTGTATGTTTGGCACTGCAACAAAAAGTTTTGTTAAGTTGTCCTGTGACAGCTAATAGGGGAAATTTTACTCAATGATAGTAGTCAGATGTAAACTCATAAGGACAAGTACCATTTTCCAAGGCATGTGTTTATGTTACACAGTAAGACAACTTTCCAAATTGATGGGTGGTCTCTTAATTATAGGGATTCGTAAGTATCGGGGGCATTTTTACTTGTAAATGAATAGGAAGCAGCTGCAGCCATAGAAATGTAATAATTATAGTATAGTGAATTGTTATCTGCAGGTGTAGACTAAAAACCTTTTCCAGCACTCATTTGAAAATAGATTTGATAGAGAATCTCAGAAAATTCATTGATAAGCATGTCAGTGCATTGATAATGTATGACTTTAACTTGGGTCAATTTAACAATAACAGTACACAGCTGACAACTGTGATGTCTTGGCTATTAGAAATCGATTTCAACTGTGTACAGAGTTAGAACATTGTTATTCCTACTTGTATTATAACTTTGATGTAGTCACTGCCATGCTCTTAATGTGTTTATTAAAATGTACTCTAATCTTGACATCTTATTAAATGACTAAAGGAAATTAGATTATTTGGTTTATACTAATGTGCCACAGTGAGGTGTGTTACAGAAATTAGAACTCTAAAAATGAGGTATAGGATAATGTAATACAGCATTATAAGAAAAAGCTAAACTAAACCTTACCGTATCAGTATGAGTGTAAATCTTTATTGTGCTTTTATCTGCTGCTGCTCCAATTTATGAGGACTTAAGAAAAATGTATTTGATTCAGTGCAATTTTGCTGTTCATTGTTCACATCTATTTAGCTAATGAGCTGTACATAATCTTAATGTCTTTCAACTTGTTCAGAACTCATTACGCTATAGGAAATGGCAAAGATGTTCAATTTTGAAACTTCTTTCATGTTCCTCAGAATCTTCATGAATTTAACACCTGTCTAAATTTGGAATTTTCTTCAAATGTCTGCAGCCATGGGCTTATGTACTGTGGGTAGGTATGGCTTGTATATAAGGTGCAACTTTGGTGATATGCTCGTGTATTTTATTAATAGTTGATGGACCAAAACTAAAACAAAAATATTTTGTGCAAAATATGTATAGATATATTGTTGAAAATATACAGTACATGTGCAAAATATGTTTAATATGTAATTTGCAATTTCTGTCAATGTCTAGATAGGTTTTGTAAAGTTCAAGCCTTTATAAAATACATTTTGTATCTCATTTAGCTTTTTCACCAAGGTTTAAGGTTTATAGAATGCATCAGTTCCCACAGGTTAACCTGTGACATCCTCCAAAAAATGGTTTTGGCTATTCTGTTCCCTTTAACAACATGAGACTTGTCATTTACTAGTTTTTTCAACTGAGCTTGTACACTGCATGCTGCATTTTTAATTTCCTGTAATCATAAAATATACTTCTGGTGTAGGATAGACCTGTATCTTTCTGTTTGATATTTAAGAACCACTGAAAGCAGAATAAATGACATTTCAATTATGACATTATTTAGTGCTTTCTCATATTTTCTAGATGTCAAGTTAAAGGGAAAAAGCAAGTATACAGTATGCTAATTCAATAGCAGCTTGCGGGGTGCTGCTGGTTCCTAGTTTTGCCTGCTGTGGTGGTGGACTGACTCCTTAAATTACAAATTGCCCCCAGCCTCTATAAATTGCATTTTCCTGTGTTAATTATCTGGCAGGTCTGTATTCAGACATCTTTATAGAATAATTACACTTTCCTCACCCCTCCTGCCACCATGTTGTGTTAATGAGTTGCAAAGGGTGACCTGAGACCTATCACATTCCCCAGGATCAAATTCACATTATCAAACTGAAAAATTTTCAATGCAAAACTCTGGGTACTATTTGCATCCCATAAAAAATTCATGAGCACTTTTTGAAGTGATAATTATGTCTTTCGCGCTTCTATCAATTAATTTTGATTACAATATCTGGGGAGCCAGACTGAGGTCCACCACAGCTGGGAATGAAGGCAGTAAAGGTTAAAAGGAAGTGGTTTCAGAAAAGAAGGATTGTCATTATTTTTTCTTTTTCTTTCTAACAATTAACTGGGATCAAGACGGAAGTTGTTTGCCCTTTTAATATTTTAAGAATATTTCTCCCAATCTCAACTATTTATCCCCCAGGGAAGACTCTTCGAATTTTTGCTTTTTAATTATTTTTAATATCAGAAACAATTAGAAAACTGCCAGTCAAGTAAATTCCTATCAGGTTACTTCTGTGGCTTTATTCCAGAATACCTTGAAGTAGAAAAGAGGCCAAATTGCACACTGCGATTTATGGTGACTGAAAATACCTATTGATGGTGAAATATAAGTGCCAGAGATACCATAATAAAACTTTAACTTTGTCAGCTACTGGTTCACTCAATGTAGTGTGTAGTTTGAATCACCATGAGCCAACAAAAGTACAATGATATTCTTTTTCTGCTATCTAGGATTTTTCATCAAATAATGACAAGTTACAGAATAATTTATTGTAACACTGCTCAATGATTCTTATTATATCATTCATTATTTCTGTATAATATAAATTGCTTTTTAAGTTTTGTTTCTTTTGTATTTTATTTCTCTAACTCAATGCTATAATCTGCATGTACATGGTAAATTACACATTATAATTTGAAAACTTAATCGGCCATCTTTTTGGAATAACCTATTTTATCTGTAGCCATGCATGTTACTCCTTGGACTACATATTTTCATTTATAGATGTTGTCCATAACATCTCACCGTATTTAAATCTACATGTTTCTCATGTCTATGAGCCTGAGAGTCAAGGTGAAACGTTTCTACTTCTACTTACAATTTTGAAGCATTGAAATGCTTTTTATAATTGGTATAATCAGCTGCAGTGCATTTGATGATATCACACAAAAAACAGATGGTCCCAACATAAACATTTTAAAAATATATGATTTTAATCCTGCTTAACCATTGTTTGCCCAACATATCTAGCAATGTTACATGAGTGTTTCCAGGTTAAAGGGTCAATGACAAGAAAGAAATACAACACTCAGTGTATTGTGTGATACTCTGGTTGTAAGCCTAGGAACATACATTTTTCAAAAGCAACTACATGTCCACAAATCTGTACTCCCAAAACATCCAACATCAAAACGCAGTCCTCAGGTACTAACAGAGCTTGTATCACTCTATAATCCTTCTTTGATACCTGCTCCCCTATCCCTGGAGCAGCTGTGTTCAGTGCTGAAGAGAATGGAAGTCTGAGATAGCCTTGATCATTTCCAAAAGGGTCCCATATGGGGATTCTTCCACAGGTTCAAGATTTTTGCCCCCAGGTAATTACTCAAGTGGTGTAATGACTCGATTTGCTGGGGGGGTTTTTGTACTTGGTTGATCATTACTACCACATGTTGACTCTAGCTGACTTATACTACCCAAAAACTTTGTTATAGGTCCAGGTCAAGTTAAGTTTTCAGTCTGGATGCCTTGCTATTGCTGCAAGCAAATTTTCAAGCAAAAGAATAAAAAGGGACAAAAAATCACTAAAAGTTGATGTTTAATCAGTATAGTCAAGGGTTTTCTATCCACGCCTGCCACATGAAAGTGAGGCATGTGACAAACAATTGTCATTGCTTCAACACTATTTTCTGTGTGTACTACTTTTAACTTACATATTGAAGTTCACTTTGGACTATAATACTTTGGTGAAATGGGTACTGAAGAAAATCGTTTTCTGAAATGCTTCAAATATATAGAAAAACATCCTAAATATTTTTTTCCATAAAATAGATATTCTAGATTGCATAATATATACAAGCATCAGGATAAATTTAATACAAGATTTATAGGCATCAGTCTAAGTAACTTTGACTTTTAAACATTAAAACCCACAGTTGAACATAATATTCATTGCACTGTGTACAGCAAATCTAATAAGAACACAAAGAATTGAGAACAACAGCTGCAGCTGTAGCTGTATGGCTGGAGGTATTTTCATTCTTTGGTATAAATACATCAGTTACATACTATATATAGTAATATTTTAACTCAACACATGCCTCTAGTATAAGACATTTTAAAAACATAACGTATGAAGAACACAGTACATGAATGAACAAGGAGCACAAATCCTAAAATTATTGTAAATTATTGCAAATTATTGTAAATAACAACCATACCATCAATCCTCAAAATACATCCACAGTTTTTGTCCAAAGGTAACACAAAAAAGAATAGAAAATGTGCAGGTTCAGGGGGATAGGGGGCTTATTGTATTCATATTGCCTAATATTCCTAGTGCCTGGGTGTGCTGAGATTTGAAATAACTGCGCTTTCAGCATATACAGACAATCTGGGCCAATGGGGGACAAAAGCCATTGACAGCTGTGGGATAGGTTCAGTGCCTTGCTTGTGTTTCCTGAGCTATAATATTAATACTACTAAACATCTATGTTTTAAGAACATATTGTGTCAGCAAAATTAAGGATTGTTTTTTGTTGTTGTTTTTTTACACTTGACTGTAAAGGACATCCAGATGGAGAGGAACTCTGTTATAAAATCCATGTGATCAGCTTTTTTGCACCTCTTAGTTGATGTTGCTGCCAATCTACTAGTCTTAGGAGAAAGGGGATATTGTAGCTGTTTACATCGCTTTAGCCTAGAAAACCACAGAGAAGGTGCAATGTTAAAGTTGACATGCCTCATAATTGAGCTTACCTTTACACTGAAATGTGATTTTTGGTACATTTACATTATTACATACTATACTATTCTTTGCCTGATAAAAAAGCTCCTTTTTCTCTTTGTCAAGCACTTTCATAATCTGTATCCACTTGGGAAGAAAAAGCCTGTTTAAATAATAAGAAATGGTAGCAACTCATTATCTAGGGAAATAGTGTTACAATTGACTATTATGTACAGAGTAATAGCTCTTATAATCAGAGTCTTTCTGAGAATTATGATTTTTCTTTCTACCCTGTTAAACTGCACCACAATCTCATGTTTACCAATAACATGATGTTACTGTCACATTCACTCTGGTCAAACTAATGTTTAGGCTTTGCTTTATTCTCCTATCACATAAAATATAACTATCCATTGTTGCCTTATTCATCCATAGCAAGTGTGTTCCCAGTGGACTTTTGATGCTCTTCGGTCATTACTGTGGTCATACCTTGTAAATCTGGGCTGCCTTTATTACTAGATTGTGACAGATTGAGACCTTATGAAGCTTATATCCATAGACAAACACTCATATATTCATGTGTCAGGGGATTCACCAATGTTCTAGCAATAAAGAAATAATATAGTGTTGTCTGTCAGAGGCAGAGGCCAGGAGCCATCCGTGCAGAGACGAAACAGCATCATTCGCTTTCCAGAGAGCTGATCACTGATCAGTAAGCTGTGAAAATCAAAGGAAAGACTGTGTAATGTGCAAATCCAAACTAATGATTCAATTCTGTGCCTTACAGGATGTGCCTAATAGTCTATCATACCCTGACTTGAAGACAGCAATTCTGTGCAACAGAACCAGAGAGCATGTAATTATCAGATCTCCTGGAGGAGGGCAAAAGATTTCGATTTTAACTGCTTATCTGATATCTTAGATGTTTTATTGTTATTATATAGGCATGAGAATTTATCAGTTTCTAAATGTGTGCAAGGCATCCAATTTGGAAGAGAGTCTGTCTAGAGCCCATGGATGTGCTAACGTTTGAACATCAGGAGCTGATAAATTTATGCAGTGCCGTACTACACTTCCAATACACGTCTCAAGCTGCAAATGACTTGCTCTCAAGTCTAAAATTATCATGACATTTCAAACCTGCAGTTGGATACCAACGGGAAAGAACAATCCATTGTGGGGATTGCAAGATAAAACTGTTAATGGGAGATAAAGGCAAGATATAATCAGTTGCTGTTTCACAAAGAAAAAGTGACAGCCTCTGTACATCTATCAGTGGAGCAACTCAGAAAAGTGTTGATGTGATAACATCAGCTCCTGTGAAAGACAAATGCAGGACAAAGTAGGTATTGGTTACCTCATTTGAAATTATTAAGCCCTTTTCTTTCCTTTTTTTTAAATGTAATCACTCTAAGCTATTCCAGATAGGATACATATCCTATAACTGCTTTGACATGATTATGAAAGAAGATGAGCTGTTCAAAATTAAAATTGTCATTCGTTTGAACACACTGTCATTGCTTGGATCTACCCAAGGATTACTGGAAATTGCCTGCCATCTATTTTTAAATGTATAAAAGTGAATGCACTGACGATGTGGAAATTATATTATAGTGATGATTGGGTGGAATTGGGCTTGAAAATGAAACAAACCTCAAGTGGCTTGGGAGGGATGACTTTCTCCTTGGCAGGTGGTACGCCTTATGGAATGCCCCGAGGTAACAATTCTGACAGCACCACAAAACAACCAGGTTTGCTAGCCAAATGATGGCATTAACAATAATTGGACAATTTAGCAGCATATTTGTTATCTTGTCTGGATTTTCATTCCACAGACTAACTGTGTACAGGACAGTTTCCACTTGGTAAATCATGCAAGCAAAAACTCTTTATGCACTTTGTATCACTCAATGACAGTCTTAGAAACAAAGAATGAGTTGCAGACACAAGATTCGTAAATGACGCTATTTTGAAATGTGAAACAAGGCTGAAGCAACATTCGATTTAATCATAAAAAATAACATCAAACAATGTCTCATCATCAATCATATTGTGGCACTTTTGTTTTTTCAGTATTAGTGGTGAAAACTTACATTCACAAAAAAGTAAAATACAATTGTGGTTTTAAGTACGGTATAATTATTCTCTTAAAATAATAGGGAACTTTTTGTATGTTTACTTTTTAAATGTTATATTTTACCATTGGTATTGTTGATTGTAAATCTCAACATAGTAAATATTTTAAAAGTACTATAAAATTCTCAGTATGTTTCATTGCCCATTTTCAAAACCCATGGATGTATTACAAGGAAGACAGTCTTTGATATCATTATGCATGAATTCATAGAGCATTGTGTTGTCAGATTATTTTGTGTCTTACAATTGAATTCAGCTTGATCTACTTTTAACTGTCAACAACTGTCATTTCACTACTATTTTTTTTTGTTTCAACTGCAAAGTCGTAACCTTCAGTAACAGTTCTATATCTGTTTGTAAGCACTTTAACAAATCTGAGCATAACCCAAGAGGTATGTTTCCCCAGCATATTGTTACCCCAACCCCCACACACATTTCTCAGGTTAACAAACCTTTTGAAAAAAAAGGTATGTGTGCACGTCATTGTTCAAATGCAATGACATGTAAGGTAAACAGGATTTCACTCAACTGCTGGCAGTATGGTTTTGAAAACATTCATGAGAAAAGTTAGCTACGTCATGGAAATGAAAATGAAATAGAAAAGAATGTATTATACAGTATGGAACCACTTAATGCTGATACATTTTTTGGTTTCATCTAAAAGTCCTAATGTGCAGTATGCTGCACTGGCATGCAATATAGAATCATAAATTGGCTCACTATTCTCATTTTTGTATCTGTATTCTTTATAATATGTGGTTGTGGCACTGATGACCTATGTTGAAGAATTAAAGCAGCTTTTTTTGGAAAACTTGGTGCTCAAAATGTCAAGGTTATTATACTGAATAACTGGATAATACAGACACTGGATTCTGTCCATGCTCTGCAGTGGGTTGATTTTGTTTAAAAGGACCCTTATAATGAAGAAGTATCGCTGAGCTACCACCTCACTCCATTACAATGAGGTCCCACTGGTTTTTGTTGGAAGCTCATAAGCAGAGTGTGATTATTTCAGAGGCTGTCTTTCAGTCTCTGGGGATAACCAGCACACCATTTCAATATATAATGTAGTCAAAAACAGCTAGACAGCATTCACTTGCTAGAGCTAAGAGAGTGAGAGATGGAGAAAAAAGAACAAAAGCTGTACCATGTAGGGGAAAAAGGATAAGTAGATTTTATAGTTACACATAGACGAATGTATATTGAAGCAAAAATAAATACAAAGTGACTGATAGGCTAGGAAATCAGCTGGAATCCTTAATTTTCTATTTCTGTTGTGCATTACTATTACTGCCTTTCATAATTTCCATTTCAAATCAACAACTGAATTGTATTTTGTCCAGAAAACTGATCAGTGTCAGTGCATTCCATTGCATTATGGAGAACAAAAGACAAAAAATAGAAATAATATAGTGTACTGAGAATGCTTAACATGCCGGGGGATCATCAAATTCTCAGTATGTGGGAAAAGATGACGACACAGATCTAATTTTCAGAAAGAAAGACACATAGCTATGAAATGTATCGGCTTAACAAAGGAGGGTATCAGGAGACAACAGACAAAGGGGGCTTCTATGTCCTATGCATGCAGGCTTGAAAATGGATTTTCTCTTTATCGAAACCACTTAACATATTGTGCTCTCCAAATTTTGTTCATACCCCTGATGAAATAGGAGCAATATATATCAAATAATAATAAGTAACAGACTGGATAATGTTTCGGAATTAAAATGTTATATAGCTATCTTAATAGAATTGCATAGTGAAAAGTCATATCTGCTATAAATACGGTAATTAAATCCAGAAAACATAAGAGCTACATTTATTCACACCCCTGAATAGAATTTACAAAATTGTAGTTACCATTTTGTAAATCCTTTTCAGGAAGATATTACAGTAATTAGACATCTGCTCTAGTGTGCTGTGTAAGATCCTGGCACTTGAGAACCTTTTTCGAGAACCTTGGAATTCGGGGAATTAATGAACATTCCTCCTTGTAGAATGGCTCTACATCCTTCAGACCCTATGGTTTCCATTAGGGAACTGTCATCTGGTTATCAGATAGCTAGAATCACCAATCTTCAATTGGATTGAAGTCTGGAAATGAGATGGATAGTCAAAAACATTTATTTTGTGTGCAGGTAACCATTCCTTTGTCAATTTGGAAGAATGCTTTGGATCATTGCCATGCTGGAATGTGCATTCTTGGTAGAAAGAACCAGATTATGTCTACTATGCACAGTAGTAAGTTCAAAAGGATCTCAAAATATATAATAGACCATCATTTTCACAGTAGACTTGAGCATTTTCTCATTATTAGCTTAATCTTTTTAACACTAAATAATTGTCAAATCCCAAAAACTCAACACATTTTTCCCATTGCCATTTAAATAATGTTTGACAAGTTTGAATCACCTCTTTTTCATGGTTTGCGTCTTTCTTACAGCCCAGCTATGAATTCCTCATTCATACAGATGTCTTTGAATGGCTGTTTTCAACACTTTGTATCCTGAAGATGTCATTGTGTATTGGAGATCTCTGTATATTTTCTTTGGATTTAAGGTTGTGTCCCAAACCACCTGTTTCAATGTGGTGGCAAAATATTCTTGTGTCCTCTTCCTGGCAGGGTGGTTATACAAGTAGCCTAAGATGTTTTAATGATGGATACTGCCACGCAAAGTGGGTGATGCAGCTATTTGTGGATTGTTTTATAGCAATCCCCAGCATGTAGAGGTTACCGCCCATTTGCCTGCAGTCTTCACAGAGCTCTTTGACTTCATTCATTTATATCACAGGAAAATGGGAAACCTTCTGCATTCCAGAGTCTTCAATTGAATGCCCGAAGAGCAAAGTTAATGTAAATTTGTTTTGCTTAATTATATTTTAAAGAATACTTAGAGGTGTGAATAAATGTGATCCTCTCTGGAATCCAGTTAATTTATTAAAAATACTATATGTTGTGTACAATGCTATAAAGTTTACAATATAACATTATATTTTTTAAGTAAGACATTATCCAAGTAATTCATTCTGGTGATGATAGTTTTGTTTCTATTTCATAGGAAGGTTTAAATATATACAGTATATGGGGTTCCCAAGAACAGAGCCCAAATCAATATCAGCAGTTTCCTAAACCACCAGAACCAAATGAATAACTTTCAATTATTCATGTAAGACTAATTTGTCTATGGGTCCATGACTTCAAAGAAAATGCATAAAATGTATGATAACAAACAAATTACATAAAACCAGTTTATCGGTTTACTTTTACTTTGTTTATGTCTACAGTACAATATTTACATTATTCATTTCCTTGCAATACTAGATAATTATTTGCTTGCATTTCTGTCAGTTTTTCTGCATTATCTGACACTTCATTTTGCAGTATCACTATTGTGCATGTACTGTATATTCTGACAACTTAGGAGTCATTTTTTATATATTTAAAATATATATTTAACCATACTCAGATAAGATGCCTCAGCTGACAGCAAAGGAATAAAAATGTACTTTACGTCTCTTGTTTTCAAGGGCAAATATCCAGCAGATTTTATAGGCCTATGAAATACTTAACTACTTTATATCACAGGACAAGGGTAAAACAGTTTCAGCTATGTAAATAATAAGATCCATTAACTTAAAAAGAGCAGAAGTGGGGGGCAAATGAGAACACCCACTGGTCTTACAACAAAGTAATTGAAGAACAGTGGAATGTGCCAGTCTTTTAATAATAATAATTTCTAGCATTTACTTAGCACTTTTCAGTACAAAGGAAGACCAAAGCACTTTACTGTACACATTAGGAGGGGATCCGCATAAGCTACTACTGAAGGTGACCCATCTGGTGATGCTGCATTATGCAGAAGTAACCCCCTAAGCAGAACATCAAGTAGAGCAAGGAGGAATTGCTTCTTCAGTTGTAAGAGGAATGATTAGGAAGACCAGGCTGTGCAAATCCAGAGGTGAATGTAGCCAAGACACATGGGGTTAACATCCATATTCTATTGAAAATTGCCATGGAATTTTTCAAGACCAAACAGTCAGGACTTTAGTGTCTCCTCTGAAGGATAGCACTTCCTACAACTCGGTGTCCCATGTCACCATACTAGGACACAAGTTCTACAAATGCTAGTCTAGAGGGGAGAAATACAACCAACTGGTCCACATGTAGCAGCAACTTGGCTTTCTTTAAAGGTTTTCTATCAGTACTATCCAGGTCTAGCCAAGCTTTGCATCTGAGATCTGACAAGATCAGTGGTATCAGTATTTAGAAAAAACAAGTATTGTTTTGTCCAACGTAGATAGCTGGGCATTTCCTGCAAGAGATACAGTAAATGGGGTTGCTGGAGGTACAAGAGATCGCCTGGGTGATCTGGAATTGTCCCGAATTTCACTGTCCAGTTTCAGGGTCCAGAATGCTACATTTTTACAATGGATATCACATCTCTCTACACCGTCATTCCCCACAATGACCGTCTTACAACCTTCAAGCACACACTGGACAAACACACAGTGCTTAGTCCACCCACCCACACCCTTGTACGTCTTGCAGAATTGGTACTCACACTCAATGCCTTCTCATTCAATAACTTTTTTTACCAGCAGGCTAGTGGAGTTACCATGGGCACCAGAATGGGACCCATATATGCCAATATTATCCCCAGCTATCTATGTTGGGGAAACCGGAAGGAGACTAGGAGACCACTTCAGAGAACATATAAGGGCTATGAAGATTAAAGATTTCTCCAAGCCCTTAGTTTCTCATTTCACCTCAGATGGCCATGATCACACTGATCTCTCCGTCTGCGTTCTCAAAGAAGGGTTTCTTAACTACCATAGCAGAAAGACATCAGAAACAAAAATTATCCTGAAACTTGGTTCACACCTTCCCCCTTCTCTCAATGACAGACTTATTTTTGTGTAATCTTCTCTATTCACATGCAGGTTTCGACTTCACACCTCTCTTCGCCTCTCTCCACCTCGTACCACCTGAGTGGCCTCTCTGCCTCTACCCTGCTCCCACATCCTCCATTCTCCCAGTTTTTGTTCTCCTATGGTATTTAATCTTTGCTGTCTGACCTCTCTTTCTCACACCCGAAGAAGGCTCCACAGCTGAAACGTTGTGTTTACTTTCTTCTCTTTTCAGCATGGAATAAACCTATTACTTCTTCAACAGTAAATGGTGATCTAATGTCCAGAAACTTTGTTTGATTTATTTGTAAGCAAAAGAAACATCCAGTTTATGTAAGGTTGTGTGAACAAGGTGGGCAATAACACATTGTGAGATACTGGGTAAAACATACTACTGTTTTGTGGATTATTTTGCAACACTACATGGCCTGAGAAGGTCAGTGTGCACAAAGACACATGCTAATTGCAGAAAAGAGAACAATAATGAAGTCCAAACCTATAAAAAGAGTGAAGCAATATTTCACTTAATTATGTTAACAAATACCTTGTTAAATACATATTTAAAGCACTCAAACATTTAATAGCCATTTTATGTACTTTGACCTCGGGCACATTCGCTGTATTCCCAACGAAGTTTGATGAAATAACTGTCAGCAGTTGCTGGCTCTGGTCACATTATGATTGCTAATGATGCTATAATGGCTTTGACAGTCTTATCTCTGTTAAGACTGTTAAACCTTACAAGCACAATTTGGAGTTTAACCCTCTTTACACTTTTAATCAATGTAAAAGAAATACTACAAATTTATTTTGGGGTAACTAGCCGGTACAATGCAATACCTTTAAACATTTGTATCAATGTGTCTGTTATACTGAGCATCATGTTGTCAACAAAATCTACTCCTCAGCAGCATTTAAAACCTTAAGGCAGGATACTTTTACTAAAAGTGACACATGGTAAAAAATAAGCACGAGCAGTGAAAAGAAGCTATGCCTCATTTCTTGGAAACATTTCCACAAGACTGTACCATAAGTGAGATCTGCATCTCTGATGATGAGGAAGTATGTCCCTGAGGCTGCAACCTGTTTTTCTGCCTGTTGGTTTCAGTTGAAACATGAATACAATGAAGTATCATGTACCCAGGAATTAAAGTTGATTTTTCAATCTTTTAACTCAGAGTACAAGATGCTCTATGAGTACCCATAGGTTGAATAACTGAACAAAATACCCATTAACTTAGCCTCAATTAACTGTTAACTATTTTCATAAAATTACTATATTTCATACGTTCTCTGCCATACTCATTTAAAAATGAGACATATCAAATAAGGCAAGTCAGATTTCTGAAGTGTTTTGTTAAAGTGGTGGAGTTTTACTTGATGTGATTTTAGAACAACAATATAAAATGTTCACAAAAATAAAACATCACCCCACTTCCCGACCATGACTTCTTTGTCAAGCATAAAAATCATTTAACTTTCTGCATGATGACAGCTGTTATATAATTTACTCACTATTACTTCACAATTTCTTAATTCAAATTTAGCTAGTAAAAGATTTGTCATTTTCAGGTGTCTGTATTTTCAACTCCATTTAGAAAAAAAGTCAAAAGGATTACCTGAAAGCTTTTTCTATCAATTTAGAAAAAGAACTATTTATTAGCAGTAAAGTTATAAAAAGGGAAAACAAGTTAATGAGCCAACAAAATACAAACAATCAGGCAACTATGATAATTAACAAAAACATCACATATCTTAAACAGTAATTGGCCTGGAGGCAGCCAACTGCATTAACTCTTCATGGATTCATCATATGAGCTCGAAAGATCTGTGTTGATGGACTATAATCTTGATATAAAGCATTATGAGGGAATATACCCTATCTGCCTGCCTGCACAAATAAATGTAAAGAAATCTCTAATTTCAACACACACAAAATCTTATTCCCACTACAACGAAGTGTGAGGCTCACCCTCTGGATGTTACTCCATCTTTTACAGGGCAGCCACACGTGTACACATAAACAATTAAGAGGTACCAGCTAACCTAGCCAGCATGTCTTTGGAAAGTGAGAGGTACTGTACCTGGTGAAAGACCACGCAAACACAGCAAGATAATACAAACTGTAACATGGAAGACATCCGAGTCTGAAACTCAAACCAGGATAATCATACATTGCTGCAGCTAGAATGTGAAAAGATATCAGAAATATAAAAGGCAAAATCCTGTTACAATAAAGCTGATCAGAACATAGGCAGCACTACACAACTGACTGCATTCTTCAACAATGTTGTTGTACCATTTAGCAGTTGACATGTTAATTTCCCTACATATACACGTAAATAAAATACAGTATACAGTATAAACATATGTAAAATACAGTTTGCAGTATATTATTCTAAATATTTACAGTAACATATACTGTAAGGTTCTGACATCTGAATTTAAGATTAGCAAATTCAGTTTGGGTCTTGGATGGAAGAAGAGCAGAGCGGGGTGAAATTGAAGCAACGTTTGTTTAGTGCAACTTTCACAATAACAGTCCAACAGACTAGGATGGTGAGACCAATCTAACTAGTGAGTCAGCCTTTCTCTACCCCCTGCCAAGTTCCCACTACCCAGCATCCACGGCTCAACATGGTCTTGTTTTTATATTGTATCAAACGGTCACGGTTCTGTGTCAATGGTGTGGGTAACGACAGCCGGAAGACGAATTTACAGGCTCCCTGACGGTTTTATTACCCTTTTCATTGCAGTGCTAATCATGGAGGCAGAGAGAGAGGATACAGGCATCCACTGAATGCAGAGGAGGAAACAATGTTATTTTAGCTGATTACTATAAGTTTGTGATTAGTGTTTTTTTTAAGTTGATCAATGTTATTTGTTAATGCATTTATACTTTAATTATCATATAAGGAAGGGTACTGCACTGTAGTACATTATGCAACAGTACAGGGGGTGGACTTGGTTATATGTGAATTTGTCTATTCACGAGTCGTCTGAGCCAAACCCTCGTGAATATAGAGACCTTACTCTATAGTGGTGTACAGTATGTAGGGAAAAGTGTTTCTGTTTATCATTTAGAAAGATATTATCATTTGTACCTAGTTCTATGCAATAACATTATTATTTTTTTGGTATTGGTATGTTCTGGTAAATTATTTATGTTAGTTGACATAGATCTTTCTGAAAACCACTTAATATTCATTATATAAGTCTCATAGACTTAAATAGCGAAAAAGCCAGAACTCAATTGTTTAAGGCATGTGGACAAAACAAAACTGAAGAGAGACCTCAGTTTCTACTGGAAGCTGGCTCAAGCTTCTCAAGAACACAAAAAATAGTCCATTAGGTGCCCATTGGTCCAGGTCATCCATCATTAGCAGAACAAGCTTGGTAGAAGCCAAGGCCAGGCTCCAGTGCCCTCTGAAGGCAAAGAGACAAATAACATGCCGATCAATGTTTAGGACTGAGATCCTAAATACACTATCCATTATTATTTGGCCAGCTAGTTTTATTTTGTTTATTCATAACATAAATATATTTTAATTTACTTAATGTTCCTTACTCACTCATGAATTATTGATTGTTGAGTGATTCACAATTGAAATGAAGTGACTTGAACTACCAACAACACACACAAATCCCAAAAAACTGTGTTTTTAAAATTAATCTAAATGATGTTCTTGTCAGTAGAACAGTTTCCTGTTATAGAAAAGGTTTAGATATTACTACCAACATTTTTAAAAATGACAAAGTTTGGATTTTACTATTTGTTTTATTCTAAGGTTGGGGCAGAATAATTAGCTGAAAATATTAGATCACCCAAGTTCATTGTGGCTTGTGACAAACACAATGCAGTCACTTGTCTTTCTCATGAATAATGTATAGGGTTTCTCTAGTTGCACCTGTAAATAGAATGTTCATATTCTGGGTTTCCCAGCAGATGTGGTCTTATTGCTTTTAACACAACAGAGATACTTTAGATTTAATAAAAAGAGGATATGCAACCGACATAACATTAAAAGAACTGATTAAAAAAGTAGACAATGAATGATCCTTGAAATCTAGGTACGAATCCATATTTAATAAAAAAAAATTGACACTAACTATATAAAACATACTTTTTTTATACTGTATAAAAGGTGAAATTGAAAGACTTGCACAGTAGTAAAAAGTACTGTAAATTTTGAAGTTTTACAAGTAAATCAAGAAAACAACAAACATATACAGTATGTACCACTATTTTCTCATTTTAAATCACCATTATATCCAATGATTGTACACAGTTTTAACTTTTTCTTTAAAAGATAATAATAAAGAATCTAGTGGACTGCCACTGTTCACCATTCATAAATTAAATCTATAAAATAATAAGCTGACAGAATGTTTCCATCACGTTTATAGATTTTGACCAAAAATCAGTTCTGGCATTTAGTCTAGCAATGTCCTCCCAGTTACCTTACCATCTTTGACTGCCATATGACCAGTGGTTTTCACAGGAGACTGACAGAAACCATGGCAATGAGTAGAGAATGGAAAACTAAAGCTGCCTGACAGATATATGCACTTCGGTGGATCTGGAACATTATTAGATCAGCTGTTTGACTCAATGGGAATGCATTGGGATGCATTTAAATTGAAGACAGCACAGATATCACTCCTACAGTAGCATCTAACATCGTGAGTCACAGAAGAAAAAATATTTAAAATGTGTATGATTTGGAGGGATTTAATGAAAATACAGGATACATAGTTCATTAACACTTAACCAGACTTTTGAGCATTTTTAATTTTTCAAACCACTAACTCAACCTGGGTCCATAGAGAGTAATATTCAGAGGAGTGGAAACACCTGCCATAATATTGTCAATAGAGTGGAAGGCCACTAGGGGCTACCAGGAAGGAACGGATTTGACTTGACTGACATGCAGTCTCCTTGCAATGGTACAGAATAATAGCAACAACTAGAAAAGCTTCCTCTTTTGTTTTGTATATAACTTTTAAATTCTCCAAAAACAACTGGAGATTAAAACAGGGAGGATGACCTTAACAGTGAAAAGATCTGGAGAAGGATGCAGTCGCTCTTTCAAAGATTACTTTGGGTTTGTCCTGAAGCAGTTCTTGGATATCTGTCTTGATATCTATCTTGGCTAATACAGGATATCTCCCACAGGATTGAACATTTTCTCATATGTATTTTTTTTTTGCTTTACCCAGGCATTTTTTTCTCTGGAGATGCTACATCATTAAACTAAAGTGACTGGGAAAACCTTCTACTCAATCCCCACAGAGGATCTACTACCAGTAGCTGTACATTATTGTTAATCTAATATTTGTTACCATATTTCCAATCTCAATACAGCTGAGTGAATCTCAGGGGATCCCAGATAAGACAAAGAATCACAGGTTCATTGCAGTTAACTCATCTGATTCTGTAAATCTTCTCATTTCACACTACATGTCAGATTTGAAACAGTGCTATTCTTGCTGGGTGAGCAATTTCTGTGGCTGTGGTAGTTTACAAATATTCCCTAATGTGCCGTGTGGAACTAAAACACATTGCATTTACTTTATTATAATGTACATCTTTGCTAGGTGAGTCTACATCAGCAGTTGACGTTTTTCATTTCTTAATAAATGTATTCCTCACTCACTGGTGACTTAAAAAATCCAGGAACACCACTGTCTTGTCTTACTTTGTCTAAATATGGCTTTGTTGTATATTTTCCATTCCCAAGACTCCTGTGTCCCAAATGCTGTTCAATCCCACAGACTAAGATGTCTTGTAATCAAAGTTGAAGCACATTCCTGACTTCAATAAAGGAAAGCCGACTACCACAGTAGTGGGACTAAATTTTAATCTCATTCATTTTTTCCAATTGCTACAGTGGTAATTTTTTCAGAAGAAGTGGCTGATCTTTTTATTATGATGTACTGTGTACTATACTTAACTAAAACAAAAACACCAACAGACATGACATTCAAAAATATAATTATGAGTTTTCAAACTTAACTACGAATAGAAGTTTTTCTCTTAATTTATCTGTAAATTCTTCAGGTTGGACAATGTGAGGTATAATCTGGCATCTAGTTTGCTATTAAAGAATTGTTAGGATATATGGCATTACCTGCTGAAGTAGGAATACATTGATAATTAAAGTCTTCCTGAAGCTGTTAACAGTGTCATAATTGACAGCAGGGTATGAACAGAAACCTTTGGTGTTACAAGCAAGAGGGTATGCATAAAAACAAACTATAGCTGTTTGACATCTAGTTATTTCTATACTGTGACAGATTCTCAGAAGACAGCACTAGAAAACACTGCTCAGGTCTAAAGTCTTGTGTAGAAGAGTGAATGAGATACTCTCCTGCAGTTTAGGATTTATAACCTGATGAAATGACGTGCAAACTTAGCAAAATAGCCCAAGTATCTCAGAGAAACTGAACATTCTCAGTTTTATTAAATATTGCTCAAAAGGAAGCTAACATGATTAATGGAGGTTGTACACAGCACATTTAGCTATTTGACTTAAATCCAGGCTCTAGTTCATCAACAATGTTGACACATATTTCAGATATTAAATATAAAACCTGCCAAGTCTAGTGGCACTATCCTACCTAATTAGTAATTTCAAACAGATTTATTTTCATTATTGTGTTTTCATAAAAATAAAAAAAAATACCATTTTAGTAAGACTCGTAAATTTGTATCAATATCTAAATATGAACTGGTCCTGCTATATTTAACTTATACTTAAACGCTCTGGTGCTTTTTTTAATAACACATACCTTTCCCCAAAGTACATTACAAAGTCATATTTGTTCTCTTGTACCTTACAGCAGCTGTGCACAAAAATATGTAAAATAATGAGATTCTGAGATCTAGAAAGTGGATAGGAGACCTAGAGGGAACATCCGATTTTCTTTGTGTTGTATGTATCCAATTCATCACTTTGCTGACGGCTCTCTAATAAGGGAACTCTATGACAATATATGAAAAACAGTTAAGTAGTAGAGTAATTAAATACAGATTTTTGGTTCTAAATAATAAACATGACTGGATTAAGTCACTTTGGGATTGATCTGCTCTTTTATGTCTAAATCGGTGGCTCTATATGAGGAAAAATGTACTGTATCTAAAATACAGGGGAAGCAGGTACTTACTCTTATGATCATCTCTGTGGACTAACATACACATTATATTTCCCAAGGGAGAAGGAAGATGTATTATACTTACTGTATATAACACATTTAGCTAATGGGTTTTACTTGTGTTATGAGATAAAATTATTTTATGTATAATTATAATGCTGAAAGGGATTTATATTATATATGTTTAAGTCTATTATTTAAAATTACTGGAAAATAATCTGAAATATTGTATTTTTTACTAACGCATTATTCTGCTTCCTACACCTAAGATCTTTACTCAACCAATCTCAACTAAATGGCCAAGTCAGAGTGACAGTGAATACAATAAAGCACTGTTATAATGAGAGTGTTCTCGGCTCTGTGATTGTCCTACGAGACTGGTTAGATCTCTATTCTTTCTCATTTTATTTTTAGATCTTGCACTCAGCACCTGGGATTCACAATGTTGTACGTAACAATCCCAAAGGAGCTACAATATTCCTGTGATTGCTTTTGCTGCTAGAAGTATGAATTTGAATTTAATTGATAGTTTCTTGGTGTATACCGTGTTTTTGTCTTTTCTTTTTTTTTTAAACAAAACATTATCATTTTTCTTTTCTTCAAACTGTACCTTGTGGAAAAAAAGACTTTCACATGCCCACTCATCGTAACAAAGGTACTTAGGTGGAACAAGAAACGACCTCTTACTTCTCAAGCTTGCTGTCTGAGAAGATGAGCGTAGATGTGAAGAAAAAAAACAGATGAAGGAAGCCACTGGAAGAATAACTCCGGGAGAAGGGGGTGTGGGAAGAAAATAAACAGTCCATGAAATGAGGCACAGGACAGTGATGCCCTCCTTTGTGCTGATTAACAAAATGGGTTAAAACAATACAGTTAGGGTATGTGGAAAGGAAGCACCTACTGTAAATCTGCATCAGATTTAACTTACTGTACATTTCAATTATGGTAATTTTCACATGGAAACTGATAAATGATATTCCTCTAGTAAGAGTTGTGTTTAGACAAACGGATAACAAGGTTCTTTCTCATCCTAATCTAGTACCTGAAGCCATATTAATAACAATTTGACTTTTAAAATAGAACAAGTAAAGGCTTATTCCATGCTGGAAAGAGAATAAAAGAAACACGTTTGAGCTGTGGAGCCTTCTTGAGGCGTCAACACCCAAAGAAGGCTGCACAGCCGAAACATTGTTTTTTCCTTTCTTCTCTTTTTAGCATGGAATAAACCTTTACTTGTTCCTTTGCATCCTATAATGCTGACACAGCATTCTACTTGAACTACCTTTTAAAATATATTGCCTTCGTTTATATTTACTGAGTAAATTAATTTATATTACTTCACTTAGTTAAAACTATTAAAAAGAAAAGGCCACTCTACTTTTTTAAAAGCTACAATTTCACAGTGCCCTGTGCTAAGAGTTATATGCTTATTTTGTCTATATTAAAACCTTCTTTGAATCCTCCCTGTAAGTTCCTCTCCACTGGTTAATTTAAATGCAGTCTGGGAAACAGTGATTAAGTGTTCTGAACCAAAATAAGGTAGGTTAACTATTAACATTTACCAGGGTTCAATGGATATTATGCTGTTGTGTGGAATAATTTAATGATTTACTTGCTGTTCTTAGATGTAAAAATTCAAAACAACCTGTAGTCAAATTAAGATGCATTGTATCTGTAAAAGGCTCATGGTTATTCAATTAAACCTGCTGAAACAAGGTGCTAATGATATGATATGGGGGTTATCAAAGACCTCCTACTAAAGATAAAAGGTCGGCTCTGTGGAAAGGAATCAATGGAGATAGTTCTCGGCCTTTTTTAGTCATGAGATTAACAAAGGATGAAAGGCAATGTGACAGCCTCTTCACCCCTATTCACTGTAAGTGTTGATAGTTGCCCATGAAAACAGAATACATCTGTGTTATCCCAGGATGGCAAGTGAACCGATGGCATTTGACCTCCTGGTCAAAAATACATTCTGATGTACACCGTGCCTTCAACACCAGTACAAACACAGGTGTCTCTTAATTTAGAGACACATCAACACTTACACAGCATACACTGGATGGAAGCATGCCCTCTTTCTTTACTTACCGACATCTTGTCTATCTCTGGAATTTCTTTTCTTACTCTAACATACTGTACTAAAATACCTGCAAATATTTCTAGAACATTTAATTTAAAATGAAGTAATAACTAAAACAAAATATGTGTTAAGAGCGAAATGATAACGGCATACCTTTTGGAAGCAATAAAGAGGTTTATGGACAGCATAAACAAATGTGCAGAAAAGCAAATGTGTTTCTGCCATTCTGGAATCATAGTAGCCACAGTTTATTTTTAGTTTTTTTTTTTACAGTACATATCGATACAATACCAGAGACTTTAAAATTCCTCTAAAATTGTGATTGGATGAAGAGATACCAAGTCATACCAATAATTCTCGAGAACTTACACATGAGAATAATATATTCATAACTTACATGAATATATAATAATAATAATAATAATAATAATAATAATTGCTTACACTTATATAGCGCTTTTCTGGACACTCCACTCAAAGCGCTTTACAGGTAATAGGGACTCCCCTACACCACCACCAATGTGCAGCATCCACCTGGATGATGCGACGGCAGCCATAGTGCACCAGAACGCTCACCACACATCAGCTATCAGTGGGGAGGAGAGCAGAGTAATGTAGCCAATTCATAGAGGGGGATTATTAGGAGGCCATGATTGGTAAGGGCCAATGGGAAATATATATATATATAAGCACACACAGACACATATCCACAAGGTATTATGGATTTTTGCAATGCACTGAGCATACTGTATATCTATTTTATATCACAGACAAAAGAGTTGGTACTTAAAGATGAGAAGTCATTAGGAATTTCATTGTCAGCACTACTCGTAAATGATTACTTCACAGAAGTCAATCAGCTGAAGAATGTAAAAGTACAGGTCATAAAAACAACATTGCTGCTGCTGCTCTTTTTTATTTCCGCGTATGCTGTGATTTACAAAACTGCAGAGATTATAAACTGTTTGCCTCCCCTGCCCACATGCAAACACAAAGAGCAATTTTAAAAGTTATTAGATTTTTTCCCTTTCCACTTCCTTCTGTTTGTATCATTTGTGTAAAGATAGACACACAAACAATTATCTTAAGCCTATGTTATAGTACGTTTTGAAAAAAAAATATTTGTCAGTTTTGCCTTCCAGGATCCACAATATGTCTTGCATAACAGGCACAGACTTGTTTAAAACTTTCTTATTTTTACAAGGTTCAGTGCCAGAAAAACAAACAAACAGAGAAAACAATGTGAATCTGAAATTAGCTGAAGGAAACAGATGATGAAGTTTAACATAGATGTTTCTGGTTTAAAAATACTATCTCCTAATGCCTATGTATTGCAAGAGACTAATATGTTACAGGGATAGTTTCATGTATATAGTACATTAACCTTGAAACTAAATTGAAGTACCATTACTCATGTAATGTAGGGTAATGCAAAAAGAATAGCAAAGAAGAGAAAATGTCAGATTCCAACTTAGTATTGGTGTGGATTTTATCCAGATGCTATGTTTTTTTTCCTATATTAAAAAGTTATGCATTCTTGGTCAATTGGTGCTTTAAAACTGTCTGACTTGACTTGTTCAAAAGTGTGTGTGTGTGTGGTTTATGATGGGCACAATGTCCTGCCTCATTCTTATTGTCTTCCAAACTGCGCTCTGGCTGACTGCATCCCTGCATTTGACTAAGTACTTCCTGAAAATAGATGGATACATTTTCAAAACCATTTAAATGTTGCGTATCTACAAAGATTTCATTTTCTTGAAATGAAACATGCAAGCAAGAAACTAATGGAAGAGAGGATGACCTTTATCTATATAGATCATAAGAGGACAGCAACAAATACCCAGTTGGCTTCCATATAATTAAGCTGGCAAATGAAGGCATTTTATTACGATGAAAATGTGCTTAAACAATTCTGTTATCCTTAGAAAAAAGTACAGGGCAGTAAAACATATACTGTATAGTGGCATTTAAGCACTTGGCATCAGAGTAGTTTTATTTTAATGAAAATATTGAAAAGAAATCACATAAAGATATCTTAACACTTAGACAAAATTCTGATATTCGCAAGCTTACAATATAGCAAAGCATACATTAACAGATTACAGTGTTACAAACATTAATTGGAATAGCACATATAAAAACCTGTTCTTTCTTTCATAATACTTGCTGCTATGGACAATCCTTAGACTAAAAAAAATGTTGCCATTAATCCTATAACCACAATGGATTACTCATGCAGTGCTTTGTTGATTTCGGCCTAAACCCTTTTCTGAGTGTCTGTGGTTAGAATGAAATTAGTATCAGCAGCATAACTACCCTGAATTTGAGAGTATTAACACAGTTAAATAGAAACTATTAAATTATATGACCTATTGAAGTGGAATTAGCGAGTTAACTGCACTGTGATACACTGCGTATAAATCTTGTTTTTATTGCATTACTGTGTGTTGATGGAAATTGATATAATAATACCTGTACATCAGCTTTTTTCAGTACACTCACTGGATATTTCCAGTAAATGAAAAACGAATGTGAACTTCTGAAGGATTTTTCCAGTTTAAAAGGCTTGCTTTATGCTTATTCTAGTGTGCACTGAGAACTCTTTGAAGTCATGAAATGGTGCATTGGTTGGCTGCTTTTGATTTAATTAGACCACTTGTCTTGTAGACCATCAGACGAAATTCCACTATAGCCTTAAAAGGAAATTTAAAACAACTTTTGTAAGCTGGAATTGCCATTTAATTCTACTTGATAATTTCACAGTCTTTTTTCCATTAGCAAAAACAAATTAATGTGCATTCATTTATTTACAATTTATCACCCATAATTATGTTACTTTTTGCTTAATTTACTTCATAGAATGAGCAGATATGTTCTGGAAAAAGCCAAGTAATGCATCTCCTCATTTAGTCTTAGACGCCAAGGACAAAAAGACAAGTTCTAGCTTAGCAAGAATGGTAACGGTGCCAGTTTTGAAACGAATGGACAACTCAGCATGTACTCTGCTTCCCTGTGTAATGTTTATTACAGCATGTGAGGAGCAGAATCCTGTGGACGGTTTACTTGCATTAGGTTTCTAAATCTTCTTATCCTGTTACAAACAGGGTCCCAGTGTTGTCTGATAAGACATCGTCACAAAGGCTCACATTCACAGCAGTCTGACTGAATTTGACAGACAAGGCTTCCATTGAAAGCTGTTCAGAGAAATAAGATTAGTTTGACTTGTTTGGTGTTGGATGTGTGTGGGGAGGATGCAGAATAGACAGCAATAATATCAGCAGGACTCAGTTCCTCATATTTATACACAATTCCTAAAAGTTTAAAATTAAACTTGATAGTTGGATTTCTGTACTTGACCAATATTAAAATCATTGGTGTATAGTGCACAGTCAAAACAGTATATTTTAAGTTAAGGACCATATGGGAAGTAGAAGTATTTTCTGTTGTTTTATTTACATATTTCTTATTTAAAATGGATTGAGAGTGGCTTTAAACACAACTCTAAAGCAAACCTTGTAATATTGCATTGCCCAGGAGACGATAGTTGGAGTTAAATAGAGTGAGCAGTGAATTTAGAATGTACTGTATAATCAAAGGCGTATTTAATGACAAACAAGCTTAGGTGTTAATTTGAACAAGGTACGGTTATCTTTTCATAAGAAACTAATCAATGCAACTTCAATTGGACTGAATCATACTTCCATGAAAAGCATATACAGTATGAAGCACTTTTATTTGCAAAATTGCTCCTCCGAGCAGATACTGTACATGGCCTTCAAGGATTTTTTTTATGTTGCAAATAACTGAATGAAGCCAGATGGGGATTATAAGGTAAAGGCCAGGGGGAAATATGGCCAGGACACTGAGATCAAATCCCCTACTCGTTTGAGAAACACCCTGGGTTTTTAATGACTTCAGAGAGTCAGGACCTCAGTTTTATATCTCATCTGAAAGATGGCACCTTTTCACAGTATAGTATTCCCATCACTGTACTGGTGCATTAGGACCTAAACAGACCATGGGGTGAGCGCCCCCTACTGGTCCCACTAAAACCTCTTCCAGCAACAACTTTAGCTTTCCCAGGTGGTCTCCAATTCAGGTACTGCCCGGGATCATGCTGAGCTTCAGTGGGTTACCAGTTGTGAGTTGCATAGTGATGTAGCTGCTGGCAACTATATACTGTAGCTACAAGACTATGAGTCTATTTTCTAATTTCAGACATTACCGATATGTGCTCTATCCACTTTAATTACTTCAGACAATCTTGTTTTGGAGCTCTGCTTTGTCACAATCAGCAATTCATCCGCAAAATTATTTTATTTTTTTTTCTGATCTTTAGATGTCAGTGGTCAATATGTACTGTATAAACATTGTCACTAAGGTACCCCCACAAGACAGAGATCAGGGATTTAGATCAGGGTAATATGGCTGCAAAGAACAACCACTACCAAAGCATCCTATATAATGATTCAAAAGTAATTGGTCCAAAATGGATTTCGAATGTCATGTTGACTTGAGTGATGAAAAACTAATTCTAACCTCTTTATCTTCTAAAAAAATATTTTACTCTTTCAGTTAGAATAGAATGGAATACAAAAACGTGATCAGACCTTTCTTAAAGACCCTGTACATATACAATTAGATTTTTCATAAATATTCAAGTCATAGATTAGAATAACACTAAGCTCTCGGTTTCTGCTAATAATTGCCCTTCTAATTTGGCATCACATGTTGTTTCATTTTTTGTGCAGAGTATAGGCACAAACTAAAACATCAATAATTAAAAGAGATTAAATTTGTCTATTATGTGGATTACACTCTAGAGCCCTCACAAAACGAAACAGAAACAACACTGACATGCTGCTGCTCTTTGTTCCATTGGAATCAAAGTCAAATGATAGATTGAAGGTAATGAGCATAATGTACTGTTTAATATTTAAATTATTAATGTATGCTAGTCTATAGTATTAACTTAATAGCCAAATATTGTGGGTGAAAAATTGAGAAACACTATACTAGGTAAATCAATATTAAACAAGTGTAGCAGGTTCAAGTTTATGTCTCTCAGACAAAATGCAAAATTAGCCAACAGGACTGCAGCAATTTTGTCTATTGATCCTGTATACTATATCTAATAATGCTTGTTATAGTGCTTCACCTTTACAATGCTTTTAAGGTGTTCATTTTAAATTTTAAAATATGCTGGTCACAGTATCATCTTTATGTACTTGTCTGACCACTTTATAGGCAAACTTACTAAGTGTTACTGAAATCCTATTGATTTAGAATGTTTTTATAGGGTTTTGTCTGCATCCCTAATTCGCACTTTAAAAAAATCCATTTGATTTTGTAATATTTGATATGAGTTGTAGTACCAACAATGGCAGTGTTCATATCATGTATCCCTTGTTTTCTTGAGACCACAATTATTTGCAAATTTGTAGAGTAATTGACCACATAAAGGGGTAGTGCAAGGCAATAAATCATTCTGTCACATTCACATCAACCTAGTGTAACATTGGCAGACATGGTGCCTGCGGGACTTTCACTGTCAACAAAAGCTCAGTATACATTTCCATGTGAAGTTCTTCAAAATTAAAAAGCCCAGGTTCACCAACTGCTTGCTTTAAGGCAAATAAATTGCTTTACATGTATTTGGGCTATTTTCAGACATTTTTCATTGAAGATAAAATTGGGGAAAAGTCATAAGCAACTACTTGTACTTTCATATGTGGTAATGCCTTTGTCCTTAGCTGTAAAGCTTTAGCGTGTCAATATGATTCTTGTCCTCCCACTTAAATCACTGCTCTCTGCACCACCCCTGAGCAGGTTGACAGTTAAACGGTAATGAATTTCCTTTGGCAGTAATTAGGTTCAGAACAGTCCAGGTAATATCTTGCTCTGTCCCTTGCTCTGACACATCAATATGGTTAAGGGTGAGTGCACCAAGCCACAAATGAAATAACCATGTTTGATTTTGTAATTGTTTCTTGGTTCAGTGGTATTGATGCTTGTACAAACAAGAAGGCCGTGATTACATTTGTAGAATACCTGCTCTAGGGATTTTTATGAGTTAGTTCAAGCACAGTTTTGAACCACCTACGTTTGTGACCCATGTAGTTTGGCAAGGTACATTTAATTAAAAAAAATATTTACTTGGCACAAATATCACTTTTCCTGTCAAACAGTTGTTTTCTTAATGATACATTGTTAGTGATAATTAACTTTGATTTGGAAAAGTCCACTTTTTCTTTATCTGCTGTAAACTTCAAAGATTTTATAAGAATCTGTACAGTAAGTCCTTTCAATGAGCATTAGCACTTTTACTGTTTAGCTCTTCAGTAAGATACAGAAATGTCAGATTTCACTGAGCCTGGAAGATGTATAGGGTTGTGCAATATAACTTTCCTATAAAACATACTGTACTATACTATAAATACACACATACACCTTTAGAGAAACATAGTATTTCTGTCTATAAGTACTGTATGTACTGTATAAGTAATCATACATCCCAGAAGGGAAGAGTTCCAGGTTTTATAATATTAAAACATTTTTACTGCTGTAGATTTAATTTAATTGATTACGTGTGGTAATGGTAATTATGATACATACTGTAAATATGCAGACTCATCACTTTTATTAAATACATTAATCTGGTCTTTCTTTCAAAAAGCAATGATGCTGTCTCTCTTGATATATTAAATTTGCAAGGCAATTAGAATAATCTATACAGTACATAATAATTTATTTTATACTGTAGAGAGTGCTGCTGTATTCTAGCACTGGTTAAATTTATTAGCAAAATATACATTATTTATTACATAATATACTGTTATCAGTACAAAACAATTTGAGATTTAGGTAAAAAGAAAAAAATACTAAGTGTGAATATTTACCACTCTTAGGGTAATAATACAGGTAGAATATGCAGTATTATTGTTGAAATTGACTTTTGCTTTCAATCACTTGTAGTGCATTTAATTTGCATTTTATAAACTTTGCACATACAGTATTGTATTCACTGTAAAATTAAGTAGAAATATGCCAGTTTTCTCTGCTGTTGAATATGATTTGTCACTGTGCTACAATGGCCTCTGTTAAACATCATGGGAGTGCTTGTACAAATAACCAGGAGGAATCCTTTAGAGTTCTTCGGGGTTCAATAGTTTTGAAATGTTCAATGGTTTTTGTTAATTGTGTGAAAAGAGTCAGTCTCAGTCTTCCTCACTGACCGTGTAAGCTGAGGTTAAAGTAGTTTAAACATTCTAAATGATAGTGAAAAAATAGTAGATGGGGTATGAGATTACCCCATCTTCAAGTATGTATGAAATAACAGGATGATGCTGAACATTTGAAAAATGTCCATACAAGAGATAGGAGAAAATGAGAAATTTGTAGAAAATCTGAATTTTGTTGAGCAGGCATACAAAACAATCACTAACAAAAACGCTTTATCAAGAGGTTTGCTGTATCCTACACTCATGTGTTACATTAGAATTTTTCAGATTCCAACACATTGTTTTTGCTGTACATAACTTTTTTTTTTCATAGTGCAGAAGAAAACAAGCTTCCTACAACCACAGGTTTAATTGGTGTCCTATGGTTCAGGTTTCACAGTTCTGAAGTCAATTAGGTTGACATTACCAGAGCCTTTGAAGATTTTAAGTAGTTGAAACAGATCCTCCGCGTCTTTGTTGTTCAAGACTAAAAAGATCCAGTTCATTTTGCCCCTGTCAGAGATGGACATTACTTTAAGGCTGGGAATGTATCTGGTCACTCATTCCTGGACTGATTCCAGAGCACCATTATCTACTCTATAATGTGGTGACTACTTAAGCATTACAAAATGTGTGCTATGTAGTATTAACATTGCTAGTACAGTACTGTGACATTGTTAGTGCAGTATAAGAAAACAGTTGTGCAATGCATACCGTAATAGTGCTCTATTGCAAACGATTTAAGGCTACATGAAGAAGTACATGTTCGACATAATACTGTGTCGAACTGTGTCTTTGTTCGACATAATACTGTGTCTGACTTTTGAACAAATACTTTGAAGATCACTTTGCTTTTTTCTTAATTATTTAAACTGGGTGTTACCTAGCAACAGATACACAGGCTATACTGTGTACAATATGTATGTATGTTCATTTGAATCAATATAATTCCTGTTTTTACTTTACTTGCTTTTCTCTACATTACTGTACATTTACATTTGAGCCTAAATTCCACTCAGTAGTATTTATACTTGTTATACATACATATAAATAGATTCTGGGAATTTACAACACATTTGCAACTAAAATGTCTTCTAATGGAAAATTGGACATTTGTGATAATCTAGGGCTTCGTAATCATTTTGAATTTTGTTTTACTGTTACATTTAGAAACCTAACAACAACCTATATTTAAATATGATATAATCCACACATTTTTAACTGTGAACTTTGACTTGCATTGTGTGACTTCATATACAAGTAAAATAATCACTGAAAAACATTACGATTATTTTTTCAAACCAATACTTGTAGAATTCTGTTCTGCTCTAGAACCATCATGACTAAAGACTAAAGTTTATTTTTTAGGCAGGGTGCCAGAAACATACCACATTTCTTTTCTTTCTTTTGCACCCCCTTTCAAAGCAAACATATTAATCTGTGTAATGCCATCAAGAAAAATGATAAAAATATCCAAAAAATCAAGCAGATAAGGCCTGATAAAATTCAACCGTAAGCCAGACATTATTTTCTGAAATCACTTTTGAGTGGTTTTCATTTCCAGAGTGAATAATTTCCTGTTCAGAATACCTCTAAACCAGATCATTTCTGGCATGGATTTCTAAAGAACCCCAGTGGGAAGGAGGGAGGTCACCTTACATACCAGAACCGCTTGGCTTTCTTTTCAACACTACTGCACTGGTTAAGTTTTTTTTGCCAGATTCTACAATAGTTTATAAAATTGTTTTTATACATGGCTTGAAAGTAAGGAAGACATCACAGCTGATTGATTAGGACAAAACACAAAAGCAATTATAACATCGGCAAAGACAACAATGAAGCTCAACCTAAACAGAAAAGATGTTGTTTGAACAACAAGTCTTGGAAAGGAATGGACTTCTGTTACTCCAGCATTCTGTATATGGGTCGGTTAAAAAAAGCTCTTAGAATTAGGCTGGTTAATAATTAGACAGTTTCTCTGCAGGCTTGCTTCATCAGCATTTTTTATATAAAGGTCTCTGTTGGAATTCAGTGTACAATAAATGTGAATAGATTGTTTTCCCTGTTCCTCTACAGTTCTGACACTGAAGATTCATCAGGGTTACAGTTACAACATATCTGGGAAATATGATTAAGACATGGCCTTTATTTTTTACACATGGTTTCTTCATTCCAAAATGTTGAGGGACACTGTGATCAAACTGCTAGTGATAGGAAAATCCTTATATCAAAGGGCTTTGTCAGTACTATTTTCCATATTTTTAGTTTGAAGGACTGAAAGCCTAAGGTTAGAAAAGTACAACTTTAAAATGTAGGTGTTGAAAAAAAGAAAAAAACACCCACAGAACCACAAATGTCTCATTGTATTTTATCTAATGCAATCTTGTTATTTGGAACTCTCATTAAACACAGGATTGATGTGGTGCCTTTAAAAAATAAAGGGAAAGATGAGCAAGTTTTTAAAGCCTACTATTTTTAATATTTCATATTGGCATCCTTGAAGAAGGCTCCATAGCATTTTTGTGCTCCATAGCAAACATATTCTTTAAGTCATGCATCTGACACAGCTCCCCACTTCAACGTTTTCAATTTTCAAACCAATTCTTCAGTCCTGCTACTAATATTCACTCTTGTCTTTTGTCTTATTACATACGTTACATGCTCTACATCCTTGTTTCAATGTCATAAAGATATTAGTTCCCTGTGGTGATTAAATACTTGGCTCAGCTTGGTGAGTGCATTCTGGCAAGTACACAAATGAAAGTTAGTAGAGTATTTTAATTAGGTTAGCATAATTTATGTTTCTGTCTGAGGTCAAAGAAACATAGTTGGTTTGGGATTTATGCACTAAGGTAGACAAATCTTCTCTATAATTTTTAATCCCGAAGTTACTTTCTTTGTGTGAGAACTGCTTTTCCAAAAAACCAAAGAGCCTGAAGCTATTTTTGTCACTGGATCTGAGATGAATGCCACAGAAGACAGCCTACAGTGATGCGTTCCATCAGAAAAAAATATGTGATGTGATTGCTGTCAACTTTATTTTATACAAGACAGAATCGAATAATAACTTTGTTTCCATATTTTAAAACAACTCCTTAATTTATTTAACCTATTTAAACAAATAACACAATTACAAAAACAAATGCAGTGGTTTATAAAAATCAACCAACCAGTAAGAAAAATGGAATAATCTAGATTTCACACTACAAAATTTTGAAAGTCATTACAAGATTGGGTGTGGGATTTATAAATAAACAATGATGATGTGTTACAAATCTGGATTGCAAGATTATACTCTATGGCATAAACATTTGCAATTTCAAATTTTAAGCCTGGTCTCTTACATTACCCTTAATAGTTGGTAGTGTTGCGTATTTCCATAAAGAATTGAACCAAACTCTGACTAAATACAGTATAGTATGTGGTAATTATATAGTGATGTTCCTGGACTTTCTCTTCTTTCCTTCTGTATGATCTCTTTTTCCCAGTTTCCTACTTCTATTCCAGCCTTGTGCTAACCAATCCAACACTTCCAGCAGAATACACGTAAAGCACAACTTGATTAACTGAATGGTTAGTATTTGCATTGATGTAACAGGAGCAAAAACATTTCTAATGAGTTCAAATGATGCTGAATAATCAAACTATACATTTGCATGAGGGAGACCAAAATCCCTTGCTGGCCTGGTTTCATGCAAATTAAAAAATGCTCACTGTTAGGAGGTCTGTGATTATATATTTCCCTTGAGTAGTTCTTATACATCAAATATGGGAACAGTGTGGGATTCTCCTGTATGATTAGTCACATAAAAACGAGACATAATGCTCCACCAAATCTGGCAACGTTAAAGAACTCCCAGGAGGATAGTGTTTAAGAAACAATATCATGTTTTTAAATATTGGGTCGTGATCAGTTAACCATTAATGCTTTCCAGATTTATAGTTGTGGATAGCACATTTTTGGATTTAACAATGCATTCCAGGGGCTTCCAGGAAAAGGATTGTCCTTTTGACTGCTGTGTTTGTTTGTTTGCTTCATTCCATAAAGATCATCTTTTCTGTGGACCATTATCCATGTCGAAAGACACTGGAAAAATAAAGGCAAATGTCAGGAACAAACCACAAGAAGCAAACTTGCTAACCATGACCCGCTAAGTTTGGGTAACAATGTTTGCATGTCTTGATCTGTGGTCATCATTGCTATTCATTTCAAGGTTGACTTGTTCTTAAAGCTTGGCTTTTGTGAAAATGAGACTCTGTTGTCAAATGTCCAGGCCTAGGATATAGGCTTCCACTGTGATCAATGAGAGCCGGTCTTCATACTGGGAAGTATTTTACTGCCAATCTTTGGAAGGTCACCACAGATCACAAATTTAGATTTAAAGTAAATGACTGTGAAAAAATGACTTTTCGACTGGTAATAAAGGTGTATGGATTTTTTTGTTGAGGGCGTTAAATGTATCAGTGTTATAAATCTGTATTAAAAACAGATATAATATTGTGGCAGGAATAGCAAACAAGTTAAATTGTTCAGGTGTGTTACGAATAGAGAAAAATATAGATGAAAAGGTGTTGCATTTGGTATTTTGTGTTGTTTTTTTTTCTCTTCCTGGGTTGTTGTTTGGACTGATAATGGAGTTCCTCCTTTATGCTGTTCTGGGTTGTTTCATAATGTCTAGTGTCACTCATTTTTTGAAAAGCATGACTATATTTGGCTTGGTGAAGCAGCCTTTCCACAAGATATGGACAAGACGTCTGGCAAAATGTCTTTGCTTTTTAGATAATTACTATGCTCTTTTTGCAAAGCAGATGGGGAATTGGTAATCTGTCCTTTTTAAAAGCGACATTAAATGCCAGCTAGAACAATTCTGTTTTTAATCTACTGCACAAGAATGGCATGTAATTCAATGACATTCACAATAAACATTTGTTTACAGACATGAATGGTTGTACTTGTGTGGTTTAGATGTCCTGTACTTGCCTCTTAAAAATTTCCTTTCAGTTATGATATCTACTCTTCTATACCAGTAATTTATAGCCTTATATTAAGATATTCCCTATTAGACATTCCATAATTCATCTGTATATACAGTATGCCACAGGAATATGTGCCTTCTAATATTTGTGTTAACATGCTCATGGAAAATGCCATTTGCAAATTGGAAACACAGTTGATTTTAGAGATGAAATGAAGCATAGGAAAGATTATAAAATACAATATTTGAAACAACCCCTGAGTGCATTATGCTTGGTTGCAGAAAAAAAAAATTATGCCATTATTTTTGTAGCCCATAGAGTATGACTAAGAAATGCTTAATATATTGCATCAGAATAAAGAAACTCCAATTCCAAATGCAAACAGTTGCGTTAAAACAATTACAAACTGTTTGTATCACCTTACAAAAATCATTCTGGATAAAGGCAATTATGCCAGGAAATGGACCAATTTGTCTGATCTTCTCAAATATTTTGTTTTAGCTAATGCTGTATTAATGATTCTGCCAATGGAGTACAAGGAAATGTTGGAATGGATGATTCTCCAAGTATCACAGGAGCAGAGGTAGAAGGTTTTATTTTGAAATCATATCTGCAATCTACTCTAGAGATACTGTATTACCCACTTAAGAAATAATGTCCCAGTTGTATTCCTTTTTCAGTTCTATCTCCAGTTCCTTTTCAGTGTCTGGAAACACCAGCAGTTAAAAATCCAGATTTAACCTGTTTCAAGAATGGCTCTATAATTCAATGATGGTCAAGATTAACAAAATGAATTTTACTTGCACACTAAATCCTTACTTTTCACATCAAAAGGTTACTCTATTAAATGTTTTTCTGATTGTCAAATAAATCTACAAAGTCTGATTTATACCAAGCAATACTTCAAATGTAGTCATAATATAAGAGAAGGATTTTTGGCATTTTTTTATATAACCTTGTTTTAGCCTTGTATGTAAGAGTCAAGATTTGTATTAGAAATAGAACCTACAGTATTTACTTTGTGATGTTTATATTGAGATTAAAGACCACAGAATGCCCCTGTTCACTTTTGAATCCTTTTTGTTTATTATTTTGAGATTTACAACTGGTTACAATAAGCACCTTAAATCATGATAGTGTAAACATAGGTATTCACTGAAGCTAGAGGGTTTGGGAGGCCCAAGTTCAATACTTTTAATGAACTTCAGAAAGGGTAATAGCACATGGTTATTGAAAAATTCAATGAAAGAAACATGGAAAAGAATAAATAATATGGGTTATTGTAATCTATATATTGTAGGTAATGTAACACTGGTTCTCGATATATCTGACTAGGATCATTAAGACTGGAATGAGAATAGATTAATTTTATTTTGATTAAAAATGATATTGAAGTTTAGTAAGCTAAATATAGGAAAACCTGTAGCTACAGTAGGTGTGCCACAGGCATTATGATAAATGGAAAATTAGACGTTTTATTTAAAAAAATTGAATGTAATATTGCTACATAGTTTTCTTAAAAAAAAAACTTTAAAAACATTTCTATATTGAAATTTTTATCACAATCATAAATCTCATCTAAAGGATTTTGCAGGTAGTGTGGTCTGCTTGGAATTAAACCAGGTAGAATTCTGGTGCAGCTGCCATATTCCATCTATATACAAATGCAGAACTAACTCTCTACTAAGAGCTACCTTAAACCCAACATGAGCTACGAATTCTAGAATAATAGTGTATTCTCTCATCTATAATTGAGTACTGTAATTTCCACTTCATAATTTGTTTGGGCAATTTTCATAACCCTCTTGTGAATATTTTTTCCATGTTACCTAGCCAACATAATCTATGATATACTGTAGATAAAAAGTAATGCATATTAGTTCCCAAAATGTATTTCTCCTACATTATTATTCAATTATAGAGAAAGGAGCATTTAAGCTGTAGGATATAGAATGTCAGTGATGTTATTTAGCTTAAAGGGGCTTTCAGTCTATGAAATTGGATGAATGATGTGATTTTTACCTCAGTTAACTGTATGGTTTACTCATATTTGTGCTCTTTTCAACAAACATTGCAGAGACTTTCCTCTTTTTTTGAAATATTTTTTAAAAAGATCAATATATATAAGATAATCATCATTGGTCAAACATATTAAAATAACAGAAATGTTTATTCATAACTAACTTCTCAGTGCTTCAACACAACATAGAAATGATTAATGATCCCTGGAATTTAGGAACAATAGGGCCTATTTAGAGAAAAATGTATATTGTAATGTACTTATATTACTACACCTGTGGTGCTTTAAGTTTATTTTCTTATAAATGCCCAATATAACCTATAAGAAAACATGTTGTCTTCAATTAGTGCAGTCATGAAATTTCGATTATCTTTGCAAAGTTTTCCTTATATTTTCTTACTTCAGGAGGACTGATCATAGTAGCTCTGAAATTGATAGCAGCAACTTTATACACATGCTCAGGTTATTTGACTTTGTGAAAAAAAACTTATAAATAATGCCGTGGAAAGAAGACCACCATAGTCTGTAGTTAAAAAGTAAAATCCGTGGCTTTGGTAACCATCTCCAGACAGATGTGATATAAAAAAATTGTTACTTGATATATTGTATTTTCTATTGTAATCAAAAGGTTAGGACCTGATGTCATTCTACAATTTTAGGAGGGCCTGTTAAATCAAGACAAAACAAATGTTTTGTCTATCACAGTTCATGTACTAAACAATTCACTGTTTAGACTTTTTTGGCTTTATATGCTTTTCATGAAGCAATTTATCTGAAGCAAACTCCAAAGAACTTAGAACAAAAGCAAAGAAATAAACAGAAATTTAAAAATACAATTCCAGAATAAACTCAAATTAAACAAGCCTGTGTGGAACCAAAGTACTAGAAAGAAATTTAGAGAACTGAACTAAAGTTGTAAGCAAATGAGTACACTAGGTGCTTTATGTCTTACAATGACAAAGCAGCAGAAAAAAACAAACCATTGCTCATTTCTCAAAACAGACTTATGCTTAAAAATACATGTCATTTTTCAACTTTTCAGAAGAGTACAATACTATTTAATGCGTGCTACAGGGAAGCCAAAGTTTGAATCATATACAGCGTGGAAAAGGTTTATCTTACTTCTTCAGGTGGGCAGAAAATAACAGATGAGACACAATAAATGGGGAACGAAGCCACTGTGAAACAGGCAATGATGCAGTCATATCCACATCCTGGCTACTGTGTTGGCTTACAGTGGCTTATCAACAGAGCCAGAATGCTCTTAATTGAAACAAACATTGCCCAAAGTACACTCCTAGGTGTTTCATTCACATTTGGTTTCCTCAAGCAAAGGCTGTTCTTGTTGGAGGTCTACAAAATCAAAATATAATTTTGAATACTTAATCGTAGGTGTAGTGCTTTTTTTTTAGAGAAATGGTGAGAGAACTGAATGTTGATATTTAGTCAAATTAAAATGTACTTTCATATTAATATTTCTTCAATTAAGCTTTGTAGTCTGTGGAAACGATTGATAATGTACAGAATTCAATATACAGACAAATAATTTCATACCAAAGTAATTATTCTACTGTATCTCTTAGGAAATTTAGAAATGAGAAAATGAAATGTTTATTTCATTTTGAGTTAGAACAGTGAGTTCTAATGAAAGGTATACTGAAAATGTTAGTTCTTTTCTGCAACATGGCTCACAGTAGTTGTGATAGCTGTAATTCTTGGGTTTCATATTTCAATAAAATAGTAAGCAAGTTTAAATTAAAAATATATATATTTTATCATATGTATTATACAGTTTGTCTTGTATTTTCTTTCAGAAGCAAGATATGGACATGTAATCTAAACAGGCAAAACAAAACCAACTATTTATGGTACTGACCCTTGCTAAATGCTCTAGGCATAACCGAAGAGACATGTGTCAGATATTCGACTAATTTGCACAAAGCTGTAAAAGATAACTTGCCTGCCTGGTGCTGTATAGAATTGCATTTGCTGCTGTTTATCATAATTTTCATCAACCATGTAAAACCAAAAATTGGAAAATCCCAGGTTATCTCCTGTCATCAGCTCATGTTCTTTAAGATAATGATTCATTTCAGTTTGGAGGTTAATTTCCACATGCCGGTATTGGAGCAGGGAATCTGAATGACAAATCATCTGTGGATCTCACCTCTCCATATAATCTCTGATGCTGTAAATTAATGGAGTAGAACATTAGCTGGAAGAGGAGCTGCAGTGATCTGACAAGACTAACATCGAGCAGACATTATGAAACTGGCAGCTCTCTGATGCAAGGGCAGCTGAGGAGATAAGAAAGAACTAGTTGTTTTGTACTAAGGCACCGTTTCATCTGCTTCATAGTCTGAGCTAGTATAACACTTCAAAGAAAGAACACCTCATTTTTGCACAAGTCTGAAGAGGTTCAGTGTAAAATACCACTATAAAAATATATAACACTATAAAATAATAAAAAACAGAAGATTCATGTAGCATATTCAGGATCATAGAATCTTTTTAATTATGTAATACAGTGCATCATGGAAATACAGCAAGAAAACAAAATCATGCATCTTGCCTACAAGTAAATACAGTCACTTCACCATTATGCTCAATTGAAGGCAAACAATTTGGTACGACAACAGTTCATTACTTATGACTCCATGTGTTACTACCTAAAATTCTGACCTTCTTTCTTTTAGATGTGCTCTAGAAAATATCCTATGCCTACCCTGCTGTGTTCTCTCATAGTAACAAACCAACTTTGTGAGTCAGACAGAAAGTTAGAAAAGAAACACGGAAATTCCAGCTCTAGTATTCTGTTTTCTTCATCATCTTGCTGTCTTTAATTAGATCCAGGATCCCCCTGCTTGTCCCCATCAGTACAGGGGTGCAGTAAATCTTACTATTAAATGGAAGTCTCATTATTCTTGGAAAGGCTTTGGAGCTTAGTATGATAAATACAGATGTTTTTTACAAGATCGCTCCTTAAGAGATTTTTTTATTAGCTATGCTTTGTTTTACAATTAAGTAACTGTTTAGTTTGGTAAACTATTGGGAAAGTATATATCAGTCCCAGAGGGGCGAGCCACTTGTCTAAAAATACACATAACTTCAAAGTTGCTTCTACTGTTTACTGTTCTATAGACAAATATATTAAATAACATCACATGCTAATTTCCCACATAGCAATTAAACTAGTTTAATGGCAAGAGACTAATAAGCTTTCATGCTACTGTATATCTATGAAGTGACAATAAAGACAAAACTCTGTTCAAAACCTAAGTATACTCTCTTCTGGCTAAAACATAGCATTTGTTTTATTGGCCCCTAGAGATTAAGACATAACAAAACTAATATTTACACTGTTATTTCCCCATACATAAACCAAAACAGAATTTTCTGATTTGGGGTGTTCAACAGATAGGGCATCTAAAGGTGGTAAATTTCTATGGCCAAACCATGCAGATGAGTAATGATGAACTGTTCTTACAAGAAAGACATAAACGTACAAGGCTCTTCTTACTGTAAAACACTGAATCAATTAAACATATGGCAGAGGCCTGTATTAGTATTATTATTTGGCTGATGCTCTTGTCCAAACTGGCTTACATTTGTGCAGCTGGGAATTATACTACAGCAATACGAATAAAATATTTTGGTCACAGGTACAATAGCAGTATTTTCACCCTCAATTTGACCACAGGACCTCCCACTTAGACTTTACATTCCAATATAAGGCTGCTAACAAATAAAAAAAACAACATAAAATGTTTTGTTTTCTTCATTAATGAAAAGTTTGACTTAAATATGCTAACATACAAATAAATCCTAAGTGTATTTTTTTACCTAGAAATTAACACTCCACTCTGAGAGTTCACATTGTTAACATTAATTCCCACTATACTTATTTTTTTTCTTCTGACAGCAGTTATTACAGCTTTTTCTTAAAAAGAGACATTAAGAAAACAATTCACATATGCTAAATCTACATGGATCCTGCACACTCTTGGCAAATTACAAAGTCATTTGCATAGTCTAATCGAAAAATAAGAACTATCAGTATTAAAGCTATAAAAAAGTCCTATACATTTCAGTGAAAAATGTTGCATGGCTAACTGTAATGCCTGAAATATATGTTTTCAGAAAGATAAGATTGTCATATGAAACAATTGTATTCATACAGTGGATTAAGAAGGGAATTAAACCTCTCTCAAAGGAAAGACATACCAACTAGCTCATAACAGAATCTGTGATTTTTTTGTATAAAAGACAAAATATAAAATACTGTAAACACAATGCCAAAACTGAACAATGATGATGGGACAGGAAGCTAAAAGGCAAGACTGATCTGCTAATTAGTGATCATTTATGCATTGAAAAAATAATATTAAAAACTTCATGTTTGAAAAAATTTTAGATCAACTATTTTAAAACCAGAAATACACACAGAAACATAAACGGCCATTAATTAAATTACAGATGAGATATATGATCTTCACCTGTATTTCTATTTTTAAATAAACGCAGTGCACTGTAAAATATAGCTACATGAAAATCTATGCTTTAAGAACTGACGTCGAGTAACTTCCAAAAATTGTGATTGCTCCACAATGCATGGTTTAATCAATCCAAACATAAGCTGCCAGTATCTTAACAGAAATGCTCATGTTATTTATATATTTTTCAAAAATGGAGAAAAAATGCTGAGACAGTCTGACTTCTTTCAATGAAAAGAAGGGGCATTAAACTCTACTTGCGATTGAAAGTAAAATCAATACAGTGGCACAGAGGAGAAAGTCCTTCTGAATAGATCACCTTTGCAAAGTTATTCAACAAGATTAAGAACTGGACTGTTTTAAGTGACACTAAGATCAATCTGACATGGCAGAAGAGAGTTTTCCCCGATAGCAATGGTGATTCATTCCTGCTCTGGGGCCATCTGTCTTTTTTTAAGGACTTAGATCACTCTGCTTGCAGATGCTAGTATCTACATGCTTTGGGACCATAAAATGGCCAGAGTTACAGTTGTTTTCTGGTTATCACAGCATCACACCAATAAAATGTATATCATATGAATTTATTTTTTAAATAAATGCAGTAAAGTACAGCTGTGTCTTGGAGCCTATTAAGTTGAAGAAGTGTGATTTTTTTTTAGGAAAAATATAATAGATTATATAATAACAGCATCTCCTGGTGTTTATATAGTACTTTTCATCCCAAAGTACTCACTTCAATAAGCTTACTAACAGAAATTATTTAAAGATCTATTTAATTATAATAAAATCTGTTGCAGTATAATATGGTAATATCATTGATAAAGCCCTGTATTGATCAGACAGAATAAGTGACATCAAAGTATTGAATCTTTGTTGTATTTTTTCAGTTCAATTGTTTGCTTTTAAGAAGATCAATTCTGCTTTATTGGATTTCAATTCTCAATGTCAATATAAATCACTTTGGTGCAGCAGATCACAGGCTCAGTACATAAATGACCTAAGAATTCAGAGAAGGCAATTAACAGTAATTTAATCCCTTCATCAGTTCATCAGCATTTTTTATAGTAATTTACAAGGCCTACTGGGTAGTAACAAAAGTGAAAATTAAAATGTAAAGAAAAAACAAAATAGGCGGATGTTTTTTTAATATAAATGTATACAAAATTCTTGAGTGAAGAAATGGTATTGGCAAATGCAAAATCTGTCTTTTTATGCAAATAAACTGGAGCTTTTTCATTTGACATGCCTCATTTAAACTTCCATAGCTCTTGTTTTGTAGATACAAGCCAATGGCATAAAGATTACTTGGTTAAATCTGTCATATTTGTGGGCACTGTGTCATTAATTTATGATCGTGGTTGAGGCTGGGATTAGAAGTTTGCCAGAATGTTAAGAAATTCGATGTGTTTGCGGGTAGCTTGAAGACCAATGAAACTGGCATGTTGAATCTCTTGTCAAAAGCATATTAATAGCATAGTTTGCACTAATACAGAACGTTGCTCTTACCCCTAAAACTTTTAGAGGATTCATCTCACAGCAGCACTACACTTTGTCTTTCAATTAAATTCAACTTTATTTGTCATTACAATAAATACAATATAACAATAACAATGTAAACAATGAGTATGGTACCAGTGTAACTGTTAAAAATTGTGCAAAAGTACACAAACAGAGCAAACAGTACAAAATAATACAGTGATTATCAAATATTAATTAATGAATTGCTTACACTTATATAGCGCTTTTCTGGACACTCCACTCAAAGCGCTTTACAGGTAATGGGGACTCCCCTCCACCACCACCGATGTGCAGCATCCACCTGGATGATGCGACGGCAGCCATAGTGCACCAGAACGCTCACCACACATCAGCTATCAGTGGGGAGGAGAGCAGAGTAATGAAGCCAATTCTGTGTTGAAAGAGATGCTTTTGTACAAACCAAGGTACTGACTACTTGGTAATTAATACCCCATGACTCTTTTCAAAGCATGGGGTTGTTATTGGGTGATGTACAATTGGGTCAATGAGTAATTTCTCACTTCTCCACCTGATCTGCTGTATTGTGAGGCTGTTGCTGCATAGTGCCTGGGTGCTACCCTTTGGTAGTGGATGGAGTGCACTCCTTCCTATATGTGAAGTGTTCTGGGATCCCTTGGCATAAAAACAGCAACCCAGATGTAAATGATCACAACAAGTGAGTACCGCATGTTCTTTTCTTTTACTTTCTTTATTGTTCATAAAAACATTGTTCATTCTTATTTAGCCATAACAGATTTATTCATTTTAAAATAACAAAGGTTCCCCTGGTCCTAAACAATTAAATATGGTTTATTTAATGGGCATGAATGACCTAATGAACATTAATGATAATGTCCTGTCTCACTAGCTGAACAAAAAGGCATTATTGAATTGTTTGCCTTGATATTTTGCTGTCTGGCTTTGTACACATATCCAAAGTTTCTGGATATTCAACTTGGGTATTTTACATAAATCTATACATGTTTTACTAAATGATTTCTAGAAGCTCCCTGTACATTTGACTCCAGCCATTGTGCAAGATGCTGTACCACATTACATTATTTCTTGAAACACTTGGAAAATCTGTAGTATTATAATCACTTTAAAAGGTGGGAACTTAAACCAAAGCTTCAAGGTAGTCATAACTAATACATTAAAACTCATTCTCATGCTCAAATTAGATTGAAGAGTAGATTTGCACTGTAGAGGTAGGGGAGTAGAAAGATCTTAACCCTGGTGCACATTTGCTACTATTAAGACAATTGCATCAACAGATATGCAAATTTAAAGCCCTACTGTACATAATGTGGGTAAAATAAAAATTCAAAATATAAATGTGTAGCAATGTAGTTTCAAAATTTCTTATTCAATTTAAAGTATTTAAAATGGCAGTCATATTTTTAGCAATGTCTTGCTACATATCCATTTATTATATTATTTATGATTATTTTTTTCTCATCTTACCCAAATAAACCAGAATCTCCAGTACAAGTTCACTGCCTTACAGTACATTCTTGGAACAATTTGTTGTTAAGTAAATTCTTTCAGTCTTTACAGTATGTGAGCACTCTCCTGTTCCACTCTTTTGTATTTGGTTTGTGTGTGGTTATTAAAGTATTCTGAAAGTACCCTGAGAACAAATGGCTCAAAGGTGAAAAAAAGGTATCAATTACAGTGGAAAGTGGAATAGCCTAGAGATTACTGGATACTTCTTCATTATACTCCAGGCACTTTTTTCTCCTTTTCCTGAGTAAGATATTTAAATCTTGGCATGATTTCTCATGGAAAAAATATAAAGAAATAGAAATTAAAGGTTAATACAGAAATTATTTTTTATTGAGCTGTATTTATATTCGTGAATGTATGTTTATTTTTTATTTTTATACTTTTAAATTAAATTGTCTTATTATGCATTAATTATCAGGTCAAATAAGAAAATCCTGTATTTAATTTTAATCCTTTATTCTAAACCACTGGTATGATATTGGCATTATTTTAGTCATATGAACTATTTAATTGTACCATTGGGGGTCAATTATGTCTGGATGCCAGTGTTGTTCTGCATGGGTAACTGGGTGTAGCATTCTCACATGCTAACTCATTATGTTTCATACTTGAGTACAGCTGTACACATTAGGGTTTAGTCGCACACTGTTAGACACAGCTGTGTTGGCATTGACTTATAAGGCTGATCTCTGCAGGAACTAGGGGTAAAGGCATCCAAATTACTTTAGAATGGCTTGGCTTATATTTTAGTCTGTGATATTAAACAAACACATAAAAAATGCTTGAGTTGATACCGTTAAACTCCAAAGGATGAGATTTTTTAAATGGTGAAAATTTAAACAGTTTAATTTAAAATGTAGAAAAGAGAGGAACATCACAGACACTCTGAAATCCAAATTTAGACATATGAATTTGTAACACTTTCTCAAAACAGTTGTCAACTGCTTTTAAGAATTGTTAAGATCTATGTTGAGGATACTAAATACAGTAAATATAAAAAATCATGAAAAAATGAAAAGAACCAATTATGAAAAAATAAAAATTTAAATTTGAGATAAATGTGCTTATACGTTAGCTTTAGGTGTTTGACTCTAGATAACTTTGGTGACACTGTTCATGTGAAATACATTAATCACAGACACGGCATGTTTACAATGCTTAATGCATAGAAGCACTTAAATTTAATGGCCATATAAAATAGACTCCTTTTTATTGCATTCCTGAAGGATTCATTCTTGAATTTGCAAAGAGTTTGGGTTCAGCAGCTAATTCATCATTTAGTGGTAGTCTATGGAATTACCTCTGCCTATTACTTGTGAGTGCAAGTATTTTTAATGCACTCCATTGGGAAGTTCAAAACTTGATGAGAAACCTAAAATAAAGTCCTTACTTGAGTCACATTTAACTAAACATTTGTAATAGTTATTTGTAAAACAATATACTGTAATATACACTATTAAGTTCAGCAAAAAATATATTTTCTTAAGCAGAGACCTTTATGTCTATTGTACTTTTTACATGTATTCCAAAGATGGTAAAATAAAAGAAGTCTTTGTCTGCCATGAGATTATCTAAAATATGATCAAACATCAATAGTTAAAAAGGACATTTATAAAAGAGAATATGGATTTGGTTTGGAGCTTTGATATAGAAGAGAAGCCTGTGTCTGATATATCTGAGTATGGCGAAAAGCAGTAATGGTAATCATGGTTAAATTAGAAAAGCTGTCATTAGCAGGGGGTCATGCTGTCAGAAACATTAGTAAAAGCTCCTCTTAAAGATGTGCCTGAATAAGAGATACCTTATGCAGACAGCTGGGTGGGGGTACAGAAATCATGAAAAAGAGATGGAGAACACAAGCAATTTTTTTCCCTGATTAAGGCACACTGAAATTGTAGATTGCATACTGACTATATTGAGGTTAAGCTAAAGTGGCAGGCAGAGAAGACCAATGTATACATTTTGCTTGATTATAGATATTATCGTTTACGTGGAATGAAAGACATTAGGTTGAAAATAATATAATTGCCTTTTGCAGCACTGATAGTTTTCATTTTGTGAAAGAGCAAACTTTCCATTAGACTTTTTCCCAGGAATAAAAAAACAAACTTTACAACACTTGCACATTTAAGTTCAATTTACATTTCACATTTAGTTGCAGTAAACCATCATACTAATACCATCTTTATTGAAATCCCCATTTGATTGTTTAAATATTTAGTTTCATGGAGTATCCATATTGCAGGTACTCTGTCCAAATTAAATGTTACATGTTTAATCATATAGTCCAAGAACAAACATGACAAGCAATCAACATAGTCCACAGAAAAAAAACAAGGATGGAATTTCAACTCTTACAATGTTCCTTGATTCAAACTGATTTTGAAATTTGTCATCACTGCAGGTTAATTGAAAATTGTTTCTCCCAGTTTTTGCATTCTGTTAAGTCTTCTTCCACTGTGGCTGAATAATTTGTTTTATGTTAAGTTTGTTTTCACATTTTATTATTATTTTTTACAATCCAGAATTTCATCAAGATGCAAAGACACCTCTAATGGGAAGAAAACAAACAAAATCCTTTTGGTAAAGAAAAAAACACCTAGTAAATTCAAGTTGCAGCAATTTCAGGCAGATTATTTACTGACAGACAATGACAGCTTTAGCACACAGCCATAGTGTTCCTGTCTGGCTCTGCTGCAATGATAATAAGAAATTTAGAGGCGCAAACACTTGTGCCAGGTTTTATTACAAGCATGTTGCTGGGCTGTTCAATGAGTGAGGAAAGTCACTGATGACTTTATTAAGGGAAGTTACAGGCTATTTGTCATGTCAGTGTCTCTGTCCAAAGTTAAATGGAGCATGCCAGCTTGCCAGATATGGCTGCCTTTGCTATCCTCTCTTGTTCAATTAGTCAGTAGATATGTCATTCCAGATTTGCCAAATTCATATAAATAAAATTAACTCTTTCCATATAACCATCATTAAAGCCATTGTTAGTGGTGGTCTTGTCAGAACTCTAGGCTTTTCAGTAGCAGCTAAATTTGGTCAGGAAATGGTTTAAGAAAAAATTTTGTGACAGAAATTCAATTCCAAACTTACATCACATTGTGGATGCCTGGCACAGACTATCCATTGGTTTAAGTAGAGGGAGTTATCAATTACATTTTTTTGACAATGACAACTTTCATGGTTTCGACTCTGGATAAGCTACAGTACTTGTAGATTTATTATACTGTACCCACTGCAAAATAACCAGATCTGTCAGTTTGGGCAGAAAAATAAGAAAATAATAGCATTTGATTTCTTTTATAGTTTTATGAAATACTGTATGTACAGGTAGAAAACACACTTTTGTTGAATTAGCTTGTAGTTTGGGACAGGACCCTTGAAGGACAATCTAGCTTTTCTTTAAAAAGGAAATGTAAGTCAAATTTTGAATTTGAGTTTCTAGTTTTACTCATGCTGAGTTAGCATCCTCATAAAAAAATGTGAAAGCCTTTTCAGAAAATGTCCTTCAGCTGTGCAGAAAAAAAAACTTTTTCTCCTACAAAGCTGAAGAATGGCTTTTGTCCAAAATATTTTGAACATATTTTTAATCAGTTCAACTATCTGTACATTACAAATTTTCTTTCCTTAGAGTCTTTGTTGTATACTGTAGCTCTAACTCCTATGAATTATCCACATATACTTTTAAAAGGCAAAACTAGGAACAAAATAAATACATTATAATTAATTATAATTAAGAATCAGATTTTCTGGATTATTTCAAAAAATGACTTGATGAGATCCTTGGATCAGTTAAGTACTAAATACCAAATGGCTTAGATGTACCATATTGCTAAAACTAAGTCACAGTGTATACAAGCATTTTGTCTAAAGGTGAGGATCTCCAGATATTTCCCTTTGTAGGCGTTTCTAATTGAACAAACATCTGTTGGACAAAGTTCTAGCTGCACTGATTACACTGCCTACATCACAAACCAAATGGGAAATAAGGTTTAATGGCAATCTGTTCTTGTAACAAAGGGGCAAATATATTACCCTCTTTCAAAAAATAGTGTCCCCAAAGTGTGCCTATGGGAAGTGAAGTCATCAGAAAAAAGGTACAGTTGGCTGCAGTTCCTACTTATCTCAGCAGCATAGAAGGAAATTCAGAGGCTCCTTGGATTAATTTAGAGTGGGATGAAGCTACTTTGGAAAAGCATCAAGTCCTAGATCTTGACTCCACATGTTAGCTTTATTCTTTTGCACGGAAAACTGGAATCAATTGCAGCAAAACCTTTGCAGATAACGTGTCTGTCTTTTCGCAGTTCATTAAACACCGGCTTCATAGACGGATTTGTACCATTGGGTCAAGAGGCTATGGAATGGAATCTTAGCTCATGCTTGTAGGCAGTACTCACTTGTAATGTTTTCATGAAGAAGTGAGACTTGGTTTGTCTTAATTGGCCAACAGAGATGACAAATCTTGATGGAATCACGTTAGTTGAACAACAGAAGTATCCGTAATACATATAATGGAGGTTCTGATAAATTGAATCTGCCACTCGTCTTCCTGAAGGAGTATATGCATGCAAGGTAAAGGATCTAAATGTATTTAAATCTTTTTATAACAAAAAAAAATAGCAGAAACACTATTCTGACCCCCCAGTTTCCACTCTCTACTCCTTTCATTTTGGAGTGGATGCTATAATCTTCATCCCCATAAAAAACAGACTGCTTTCAGATTAAATAGGAAAGAACAATATACCCAGTAGGCAGAAACACTCAAAATGTTTGTAATGAGGGAGGCAACACTTAACACTTCAACTGCGGCTGTAACTAGGCATCCATTCGAATAGTGAAAACCTGTTTTTCATTATATTATCAGTAAAGCTTTCTTCATTGTCGCAGTCAAGGATAAAAGTGATAACAACAGTTCATTTTAAGTTTTTCTGTATTGGTCTCCTTTAGTTTTCTGACTCATATCAATATGCATTTACTGCTGTGGTTGAAGTGCATCTTTGGTCAGTAATTTAAAACTTGTATTGATACTTTGGGAAGTGGTAGATAAAATAATATTCATGAGATGAGAATTTTTAGAGTGTTGAGAAGCTTTTTGCTCAACTGGCATTTATTTTTTTATGAGAGAATTTGGATTAAGAACAAAGAACAGGAAACAGGGCACAGATATGGGGTGAATGCTCCAATTAGTACATTAGTGATGTAATTAGTACAGTACCAAAGGGATCTGTATGAGGACCACTACACTTCTAAATGTTTAGGAATGATCTTGATGTTGACACAGGTAGCAGAAATAAACGATAAAAATTAACTCCAGTCCAGTGGGAAACACTGGGGCTGAAGACTCTAGCTAGAAAAATGCTTAGGACACATTTACATCTTCTAGACATTATGAGGGAGCAAAAATAAATGCCAAAATGTAAGATACACAGTTAAAAATAAAGACTTCCAATCAAAGGTAATTATGTTAAATTTGTAAGTATGTGCAAGTAAGACCTTATTTAAAATAGTGTGTGAAATTAGTTCAAATAGGTGACTTCGTCAGCATGCGTAGTCTGCAAAGGAACAAGTAAAGGTTTATTCCATGCTGAAAAGAGGAGAAAAAAACACAACATTTTGGCTGTCAGGCCTTCTTCGGGTATGTGTGAAGAAGGCTCCACAGCCGAAAAGTTGTGATTCTTTTCTTCTTTTCTTGTTCTGAAATTAGTCCAGAGGAGAGTAAGTCTAGATAAATCATTACTTAAGAGTTCAGTGTCATAACCTGACAGACAAAAAGAAATTAATATGTTTAGTCTTGAACAGCAAAGACTATAAAGGGACCTGGTTTCAAACAACAGCCAGATGAGATCCTTGGATTCACCTAGCTACTAAAACCCAGACGTGCTATATGGGCCAAATGGCTCCCTCTTATTTGCAATCTTTATGTTGTTATGACAATCTAATTTGCCTTCCATCAGGGATAAACTGACTTAAGATACAACTCTACTGTGAGTATAAGAGGGGTACATGTAAAGTTTGCATGTTAAAGTAAAACATAAATCGCCAACAATCACCAGTTCAGATCGCTTTCATTTTAGAGGTTCTATATATAATAATAACAGGACTTTTACTTTGTAGCAATGTTCTTTCTCCATAACTTGATCATCACATGTACAGTAGAACAGCAGGTGAATCAATTATTCAGCACAAAGTTGTACTTGGAAAAGAGACAAAAGAAAATGTATAAGTCTTCTAATACTTACATTTTTTCATGTCTTTTTGTAATTTACTGGCAAAAAAACACCTGAAAATTAAGAGCTCCAAATCTTTCCTACAGATTGATTCTTCATGTTTTTCTTCTGTAAAATAGGATTTTTCTGTACTTCTCTGAAGCAGTCTGGCACAACATCTGTCAGACCCAATGCACCCTTATAAAAATCTAGAACAACATGCCATACATATACTGTATATATACTGTATAATGAATTAGGAATATTGATGGAATAGTAGATTAAGAAAGACTGCAATGTGGTAGAGTACTATGTCTTGATCACAATGACACATTTTATGGTCCAAAAGATATTGGTATATAAACACAGAGTATACACGTACCATGTACAAGAAACCTATTATAATGTTGTCTGGAAATAAGAGTATACAACATTCTACCAGTTTCAGCCACAATTACTGTATGTCAAATAGTATCTATGTTGTCTTCTATGCAAGGCAGGAAGCTCAAAGGTTCTAGATTTCACTCAATCCCTCAGCTTCTGTCTGTATGGAGTTCTCCTTGTATTCACCTGGGTAGTTTCCAGATGCTATGGTTTCTTTCTGCCTCTTAAAATGGGTAATTTAACTCTGGTTTTAATACAGATACATTTAGAGGCATCCTTTTATATTAATAGTTTTCTAACATTATTACTTCAGTCTCTGTGATTTCCAGGTTATATGATTAAACATGTTGGTAGAATTCAAGATTAACTGTACATAAATTGAAAGTAACAATTGAAAAAATGGTAAAATGCATTGCTTCAATAAAATATTTAAAACAAGTTTCCAAAAACAAAGTCCTTTACAGATGTTATTGATTTAAAATGCTTTGTTTTTATTGAAATGACATATATAATGCATTACTTATCTAAATCTTTCTGTAACACAAAAGTCCAGTAGAGCAACAAAACTGACAATTCCATGTTCATCAGAGCAATGATGTTCAGTCAGGAAAAATCATTTGGTTTCATTAATTTTCTATGCCTGCATTCTAGTGACTCATCCCCAATCATGAAACAGTTTACTATTGCTTACCCGGTATTTTTAGTCAGAAGAGAGTGCCTTAAAATAATTCAAAAAGCTGTGGGTGAAATAGGATCCACTCAGACTACATTAACATTTCCTCTAAATACTCTGGACATTAACACTGTGAAGTCTTTGTCTTGTAAGTCCCTTTGGAAATGAATTATCTGAGTAAGCTGTATTAAAGATTCATTAAAGATTTAAGCTTGAACATGGGAAAGATGTGAATGGGTTGGGAGTAATGTCAAGAGCTAGCAAGTATTAAGCCCCAATACAAAAAAAAATGTTTTTTTTGATTTTTCGTACTTGTCAGTTTTCAGATCTGCATCTTTACTTAGGAAATGCTTGACGTAGGAGTTTACTGTAATTCTAGAGAGCTGCAGCACAGCATCCCACAGAATATTTCAGAACTGAGATTGAATTTAGGATCTTTAGAGTATTGATTAAAAAATAAATGTTACATTTGCAAATAAACTTCAGCTAAAGATAAAGGAACACGAATAATTCTGTTTATACATGAGTTTTAATGTATAGTAATCACAACTGATATCTCAGAAACAAGGCTTAGAGATGTCACCACATGACTCAGTATATACAATAGCAGTCTATCCATGAACCCATATTAAAGAATATTGTCAGACTAGGTGTACACTGTTTGCCATTTGAAATTACACTGAATTGGTCAATAAAAACAAATTGTTGCATGATTCAGGTTAAGATGATCTCCTTTAAGATTATATATACAGTACAAACAGATGGATGGATACTGCATTATTTCTTCAATAAGCAAATAATCACCACTGATTCTTTACACCCTTATGTTCATAGTACAAATGAAATAGACAAATTTTATTGTGTGGACTCCATAAAATGGGCATTTAAACCTGCTGATGAGGTAAGAGTAAGTCTAAATACTCGAGATACAGTATATGGAGTAACCCTTTGATTAATATTTTACTTGGTTGTACCTAGTTTTAAAAAATCAGCATTTATCTGCATATTCCAATTCCCTTTAGGGACTAAGACTCTGCTCTTACATCTCAGTACATCTTATCGTATGCAATTCAATTAATGTCTGCAGAGAATAAAATGTCTGCAAAGATGATATACTTAAATGTTAAGACTGGTGTATTCTGCATGAAAATTGATGGTATTGCAAATGCAAAACAGATCTCAGTGCGTTGGAAAAAGCAGAAAAAGGGTGAGGGGTCAGTGTCACTAGGTTCCCCTCAGAAAACTTCAAAATAATTTTTAAAGTTTCCCAGTGCAGCTGGGTTCCCAAATTCACCATTCATTATCCCCTTTCTTGTCCTCATGTTGTTCTAAGAGCACCCTCTGGAAAATTTGAATCAAGTGAACAATGTTATGACAAACTGATATAATTAGCTGTTTTTTCTATAAAACTATACTTCACATTTAAGTGAAATGCTCTGGAGCAGTGCCAGGTTCCGCCTGCCCAGGACCGACCGAATCAGAAACTCAGTCTTTTTTAACTAAAGTTGGACACAGAACAGAAAGAATAGAGGAAGACAAAAGGCCTGCCTTTGAAAGTTTAAAGCCTGCAGTTAAATGATTGAATATTCCTTTTTGTTCATTTCTCTAACACTGACAATGCAAAAAACATTATATTGTACAGTACAAAAACAATAACACTTTAACAATGACTCTGTGTAAGCTGCATTTCAGGAAAAGGAAAAATATTCATTGAATGTAAAATGTGCAGTAAGGAATAAATAAGGGGAAAAAATAGAATATTGTTTTTCTGGCTTATTACTCATACATGTTAGTCAATAAAATGTTGTATAAAAACAAAATAACAATTAATTATATACACATTTTGGCATAGCAAGTCAAAATCATGTTCTGAACGAATCTTCCTCTTTGACTTAAGTTGACACCCTGGAGACAAAACACACATTTACATATATTCATTTGGCAGATACTTTTGTCCAAAGCAGTATACAATTGGATCCTGTTGAGATGCAATGGGCTCATGTAACAGTAGCATGTGGGTTTTATCTTTTCAGTTCAAACAGTTGAGAAACACATCTATAAACTTAAAACTGTTTCCAGTTCACAAAATAAAATCTACATTGTCTTTTGGGCAAACCATTACACTATTGTGCAACCTTTGTATGGATATTTCAAAGTATAAATCAGACAGTGAAAAGTGTCAGCTCTTGCTACTGTATTGTATTATATGATTTTATTAAAAAGGTACTTTCCCTCCAAGAAATCTCCATTTTCAAATATGCAACATGAACACATTTGTAATGAAAAGATACAGTTTAACATACTCAGACAACATTCCAGTATGAAATGGAGTTTACAGAATTAAATACAGTATATACAGTACATGCTTTAGTTTAAACCCAATGACACCCAAGTGACAATGACAATGCTGTGAAGGTGCCAGTTCCAATTACATGTATTTTTATCTGTGCAGGAAGTAAAGTATGTGATGGGGTTGTCTTTCTCCATATTTTCATTTCTACTGCTTTATATAAAAAAACCTCCTTCCTTAAAAATTGTACACAAGTGTTCTGCTTGACCAGGCTTAAAAATGACAGTGTCCTTAGTATTTTCAATAGAGGGCACAGACCCAAGGCAAAGAAGCTCATCAGCAAGAGGACAAGCTAGAGAGGCACAATGACAGAAATCATTTTAGATAGGCTAATTTTTGTTAGAACTCTTTTATGACTCAGTGATTTGCACGGACCTAATATTATTCAGTCAATTCAGATTCTAAAAATGATTTTCTTTAATACTTATAATGCAAACCCTGTGGTCAGTATTGCAAGACCACTCTCCCAATTTGAATGGAGGGCATTTGAATTTTGTGCATTGTGAATTTATGCATTCACTACTGAAAAACAAAATAAAAAACAGTCATGAAGTTAACACCTTTACTTATTCTTAATAATAGATCTTTGTATTTAATTATTTCACTTAAATTAAATTTGTCTGAATGCTATAATATTTTCTCCTAGACAAGTCTTAAGTTATAGTCCAGAAACACTGAGGAGAAAATATATACTGTCAATAATATTCATGTAATATAATGTTTAATAGATCAACTGAAAGACATAAAGGAGAATTAATATACAAAATCAGCCTGAAGAAACGTACAAACAGCCCCAGGTACAAACAGATCTCTGAAAATATATATGTATATTTTTGTTGAATTTATGACCAACCCTCATTGGAGAATAAAATATGAAGCTCTCATGCACAAACCAATACTTTTCCTTGCTCTCACAAAGCAGAAATTCCTGTTTTCTTTTTCTCTTTAGTGCTGTAGCGGATTCCTAACAAAACACTTAAAAAGACCGTAACTGTATGTTGTTGTTAACCTCCTGCAATAATTAAAATCATCTTTTCTGACACCCACCCAGACATGTCTGAGTAAACAAGTTGTCAGATAAGCTGATATAATATGCTTAGCAACTTAAAATAATGTGATAATGTGAGATAAAGTATTCTTGTTTTCAAAGCAATAGCTATCAAAGGTACAGGGTGTAGTAGGCTTCAACAAACCACACAAAGGCTATATTATCTTCAGACATTGCCTGTGATCACTGCAGCTTGCTGTGCTTACTAAAATACATTTATTATGAGGGCTAGCCCATCTTTCAGGACCATCTTGATTTGTTTAAAGAACAAAGCCTTTGGTGTGCTTGTTGGCACAAACCAAGTTACTTAAGATACTCTTCCTAAACTGACAGATCTAGCAGAGCTAGTTTATTTTAAGCTGCTTTTATGTATTTTGTCACCTATGAAAATTCTTAAAATAACTGTTTATTGTCCAGTATTACCTTATAGTGAACCTTGCACTCTTGCTACAGGCAATTATACAATTTTTGTTACTATGGTATGTTAACTTGGTAATAAATATATGGCTAGTTACAGCAGATAATTCTTTTAAACGTGTGCCCCTTTACTAGAAGGACAGTTTGAAGCTATCAGGTAAAAAAAAAAACTAAAACAAAAACAATTGTCTTAAATTTCATTGAGAAATATCTTCATTAAATGAGATCTGGATTGCTAATAATAACCTGCTAGAGTATGAAAGCCATTGTTTGGATGAAAATCTGTGTAAACACATAACAATTGCAGGGATTCATTTCATAAGAGATTATCTCAGAAAAGGCATGTGGTTATGTCATACATGTGCTATGTCCCAGTGAAGAATTTTGAATTTCCTATGTCCTTATTAAAAAAACTCCAAAGTCATAAATAACTTAGTTAACAGGTTAACGGATAAACTATGCATTCTGCCTAGAAACATGGAGAAGTATCATATTTTAAAGATGTTAATGGAAAGACAAAACATGACCCTACCGGTCAGAGCATTTGATATTACCATGAAACAGAACAAAGCCCCAGACTGAAACCACGACACAATAGTCATGGTTGCACTCTGTATCAAAACATCTTATTAGTGTTAAATCAATCATGAAAGTTTGAAGTGTAGACAAGCTTTTGGTCATTTCCAGAAGACCCACATATTCATTTTAATTCACATAATATGTATTTTAAAAGGGTATCAGCAGAAATAAAAGGGCTATGATTCACTCACAGGCCCTTCATTGTTGCATTCAGCAGTTGGTTCTTTTCCTTCTCCTGGCATCCTGTATGAATATCAAACTATTGATGCTACATCTATAATAAAAGGGCTTATAAAAGTGCACATCGACGATAGACTGGAATGGTCTAAGAACATCGAGGCCATCTATAAGAAGGGACAGAGCCGACTCTACTTCTTGAGGAGGCTCAGGTCCTTCAATGTGTGTAGTAAGATGCTACACATGTTCTATCAGTCGGTGGTAGCGAGTGCCATTTTCTACGCAGTGGTGTGCTGGGGCTCTGGGATTAGAGCAGTAGATTCCAAAAGGCTGAACAAGCTCATCAGGAGAGCAAGCTCTGTCATTGGGTTTGACCTGGACTCCTTGGAGGTAGTGGCTGAGAGGAGAATGATGTCCAAACTAGAGGCCATCATGGACAACTTCTCCCATCCCCTCTATGACAGGCTTGCAGGAATGAAGAGCACGTTCAGCAATAGACTGATTCATCCACGGTGCGACAGGGAGCGCTACAGGAGGTCATTCTTGCCGTCTGCCATAAGACTGTACAACGCATCCACCTTGCGTCTTGGCAGAGGCAACATCGACAGTGACCTGTTTCTGGACTAAACGCATCTACACATCTACTGCTACATCTGTTCTCTTTCTTTTTCTTTTTCTTTTTCCCGTTTACAACCACTTTTTGTGCAATATATGCCAGGGACCTGTGCAATACATTTATATTTATATCTATAGTTACATCTATATTTATATTCATATGTGTGATATGAGTGTGATACGATTTTCTGTGTACTGTTCTGTTCTAGTTTGTTCTTGTGCGTCCGGACTGTGAGTAACTCTTGTATTGTATTGTATGTATTGTACTATTATTATATAATTCGTTACACTGTGGCTGTGTTGTGTGTGTTAAGCTGCTGTTGCACTGCAATTTCCCTCACGGGATCAATAAAGTATCTATCTATCTGAACAGGAAAGATCAAAACTCAAAAGCTACTTCTGCTAACTGTCTATTTTTTATAGTCAGCAGATGCTGCTCAAAGGAGGAGTTTCCTTTAGGGTGCTTCACCTGGTCTTCCTGAAGCTCAGGAGGGGTTTCAGAAATGGCCTAGCTGACAAACACCAGCTGCTATTCCTTCTCAAACCTGCTGGAGTTTCAACAGGAGTTCATTCCTCACTATGAGGTGTTATTCTAGTGAGACTCAAAGCAGCTCTATCCTGATTTCACGAGTGCCCAGAAAACTGTCAGTGTCAGTCAAAACATTCAAAATCTTAAAATACAAAATAGCCTTATATTGCTCAACTTTTTTTCTTTATTACTATTCGAAGGATATAATGGAAATTGTCATTAGATACAAAATCTATATGCAAAAAAGGGTAAGGAATAAGAGAACATTATAGGGTAATTCTAGTCCAAAGCATTGCAATGTGTGTACCTTTTCTCACATAGACAGGGAGGCACAAGTGTTTTTAAATGTTTACTTTTTATTTTTCAAGCAAAATTACATGCTGATGTTAAGCTTTGGAATAACATATGGGCCTTAAATTCCTTTGAATAACCATGACTCTCTAACTATATTGAAATAATTATAATTATTTTTTAAGAAATTCAAGCCTTTAAAAAGGAGGAGTACCAAAAGCACTGTGGTTGTTGTTTAGACGTTATGGCCTAGAAACACATTAAGTAGAATTCATGGAATGTTTCTAAAATGAATGAATTATTCTCAGTTGAGTAAAGCAATTCCATTAAGCTATATTCAGTTTAATTACTAGACAAAGAACTGTGAATACTGGAAGCAGCATGCAAGAAAATTAAACATGCCATTTACCATAACATGGATTATTATAGAATGGATTTTGTTTACACTGACCCCATTGTAATCTCTTCTGTGAACTTCAGTTGTGCATAACATACTGGACGTACCCTGGACAAGAAACTTCCCATTTGTGTCTCATCATGCCAATAAGTATAAAACAACAGTAATAATCCTGTATTTATCAATTGAAATACTGCAGATTTGTAAAGTTTTGTTAATCAAAATGTTATTATTTTATACTTTAATATATGTAGGACATATATTTTGTATTGATTTATATAAAAACAATATGTAAGTGGTGAGAGCATTTTCCTGTGCATGTTTTTGTCTATAGTAATAAAAGAAAGTTCAGTTATTTCCAGATCTATGTACATTAAAACTATGCATCAAAAGCCAACACAAACAACAAAATTAAAAATAATGACCCTGGCACGATAATCTATGCTGCGAATAGTGATGAAGTTCAAACTTATAGTGAACCTCATCATCATCAAATTTTTAGGAGCCATAGAGACAGTTGCAAATCTCCAACTCAAAACAATACCATATAATCAAACCCCCCCACGCCCCACCCCCCATTAGCAAAAATGTCAACTGTTCCAAGTTAATGCCAGTTGCAGGCAATTTGTGGTCCTATTTTCTAAACAGGCTGAGATCATCAGAACACATCCATATGAGACCAATGCAGCCTCCAATTAGTTTGATTCGTGGTTAGATTGGTTTGGAATTTGTATGAAAAGACCTAGACATTGGCAAAAACATTCATTTTCTGTACTGGCTTGCTTTACCACTCACTTTGCAAGGTATACTGAATTATACACATGAAAAGATGAGAGCCCAGTGTTTGCTTAAATCTGAAATATTTCTAGACAGTGCATTTTCAGTACTGCCTGAATATTTAATGTACTTCTGCTGAACAAGCAAAAGTACTGTCAGTCATGACAGAAGGGGGTCAAAGAACTGAAAATCCTCACTAAATTGTATATATGTTAAACCATTTACTTCTGTAGAACAACAGAGTACTCAATAACGAATGTGGGACTATTAATTCAAAAATTTAGCTTGAGTTCTACTTCCTGGCAGTATATGCCTGCCACATCTTTTTCATTTCTATAAAATGTGCTCAACCCTAAATAGCCTTAATGTTACAATTGTAAATTGGAATTCACTCTTGGAAATAAAATTTCAGGATATGTTAAAAAAAAATATTTTCCTGAGAGAAAACCAAACTGCAGCTGTATTTGTGACATAGAGTTGGTTGTTGAGGGGTTCTGTAAACAGGATCTATTCTAGAGTGTACAGCTGGATGTGTCGTTTGTTTATATTATTTGCCGAATAAAATATTTCCTCATAACTTAATAAGTTCAACTGAAATCTTGCAGGTATGAAATGTAAAATAAAATATATGATACACATCAGTTAACATCTCTTTAGCAATATTTTCAATAATATTAATGTCAGTTAACAGTATACTGTACAGTACAGTATATTTGAGAAAGATCAGATTACTAATATACTGGAATGGTAGCTCAGGAGCTGATGCCTGCCATTATATTTGGTTTTTTTTGGGGTCATCCCTCTGATTTTATTAATGAGATACTGTATGTTGGTATGCCATCTCTTTACCAATTTCTTCCACATTTAACAAGCTGCCAAATGATTTATCTCTTCTGAGCAAGCTATAGGGCCACTAAACTACCGCTGTCAATGGAGTAGCAGCCACTACTTGTTAATGGTGACAGTGGGCTCATGCATTGCATTGAAGTAATAGGACTTAAACTCTCAGATGTCATCTATTCAGCAGCTGGTCTAGAAATCAGGTTTGGCCTTGGCTGAACAAAGAGCACAAAGAGAGTACCAAATACTCCTGCAGTGAAGTCAAAAAATGTGGACCCCAAGGTTACCTAGCAGCAGGACTGTTCCTGTTACAACATCTTCAACATAGTAGATATTCCAAAGGTACTGTAAATGAGCAAGACAATTCAGTCAGATTCTTGAAAAAAAACTGTGTGGTTTCTTACTTTCATACTGTGGAGCTGGGCTTTAGAGAGTGCACAGAGGATCTAAGCAAACTGTTCTTCCGGAGGCCAAATGTTTATTTTCTCTCCATTACAGTAACAGACAATTGATTCTAAAAAAAAACAGGCAATTTTGGCCCTACTGTACTTGCTCTACTGAAGGATCAGTGCTGTGACTTTACACAAAGTATATGCCAGCAGAATTTTATTATTGTGATTTCCATTTGTTTCTTATAGTTGTTGACTAAGGCAAATAGTAGTTTGTATACATGTAAATTTATTTTCTCTTAGTAGAGATGATTTAGGAGTGATCTTGTTGATATTTTTGTTTATATTGTGAGAGGGGGCTAAATTACTTGAGTGTAATAGTTGTATACTTGTGTGAGGGATTCAACAAAAGGAGAAGATGAATTCCAAGTTTAGCTGTATTTCTTTGGTTTTAAGGAGAGAGGTTCCAATTCTTGTTTGGAATGGGACATACACTATGTTGTTGTCCAATTCCTGTCAAAGATTTCATTTGTATTGCTGTTATTCTGTCTCTTCATTTTTGAACTCTTCTATGTAACATTTATTCCTTGAAGACATTGTTTATCGTTCTATGAGACATTACTTGGTGTTTGAAAAACATCGCTATTTTTTTTTTATTTAGTCCTGTAATGTATGTGGACTACATTCTAGAACTAAATGCACTAATAAAAATTATAATATTGCTATGGTACAGGAGTCTCATTTGAAACAACAAGATGCAAATCTTTTGTAGATTTGCTTATACACATTAGTATGAGGCTAACGTTTCTGTGGTGAACTGAACGATGGGTACGTGATGGAAACATCCCTCTCTAGGGTAACATGGCTCAGGGGCCTTTGCACATATAAACACGACTCCAGCATTATTCTTATTTTCACAACAAACAAAACAAAAGTCTGGCTATCTTAGCTCCAAACTTCTTTAGACCCTTTCTAAAGTACAGCCAGGAAGCTAAGCTGCTTACCAGCTTCCAAAACAAGTCTTTCGTCAAGACTCTTAACAAAAAGAACATTTTTAAAAATAAGCTCACCCAAAAGCATTTGCATGGGCCCTTTTCTTTTTGGTGCTATGCATAACTATGGAAGTGCTTTGATGTCATCAAAGAAAAAAATATGTGTTATCTCATAATTAGGAAACATTAAAGAGTACTTTATGTGATAATTAAAAGATTGTACAATTGTCAATTGTCATATGTCACACAATTGTCATACAATACCTACATTATCATTAGATGACTTTCAGTTTTAAGCAGTGTAATCAATGGCACGGTACACTTTTTCTTATTTAAGAATAAGTGCGAGTGCCCTCATGGATATAATGATTGTGTTCACATTAGGTACAAATTATAACATTTTATTACAACTAAACCCCATTCGAAAAACAGTGCACATTCTGCAGCGCTGGACATCAAGAACTCAAAGTTCCGGCTGAGTTATTGGTGCACAATAAAAAGTAATAGGTTGTTCACTCAAATGATCATTGATATCATGTAATAACAAGATAATTTACTATCTCATAATGACGAGATAGACTCATATCTCGTAATTACAAGATAGTTTTCTTGTAATCACCACATGAAATATTTTTTGCCTTGATGGTAGCAGTGCGCATCGGTACATAATGGAGACTGCACTATTAGCTCATTAAGCTAGTTTCAGTTTCCTGTTTTTTCCAGTAAATGTCAACTGATCAGTTGTCTTCCTGCAATTCTTCTGAAGAAATTTGGTTTCTGATAAGACTGTATTGTGAATTGTGATTTTGGTGTAAGGGTGTGAGGAACTATGGGACTTTACACTGGTATAGTAAAAAATTAAAATTTCAGGTAAAAAATTCTTCCTTTAAGCTTATGTTCCTATAATTTTCATACCAGATTTTTTTTAAATCTGAGCACATTTCTGAAGGATTGCACCAAGTGTGTTGTGATGTTGTTTGCAGATGTGAATGCTGTCATTTATCATATGGGCAGACAAATGCAGTCTTACCATGCACTGTACAGTATGTGTCATTTGCATGGTTTAGGTATATGTTTAACCTCTTAGCCAATGCAGTAGAACCAATATTGTTTTATTTTTGCAAGGTGATTATTTTGATTTTTTGATTGTGCTGTCCTTTTGAATATTTGAATTGTGGAGGTTATCTTGTAATTTCAAGATAGTAATATAGTTTCATAATTACAAGATACATCATTGCATACTGTATGTGATAATCACACAAAAGCACAAATGGAAACATTTTTCTGGTTTCTCCTTAATTAGACAAATTATCCCATGCATATAGTGCAGGGTAAACTCTATAACAAAGAGATTGCTAGTAAAGCAGGATTTGTAATCCAGTAAGGCTTGTAAAAAAGTACAGATGTTTGTAAAGAGAGTGGTGCTTGTCATATTTTTATTCTCTAGTATCTAGTTTTTGACCTTGCTTGAAAATACTGTATACGGTAATTAATAGATATATAAATTATTATTTACTTCATATATTTATTTATTTACATATACATGACACAATTACAGTATTTTACATAGGTCCTTATATGTTTAAGGATGATCATAGCAATACATTTATGTTCCATTTAATGTGCTATTTAATTCTGTTTTCGTGGTCATAATTCATGATTGTTGTTTCTGTATTTGTTCATTTATTATTATTACTACTACTACTAATAATAATAATATCAAAAACAATGTAATTTACATCACATTTTACAGTACTGGTACTAGTGTTGTGCACTGCTTGACTTCTGACGTCTGATGGGATTATGCTACAAGCTGGTAATGCTGCCTTCTCGGTAACACATGTTTGGCGAATGCATAGAAGGTCTTAACTTTTGACTTAAGTTGCAAATCAAATGGATATTTTAATATTTTAAAATGTTTTTTGCAAGTAAGAATATTTTTTTTTTAACTTGTACCTTTTGTTTTTCTTGTGCCAAATATGAAATATTCATGTAAGGTGGATGTCCCCTTAGGTAACTATAGCCTTTCAAAGTCTCTCACAACTTATTGTTCTTATTGTATACATGTACAGCATAAAAATTGGAATTCAAACATTTGTCCTAGGTTTGTCTGGAATGGAAAATTTAAAGTCGAATGGTGTTTTTGGATGAGTATTAGGGCTATACTCTCAAAAGCCTGAAACTATCAATTAAACACTTTTAAACATGTTGCAACCACCTGATACTTGCCAGAATTCAAGTTCAGATTCATTTTATTTCCACAAGGTTCCACCTCAAGATATGGATTGCCTTTACTTTTATGTATTCCATGAAATGTTGCCATGATAAAAGCTTAATTCAAAGAGGGCTAGTATGCAGGGATAGGCATATTTGCTCAAAGCTGTTACAGTGTGTTTGGGCTCCACAAACAAAGAAAGCACTACAGGGAATCCAAGAAAATGAAACATCAGCACAATTTCTGCAGAAGCTTCCAGGCCTTGGACACACCAGAAGTGAGTTATTTAGGTCAGCTGAACAAATTGATCATTCTAAACCCATTTGCCTTCCTTCTCAATTAAACTATAAGCACAGTTGCATACATTACTCAATGCTGGTTGTTTAAGAATATACAGTAGAATCTATCAACACACATATACTGTAAGCGTAATCTATCATAGAAAAAAAGAATAATGGATTGTTCCATTGGATCAGTGGTTAACCTGGGGTGCATGTACCCCCTGTGGTGCAAGAAAGCTTTTTTGGGGGTGTGAGACATGCCAGATTGTTTTACAAGATACATCATTAAAAAACAGAAATTACTTCAACAGTTTTTGATAAGGGGTGTGAAAACATATTTGGAGAACCAAAGGGGTGAAGGCTACTGTAATGGTTAAGAACTACTACATTAGATACTTGCAGGTCTAGTCAATGTATTTCGATGGCAACAATCCAAATATGTCCTAATGTTATACAAAGCTTTTTTGACAGTATTCCAGAGCACATAACTATAAAAGTATGTCACTGTTATCTATTGGTTCATCGCAAAAATATATGATTAATTCAGAAGGGTTAACCGTGTTTTTTTAAATACATCTTTACATATCAAATGCTTATAAAATCAGATAAACATATTACAAAAAATGAAAGCATAGTCAATAGTAAATTCTGTATGTTATTCTCAAATATATTTGTCCAGGTCTGTGTTTATTTTAAATAATATACTGTATATATCTAATGTAATGATAAAAATATACAATATAGTAACATACTGTATTGTATGTACGTTTTCAAGGAATAAATATAATAAACTAACACTAATAATATTATTCAAGCAAAATATCCCTGTTCTAACAACATTCATAACACAAATGCAACCACACTTTTTTGTTTAGCCAAAACTGGAATTCAACATGTGTATCATTTTGGCATCATGTGAGGCACCAACATCATCTAAGATTATGGACATTTATGGTGCCAAGCAATAAAATTTAGTTTACTTCCTAGTTGCCATGCTGTGAAAGTAGCTTGGATGTGATGTGACTGGCTTTAATAGAAATTAGAATTTCCATTTTAATGTAATTTAAAACGTTAATGAAAATTACAGAAATGTTTCTGTATTGTTTTCTCAGTTCTTTGATATACTGCACAAGTGTCTCAGGAAAAAAAGTTCAAAACAAGATGCTAGATGTCTGCTGTGTAATGTGAGCACAAGCAATTTACCAGTGGTTTTTAAAGAAACACAGCAATTAAAAGCTGTTCTTTTTAAGAACTGACAGGTAACAGCTGTAGTCTTTTATGTTTAGGTATGTGTCATTGGAAATGCTTAAATAAAATGTATGTCCTGCTGCTGGATGAAACGTAATACTTTGCACAGCTCTTCAAACTTCACTGCGAAACATTCTGTTCATCTAACACCACTGCTGTGATCTCTGTGCTCCTGTCTCAAAAAAGAAATACCTCAGTCTCCATGCCTACTGTAATTCATCTCTTTCCAATTCTGCCTGAAATCATTTTCAGAACATTTGTGCATTTTTCCCTTTTTTCCCCATACAAAAGAACTCAGCACAGTATGATTGCAGAAAGAATGGAGTTATTATAACACAAATGAGAAATCCAGGCTAAGCATATGTGAAACAGCTGCTCAGAATTAACCCCTCTCCTTCCTGATTCTCTGTGAGAAGGAGTGGTAACTGCACTAAGATTAGCAGTATCACAGTGTCAACCTTGAGGAGGGTTGAATAAAGAAATTAATGAGGCAAAACTAGTGTCATTATTTAACAAGGAAGGCTCTCTCTGGGAGCCAGGATGAAAAAGCCAACAATTACATTCTCAGCAAGAAGGAGAAAAAGAACACCTGGTCTCATCCTAACCTAACAGAATAATTGTTAATTCTCGAGAAACTAATAAAAGCATTTATGTAAATAAACAGATAAATGTATGCTAAGAGGTGTACTGTGTAGGAAAACTGTTAAAAACTGAGGTAGGTTTTTTTTGTCACCCGCATGAAAGGGAACTCTGTGGGTTGCACAGGTAAACAACACCTCAGGCTTGATGTGGGGAAGTAAGGCCTTTGCCCTCTAAATACAGAAGAATTGAGATGCATCAGCTTACACCCATGCCTTTAGGCAAGCTATTGAATTCATGAGAGAGCCAGCAATTACTCCCTTTGTGTATTTGAAGATAGAATATTATTTATATGTGAAAATACAATTACTGTTTTTCACTATAGAAAGTTATTTAAAAAAATTATATCAGTTTGCTAAACTTAAATCATCAGGTTCTAGAGAAAGTTACATCTTTCCTTATTATAAGTAAATGGAGAAAAAAAACTCTTACTTAATATTGATGTCAATATTTTAGAAATATCAAAAAACCATTGTGGTTTGTTTTCTAAATAAAGCATACACCATGTTTAGTATCCTATTTTTTGGCTTGGATTGAAACTAACCCTAAAAATTGTCTGTTATAAAATAAGGCAGAGACTGCAGCTCAAGAAATCGATACTAGTGTGGCATGGAAGGCAGATGGTATGCTTTATTTTTATTTTTCCTTCTTCAAAAGCTGGCTTCTGAAATATGTGAGGATGGGGACACAGTTTGGTTTTCCAAGTTATTAAATTTCACTTTCTATCCAAGCAGAAATGAGATTACAGGGCATTTTTGTGTGGCCCAGGTGGCTTCATAATTATTAGCACTCCCATTCATCAAGAACCTGAGTGTGGGTTGAGTTCAGGGGTTTAAAATTCATACATCTTATTTTTGAAATACTTTTTGATGTCAAGTAGTGTTCCAAAGAATCTGAAATAACACATCTGCATCACTTCAAATCCTTTCAAAATTATAAGAGCCTTTTAAATCTATTCTTACAAAACTAAAATATAATGAATTCACTTTAAAGTTTCAAACATTTTTGAAAGGAATTTCAGAGATTTAAACAGGGTTTGTTAATTTCAGTGTCCTCTAGCCAAAGAAATGTCATTCTGTGCATGCAACATGTACAAACAGAACACATTAGCATTATTCCTGCACAGAAAATTGTTCTTTACTTAGTCAGAATGCATTTAATTATATAATCTGAATTTGGAAGTTTTCTTCACGTTTTGACCTTCCAGCTTTAATCCCGTTCTACTTCATTAAAGATGCAAGACAGCCAGGCCGAGGAATGGGAGAATGGTGCAATGAACTCAAAGTTCCTTGACAAGGATTTAGCTGAAATATGCACCATGTTAAATTCAGGATGTACTTTTTGAACCAAAACAATCTTGGTCAGGAAGCAAACTGTGCCAAGCGTAGGATCTGTTGTTTTTTTGTTTTGTTATTATGTTGTATTTTTTTACATCCCCTCCCTGCAGTGTACAAATCCACTATTGTGCTTGTGTGGGTGTTCTGTCTCTTGTGTGAATGCAGTGCTGGCTCCAATAAAAGCACTAAGGGTCTGGAGAGTCAAAATTAAGAAAGGGAACTACCAACGTGAACACATTTTTCAACTATACATGTCCTCAAACGGATATCACAAACACCACCATGCATTACAAAAAAGAACATCTCTAGGTTTATTCTTAATACTTAATAATATAATTTCTTGAGAACTGAAACGTTTAAGAGTAAGAACAAAATGAGATAAGATTGCTTTATATGCTTGTTGGATACCTGCAACTGACAAACATGTCCAAAAGTTAAATAAATTACTTGCTTATATATTGCAAAAGAACTACTTAGAAAGTTGTTGCAAAGGAACAAGTAATAGGTTTCCATACTGAAAAGAGAAAAAGGAAAACACAACATTAAGGCTGTGGAGCCTTCTTTGGTTGTGTGAGAAAGACAGGGCAGACAGCACCTCTCACACCCGAAGAAGGCTCCACAGCCGAAACATTGTGTTTTCATTTTCTCTTTTCAGCATGGAATAAACCTATTACGCATAGGTTATATGCCTACGCATGCTGATGCAGCTACCCACCTGAATTACTTAGAAAGTTTACAATGATCATTGGGATTTTTAACATATTTGGCTGTATTTATCTTATGCAATTAGCCCATTCCTAATAAGATAGAAAAATCATTGTCATAGAAAGGTTTGAGGATTTGAGGATTGCAAGCAATTTCCCAAGTTTCATCCTCTGACTTATAAGATATTTGTGTACAGTAAGTCTCAGGCCCAGCTTCTTAAAGACTGCAGATTAAAATCTTAGAAAACACTTCCTTTGTAGCAGAACTGGTCACTGAAGAATCAGGTTTATTATCCTTTATTTCACATGCTGTTGTACTGTATGTGGACTACCCTAGTCCTGGCTTGAGTCCATTTATTCTATTAAAGGATAGAAAAGCAAAGTAAGATCTACACCTTTATCATTAAGTTAATGTAATGGCCACATCCGAGCTCTGCTTTTAGATTATGCCAGCTTTTGCTTCATCTACATTTAATGGAGATCAGGCATTCCTAAGTGTGGCACAAATCTTTCTCAGTTTGGTAAAAGAGATTAACGTAGTAGAGAATTCCTTCAGACGGTTAGGGAGTTGCATTTGGAATTGGCATGTAATGGACATAAGCAAGCATTATCTCAGTAGTTTGGTTAAATTCTAACTAAAATGAAATGAGCTGGTCAAAGGTCAGACCTTTCACAGCTCCCCTCACTTAGGAATGAACTAGGGAGCTGCTGTAAGAGTGCAGGTGGGGTGGAGGGAGGGATGCTATAAAAGACGTGTGCATAGTTGTGAGCAGCAAGCAAATATTTATATTTAAGACAGTGGAATTGCAAGATTTGAATTTGACCTCCTCCCAGACTTCTGTTTAACAACACCATGTATTTAGCCAAATAAAGCTAAAACTAAAGTCTGATATTATGCTGGATTTTTATCATTTACAAGTAATCATTATTATGTTTTTAAAAATCAATTTAATTTTAAATATACAGTATAGTGTAGTACAATGCAAGTTCAATTTCAGAACAGCCATATATTTTTGATCATATAAGCAGAAGATTTCTCCTCAAATTACAAAATTTGGATTTTTGGCCTTTCAATTATTTTAATTATGTATAATACACTATATTATGACTTACACTGAAGGGGGTTAAATATTCAAGACAGCAATCTAAAATACAAGATAATGAAATGCAGAATTTACCAAAATTAAAAAAAAATACAGGAGCATGCAATGAGTTCTTAAGACTTTGTTACTTAGACAACATCATTTCTAATTACTGATGTGTATCAATACTGGTTAACCTGCATTATACTGCGTGATGCAACTATAAGGTGACTGGTTTCTCATCACAGGAAGCAGACAGTGGGATTATAGATTTAAACACAGGAAGGAATATGTTGTGAATTCCTTTTTTAAAACCTAGGCACCTGTGGTAACTGAATTCCTGCTCACCTAGTAAAGGAGAGAACTCCTTGTCTGCCTTTTATGCCAAGTATACTTGGAAACAAGAGTTGTAGCTGCTGAGTAAGCCTGCCTAAATCTATAAGGAGTGTTGATACAAAAGCACACATTTACTCAAATACATTACTGGTATAGACATTACTGGTACTGTACATAATATATATATATATCTATAATGAAGAACAAGTACAGATTAATCGATCAGTAAAAAGTAGAAAGAGAGAAGTTGTGGAGTCATCTTTCTTTTTACTTTTAAACATGAGAATAACTCATACTTGTTCAATTGTAGCTTGCACAGTGACAAATCATCAAAAGATCTGCTTGTTGTGTTTATTTTTCTTTAATATTTTATTTGCTTTCACCTGGTTTCACCAGTACTGCATGTTACTGTAAACAGGCCTTACATTTATAGTTGATATTCCAAATAAAATTAAACACACTTTTCACTTTAAAAGGTGTTAAATATAGTACAGTACATTAAAAAATGCACTATAACATAGAGAAGTTAATGAATATACAGTAACTACTATATTAATCTCTTGGGTAATTTCTCTTCCACCTATAGAATAAATCACTAGTTTAACATAGTACCTTAGTGCATTTCATGTCATTTTTTCTTGGCTTTTCTTTCCTAGCCCACACCAAACCCTTGTGTGAAGATTTTCAAGGGAAAAGATAATTCTTCCCCCTGTGAGATAACTCAGCATGGAGTGGATAAGCAGGGAGGCAGGCGTTTTATCTGCTGTGGAGGGCAAACCGTGCCAGACTGTTGATAACCTTTAGACACTCACACAATTCAAATCTAAAATTGTCTAAATAAAATGGAACAATTCTTTGCTTCGTTAGTTTAATATTATTAAACCTTACAAAATCGTATACCATTTTAGATGGAACACACAACCAGCACAAACATTACTCTGAATTAATCAAACAAACACTTTGAGGAGTAAAGGGAATTTGGATTGCAAAACAATTGTGTGATACAAATGGGCCAGTTTATGTCTGGTGAGCACTTTTGTATGCATACAGTACAGTTCAAAATGTTTCAGAGTAAAAAGGCACTATTTTCTTTTATTATAGCATATACAGTTCACAGAGGTGTTTTAAAGCAGTCAGGATAAAAGGAAAACGCAATAATGACATAAAGTATTTCCATGAAATTGCAGTGATGTCTGTATTATACCATATCTAAGGCACATTAATAAAATTATCCAGTTTATTTTGTAATCTAGAGATGGCGTGCCTAAAGTTCAGTCCTTGGGGATCCCATTAGTTTATATACAGTAGTTCTCATTAATTCACTAACTGAACACTAGAATTTGGTAACACCTTAATTTTTCTTTACATGTTTTAAACTTGCACTGCTTTCCACAAGTTACAATTATTAAATACATTTAATATCTGTACAGGTTTTTGTGATTGACTGGATTTTTATGGATATTGAAAACAACCTCTGTCAGTGTATTAAGTGTGTGTTTTGTGAAGACATTGCCAGATGCTGTGAGATCCTGCAAAGCATTTTGATGTTACTCTGCCTTTCAGTGGAATGAGTGACAGGACAGAACATGCTGTCATTACCCTTACAGAATTTACAGCTCCCTCACTTGTGGTAACAATCACTCTGGAATTCAAACAGTTTGTGGCTGCCACATAACACATAGAAGCCCACTGCATTAACCTGAGTCTCAACATGTGTGATATGCAAATTCCTACCCTTCTTTCAGATACTGGCCATGCACTGTACTGTACAGATTAAATGGGAGTTATACATTTGACTTTTTTATAACATCTTGCAAGTGCTTTTGTAATACTTAAGAAAAAATAAGCTCATATTTTAAAATCTTTTAACATGACATGGCTTTGAAAATTTTGTTTAATGTTTATAATCTCAAAACAATTCAGTTTTAATATTGCTATTTCTACTACTAGAATGAGTAGCCTCAAACAGAACAAAATTGTTCATTTTATTGTTTTTTTTAAATTATAAACACTAGTTTCTTTATTATCCTGTTATTAACTATTGAACTTTTGGTGCATGTCATTTTCCCAAAAGTGTGAGGAATGTTAAGGAAGAGTCTAAATAAAACATTGGCTTCAAATAAATCAGGATACATTTACTCCTATCAGAAACACTCTTTGAATCAATGCACTTCAGAAAATCCCTTGGGAAGTCTTTAGGACTCCCTGAGGGAGGTTCCAGTTGACAGTGTGTCTGCTGGATAGGTGACAGATAAAGATTCCTGCATTAGGTTGGAATTAGGGTTAGGATTTTAGCTACTGATCAAATACACTGTAGTAGTGTATACAGCTCCACGTCATTATAGATGTATGATTCGAATTGGAAAAAAAAAACAGATCCTGAGGAAACCTTACAGAGTATATTCTATTTTTTGTCCAACTAGCCTCTTTCCTCTATTGAATGTGAACCATAACTGACTGCAACAGATATCCTTTCAATCCCAGAAGTCTGGCATGCATTGCCTTCTGCAAAATACAATTCAAGACTTTCACAGCTAAAATACTGCAAATTTTGGCAGGACTTTTTTTTATAATTGTCATGCACAAACTTGCCAAAAGGAACTGTTAAAAATGTTTCACATAGTCGCTCTTTGGACTGCAAAAATAATTAGTGATATACCAAAACCATAAAAAGAATATAAAAATAATAATGACATATAACAAGTGGACATTTAAAAGCGATACATTCTAAATGGATACATTTAAGTAGTTAAATATTGCACACAGTCTTATTGCACTTACTGTACAGCTAAAAACACAGAAAATACTCAGCAATATGCATGCCTAAAATATGATTTGTTTTCTAAGAGCAAAGCCTGACTTACCTTATTTTCTACTACGGTACTCCCATGATTGACATAACTATATTTGACCACAAGGATAAAGTGGACCTTTATGGCTCTCTATTTAAAACAAAAGCACTTCCTGTCTTTGTGCTGAGTAAGTTTCATTGTAATGCATCCATTTAGTCTCTTCATTGCTTTTACTTTTTGCATATGTCTTTTTTTTATATTCCCTAGGAAGTAAGGCAGTGGCATTTCAATTGAGTAAGGCCATCTACCATCTACACCAGCTTACAGTTAAAAGAGACTACTGCAAATCACTCTCTGCTTTGACAGTAAATTCTACAGTATATGAACCCTGAGAATATTTTACAAAACCCAAAGGGACTGACCTGTACTGTATTTCACATATATTGCTAATTTAAACAGCAACTGTTATGGGCTCATATAATAAATATGCATGTTTGCTGAGGTCTTTGCAGCACTTGTTTATCAAATAACAATCTAGCAAGGTGTGCAATGTTTCAGGTTTTCATTCCTGAGCAGCACAAATGGGTGTCCAATATACTGTTTCTTATCCTTTTGTTGATGTTTTTTTTTTATTATTTTTATGTCCTTGTACTGAAATATGCAAAACCCTGAAAGAATACTGTAGTAGAATTGGTTGTGAGATTTAAAGCAGTCATTTTCCAAAGGAATGTAAATGGAAGCAGAATCCAGACATATGGCCTCTGATTCTCAGATGCTGGATTAGTAGAGTGCTGAGAGACACAAAGTGAAAAGGTCACTGAAAAGGAAGAAGAAAAGGAGAAGGTAGCCTTTTTAGCTTGCCATAATTGGTAGGCCAGTTAACCTCCCAGTCAATAGAAGACTCCCTTCCTAATCTCGAGGGGGACAAAGCTTCCAGCATAGAACAGACTTTTCCCAGTAATTTCACAAAGTGGAAAAAAAACAACAACAACAAGAGATATATCAGATTTACCACATACTGTAGAGTGCAAGTGCTGAATCATGGTCTAACACCTCATATGAAAGATGGGTCTCCTAGCAACACTGCCTCTGTACACTATAGGTCAAGAGTGGAGGCTGCCCCCTGCTGAGCCAATCTTAATATATAAAAGCAAGGATGTTTTAACCTTTTGCCTTTTCCAATACCACTTAGGTTTTCAGACATGGCAAAGTAAGATTCCAGGTAGTGTACAATACACAACACAAATCTTAATCCAGCCATTTGGTGCAAACAATTATCCAAAATACAAGTTCTTCCACACCTAGAACATAAAAACTGTAAACACCTATTTAGCCAAAATTCTCTGCATTGCAGAACAGAATAAGTACTTATCTGGTTAAATAATAATCTTATTATCTTGTTAAATAATAGTAAGGCAATGCTGAGTTACTTTAAACCAATGGTTAATGTGTCAATGGTTTTCAAATGAGATTGTTAAAATGCATTTACTCATGCATCTAGAGTATTTTAAAAATTGCCAATAATTTTTATAGAATACAGGAAAATTTATAAGAATATTTGCTTCCAGATTAAGATACAAATCAGATCGTCAATCGACAAATGCTCAATAGAACTTTACTTATGTGGTAATAGACATCTATGCTTTGCAAGAGTGTAACAAATGCCCTGTAAGAACAAATTGGTCCAACTTGGTCCATCTTGGAAACTTAATCCGGAGTCATACTACAGGACTCGACACGACTTCTAGTCGGAGAGCATGTCAAGTTTAACGACTGCAGTTGCTGAATCTCGCTGCCTTTTCTGTCCTAGAGGGTGTCAATCGCAGGAGGTGGCTAATTACATGATTCCCTCATGACTTTTCATCACGGTTCCAAATCTCGTATTGTGCCGCGAAAGTACTGTGAGGTCGCCTCATTTTGGCAGCCAATCAACGTGGAGCACACCAGAATAAGAAGAGGAGCACCACACAAAAGTAAACGAACAATATGGAGAGCGAGCACGTAAACATCTTGAAAGATGTAACACAGGCATGGTTTTCCACAAATAAACATCTTCAAAAATATAATTATTCTTTATAAATATAGCACAAATTTTCAAAAATTAAACACAGTTAAAAATATAAAACACCTTTTAAACAAATATTGTAAACAAATTAGTAGTGCGCTATAACGTGTAAAATAATGGGCACATTATCTCACAAGTACACATCTAGCTCACTGCCCACCCCTACGACTTTCAAACCAGTTTGATTTTTTCGTAGCGAGTCGCAGAGAGTCGCAGAGGCCATTAAGAGCGCTATGACTGAGTCGCTGGAGGTGTCACACTACACAACTGACGGTAATGGGAGCGCACTGTTACTCGCTGTGATTTTATTACGATTATATAAATGAAGGCTACGACTGAAATTCCTAGGAAAAGTTGTATAGTGTGACGGCAACATTAGCAGACTCCTAACTAAAAGTCTTAACAATAATTGCCCGTGGCCAAGTAGCCTGCAATGAGAGATTTTGTTAAAGTGGATACATAAACCATGCAGATGACACTTGCAAAAATGAGATCCTCACAGGTCTGAAATGTTTTTCATACTAGATTACACAGTAGTGTGATTTATAGGTAACTGTGTGTTTGGGGACCAAATTTATCTTGTAGTTTAAGCCATTAAGAAGGCTGTATAAATGTTTAGTTAACAGTTTTACCAGCAGGAATCTTATCCACAGAGTAAGATTTTGCTGATTTTTACACATGTGTAGAGTATATTACAATGTACTGTAATTAGAAAATGTGTATATATAAAATAAAATTGTGTAGAAAATCATCTACTGGCCGTGCCTTGAGCTCATTGCTTGCTATATGGTCTGCCCCCCCTCTGTGACCTTGAATTGGAAAAAAGTTTAGAAAATGGATGGATCATCTACTGGGTCATGTCTAGAAATGAAATGCATCATTAAGAAACTAGTTGTCAGAACACACACTTTTGAACATTTGAAATGTGCTTGACTGTGGAAGTGTCAAGCATATTTTTCAACATGTAAAAAAAGCAAAAAAGAGAAACTGGCAAAAGTGAAAAATTAGTTTGGGATATAATTATCTTGAGAAAAAAGGAGAATAATCTGAAAAAGTAAGAACAAATTCAAACTGAATTCATCATTGATCAATTGTAAAACATGAAGTGGAAGATAGGGGGAAATACCTACAGTACGGTATCAGACAGGAAACAAAAAAGTTCCAGAACACGCTACCCAACCATGCTATCAAAAATGACTTACATTAAGAACAGATGGTCAATATCTTTGGACAAATTATCTACTGATCGCCAGATAAGCTAGATGAATCAAATGGCTTCCTCTCATTTGAAACCATTCTTATAACTTTAAATTAACTTTAAACTTTAAATTTTCCAAAACAACAGTAACAATGTGTTTACTTATACCTAATTCTAGTGTATTTCTGAGTAGTACACTTTTTTTAATGCAACACATAAAGCCCTTGATTGCACAAATTGAAATACTGAGTCACAATAGACTGGGGGTAGACTAATAATAACCTTGTGAAAAACACCTTTTTGCTCTAGCTTTGATCCTTCAGGCACCACAAAAGGAGTTATAGCACTATTTGAAAAGTCAGCTAATCTAAGTGAAAACCATCTGTCAAGTTATACCAGAAAGCATTGCTTTTTTTTGTGAAGTGGACTATTGTCAATTCAAGTAAACATTTAAAGGCAAGTGCTAAGAAAATTCTGTTTTTCAAGAAGAAAAAATATAGCTAGACCCCATCATCCTCAGAGCATTCATCAGCTTGAATCCATCTAGTATGGACATTTTTGTCTCAAGGTTCTATTCAATTAATTCTGGTATTTAGAAATTGCACCTCCAGCTATTCAGTAAAATATAAGTTATTTCATATTCTAATTTTCTGCTGGTGCCTCCACTTTAATAGTGACTGTTATCTGCACATACAGTATTTGTTACTAACAATGTTTTAATCATGAAAGACACTATATCACACTGTTTCTTGAGACAGCAAAAGATAATTTATCCACAAAGTGGGTAGAAAATAAGATAAGCATTTGCAAATGTGAACATCCACACACAGAACTCCTACAATTAGAGCTCCTATTAAATTTAGTTTAGTCAACTGTTTCATACTGTATGTTTCAGAAGCCAAACAAACCTCACAAGACAGTATGATCCTTGAATTTTATTTTTTCTAAAGTGATTAATTTTGGCCAGTCTGGAAATCTCTGTGGCACTTCTAGAATGGATGTCTGGGGATCTCACAAAAGATTGTTTTCAGTTCTCTTTTCCAGTACTTCAGAAAATCTTGGCTCCCGAATGATTTCAGTTCAAAGGCATGCACTTATGTTGGTCTCAGCACACTTACAGTGTTTTCTGTTGGCAACACCTTTGACTGCAACTGTCTTTAATGGGTTTAAAGCACCACACACTGTTTCCTTTGAATACACCTATAAAATACACATATAGATATAATAATCAATAACATGAAACATATTATATCCACAAAACAGATGAACACATGTTCCCTATTTAATATGCATACAACTTGATAAGTTCAGCATTTACTCATCCTTGATGAATGGAAGTTACACTCTGGTCACAGATCTAAGGTTGAAATTAAAATAACTATTACCATATTCTACCCCCATATAGTTTATTTGTTAAATCATTACTCATTTTACATACTAAAAATTATTTTCTTAAACCCAGATCTTTTCACTATAACTAATGTCTTTAATCTTGATATGATAAAGTTGCATGACCATGCAATTAGCTCATAGGATAATCACCACCATTAATAGAATTTAAAAGGCATCCTTGAAACTACAGTTGGTCAGTCAAAAACAGCTATTCTTCATTTCTTAGAGTCAGTATCTTGGAGTAACTAAAAACCAGTTAAAGAAAATACTGTATATACTGTAATTTATAAAGGTAAAATAATTGAATAATTAAACAATTTGGGGAAATCAATTCACAGTTCTCTATATTTTATATCAGAGAATAACATATGAGGACATATTTTAAAATAGTCATTATTTCATTTCAAGATTATAAAATATTTCTCTGGCTGTATGGGAGATATTTACAAGCATTCTATCTCTTGATATCTCTTGATTCTATCTCTTTAAATTTCTAAGAGCCGTAAACAATCCAAATAAGCAAAGTCAGTTTTAAAACTTGTTTTTTTTCCTGTTTAAAGGCAATATCACTTCCATTTTGGATCCCATTAGCATTTTAAAATGTTTAATCTCTGCCTTGCACCTTGCAGATGTGAAACTGCATAGCTAAAATGTAACTGAGAGCAGAACATGTTGCTTTCTCATTTTCTGTTTGCAAGATACTTGCTTCATTGCAGAACTATCTGACTTGACATGCTTTAGCTTCCCAGCAAACTATATAAACCCAGAGTCCCTCTTCAAACCTGTTAGTGGAAATGTCTTATAGTTAAAAACACACAGTGATACTTAGCATACCCAAATGTAACTTCTTATACTTTTACATACCTAAATGTCTCACCATACAGTAGGCCAGCTATGGACAGACTAGTGACTGAATGGCAGAATTAAGAATTGCTAAACAGATACAGTACTTAGGCCATTCCTTTAAAGGTAAATTCCTGAATACAGCTTTATATACAGTTGTATACAGCCCCATAATTTGTTCTCTGTTTTTGAATCATTTGCAAATTATGTACACTCTTATGTTAATGTAGTTAAAGTAGGTAGCTGTGACAGCATGCATAGGCTGCAAAGGAACAAGTAAAGGTTTATTCCATGCTGAAAAGAGAAGCCTGAAGAAGGCTCCACACTCAATATGGAATAAACTTTACTTGTTCCTTTGCACTCTTATGTTAGCTCACTAAGGCTACTCTATGATTATTTCATAATAGTTATCTCAAGAGAACAAGATGATTCTCTCATGATTTGGAGGAGTGTAATGGCTAGAGGGCAGTCACAAAGGAATTATCTTGGGTTATTTTAGAAAAAGGAATCTAATTCAATCACAAGAACTCCACAGACATGAAGGAACCTTCAAAATTGTATTTGATTTAGATGTGTTTTTATGAACAACATCTTGTCAGGGGCAAAGAACAGTTATGGTCTCAGCACGGTCTCTTTTTTCCCTCCTAACACTCAATAGTGAGTGATTCCTCACAAAATACTTTCCAGAACTGTCAAGAACAAAGAATTAGCTCAAGTTTTATCAATCAAAGAAAGGAAAACAAATGGCAAAGTTGTCTTGAAATGCAACTACCAAGAGTTAAACTATAAAAGAGTTTATGTCTTACAGTAATAGCAACAAAATCCTGAAAAAATAATGCGGCTCCACACATTATTCTGAGGAGGGAGAATTCCACAAAGTGAAATTAACCTGCATTACGCACATAGATTTTTATTAATGTGTACAAGAACAGTCACGTTAGCAAATGCTGGGAATTGACAAATAGGCTGGCACTGAAAGAAGCTGGATTTGTCATGCTAGAAGTGGTGTTGAATGAGTGTGAGGGAGACAGCTGAAAAATACCAGCACAGCTTACGACTGTGAAGTGCACTAGAGGCCAAATACTCCAGACTGTGAGCCTCGTACAACACAAATGCAGTGAAGACAGCATGTGTGCTCTCAGGCAGCAAGAGCATTACTCAGGTCAGTAACTTAACCTTGGCATTTAACCTTGCCTGGCTGATTTGGAGGCTTCATTGAGGCTTCTGCCTGAATCATTCTCCACCCACACCAGAACCACTTAGATGTTTCAATAGCATTGGAACAGAAAGTGTTTTAAAAAGTAATATACATTATAGCTGGAGGAGGCTGTGGGTAGGTGGTTGGTTAATCCATTGACTCATCCCTCATTTTTCTTCAAAAAGAAAATCAATTTCATCTGGCAGCTGTTTGCCATGTGTTTCATCCACAAGGCTGAAGAAACAAAATGGCAAATTGTTTCATGGAACTAGACAAGTTGAGTGCGGAGACATGAATTTAAGCTTGGAAAATGAACCCCAAAAAAACAAACAAGGTAATGGATTACAAAAAAACAGTTTGGCTGTGGGGTAATCTTCTCAAAACCAAAGAAAGCTCCATAGCCAAAATGTTTCTCCTTTTGTTCATTCTACTTTTCAGCATTTAATTAACTACTACTTGGTCCTTTAGTAGTTCTTATCCTGGTGCGGTTTCCCACCCTAAATAAATGAGATAATGGTCCTAAACAGAGGTGGAGTCAGCCACCTTCTGGTGTGTGGGCTGAGGTGGGCTTGAAGGAAACATTCAATTGGTCCCTGAGATGGGTGGATTCACCTACCTTGTATTGTTTCTTGTTTTCTGAGGGATTGCTACAATGATGAGTGATCATGGGATGGCTTTTTAAAGAAATGGATATTCAGTTAAACTAATTTATATAAGAAGATTCTTATGAAGAGTTCTTTTCAAAGGCATGAAAGAAGTGTTTAATTCTCTAAACTAGTCTCAAGTCTCCACACCAACATACTGTATACTCTTCTCATAAAGGTTCAACCTGGCATGATACAGCAAAGCCTTATTTGAACATGCACATGAATGCATCTTTCCAGGCAGAAGGTACAGTACCATCCAATTCAATATCTTCTTCTTTGTAAAAATAAACAATGGAGAAAAAAAAAATGAAAACAGTTTAAATATTTGGAAAAAAAATCAATGACAGACTGCTTTATGAATTCAGCTACAGGGAAATAAGAAGCAGAGCAAGAAAGCATTTCACTTCAGAGCCACACAGGAATTTTCCTCTCACTCACTCCATCCGTCTCAGTGAGGTGGTATTGTAGGAGAAACGGCTGCCAAGAAGCAGAGACGACGCTTGCACAGTCTTGTGAAAGGCATGCATGCCAGCTGTGCTTAACCGCTGCCACTTCAGAAAACCTCCAAAGACCAGAACCTCTTCATCTCTGAGGTTTTTTGGCAATTCAAAACAATGTGTAATATTAAAATATTCAGATAGTGAGTAGGTCTTACAGCAAGAAACATACAGAGACAGCTTGCTTCTCGTCCTCTGTCTACTTTGTACGTTTCCACACTTGAGTGATAAATATACAGTAGACTCTACCCTGTTGTATTCCAAAATGGCAGGCTTAAGGACTTAGTCAACACTGTTTATCAATGCAGACAACTTTTAAATGTATTACACTTTTCTGTTCTCCTGGGAACTACTGGCCTGCCTGTGAAAATACTGACAATATATATGACCTCTCTGTCTAAACAGCATATATTTATTATATTGGGGAATATACAGTGCAATGAGGCTCTGTGGTTTATTTTACTAAGAAATTCCCACCCACTGTGCCACAAACAAAATAAATGTATATTATATATATATTTTAGTTTCTGTGCCACAAAGGGCATTCAGAGTCAACTTTTCCAGCTCCAAAGGTCAAAACCCATTCAACCTGTCTTTATCTTTTAGAAATGTCTTTCCCACAGGGAATTAAAGAAAAGATTTGAATTTAAAGGATTTCATGCACAGCCTCATGAAAGGTTTGCCAATTAATCCTCTGGATTTTAGGCAGTTAACAGACAGTCTTATAATGAACAATCTTAGAAATAATAATGAGCACATTTTAGACATAATAAATATACACATGCTATATTACATTAAAATCCAAGTTGATGGTGTACTATTATACCCCATAATGCATATCTAAATGTCTTATTTCTTTCTTACTGCTCTGCCCATGAAAGGTACAATAAATAAAAGCAAATCAAGCAAAATGAAGAAACAGGAATGAAACATGGGCAATACAAATAAATATTAATATTAAAACATTAATAATATATTTTATAATAATATATTATATAGTGTAATTAATTAATATGTATACATACATATATAATAGACAGTGTATTAATAACACAGGGGGGAGGAACAATAAATCAAATGAAAAACATGATAATGATGCATCTGATAATTGTGTGAACACAAATATTGAACACCTTGCTTCTCTTTCAAGAATATGAAAAGCTGGGCTAAGCATTCATATTCTTGCATATGTTTCAAACTAGTCTTCCAACAAGCAATTCACATTACCCTTCACTAAAAGGCCTTTTAGTGAGAAGCCAAAAAACAGCATATTGCAGTTCAGCTAAAATGTAATTATCAATGGAGCATGAGTGTAGGTGTAACTTGATTTCCTGCTTTCTCAGGCAGACATAACAAAGTAATAAATTATTGTTGCAATTTAGCTGTTAAACATCAAAGGGCTTTTTAAAACTGGCATAGCAATGCCAGCACAGTGTACTGTAGCAATGGACATGTTCCAGCCAGCATACTAATATAACACTAGACCTCAGAGATTACACTTACACAAATATTTCTCAGTTCACCTTAATTAAATAAATAAAAAACTCATGTGGTGGAGAACACTTAAAAAACATTAAGAAAAAACAAAAATGAAAGAAAAGCTTCTTCAATGCCCTTGTTTTTTTAGTTTATTTTCAAGGGTCTATAAATCCTAACATACTGTCAAAATTGTACTATTACTGACCATATCATATTGGCCAATATAGAACCAGCATGCTGAATCATAATAATGTAAATATGTTGAATAAAACGTTTTACAACCATAAACTCAGAATTAACTGTGGCTTGTACACCCTCAAAGCATTAAAAATGTACTATAGATTAAGATCCACCAGGGTTTTGAAGAGCAAAAATGAAGTAACACAGTTCTTTCACAGAGTCAACCATCATTTTTCATGGTGGTTTGCAATGTGGTCACCTTATCATTAGCAGCTTCCCTGAGGACACCGGCACAACCACCAAGAGCATAATTGTAACTCCAAACCTTCAGCAAGCAAAGAACCTATATAACCCAGAAGGTCTTCAGTGCTTACATGATGTCTTGAAAGGGTTCTGACACTCCTCATATTTATATGCTTGTAACATCTCTGATGGCTTCAACATTTCATATGGACACTGTGACTTTTTGAACTTTTAATGTACATAGGTTGCCTACAGTTGACGTTTGTCCTCAAGTACATTTCATTCTTTTTCCATGGACTAAATTTATCATGCCATCCCCCTCCTACCAACACACACATATTCCAGGTCATCTACTGAATTCCTGCAAGGTCCACATCCACTTTTGGTCGTCTTTTGGTGGTGTACTAACTAAATTATTACATTACCACATTTCACATTTTTGGCAAGAACTTAAAACAAAGTTCAAGACAAATCTTTCTTCAAAAATTTCTCTGTAGTTCCTTCCTTTCTTATGAATAAGGCACATTATTTTAGTATATTTATTGTTTTGCATTATACTCTAATATACATTTCTACTGTAACATACAAATGTTTCCTAGAAACTTAAAGCACCAATACCAAAGATTCTTATATTTTCTCACAAAGCAATGTAGACACAACTGTATTTCAAAGTTAAGTCACAGAGTCTAACCAATGCTGAACATGGAGCATGAAGCCTAACGCAGAAGAAAAGTCATGATCCATCACTATTTTGCCCCATCCATTTAAAATTAAAAGAAACTCACCAATGGTAAGAAAGCACAATCAAATTTCTGGATTTTAATGCAGTTTTCTTGGCTTTCTGACATTCCATTATAAACAAGGAAGGAAATAAAATAATGTTTACATCCTAACTTCACTCTCCAATGTTGCTTAACCACAAGATGCCAAATGTTTAATCCACATTTAGGAAGAAACTTTCCTCTTTCCTCCAAATTAAGCAAATATTTAGAGATAAAACAAATGTCTGCTTTCTACAAAAATCTGGGATGACTATTAAATTGAATGAAACCATTAATGTTCTTATCAACTTTTCCATTCCAGATTCTGTTTATATCTGAAACCAGAAATAACTGTTTATAAGAGACGTAAAGTGTACAATACAGCTTCCTTAGTTTCTGATGTATTTTTGTGGTTTTTACATTTCTAGATCACACATTAACCTAAGGTGATGAAATGGCTTTTACAACTGCTGACTTTGAAAATGGCTTTTCATATTATTTGAATCGTAAATAATATGATAATAGAATATAATGGCTCACCTATTAGTATGTGCGCAAGACTTTTAACCTGGGACTATTATAATTCCTGTTACAGAATTCGTACATCATTATGATAATGCATCCCTTTGCCATGCATGCACACTCTTCATGCTGCTTTATACCTCCAAGAATTCTGACTAGTTTTGGTGATCCATAGTGTATTTACAAAGAGCATTATGATCAGGAATGTATAATATAGGAAATCATTTTTCTTAGTTATGTGCAAAGAGTTGAAAAATTAAATACGAGCTTCTGCCTCCACTGCCTGGCTGTGCAGTTCTCAGGGGTGTTATTGGAGAACACTTGTCAAACATCTCCGTGTGGAAGAAAGAAGTATTAGAAGATGGAAAGATGTAATTGGATTACTTGCTCCCTGCTACTTTGCACTCATGAAGCAATAAAGGCATTCCCAGCAAAAATGAGCTAAACTCTTGGTTATTTCAAGTTGTATGTTGGCCATGTCCAAAACATACAAATGGCTCACTTTCTATGGCACCAATATGTGAATAATACAGGTTTAAAAAGCAAATGAAAATGAAAATGGTTTGTCTGTGGCTTCACTATTCACTGAAGAAGTGCTTGGCAAAATATGCTCTATACTGAAAAACCTTTTATCATAGAACTTTTATGTTTCATCTTTCTGTTTGTAAGCATGGTAATATGTTTTAGTTGTACTTTTATGTTATTCTCAGGTATGAGTGCATGTCATTTACAAAAGAGTGCTGTACTGTATATTTTGTTTAATTTTTTAAAAAAAACTAGGTGGAACCTAGTCACTGTAGTCAATGGAAAGCAATACATGTTTTCTTTATCATGCACTGCAAATAGCTCATTTCATCAGCATATGTGACAGAACAAAGGAGAGTTATTTAAAATGATATGTTCTGGGAGGTGTCATTGAAATTTAGGATCTTTACAGTCCTTGTTAAAATTCATCATTGTAATACTAAATTAACTAAATACATTGTAATTAATAATAACTTTATTATTTGTATACATACATACATTTATATAGAACATCCCAAAGGGTCCCAATGTGCTTTAACACAATTGTATTTATATATACTGTAGTACATATATTATCCATATATATATTATTTAGTCATTTAATGGATTGGAGGCAGAATGAATTAATAGCATGCATCTTGCAAAAGTGGCATCAGCATTCAGGCATTATACAGATTAAAAAAGTCATTGAAAATGACAGAAACAGTGACTTAGTGTTTAGTATACTGTACATCTCTTAACCACATATATCTCAATGACTGGGTAAGGAACAACGACTGGTTTAGGAGCCCTCTACTGTCTTTATCAGCATCTGCAAGGTTGCCTTCCCAAAGTCAGAGCTGGAATGGAACACTGATTTCAAAGTGGGAGAAAAAAATAAAAAGGAAGCATGAAAAACTATTCATCTTTCAGATGAAATCTCAGGACTAAACTAAATTTCAATAAAAATATAACAAGAGTGAAATATTTAGTCAGGGAAGGATGAAATTTAAAATTTCTATGTTTATAGCCTGTTTATACATGGCTGTTGTGTTAGTTTTAGTTAAACGCTATTTATCTGTTGTTTAGACCCAGAAGATGTATTGACATACATGTAAGAATAGGAAGTAACTTGCATTAGTTAAAGCTGAAGAGCACAAATATGAGTGAAGACAGCTTTGACTTGAAGTTCTCAGCTATATGCTCTTGTATTATTTATTTACTAAATAAAGTGTGACTGCAATACATATCACACTTGCAGGATTAAACAAGTATAAATGGTATTTTTCTATGCCTTTATGAATGATAAATCATACTGTATACTTGAAAGCTTTAGGAACAATTACAACAAACAGAAACCTTTCAAAATTATTTCATACATGTCAGGATCAGTGATGAAGGGTCATTCCATTACCTACTGTAAGTTTCCGGGGATACTCTGTTCACTTCTTCCTTCTGATCTCTCACAAATTATTTGCAACTTACTTATTCATGAATGGCTTCTTCAATTCACTTTCTATTTTCTAGTGTACACAGTCTCCCACAGAAGCCAGGAGCACTTTAACAAATGACCTGCTTAACTGGTAGATCAATGTTTTTTCATGTGAATCAATAGGAGTTGCATTTTAAAGTATTCCTGAACAAAGACCCTGCTGTTCTTCAGGATGTTCTCATTTGTGAAAATCAGCTACTCATGAGGACCTGGGGATCAGTTACTATAACCAAATTTTTCTGTAACTCATTGCAAACATCACAGATATCACTCAGGTCATGTCCTGATGACTCCCCAGCTCTTGAGCATCGAAACAGACACTCATTATAGCAAAGGTCTGGTGAGAGGCAGCTTTTATGACACTCCTAAAAATGAGTACTGCACATTAATAACACAAACTAAGTAATTTCTCCCTTATAACGAACTATGTCCTCCACAACTATACTGTGGTTGAAACCAGACTATGTATTGCTAACTCCCTGCTTGCTTTTAATTTCTGGGCATTGCACTCTCTCTTTGTTCAATTATCGTGGCAGTAATTTCCTGTGGTGTCAAATGTTCTATTACAGTACACCTGCATGTCTTTCAGGTTATCAGCCGATATCAAGTTCTGTGACCATTATTCTAAAATTTTGTACTTTTTATTAAATACACTACCTGAACACACAGAGTTTACTGCATTAGCAGGTTTTAATCTACATATGTATTGACTAGGTAATCAATGGAAAACACCAAAACCTGTGGGTAAAGGTATTGGAATGTTTTAGGATAAAACAAAGCACCACATGAATGCCAGGATAAAGTTTACCAGATTTTAGCAGATTTTAAAACCTAATGTTTCACTTACATGTAAATAGATAACCTAAATTTGTGACCCATATGATAAAAAAAAACAGAAACCACAAAACAAACACAACAGATCTTTTTGTATTTTTTCTTGACTATTCCTCCTAATATTTGATATTTCCCTCAATAGCTGTTAGAATATTCGCATAATTAATGACTGCTGTGGCAGTTTGATTTATAGAATATCTCTGACAGTTTTAGGGTAATGTAAAACTTTTTTGCCTAGAAATGAAAATTACAATAAACAAATTAGTAGCATGTTCACAAAGGGGTTTTACACAAGAAATGTATTATTTTTATCTTAACAAAGATGCAGCATGATATCATTTGTTTGAGATTCTGCTCTTAAACTAGTGCAAATTATCATTCCCAGGATTTAGAATCATACTGTATATTTTGTACAGTGAGGTCTCTCTAATGGACTGAAATGTAATATAATTTGGTAAAATGATTTTGGTGCAAATAACATGCCATATATAATTGCTAAACAGCAATTATTGATATGAAAACTAATGTTCCTAAACATTAAACACAGCAGAGCTCCCATGAAAAGTACCACTTTGCTGATGTCAGCTGGAGTTTTATGAAATATGAAGTCATAGTTTGTCTTGGATTTTCCCCAGAAACAAGGATGTGGACAATGGAAACACTCCTTATCAACTGTAGTGCTGTTGACAGATAGCAACCCTTCTGGTTAAATTAGTGTGTAAAGGAGTCAGAAGTCTCCCCTGTTCAAAATGTTATTTCTAGTCCTCAGTTTCCCCAACCATTTCCCACTACATTTTAAAATATATTGTGCTTATTAGGCCAAAAGTCACTGGGGTGTGTTAACCAATGTGTGTACCATATCATAAATTATAAAACAAAAAACAATGTAAAAGATTTTCAAGATAAGTGATAACACAAGGTTAAAAAATAATAAAATAGGATACATTTGAATTATATTAGTTTCATTCTTACTTTTCAGTGATATAATAACACGGGGACTCTGTTCATAGTGTCTGTGTAGCTTTAGTTCACTTTGGCAGAGATCTGACTTGTATCTACTCTTGTATCTCAGAGGACAGGGTGCTGAATTAATATTTTAGCAAGCTAGGAAGTTTTCAGTTTTTGCAATTAATCATAAATAATGTGTGTAGCCACATTTAGAATGTTAAATTCAGAGACATCATTTCCCTTGGTGTCTGCCTTTCGTTAAAATTTATTAGGTTTCACAAAACTGTAAATGCTGAGACTTTCTTGAGTTTTTAAAGCAGTTCAAAGATCCACCCAAATGTTTCTCGGCAAACCACAAAGCAAGCAAGATATCACATTACTGGTGATACTGTATACTAAAACAAGGACTGATACAAATTATCAGTTTCACAAATTCTTTTAAATAAGTCACCAATAGAACAAAAAACAATATATTTAATATACCCTACGCTTTTACTGTATGTGTCCCATTTTATTGGACATGAGTTTTTTACTTACTTTTTCTTTATATCCTAATGCTGGTATTAATTATCTGACATGTGGATCTACTGTACAAACAAATCAGGTATGGAAAATGTTTGTATTTATTTGCAACATTTATTTGTCTTATCTTAAAAAAAAAAGGGCGGAGCGGTGGCTCTATGGCTCAGGATCTGCGCCTGTGGCTAGAAGGTTGCTGGCTCAAATCCCGTGGCCGGAAGAGGAATCCTACTCTGTTGGGCCCCTGAGCAAGGCCCTTAACCCCAACTGCTCCAGAGGCACTGTACAATGGCTGACCCTGCGCTCTGACCCCAAGCTTCTCTCCCTGTCTGTGTGTCTCATGGAGAGCAAGCTGGGGTATGCGAAAAGATGAATTCCTAATGCAAGAAATTGCATATGGTTAATAAAGTGATCTTATCTTAACATTTGCAATACACTGCTCTGCAGAGCTACAGGATAGTGATAATTTGCACAGCAGAGTACTCTCTATGTTAAAACAATCCTTTGCCTGTTCTGGAGTGTTTTAGATTTAAATAAAAATATTTTCAGAATATATATCCAAAGAAAAATTTGCACCAGTAGACCCACAATGATTTGACAGCAGGAATGTGATGAGAAGAATGAGAAAAAAAGGATACCTCTGCGACTGAAAGTTTGGTCAAATATCACAAGTGATCAAAAATTTATTCTGTGAGCTTCTGAATAAAAATTAGATTTTTCTTCACCCTTTCACTTGCCCGGAATTCAAAATTAAAACAGCATAATCACTCTCATTTTAATTTTATTAAAATACTAAAATGATGGAGCCAAGAGAAGTTAATTAACTTCATTTCTGCTTCAATCAATTTAAAAAATATGTACAAAACCAGAATGCAAAATCAATACCAAATGATCCTATGCTTGCATGAAGAGTGAAATTAAGCTCACTTTTATAAAGGTCCTATAATAAAATGTAGTTGAGCGTTATTCCAATCCAAAATGTGTTTTCTGTAGAAAGCACACGAATTAAGTATTGATCCATGAATTAGGTCATAAAACAAAATTACAAAATGATTATTTTAATTGTGACAGTAATTGTGAAATGCAGCTTCACACTCACGTCTTTGTTACATTAGGGGAGGCAAAGAGAGCAGGAATTGCATGCATATTGCATCTCTACAGTACTGTATATGGAATTATAGACTCTGTTCCTTGGACAATAGCCTGTGAAATTACTGTCGATAGAAGGGGAAGCGCAATTCTGAAAAAAGAGAAAGTGTACAATCTTCTATTGATTAATATCTTCTGAAGGGAAGATAAATACAAAAGCTTAGTCTTTCTTTTCTCAAAAACTCCAATGCAAATTGATGCTTTAGAATGAAGTGGATTGAGAATAATCATTTGCAGCAATAATAAATAATCAGACATTTAGGTTTTAAGAATTTATTTTCTTTTTTAATTTCTTTTAAATAACACTCACATTGACATAACTTCCTACACATAACAATTTTTTTTTTGCCAATTTACAAACAGGTTTAGTTCTCGTTTGCCTGTTGTTACTCATTCCATGCTTTTAACTGCAATACATTTGAGATTAAAAGCAAAATGAATTATGTACTGAGAGCAATCACTGTCCCAGCAGCAGTCAGTGTGGATGTGATACAGGAAAAACAATGCTCTGTGATGTATAATTGAAATCTCAGACTTTAAAAAAAACAGTATATCTTTAAGCATGTTATTTAAGAGTCTTTAAGTGTTTGTGGAAGCAACTGGTAATTCTTCACAGTTTCTTGACTTAGGATGTCCTGTCTCCATCCTACTTGGTATGCTGTACTGAATTCTGTGGTCCTTCATAATATTCCTGACTTGTTCGTTGGTGAGTGACATTACCGTTTTCCATTTTGGCTATAGAAATGTATCACTGATGTAATCCTTTAGAAAATGAGTACAGTTTCATCAACATTTCTGTATGTGCTAGGCATTGTTGATTTACTTACCAAGGCTAATTTGCTTCACAAAATCAATCTCCTATCTAAGGAGAATGAGAGAATATTTCATTGGGGCCATATTTGTTTTTGCATTGCATCTTTTTTCATTCCATTTTCTGACATCTTTACCATTTCTGTCATCTTTTCCAATTCTGACTGGAATTAACAAAATTACCTATGGTGTGAAAAGTTCTTTGTATATACTGTATAATGAGAGATTGGGGTTGTTGGTCACTACAGCCAGGCTTTTAAAACTAACTGCACTTCCTTATTGAGAGAAGTAAAACAGCACTGTGGAAAGTGGAAACCAGCACTTATTTTTACAATAATGAAGATGCACACCATTCAATGTCTATAGCAAAACATTAAAATATAATATATAATAGTAGAAAAACCTACATTAACTTAAAAAATAGAAACATTCGATTTTGTTATAATGCTAACTGTATAATTATATAATTATTATGTATAATTATTGTAGATATTATTATAATTAATAATAGTATAACCCCTTTGATCATAAACAATGCTGGGGGGAGTTATGCCATCATTCCCGTGCAGTTACAGCCAGATGGCAAAGGCTGGCTGGTCATGGTTGTCTCCTGTTGAAGGCATTGTACTGTAGGTTCCACAGATGTCCTACTGGACTCAAGTCGGTGAAAGAAGCTGGCAAGATCTTGGTGTTGCTTCCTTTAGGTAATTCTGTTGTAATTCTAGCACTGTATGGCCTTGCATTTTCATGCTGGAAAATTGATACTTTGGGATTGTCTTGCAGGAGCAGGAAATATGTTGTACCAAGGACTTTGCCAATGTGTTGTTGAGCAGTAAAGATCCTTCAAAGGCGTTCTTGCATTAAATAAGATTCCGGCCCTATCATCACAATTTCAACACCTTACAGTTGGCTTGAACAATGCCACAATTGGCATAACACTCGGCAAAATTTCTCAACACACAGTTCCATTTGGTTTGTGAAGGGCAAAATGGCAAATAGCTGAAAATGAAACACTCCACCACTTTCTCTTCTGCCACATCAGATGCTCTCTAACCCACAGAACATTGTAATTTCATCTCTTAGCTGTCAACGTTACCCCTGAATGGCCTCTAAGCATGCAGATCATTTTCATGCAGAAGGTGAGCTACAGTCATTCTGCTGATGTGCGTATTACTTCTTCCTGGAATTTCTTGTGCTGTGGCCTCAGCAGTCTGAAAACGATTATGCAGATGGATCAAATGGATGTGATGTTCTTGGGCAGGTGTGGTGACCCTCTCTCCAATACATATCCCATCTCTCACAGAGCTTGTGTCCTGGTTTCTCTCAATTAGTCTGCTTCTTTTTGAAGCAAATATCTAAGTCTTCAGAAAATCCTCAGACAATTTGCCTTAATTTAATACAGTAATAAAAATGAAAAGTTATCAGATCTAAATTGGGGCATTCTTATACCTTTAGATATATAATTTATATTCATGCATAACATAACATTTTGCCTTTTGGAACAACTCTTGAGATACTTAATAAACTGATGTTAATTATTTCTCAGTTCAAATACTGTACCAGACACTGAGCACAAGCTATTTTTAGGAAAATATATTACTTGCTTGGAATTTTGTATTGGGATATCAAGAAGCAACATATTCCAATCAATGCAATCGATAACTGTGCTTACTATTTAAAGTAAATATATATGTCCAACAAGCTAGTGTAAGACTTTGTGTTGTGTTGTAATTGTGTAACAACACATGTGTGAATGTGTATAGATTTTACTTAGAGATGGTGTTTTCATGGCACATTCCATAATGCCTTAATTCAAAAAGTGAATTGTTCATGTAATGGCATTTCTTGTATCAAATTCCCAGTTTGTTCTGAATCATAGTAGGATTGCATATTCTTCAGTCTTAAGAATGCGGGGTAATTTTATGATGCCATTGTGTATTATTATCAGACACGTTCTTTATCTGGCACTGTCATGAAGAAAAAAGCAGTATGGTTAATACTAGGCTTATTTTGTCCCAATTTCTGCAAAGCTATGAGTAATGCACATACATACACCCATACCCACCAACACACTAGTTTAGAAACATTAATAATTGAATTCTTACGCACTCACATTTGAGCTTTTTGGACCATTATGTTAATAATTTGAAAGACCAGAAAAATCAGATGTGGGATGCACACTATTGTTGAGATCAGAATTTATCATTCTCAAACAATATTACAACTTGTAATATCTGCACCTGCAGGATGTAGCCTCCTTCAGGATTTTGAACAAATCATTTCTATGATTAATAGATGACGAATCATTCTACTAAAAAATGACATGCAGATAAAAACATTAATTTCTAACATGAAAATGTGACAAACAAAAAAGAACATTGCTATTTTTGCACTTCATGATTTTTTTTATATTGGTTTTACAAAGCACACAAAACAGTTATAATTATTGTATTCAATGTGTAAAATGAATTAGTATAACATTTTTTTCAGCTCTGGACATGTATTATTTAATTTTGTCAATTTGCATTTCTATGTGCTATACAAGAATTATAAAAAAAGATAAAACAAAAACGTTTACAAGCAGCAGCTCACTATAAATACTGGAATATTCAAATGGACTGGCTTATTTTGCAGGCAGTAGTACCCCTTATGTTAGAAACAGGAATACTAAACCCTTTATGAAAATGTGTAAAATTGGTTAAAAATAATTTTAAAGTATTAAAAGTAATAGACAATGAAATGTTGACAGTCAATTCTACTTATGTCGCTAGTTATAGGCACTAAATTACATTTAAAGCATTTCCCTTAGTTCCAATTACTCCTCATTTTAATACCTGTTACTGTGTACTGTCAATTCTGTTTAATAGTGAAATGCTCATCTAACAAAATTGGCATGCAGAAACGAAACAGAAATACATCTTTTCAGTATCTCCCACACATCAGTAATATATTCTAAACTCCTCTATAATAATTCCTTCATAATACCATGGATGAATCACAACATTAATCTGATTAATGAAAACTATAAGATTAACTACGTATGTACAAACTGTACATTTCTTTAAACGTTGTTCCTAGGTCATAATAACCCATCTATTTTCTAACCACTTCTACTAATTCATGGTTGTGAGGAAGCTAGAGCCTATTCCAGCATGCAACTGGCAAGTTACACCCTGGATGGGATACCAGTCCATTGCAGGGCAGACACAGACACATACTGTACACACTCATGCCTTGGGCCAATTTTTTCTACCAGCAAAAGCCAATTAACCTACCAGCATGATTTTTGGACTGTGGAAGGAAACCCATGCAAACACACAGAGAACAAGCAAACTACAGATGCAGCCATTCAAAGTGCGCGTCACAGACACGTACCGCAGGTGACGTCGCTCAGTATGACGCAAGATGACGCGTGGCACCGCAGTACGTGATTGGTTGACCGACAGGGGCACTCGTGGTCCGTTGGTCTGTCGTAGAAAGACTTACAGTAAAAACGTCTTTGCTGTGCCCGTTGTACTGTAGATATTGAATTTTACCACTGAAGGGAAATCTTAGTAGCTGAGCATAAAAAGAATAGGAGCATACTGTAACGCGTGTGAAGGCCATAAACGATATTAATTTTGGAACATAAACATACAGTATATACTGTAGCTGGTCTTGGTACTTTAAAGAAAAAAATACACACCAGTATTCCATTTCTCCCTAAACATTTTAAGCTTTGAAGTCTTTAACTAACATGATACCGGAGTCAACAAGCATACTTTTAGAATTTGATTAAAAGGGAATATAATATGGAATCGCGTATCTAAAGAATTTAATAACGGTATTCGTGTGCTGCGACAGGGCTGTGTAGGGCTTTTTCGCCTGCCTGTTCATGCGAGCTGTCTTCTAGCCGACTGGTCTAGGTGCGTGACTAGCAACTGGGAGGTTGTGTGATCGAATCCAGCTGGTGCCGGACTTTTCTTTTAACAAACATTTCTTCGAAAAAATAGAATAGCGATATTATGGACAATAAATTGACTTTTATATTTCAAAATATCGCAACATGAACGATATTTGCGATATTTTGAACATATCTTCCCTTCTGACAGCGGTTCCTCCTTCTATTGTGTGTGTGTGTGCAACAGAGTAAATTTTTATAGAGAAATGGAGGCTGGACAGTATGCGTTACAATATAAACATTTATATTGATTTAAATCGTGTTCTGATTTAAATCGCAAACGCGTGTTTAATTATGTGTTTTTTAATCATAATCAGGCTAATGCATTTCTACATTTTCTGTATGAACCAGCTTAGAGGTTCATACAGAAAGACAGCTTGTGTTTAAATTGAGTGTAAGGTAATTTATGCTTCTAAAGTCATGGTCAGCATTTATTATTGTACTGTGCTGTAAACTTTTTCTGTGCCTAGTCACATTATTTTATAGCGTTTTTATTGCGTTATTAAATCCGGTGGCGCTGTGTGTTAGAGTAGTTTCCTGACTCCCTTGTCACATGGTCTGTGATTGAATCCCATAGAACTATGACTTTATTTTTTAACAAACATTTCTTTGAAAAAATGAAACGTTTCCCTTGGTCAGAGATTAAATAAAACCTCACTCGCACCAAACAAATTTATATTTCTAAATATCACAAAATACGTTCATTGTCTTCCAATCGAGTCGAGTTGACATTGGAAGCCTGCCACACCCGGACTGTTAAACCAACGCATTAGCACGTCAAAGCCCATCGAGGGTATTGAGCCAGTATTGCCTTTAGTATTCCCCCCTCTCCCCTCAATTCAATTCAATTCAAGGTGTTTTATTTGCATGACAGATGGGTACAAGCAGTGTTGGGTATGTATATTGTAACGCTTACGGCAGACAGGCACTGTGTAAGAGCCGGCGCACCAGAGCAGCGCACCGAGGGAGCGTCTGCATTTCTAACTTAGTTTTTAAAATTAGTCAAGCAATATGAAGCATCTCCTTTTACTTAGTGCCTGAGCATAAAAAGAATAGGAGCATACTGCAACGCGTGTGAAGTCCATAAACGATATTAATTTTGGAACTTAAACATACAGTATATGGCTGGTCTCGGTACTTTAAAGAAAACATACACACCAGTATTCCATTTCTCCTAAACATTTTAAGCATCGAAGTCTTTAACTAACGCGATACCGGAGTCAACAAGCATACTTTTAGAATTTGATTAAAAGGGAATATAATATGGAATCGCGTATCTCAAGAAATTAATAACGATATAATTATATTCATGTTGCAAAAGAACTGCAACGGACATAAAAACTCCCTTGCTTTTAACAGAGCGTTCCATAATTTCTAACTACGAAAATGCCAGGTGAAAGGATTTGTAAACATATTTTGTTAAAGCAAGTCAGAACCCATTCAGAGCCTACATTACATTTTAGCGTTTCATTCTGAGCAGAAGACCCTCACACCTGAAGAAGGGGGAGGTGTTTTTCGCTGGAAATCTCGCCTGCTTCTACTTTACAACCGGAGTGCTGGCTGTGACGAATTAAACCGGTATTACAGGTTACAATCACAGACCATGTGACATGGGAGTCAGGAAACTAACACAGCGCCACCAGATTTGATAACGCTATGAAAACGCTATAAAATAATGTGACTAGGCACAGAACAAGTTTACAGCACAGTACAAAAATGCTGACCATGACTTTAGAAGCATAAATTGCCTTACACTCAATTTAAACACAAGCTGTCTTTAGCCCTCTAAGGTGGTTCATACAGAAATGTAGAGATCCAGGCTCAGAACACACAGCTTCATTAGCGAATACATATGCAGGACAACTAGAGAAGACGTTTTACAGAGGATGGATTTTTAGAAACATCCCATCAGTGACATCACTGAAGTCAACTCCTAGGTACTGTAACTGTCGTGTGGATAGTTTCACAAGAATCAGACAAAGGTTTAAGCATCGCTTGTTCTAGATAAAACTGCAAAAAAAAACAACAACCCATAATGTACTTCTTTGCGGCTCTGTTTGCCCAAATCATATATTCACAACGTGAAATCTAGAAAATAATATTACGTAACCAAAATCCGCAATATGGAAACAGAACCTGTGTAATTGTTGATAGATGATGTACTCGTAACATTTTTTCAAGACGAACTACAACATTTAAAAAATGACTTGTATGTACTTGATATCTCTAATCAATCCACGGGTCCCAGCACGAAACGAAAGTAAAACGCATACCGTTTCGCGCTTCTTATTAGTTGCTCAAAAGTAATTTGACCGTATGAAATGCATAATATAAACCTAGAAACATATACGTGAGTAGTACTTAAGCACTGTAGTATCGGTGTTAAGACATACCTCTCAAATACTGTAAATCAAGTTAAAAATATCTCAAGATTCTGGTCATAATGAAACCATGTTTCGTGTATGTTTTCTTTAAAGTACCGAGACCAGCCATATACTGTATGTTTATGTTCCAAAATTAATATCGTTTATGGCCTTCACACGCGTTGCAGTATGCTCCTATTGTTTTTATGCTCAGCTACTAAGATTTCCCTTCAGTGGTAAAATTAGATATGAATATTCAATACTTAAACGGGCACAGTTAAGACATTAAATATACATATACATACTGTATACAGTACAGTTTGCATACGGTAATATGTTTATGTCCCTAAATCAATCTCTTTTATGAGCATGTGAAAGGCATGGTGAATCACTGTACTTTGCATGATTGGAAAAAAATGCGTGATTGCGAAATGCTGTGGCGTTACTTTTACAAAGACGGTCAATGAAAAAAAGAATGTGGACCAGGGCAATACTTTGAGTTTACAGCTTGTCCAAGGTCATTTATTATTAATACTATTATTAATATCTTCGTTAAAGACTTTGATGGCTACAGCTCAAACATGAGAGGTTGAGCTTTATTAGCTCCACCTTGCGGAAATTCCGGATACTATTATTTTGCTAGCGGTATTTACCGGTAACTCGCGGTATTTACCGGTAGCTTGCGGTAGACTGCGTACAGCGTACCGGAAAATAATGCGGTATCGCCCGCGCATTTTGAATGGCTGCATCTGTACATGCAGATAGCACCCCAGGTCTGGAGTTGAACCCAGGGCCCCAGTGCTGAGAGGCAGCAAATGTTAACCACTGTGCCACCATGCTGCCCATAATTATCCATCTAAAACTACACATAAATAATTTTAGGTAAACCTCATTAATGACTAATCACAAATAATACATTTTTCCACTTTTAATGTTAGGTAATTAATTCTTACATTGAAATTTCCTTGGGTTTTGTGTTTTTTAAATTACATTATATTTCTTATTATTACATTATATCTATTTAGTTTATATACATACTGTATGATTATATGCTTGGTTTTAGGTTAAACCAGTGATGAAGAGAATAAACCATCCTCACACAGTAAAACAAATGCTAATTCTTTCTAAATGTACCAGTTTATTCTCCAAAGCAATTTGATGGCACATGAAGTAAGCAATTATCGGTAAATTTAATTTAAAAATGGCAGATTGTATCACCCACTTGCCAGAAAGATATTAGAACAGCCACAAACTACCATGTCAGATGAAGCCCTTGATTAATTTTGTCTTCTAATGAGGTAATAATTATAACCCCTGACTTAAATTTGTAACTGTTGAATTGAACTACTCCAAGGCGAGTAATGAGATATCCAGGCATTTGTAAAAAGATGGCAACTCTGCTAATTCAGGGAATTATCCAAAAACCTTATGAGAAAAACAATATTAATGTTAAACAATTGTCTAGTTACTGTACATTACCCACATAACTATTACACTATCCCTATTTTGTGTTAGTATAAATACTTCAAACATTTTAAAAACAGTCTTAGCTAAAAAATAAAAAATCATTATGACAAGGCTTCATGGATTAAAAGCCATTTTCTTTTTGAATGCATAAGGTGTCACGATACAATATAGAACACCAGAGACCTACAGTATAACTGAAAATATCACAAGATATGAAATAATCATGTTTTCATTACTAAGTAAAAAAAACTGTTTATGTTACATATAAAGTACTAGGAAATCAAACACTCAAAATATATTCAAGATCTAATGAACTGGTTCTCTTTCTCCTCACAGAGTGTAGAGTGCAGTATAACCCACATAACTATGATAGTTTAGTTCCATATTAACAGTAGCAGATCAAATGACTGTTCACTCATTCTCAGGGGGTTTGCAAGACTAGAAAAAAATAAAAACACTAAGGAATCCATGTAAATATGATTTTCTAAAATATAAGCATATTTTTACGTTGTATACAACAACCTTAGATAATCTAAATAGCCATAGGACATCCTTACACGTATTTTCATCTTATAATTAAGGTAATATTGTTCCATGACTTTGACATTATTGATTTTGGAAATGTACTGCATACAGTACCTTATGTCACAGTTGGCATCCCTCCCCCAGGGGGTGTTCTTACCCTTAGGTGCCACTAATTCTAGTTTAACTTCTGATTGTTTTCCTGGTGTGTTTAATTAATGTTTTATTATATACACCTTGTGCCTCCAATGCTCTATGCTCGGCTTTGGAACATGGACATCTGAAGGCCCGACCAGACTATGAGGAAGTCTGAGGGCATAGGCCTTATCCCCAGACATCCTGACCTCTGAGCCTCAGCCTTGGAGCGCCTTGTCCCTTGTCTGCAAGATGCCTCGTGTTCGTGTTCCCCCCTTCTGGGGATTTTAATCCGTCCTTGTATTGATTGATTGCCCGGCTCTGGAGTTCTGGACTGATTCCTGGCTACCTTTTGGACCTGAATGGGTTTGAATGTTATTGGATCTTTCCCCTTTTTATTATGGCACAGTTTACCACCGTATCATTATTGTCACAATAAACCTTGTGTGTCTTCCCCGAAGTCCGTCTCCTGAACTTTCCGGATAAACTGCTTCGCACAGGTTTTTAATTATAAACCCACACGGGAGACTGAGTTCTCTGTTCCTGAACGCTGAGCCTCCCGTAACACCTCAACAATTTGAGTTTTAGTGACTTAAAATAATAAATAACAACAACTTCTGATATGAAAAGTCATTTTCTTTCATATTGCTGCAATAGTAGCCATGGAATTAAATGTTATTATATTTAAAGAAAGGAAAACACACTTTGCCTTTGGCATAGGTATTGCATATTTTGCATATTTGTTGTTTAAAAAATAGAAGTCTATTGCTTAATGTGGAAACCTCATATGGAAAAACACCTAAAGTGGAGGAAATCTCTGAGAATGCCACATCACAAGAAATTTCTCTATAACTGTTACTATTTCATTAATTTAAACTAGTGCCTGTACAAAAAGTTAAAAAACCTACATTTTTGCCAAACACCATGATTTTATCACTTTTATTCCTTCAAGATAATTTATATTGGCATCCCACATCAGCTGAGTCCAGGACCTGGTCCCATTAATCGTTTTTATTCCCCGTCCTTGCACCGGATCCCGTTCCGGCTTTCAACTGTGTTTTGTTTTGTATCCTCCTGCATTTCCTGGTTTTTGGACTTTTGGACTTCACCCGTTTTCCCCCTGGATTCCCTCTGATTTGTTCACCTGGACCACGCCCCTCCAAGCACCAGTGCACACTCGTCATGACCCCCTGTTCGTCATCCAGCCCACTTCCTCTTCTCCTCCCCGTCTCTGTTCACTCCCTTCCAGATTGTGCTGTCTGCATAGGGTCCTGAAGAACGCTTCGTAACAACAACAGTTCCAAAAGGACTTTTGTAATGATTACAAGAATATAATGTAAATAATAAACGGGAAAACACACCAAGTTAAAATCAATTCTACATCAATTTTATGATTGATACTGTATATGGTTTTGGTATGACTTTCATAAATATAAACTGAAAAACATTTTATTGTATATTCTACTGTACTGTATGTGCATATCTAATCTTGTACAGCAACATATTACACTACAAAATTGTGCTTCTGGTGGGAATATACATTTGCAAAATATTTTTCCCATGGTAATTTTGCATAGTTCCTCAATTCAGATGGATTTGAAATGAAAGTTTAGATGGTATGTTGTCTTCACTAATTTTTGCACAAATCTATGCAGTGACCACATACAGTACAATTTTATCTCACTACATTCAAAGCAGCCATGTACACTTTAAAATAAACATTGAAATTCAAAATGGCATTTTATTTTTATTTTGTTTTCTATACTACAGTACAATGAAGGTTAATAAATGACTCATCTAATATACCTAATTGATCTTTTCCTTTCTTTTGTTCAGAATTGAATTAATTTTAAAAAATACAATATCTGCCTAAAACCAAAGCAATCCATATTTATATTTTTAAACATTTGATCACAAAATACTTGAGATCCATTATTGTTATGTTCTTCATTGATAGGAAGTTCAGTTTTTAACATACAATTCTTGATGCAATTTCTCATTGTTGACAAAAAGTACAACTTTTGGCTTATTTGTCAAGAGAACATTCTTCCAGTAGTCTTTCCCCAGTACTGTATCATACATTATCTACACATTTGGTGAAAACCAGACACTGTCTTCTAACAGGACAACCCCATCCCAGCCATCAAGTGAGGATTGAGGGAATACCGTAGGGTTGCTTTGCTGCTTCAGGGCAGAGATGACTTGCCATCATTAAAGAAACTATGAATTTGGTGCTGTACCAGTAAATTCTTGAGGGGAATGTCAGGTCATCCTTTCATCAGCTGAAGCTGAGCTGAAAGTGAATCATTAAACAAGAAAATTATTCTTAACAAACTAGCAGATCTACAGATGCAACTATTCAAAATGTCAGAACTCATTGCTGTGGTTAGCTAGGTGCTCTTTAACCCGCTATGATCCATTATGCCAAATCCTATTGCCCAAAGAATATTCTTTACCCAGAGAAGATTGATAGGTGGCACTTGCCATGTACTAGATGTTAGTGAAACAATAGCTTTATTTAATCTCTAGTACTACTTTTTAAATCACCTTAATATGGAATTTTAATATGGAATCATGTTAACTAAAAGGACATTTTGGTAGATAAAAGTAAAAATAACCAAAGTATTTAAGTAATAAAAAAGTAATAAAGTAATAAAATAAAAAATAAGGTACACAACAGTATCTACTGTCTTCATAAACATTTCTAATCATCATCAAACATTTCAAAACATCAAATTCTTTAACACTATTGCTATACAATAAACCATTGTTTTATATATCAGATTCACTGAGTAATCCAATTTTGTGAAAAAGCTCCAGGGTGTCATGTCTGCTACAGTAGTTCAAGTAGGAGCATACCTGAAGAAGGCTCCACAGCCAAAACATTATGTTTTTTTTCTTCTCTTTTCAGCATGGAGTAAACCTTTACTTGTTTGTTTGCATGTCTGCTACAGTTAGCGCTACATTATATAGGATCATGTTATTACTGCTTTTATTTTTAATATTAATTTAATATTTAACATACTGTGATATATCCAAAATTAATAAAATGCCATTAAATTATACATATTTTGTTATACTTTATTATTAGATTTAGTATTAAAAGTACATCTTGTGCAGAGGCTGGAAATTAAACCTAGGCTGCTGGAGTGGCAGTCAAGAATTCTACTGCCAAACCACTCTGCTTGAATGAGCTAAATTTAAAACTACAAGTTTTTTGTTTTCCATTACACCACAAAGATACATTATATAATATATAAATGACAAATAAAATTACTGATTTTATAACATTGTTATATGTTATAACATTTTAATGTCTGCATTTGTATAAAAGTATAAAAGAATAGCTGAAGAAGTTTGCTCTTAAACCAGTAACTAAAGACAGCATGTAAGGAAAACCTCAAATGTCACTGACCTGAAGCACCTGAAGACTGGGACTGAATCCCCAAAACCTAAAAAACTGCAAGAGACTGATAGTTACAGAAAATATCTATTTAAGGTCATTGCTGAAGAAAGTGCTAGCAGTTACTGATTCACATGCAGTATATATTCCCATGAGAATATTTAATGTTGATTATTTTGTTAATTAAATTATCTAAGTATATCATATGCCTTTGCATTATTTATTTATGTTATCTTTATCTTTTATTAATACTTTCCTAAAAGTCTACTTATTTAATGTTCTATGTCTAAAATATACATGTATACAGACTAACAGTAGATTCACAACCATTATCTCTGTAATTATAACCATCATGTGCTGTGTAGAAAATAACAGGTAAACAACAAAGCTGGATAGTCCCTTTAAAAAGGCTGCCTAAACTGCCAAACATGTTCATTATCTTACTTGAAGTGTATATCCTTCCATGTGTCACTAACATTTTATGTGTGAATATTGTATATAAACCTAAAATACTGTACATACTTAGGTTATTTACAAAAAATGCATTAACATAACAGTTTTTCACTGGTGCTCTTTAATTACTATTTTTGTTGAGCACCGGGAAACATTTTGTTACTTTTGCATAACATTAAAATTTTTATGGATATGGATTTACTTGCCATTGCAGTTGTTTGTGGGAAATTATCTATGAAGGTCACATGTACTGCTGGGAAAGTGACACTCCCATCTGTTTTGCCCTTTCCAAATAGTCCCACAAACTGCAAGTTGAAATTTATTTCATTCTTAATTGGTTTCTTTCTTTTGCTGAGTCTAATCGGAACCTATTGCCCTAATGAAAGCTATAGTCTTATCCTATAAACAGATTACTAAACATAGGATTACATTATTCTTTAAGAGTTTAACTGAAGATATCTTATAAATTATGTACACGTCTAATTATTACTAGAATGCATAAACAGCACTCCATGATATTGTACTGTACTGTATACTGTCCTTGTTAGTGTTCATATTCTGGGATTTTGGGGTTTTACATCAAATTATGAAATCTAGTATAAAAATATCACTATTTCTAAAATAAAAAAAATCTCTTCATATTAAAATTAATCATAACAGTATTTTGGGTTAAGTGTCTCTGTTGTAGTTTTTAATTCAATTCAGCTATAACTGAATAATAAAACTGAATATCGTTGTATTCGTATTTATCGTTGGAATAAATAAGGCATATAATTCTGAAAAGGCTACACTTATAACACATTTTCCTTAGATTAATCATCTTGTAATGTCTTGTACAAATTTTGAAAAACTTTTCTATTGTCCACTGTCTTGACATCTTTGCTGACTCTTTTTGGCAAGAATTCATACACATTTCCCAGAATTTCACTGTCACAATTTAAAGATGAATAAACTGGGTTATCCACTTGAAATGAAATATCAGCATTTTCTTTTCCACACTACTGATATTATTGCGGCATTGTACCAACAGCTGTTTTGTTTTACAAAAATCAGCACTGCCTTTGGGCTAAATCCCAGGAGTCAATGTATGTAAATTACATTGTAAATGTTTTTAAAGCAATGGTTTTAATTGTGTGGCACTCAGAGGTTTTAAATATACTTTAGTAGCTAGCCATTGCATGGAGATTGAAATAGTTTACCTGAAAAAGAGTTTTGTATTATATTCAGTAGTTTTGTCACATGGTCACTAATTAAAATAGTAATATATTTCCAGCTACATACAGTAGATGTTTGTAATAACTAAATGGGCAAATAAACTTAAGGCAATTTAAAAATGCCAGTCCTATACTAAAGTGTCAAATTCTTTTAGACACGTATAATTTTCTAACTTCTAACTATTCTAGGTGTATATAGCTACTGAAATACAGGAACACTGCTGCATAAATTAAGCTGTTGGTTTGAATTCACATTTACAAAGCAGGAACATTTTTTCAATACAGCCCTTCTTCACTTGAGCTTGTTTCACAATAAGAGGGTTTAGATTACTTCACTTTCCAGTGAGCAGTGCTACGTGACATTAATGGAATGTATTAGCTCTGTTGAACAATACACAGCTTTAAAATTACTAATGTCTTTCATTTTCCTTGAACTGGTGATGTTTTTCATTACAGTATGTCCTCAACAAGCTATCTGTTTTTGTTCATTGCTTGACTGTTTACAAAGAATGAAGTGCGGACATGCCGAAATAAAAGCACTGCAAACCTGGACAAAATGAATAAATAATTATGGTGAACAAAAAAGTAAATGCAGGATTTTTTAAAACATCAGAATGCACACCTCCTCATTATCACCACTTTGTCAATCCATTGCTGTATTTACATAGTCTCTTCCATTAGTCTTCTACTAATTTATCTTATCTGTTCCTATTCAACTTAAGACAGAAAAAAACTTGAATTCATATTGTCGCTCTGCAAGATTTCATCATCGTATTTACATGAGATTCACTCAAGTATTATATTTTTTAATTCATTTTAAAATTATTTTTTTATTTATCCCTTTCTCATTCACTAGCCTGTAATTTATTTTAGCTGAATGAGTTTAATGCATAGTGACGCCATAATCTTCCAAATATAATGTAATACACTTACACACAGAGAAAGCCCAGTTTGTAAAATTTCATCCCATTCCTAGTTCTGAATCCTTATGACAAAGTCCTGGGAAGTGGTTGTAATATTCAAAAATGGTTTGATCAGGTTTACCCCTAAATAGTCAGAATACTTTGCTGCCATACTGTATATCTGCAAAGGAACAAGTAATAGGTTTATTCCATGCTGAAAAAAAGAAGAAAGAGAACACAACGTTTCGGCCGTGGAGCCTTCTTCAGGTGTGAGAGAGACAGGGCAGTAGGCAAAGGTAAAGTAGCGGGAGAACAAAGGTTGGGAGGGAGGAGGAGTGAGAGGCAGGAGCAGGGGACAGAAAGAGAGGCCAATCAAGAGGTGTGAAGTCAGAATGGGTGCAGAGAGGTGTGAAATGAAACTTCCAATGAATGGAGAAAATTTAAAAGAACAGTAGCCTGTCGTTAAGGGAAGGGAGAATGTGTGATCCTAGCTGCAGAATAATTTTAGTTTCGGTGGTCTTTCTGATGTATGAGTTCGGAAAACCGTCTTTGAGAACACAGACGGAGAGATTAGAGTGGTCGTGGCTGTCAGAGGTGAAATGAGAAACAATGGGCTTGGAAAGATCTTTAATCTTCACAGCCCTGACGTGTTCTCTGAAGCGGACTCCGAGTCTCCTTCCTGTTTCTCCAATGTAGATGGCTGGGCATTTACTGCAAGAGATACAGTAAATAAGGTTGCTGGATGTACAAGATGCTGTCTGGGTGATCCGGAATTGTCCTGAGGGGCCTTGAATGAGTGTGGTGGTGGCTGTGTACTTGCAGGTGATACAGCGAGCTCTGTTGCAAGGGAAAGTGCCTGGTGTGGATGGTTGTTGAGGGCGGTCAAGGGAGCTGTGAACAATGAGGTTACGCAGATTAGGTGGTCGGCGATATGAGATGATAGGGCGATCAGAAAAGAGGGCCCCAATGGAGGGATCATCCTGTAGGATGGAAAAGTTCAAAATATAAAACTGAAATATCATAATTAATCTGCACTCACCTGAGTTAATACCTGGTGGTAGCACAGTAATTGCAGCTGTGAGTCTGTTGGAATAGGTCTATATCTACCTCATACACCGAGATTTGGAATGGATTTGACCATTATTTTTTTTCAAAATTGATAAAGCTTTGTGAAATTCCTTAGGGACAGTTGATGGACAACAGTCTATAAGTCAAGTAAGTGTCTGTGTCAGCATGCATAGTCTACAAAAGAACAAGTAAAGGTTTATTCCATGCTGAAAAGAAAAGAGACACAATATCTCTTTTCTCCACAATGTGGAGTCTACCATACCACATACCGCACCTGAAGAAGACTCCACAGTGGAAATGTTTAAATCATGCAATCTTTAAGATATGCCACGTATTTTTGTATTAGAATTAAATTTGAGCTCCTAATGGGAACCTCAAAGAAATTTACCTTTTTGCTCCTTAGCCAGTGCAGCTTTGGGTATGTGTCTTGTTGTCATACTCCCACCCCAGTTTTAACCTTCTTGCAGAATGTTCCTCAAATATATTTGTATACATTACTAATTCACTTTCCCTTCTGTCCTGATAAGTCCCCAGTCTGTGCTGATACCAAACATCCCCATAACAGGATACTGCCACCACTAAGCTTCACAGCAGGGATGGTGTTAAATGGGTGATGTGCTGTGTTGGATTTGCATCACATGTAATGCTTTGGATTTAGGCCAGATATTTCCATTTTAGTAAGACCACAAAACCTTTTGCCACATGTTTACAGTATCATTTGAATGCTTTATTGCTGTTTTTATTTCCTTTTTGCCATCCTGTCATTAAAGCCAGATCTGTGGAGGGCTTAGGATGTTGTTGTCACATACACACATTGACCAGTCTTGACCATAAAAGCCTGTAGTTCTTTCAAAGTTGCTATTGGCCTCTTGGTAGCATCTCTGAAAGCTTTTATTTTATTTTATTTTGAAAGCTCCTTGGTGGTCATGATTTGATTATTCCTGAGTAGTGTATTAAAAAGCAAAGGGAATCTACAGGAACTCACAAATGTATCCTGAAATCATGATGGTGTGTGGTTTTGAAGGCGATTGGTTACAATTTAGCTAATTTTGGATTGCTATAACAATAAGTGGACACTTACCCTACTTAGATATTTCAGTTTTTATTTTTTAAGAATATTTATATTTTAGAACATAAAATATATTTATATTATTTTTAGAATTGTGGGGTAGGATGTGCTGATAAATTAAAAAATAACATTTTAATGTATTTTATTTCCATTCCATAAGGCAACAATGGGATTTTTAAAGGGGGGAGTTTGAAAATTTTGAAAAGGGCTGTAGACATTCTAGAATTTTACATAATTTCTAAATTGAGCTTTAAATCACAACATAAGATGAAAATTAACACCACAGTGTCCAACTTCAATCAATAATTAAATTTCACCACCAGAACAATACTGAAATCACCAATAAGTTGTTCTTTGCTGCAAATAAGCATACACACAATTTTGCCACAGTTTAACTTAATAAAGTTGTTTCATTCACATCTTAATCTGAAAAGGATACTTGTAAATGGCAGAAACCACAGCTGTAATACATGATTTAGTCTGCAGATAAATTTGATACCACCTATAGACTTTAAGATTTTTCGGAGAACAAATGTAACATTTGGCCCAAGTACCAATCAGAAATTCAATTGAGTAAATGTGCAACAAATAAAAAAGTCTATTATATCATGCATTTGGAATCTATGTGGTAACTGGTGGAATGGCTGAAATCTCATTTTCTTAGTCAATGTACTGAAAAGGCTAGGATTCAGGAACAAAAGCTATGACCAGAATTGACAAATTTCTACTTTTCATAAAAAAGACGGCATTTTATTGTAAGCCCATATACTTGTAAGTGAAACAGACATAGGCCTTTTTTCTATTTTACTATCATATATAAAACCATAGGAACATACAGTATAACCTTTGTTATATCAGAGAAATAATCAAAGCACCCAAACCATTAGTTACATGAAAAATGCATATTGTATCATTAATTGTTGATATGTAATGGAGCTGAAATGAAACATCAATTGCATTGAAGGTATTGATGGCAAAACAATTGAAAGAGGTTGGCTTTACTTCCAATATACACGTATTGTATATAGAAGTTGCTTAAAATTGCTTAAACTGCTTAATCAAACTGCTTAGAGGTCGGTTCATGCAACACATGGTTAATTTCTCCGACGGCAAAGATGCAGCTGAATTGACACAACAGCTGACATGCAATCAGCACCTTGCAATGTGTTTTGACAGCCTCCATCCCCTCATCCTCCCTAATTGGCGACATGATTAATCATGTGTTGCACTCTTGTATGATCCTACTCAAGACGACTTGTGATTTGTGAATATCCGAGTGGGAGTTTTGGGTTTGGTTTGAGTCTGGCTTTTGTCCAAGCCACCACAGCTCCAGAAAACACACAAATCTCTATAGTTTATAACTATAAATGATATCCAGGGTTAGGAATTATATCTGTCACAACTAATTTTAGGATGACTAAAAGAAATAGAAACAGAAAAGGCGGGGAATCTTTTTTTCTTTTCCAAGCTAATTGTTTGGTGTCTGAAGAGTTCTTTTGAGAACCATAAAAATACATTTTTCAAAGAAAAATCAACGAGGGATTTCATGAAAAATGTCAAAAATAAAGTTCTTAGAATGTACCATTTTATCTTGGGTTAAATGTTAAATGACAAAAGAAATGCAGTTCCAAGGTAAATGAACATACATTACATTTTTATTGGGTCTGGAGCTTTACAATTTCCATATAACTAGATACTGTATTCTGTGCACAGACTTTTTTAATCTAGTAATATGGAAATTGAACTATGAAAAATTATTAATTGTAAAAATATCACAAATTACTTGAGATGCTGTATTTTACCGCAGTTTCTAACATTACTTCCAACACGTACTGCTCTGTACTAACTGAGTCTGTTGTATGAAAAAGTACATTTTTTAATGCCATAGAATATCCTCAGCAGGTTTACAAAAACAAAAAATGCACCAACATTTATTTTGAACTTGAAAAGGGTCCATCTTATTACTCATTCCAAACCATTAGTTTCCGGGCCCATGCGGTCCTTGTGTATCCCAATAGACATATCAGGAGACTGAAAAGGGTTCTGGCAGGGTCAATAAACAGCTTTGTACCATATGGGAAAAAGATGCTGGGATGGAAGTGAAAAAACAGATATCAAACCAGAGGACCAACAACATGACAAACATTTTTGTCCATTTCTTTAGCTCAATCACAAGAGGCCAAGATTTTCTTTTTTCCATTAGCATGGAGGTTGATTACTTAATGTCAGTGAAGGTTACATTTATACAAAATATACAAAACCTAGTGTTCCCAGGTAATGGGAGAAGCAGAATCACTAGCTCAGAAAATCTGGTAGTACTCTGTAAAACAATAGGAAACTAGTGTCATAGTCTGGCCTCACCCATTTTTCTTCAGAACTCTGCAGGCTTTAAAGCTTGAATGTTCCTTAGAACTTGTTGTATGTGCACACAGAATTAAACATATAACACATCCTTTCAGTTAAAGGGAATATGTACAGTTAAGGTTGTTACTCACAAATTCTCTTGTAAAGCAAATTGTTTTATGTGTTAAATAACAACCTCTTACTTCTGTATGTGACAGAAGGTGGAAACAGAAGGAGGTTTTTCAAGCTGCAGCAACTTAAAAGGAAACCAATTAGAAATCCTTATCATTCAGGCTCTCTATAAACTGTATGGCTGCTTATTTGACTTAAAATACCCAAAGAATAATTAGAAGTATCTTAAGGTATTTGTGCTGTCTAGTGTTGTAAAATGGTCACAACTAATTAATATTTAGATATTTCACAATTAGTGCTGTGTCTGCACAATGTTATTAACACCATAATAATGAAAGATGCTCTTTATAGACATACAGTATTTTTTTTCACTGATCAAAGTAAACCTATGATATGCTGATAAAACCTAATGAGGGCAACTTTCAAATCAGAAATGTTAAGGAAAATTAGAAGGCTCTTTAGACACATATGCTTTCTAGTATTGTAAAACATTCACAGCCAATTAAAATTGACATTCCTAATTTTGAAACATTAAAGTGCATTATTATATTACATAACTTCCTTAACTTCTTGGGATATACAAATAATTTAATAGGATCCAAATGGCTTCCAAAAATGTGCTTTCTCCTGAATCATTTTAAACTACATTTATTTAAAAACTGTGCACTTGTCAGTTTGGAGGTTATAGCCATTTGCCTTTTTGAAAAGACCAAACCACATCACAGTACAATATATAACTCATATAGCCATTCAAACATGAAAGACAGAAAGCAAAACCCTCTATAATAGCACCCATCTAGTTCTGCGTATGGATCAGTTGTCTTTCGGGTTACCTGTTTTTTGTATTACACGTTTATTTTTCTAAATAGCTCTCTAATTAGACTAGTTGCGTCTGTGCTAAAAGTCACCTAAGAACATGAGAAACATTATTGAGTTGTCCTTTCAGCAATCCATTAGCAGCTAACTGATCCAGGGATCTTATTAGGTCTTTTGAAAGAAGCCAGCGTATTGGCTTTGAAAACATGTTTGGTTAGCCTGTTGCAAACCCCAACATCCCTTTGTGGAAAGAAGTGCCTCCCAATCTTGGTTTTAATAAAGTTTTCAGGAACAGCATGTGTCATCAGCCTTTGAATTGGCAGGTACTAATATACTGTGTGCTTACATTTCTGAATCATTTAAAACTGAACAGGAATTGTGATACTTATTCTATTGTATAGGAGTATGTAGACTCTTTTAAAAAAGGCAATTTATGTTTTTTTTAATTTTTAAGTTATTTATGATGTTAAAATATGAATACAAAAATACTATTTACAATTAAACATACAGTATCAGGTAAGAATCTGTTAAAAATCCATCCATCCATTTTCTAACCATTTTATCCAATACAGGGTTGTGGAGAAACTGGGCTTATCCTGGTAAACATCAGGCACAGGGCGAGATACACTATGGAAGAAATGGGAGCCAATCACAGGGCACACACAGACACAGGTCTAATTTTCCCAAAAGCCAACTAACCTACCTGTATGTGTGACGGAACATGGAGGCTAGCCGTGGAGAGACCGGCAGAATGAGAAGACCCTATGGGAAGCAGCAGGAATGGAGCAAATGGGGGATTCGCTCAAGGGGCTCAAGGAGTCAGGGACGAAACCAAAGCCCTCAGTCCATGGACGTCTGGCGACCTGGTGAGGTGAGCCCTCCTCGGGGATAAACCTTTAAGTAGAGGAACACGTAAACACGTAAAAAATGACATACAACAGAAAAAACCCGGGAATCCGAGGAAACAAACTAAAAAATTACAAACATAAAATTAACCCTGACGGAACAGGGGAACAAACAACACATAAAAAGACCAGGAAGCCAGAGAAGCCAGAGAAGCCAGGAAACCAGAAAAAAGACCAGGGAGACAGGGAACCAAAGGCTAGGGAGGGCAGAAAACCAGAAGTCAGGAAGGCCAGAACCGCTCGCAGGGTATAGTGCAGGCTCGGCATTCTGTCATGGAAGCTGGAGGCTAGCCGTGGAGAGACAGGCCGAACAGGAAGACCCAGCAAGAATGGAGCAAAAGTGGGGGTTCGCTACAGGCTCAAGGTATCTGGCGGAGTCGGGGATGAGACAAAAGCCGTCAGGCCATGGACGTGGGGCGACCTGGTGATGCAAGCCTCACGACATCCAATCCCAATGCCGAGTGAGGAAGATAGGACAGGCTAGAAATAAATAGCACACCACCAACAGACATACCGGAAGCACAAGAAAAGGCACAGAGAAAATAGGAATAGGACAGAAAGGTGGAGCGCCCTCTAGGGGTAGGGTCATGACAGTATGTTTTTGGACTGTGGGAGGAAACTAGAGCGCCTGGAGGAAACCCACACAAAAATGGGGAGAACATACAAACGCCACACAGCGGGCACCCCAGATCCAGAATTGAACTCAGGATGCGAGGTATCAAAGCTAACCATTGCATCGCCATGGCAACCTAAGTTAAAAATCTTCTATTTATTTTATTAGAAATAAAAATGGTATTCTAACCAAAAAATTGTGTAATAACATTCTGTTAGCTGCTTTCATCAGAGCAACAAAGGGTTCTTATCCAAAGTAACTCAAATGGTACAACATGGTACAGATACTGTACAATAACATATTTCCCCATCTATTAATATTTCCATAGAGAAACAATAGAATTTTTACAAGTCATTTGAAGTGATTTGAAGTAATTGTAATAAAAAGTATCATAAAAAACACTATAAACTATTGTTCTCTTTTTGCAGTCTCCTACTGTTTAGAATTAATTTTGGAAACAAGAATGAGTAGTGTATTGATTGTCACAAAGTATTCTCCCTGAAGGGCATGCAAGAAAGGTAACAGAAATGAGACAGCTGTTTCTCCTTACTCATCTGGTAGCTTCAATTATCTTAACTGGTATACTATTCATTCTACAATATGTCTCATGGGAAGTTTTGCTTTTAAATTTCTAGTAATTGCTTTGCAAATCCAAATAAGTTTTTTTTAATAATATTCTGTAGTTTCAACTATAGTATAACGAAAATCATTAGGCTGTTGAACTTATACAGTATATCATTGATTAAAAGACTGTGCTATTACAAAAGATAAAAGAAAACATTGATCAAGATTACCAAATGGTAACTTTCACCAAATGTGTAACTTTCCTGTGTAATTCAAGTGATATCAGAACTAATAGCAACTAATTAAAGAAAGATTAACAGGACTTCTTTATTTTATATTTATGCATTACAATTCAACAAACCCAAACTTCATGTAAAGCAATCAAAAGTACTGTATTTTTACAGACATAGATAGAATGTATATACAGTGTAGATATTCCACCATAAGTTCAAACTGGAAATTTATTATTCACTTTATATTGCAGCTATCATATGAGCATGCAGAAGCAAGCCACATTTTCCCACTTTAAACCACATAAAACCATATAGTATACCAATATACTTCTTACTGTGCCAATAAAAGCTTAATAATTTTAATGGTAGATTTTAATAAGTTAATGTTGTGGAAGAAAACCTATAAAAACTTGGTTTTACTTGGAATTAAGTAAAAACAACTACATTATTAAGTGGAATATATTTCATCAATGTTTTTCTTCACTGGACGGACTTAGGCTAATTCAACACTATTAAATATCTGTAATATAACATGCATGGCTTTCACTCAGTGCTCTAATTTATGGTTCTGGGCTCTAATAGAGTAAAAGGTACAAGTGCTTCACCCAGACCCAAAGGAGTTAGGAACTCTTCAGCCAAGTATGTTACAGACCACTCTGAACCCATTAGAGCTTTAACAGTATTAAATCAGGAGTACTAGCAGAACACAGTAACTATATTTTCTTTTGAAAAGTCCATATCTGGAGAATGTAATAGGAAAAAAAATGGACATCAATCATTACTGTAATAGAACTTTTTTTTTCTCAGGTTTTATGCTTAAGGAAATGACAGCATGAAAAGGTGAATGTAAATGGCAGAAAAAAAAACAAAGGCAGACAGAGAAAAGATTTTTTTCTCATTATGACACCGTGAAGAAAAAAATGACTGATGCATTAACTATCTTTCTCACACAAATGTATATATTATATATACACAAATACTGTACATTTCTTTTCTTTGTAGTCCCTATAGAGAAGCCAATACAGTGAGAGTATGAGAATGTGGCAAATATTTTGTATGTTTTCACAGTTTTAACTGTTATGTATTCTGGCTTTTTTCATTGACAGCGTGTAAGTAACCTAGCCAATTCAAACTAATAAAAAATGTTAGACCAAACAATGTTTGAGCAGTTTCATCCCTTGGAGCAATATCAGCTTCGCTATATTCAAACAGGATGATTAAATCATCTGGAGTTTGTATCAAAGCCCATAAATGAGATGTTGTAAAAACACACATTTACAAATACGAAACAAAGCTGAAGGAAAATGAGCAAACCTTTCTGGAACCTTTCTTAATTCATCACAATGATTGCCCTTTATCCAATACCAGATCCTTATGACTGGAGATTTAAAGAGACGCAAAAATAAAACATCCACTGACGTTTTTTGGGTATAAATCTGTGCCAGATTTGTAAACTCAAGCTTTAATTGTACATATACTATATATTGTATAACTATAGTTTAAAATATATTTAGAATTCTTATTTCTAAAACAACTGCTGCTGTAAAAATAAAACAATAAATATGTTTCATATAACAATAAATATGTGTTTTTAATGAAGAATTGTATCATAATTAAATTCAATCAAATGCATATAAAGTTTAAGTAAGTTTTGAAATAAAAAATCACTTAGCTCCTAAAAAAAAATTTCCTTCCCTAAAGTATTCCTCATTTTTAAATTCTTTATTTTAATTATAAATTATTGAGACACAACAGACATTTAAGTGCTTAGTTTTCCTCTGTTCTTCATTTGAGTGGAAAACGAAAGCATGGCAATAAACAGTAGAGTGACAACTTGTGATGTGTAGACCTCTTTTTCCTGGATGATGGATTGTATTTGTTGTCAGATTTTTTAGACAGGAAAAAACATTTAAGTTGCAAAAAAGACCGGATATGGAATTTGAAATTTCCAAAACAGCATTTGTACCTCTCAAGGTAAAAGCCTTAAAAATCATGAAATGCCATGCATAAAGTGACTTCTGTGAAATGCAGACTGATTCAGTGTACAAGACTTTTACCCTCTGAAGGTTAGACGTCTAAGTCTTCTGTCTTCTGCACAATATGATTTTGTAGTCATAATAAATGTCAGCATATTTGGCCAGTCTTGGAAACAGTTTCAAACTACCACTTTGCTTTACAAATAAAGTTTTTAATGCCAAATTTAAAAACAACATTGCACAGTAGTTCATAGTTTTGAAATAAATTAGATGTCAAAGATTTCCTTTTGTTGCCATCTTTATGTCAATCCTACTGGATTTTCCCACCATTCTTCTCCTAGTGTGTTATGGTTGCCTTAAGATATTTTAGATAACATTCTGAAAGCTTATATACATGACTTTCATATCTTGAACCATATGGCTGTACCTGCATTAAGATTTATGCTGATATTAATGGATTCCTTTCCAAATCTTTGCATAGCTTAAACATTACTCTTCTATTGCAATATCAAGACAAACATTTTTTCGGGGCTATTCACCTACTTTCTGTCGTTTGGCTGGGACTTTACTGCAGAAGTACGGTATTTCAAATAGTGTCAGTAAGAGTTCAGACTGTCTGTCTTCAGCACATTAATTCACCATCCTCCAGAACACACCGTGTGAACTGTTTTTGTTCCATGCTTTTCTAGGAAGTTGATGACTATGCCAGTCAACTGAATCTAAGCTATGATCTAGAACATCTACTAAAAACAATAAAATTATAAGAATTTGTTAGTTACTATTTATATGTTGAAGAGTTTAAAGACTTTACTTTCTCTGTAGACTACTGTATGGATGGAGAGACATTGGCGGGAACATACCAAATTGCATTCCTTTTTTCAGATCTGGAAGTTCTGATTTTTTTTTTGTTAGAAAACAGTTACACATTCAACTATTTAAAACATTGCTTTGACAATTTGTTGTTTTTTTAGCAGAAAAGAAGATTAATGCAGGAGATATTATGTATGGTAATACACTCCTACACTAGGTAAGCTATACAGTACATATAGAATCACATGGAAGCAGAGAATTTCGATTTAAAAATACCACCTGGTAGCACAACTTGTATATTCGGTGTCAACAAAAGATTCATTTCCACTAAACTATGCAAAAACTAAATCTGGATTGCAACTGTAACAACATTTGATTAGAACTCTATGAGTTTGTGGTGTGTCTGTGAGCAAGGAATATTAATCCAGTACTACTGCATATGGCTCAAAGCATAACAAGTCCTGATCTAAGGTTCTGTTCAAGAAGAGTAAATTACATTTGACAACTTCAAAGGTAAGCAATTAGGAAAGCAATTAAACAGCATACAATACAAAAGACTACCATACTTTCCAACATCAACATACACTATTGCCATTATGTTTGTTATGCTACCAAGGTTAGATGCTTGTTTAAAACACACTGACTTCATTTTGTTAAAGTTAGAAGAGAATGAAAATGTTTTGTTTAGCTATGATAGCAAAAAAAAACATTCAGAATTGTACCTAACAAGCAAATTACCCTTCCCTGTGATTATTAACTCTTGCTCCAATAGACCTGTCAATCATTTAATGATAATGGAATTAGAAGGAAACTATCCTGACTTTCCTGGCTTATATAGAAAACTATAGACTGTCAGCTTAGATCTGCTTTCATTGGTTTTCTGAGGCAATTATTCCAGTATTTTGCAGACCTGATAATGTTATTCATTACAGAAATGGAAAAGTCACTTAGGACACCCATTTGACTGGCATAACATGACACAAATAGTAAATACTGAGTAAGAACTGCAGTAAAACAAACATTGATTTGCCTCTTTTTCTAAATAGAAATACAATTATTCAGCTTCTTCACAGATAAATATTTTGATCACTGTTTTTGGCTTATGTAAAAGGGTTTCAGAATCTTTCAGGTAACTCACTAAGACTTGTACAGTACGTCAAATATTTACAGTATGTTTGAAGACTGGTAGGCTCAAGTAGAAAGTGCAATCTGATTTTTTAATCGCATTTTTGGAAACTGAACTGCTGTTGTTTAAACCATTATTTATTATGTTATTCTATATCTGCCCAATTTAGAACTGTTTAAGACTTGGCTTTGGTCCTTCAACATGCTCACCTGCAGAGCCATTCATCATTTGACACATTGGAAGCTTCATAACACCTGACACGAGAGGCAGCGCTGATTGGAGACGTTTCACAAGCATCTCTCACAAGACTCACTGTAAGCCTGCAAGCAGATGGAAAGTTGTAGGAGCTACAACTACTGTTTGCCAGAAAGTTGAGAGAGCCTTGGCTAACTTATTCCAACCCTGCCCCAGCTGCAATGTGAACTGCTTGGACAATCCCAGTCACATCTGGCTAGTGGTATGAAAAGAACAAAAATGTTTTTCTAAAAATTTTTCCTGATCTTCATCTAAGAGCACTGCAATATCACACCTGTCATGAATTCATAGTTTGAACAGGAGGTTTCCATCTAAAACAACTGCAAAATATGCTGGTAATGCTTTACACTTTATGGCTGCTTTATAAGCAAATGTATTACCCATCTTGTGGGAGATCAAATGCTTGCAACAGTATACTTAGGAATCATTATGAGCGAAACAATGTTGCCAAAATAGATTAATGGGGATGTTTACAAGACAATGAACTCATTAACCATATGAGTTGTGTGCTTAGATCAGGGTGAGATCCAGAAGATGTGTTTAAATGATGCAATGGAAGCAGGGCCCAGCCAGTAGTGGATCAAGGGGGCTGCTGTTGCTTAGACCCACCATTCCCAGGAGGTAAAAAATATACAATTGCAGTAAGAGAGAAACTCTCCCCTTCATGAAAGCAAAACATGAGAAAGGGAAGGGACCATGTACTGTAAATGCCAGATCAGCACTGACTTGAATGGTTAATTTAGAATGGGACATTACATTTTCTAATTCAGTATATTACTGTATTATAGTATATTCAGGACATTACTGAATTCAGTATAACTCATTTGAGCTTCAGCTAAGCAGAGGTTCTACATTAGCCAAAAAGCTGATGCCTATTGCCAGAGAAAGGAGAGTTGGGTTGTAAAGGAAATAGTATTGTCTCTAGTAAACTCTGGCGAACATTGTGCCCCCATGTACTGTGAGGAAAGGTGATGTATTTTCAGGAGGGTAGAGATTTTTCTTGTTTCCAAAACTTTGCTCTTTTTTAACATACAGCACTCACACAGCTTGAATGACACAATCCCACACTACTTTAATTACACAAAAGATTACATTTTGGGTTTTATTGAAACTGTGCACAATTTAGGATCTGCTCATAGTTATTTAAAAATAAGGACACCTAAGACAATCAAGTGCAGATACTGTATAACCATGGCAATTGGTATACAGATGCAGCCATTCAAAATGCGTGAGGTATTTCGCGGCATACCCCGGTGGGCGTGTCACAGTATCACGTGGTATGACGCAGTTAACGTGGTGTCACGTGGTTAACTATCCGGCGTCGCCTTGTAAAACCGCCAGGGGGAGCTTAACCTCTCATGTACAGCATTTGAGCCTTTAATTTTGAACTGTGTATTACAGCATGTTAATCATCAGTCATTAAAATGTTGGTATATTTTATGAAAGCAAGATTGCTCAGTTGGACAAAAGTACACAACCTACCTTTATCAGAAATATTTATGCATCAAAGCCTTTACTGAAGATATTACTAATAGTATTAATAATGGATGACTTTGGACAAGCTGTATACTCAAAGTATAATTTCTTTAGCACATTTGTACAAGCACTTGGAATCTGTCCAAGCCATACTTTGTCAGGCATTTTGTTTTACTTCAACGGGCATAAAAACTTCCTTGCTTTTAACAGGGCGTTTCATAATTTCTAACTACGAAAATGATTTAAAATGCGACACCTATCATTCAACTAGAGCTTAAAATATCACAAGGATCCTCAAGAGCACAGCAAAGAGTGTATTAAAAGACACTTGTATTTATCAACGTTTTCTTTTCCGTATACCAGATTTTATGGAACCACTTCAGAGGGGTGTCAGCCAGTCAGATTCCAGGAATCGGCACTTTAAAGGAAAAATACACACCGGTATTCCATTTCTCCCTAACGATTTTAAGCATCGAAGTATTTAACTAGCATGTGAAATAGCGTGTGAAAAAGTGGTAGTTTTAAGCTTTTCTGCTAATATAATATGGAATCGCGTATCTAAAGAATTTAATAACGGTATTCGTGTGCTGCGACAGGGCTGTGTAGGGCTGTTTCGGCTGCCTGCTCATGCGAGCTGTCTTGTAGCCGACTGGTCTAGGTGCGTGACTAACAGCTAGCAGGTTGTGTGTTCGAATTCAGACAAAAAAAAAACAATTTTGTCAATGAAAACCGGTGTGTGTGTCTCTCCCTGCTGGATGTCCCTCTCACAAACTGCTGAATGAATAAAATAATTTTATTGAAAATGCGTTTGCGATTGTCTGGTCTTTAAATTCTTGAGATACGCGATTCCATATTATATTCCCTTTTAATCAAATTCTAAAAGTATGCTTGTTGACACCGGTATCGCGTTAGTTAAAGACTTCGATGCTTAAAATGTTTAGGGAGAAATGGAATACTGGTGTGTATGTTTTCTTTAAAGTACCGAGACCAGCCATATACTGTATGTTTAAGTTCCAAAATTAATATTGTTTATGGACTTCACACGCGTTGCAGTATGCTCCTATTCTTTTTATGCTCAGGCACTAAGTAAAAGGAGATGCTTCATATTGCTTGACTGATTTTAAAAACTAAGTTATAAATGCAGACGCTCCCTCGGTGCGCTGCTCTGGTGCGCCGGCTCTTACACAGTGCCTGTCTGCCGTAAGCGTTACAATATACATACCCAACACTGCTTGTACCCATCTGTCATGCAAATAAAACACCTTGAATTGAATTGAATTGAATTGAGGGGAGAGGGGGGGAATACTAAAACCAATACTGGCGACGTGCTAATGCGTTGGTTTAACAGTCCGGGTGTGGCAGGCTTCCAATGTGAACTCGACTCGATTGGAAGACAATGAACATATTTTAGCCCTAAATGAATTAATAGCAAACATGGTTTAGATAAAATACATTTTTCCAAGACAGTTTATAATAATACGATCTATAGTTGAAATCTGAGCCTACTTTAAAAATAAAGGAAAAGCATTTTCAGAGAGCAATCACGCTGTGTTTATGTAGAAAAAGCGATTAGGTTTATGAGCAATCTAATTACCTAATAAATGTTTATATTGTAACGCATACTGTCCAGCCTCCATTTCTCTATAAAAATTTACTCTGTTGCACACACACACACAATAGAAGCAGGAACCGCTGTCAGAAGGGAAGATATGTTCAAAATATCGCAAATATCGATCATGTTGCGATATTTTGAAATATAAAAGTCAATTGATTGTCCATAATATCACTATTCTATTTTTTCGAAGAAATGTTTGTTAAAAGAAAAGTCCAGCACCAGCTGGATTCGAACACACAACCTGCCAGCTGGTAGTCACGCACCTAGACCAGTCGGCTACAAGACAGCTCGCATGAACAGGCAGGCGAAACAGCCCTACACAGCCCTGTCGCAGCACACGAATACCGTTATTAAATTCTTTAGATACGCGATTCCATATTATATTCCCTTTTAATCAAATTCTAAAAGTATGCTTGTTGACTCCGGTATCACGTTAGTTAAAGACTTCGAAGCTTACAATGTTTAGGGAGAAATGGAATACTGGTGTGTATTTTTTTCTTTAAAGTACCAAGACCAGCTATATACTGTATGTTTATGTTCCAAAATTAATATCGTTTATGGCCTTCACACGCGTTACAGTATGCTCCTATTCTTTTTATGCTCAGCTACTAAGATTTCCCTTCAGTGGTAAAATTCAATATCTACAACGGGCACAGTAAAGACGTTTACAGTAAGTCTTTCTACGACAGACAAACGGACCACGAGTGCCCCTGTCGGTCAACCAATCACGCACCGCGGTATTTTGCTTCATCGCGCGTCACGATGCACAACGTCGTAGCCAATTACCTGCGGTACGTGTCTGTGCTGCGCACTTTGAATGGCTGCATCTGTACATGTACTGTCTTTTTTTTTAAAACCTATAGTTTTCATTTCCAGTAAATTCCAGTAAACATTTTCAGACCTTTCTTTCCAGTATTTTGCTCTCTATTGCCCCTCTATCAACCTCATTACAGTACCACAGCCAATTCAGCTTTTGGTTCCATTTACAGTATAGGGGGTTCTGACTACCTTGTCCATGGGGCCAAGCTGTCATCTCTCAAGCCAAAAAAAGGTTAAAGAAAAGCATATTCTTAATGTTTTATGTATCAAATTGAAATGCATTATTTGCTGGGGGTACTTAATTTCAGGTGTACAGTGTACATCGAAAAGATAAGAGTATGTGTACTTTTGTTCAGGCTAATGTTTTGACAATTCTAGAAGTGTATTAACTAAAACATGAACAGCCTAACAAACAAAATAAATCTGATAAACCTTACATGGTCTTGTTAAATGATCCTATCTAGTGGGAACTGACAAATTTACTCTGCTAACCAAGACCTTCTGGGATTTGACTTTACAACAGCCATTTTTATCAGTGTACAAAATGGCATGCAAAGCCTGCAGGCCTACGAATTGTTAATTTTGGTTGGCGTTCAAATTACTGAAGAACTTGATTTTTGTTGGTAAGGTTCCGAGCAGTGTTGCCTAAACAAATGTTTCCCCTCCTGTCCTCTGTTTGGCTGACTACGTGACAGCAAGCAATACCAGCTGAAGTAAGGAGGAATAGATTGTTTTTATTTGAAACAGCACTTGCTATAGTTTCCTACAACCATACTCTCAAAATATTCCTTTGTAATTTCATGCCAAAAAGAGATGTGCTTTCCTATAGTGACCTATACTTTTTAACTTTTCACTTACTGTGGAATTTTCTGTCAGCAGAATTTTTAGACTCCCTGTAGGAAATATACTTTACACTGAAAATCTCAATTTTAAGTTTCTGCCAAAGGAGATGTTCATCTCATGCAACTTAAACTTATAAACTGACATTTAAACAGCAAAACAACAAAAACCAACCAGTGAATATTAGGTTCACAGTTGTAGGGATCATGTTCCCTTAAAATAAAGTATAAAGGGAAATTAATGCTTGATTTTAGTTTTTCTCTATTAGAAATTGTTAATTGTGAATTAAGAGTCTATAATTAACTACTGCTGAACTCTTGCATTTGTTTTTACCTAGGACTAAAAAAAGTCATTAAAATGTTTCTTCTAAATACAATTAACCAGTGAAAAATTAAAATACATCATTTATAACACATGGTATAGATAGCATAGCTTCTATCACCTTAAGAATCTTCTGTAACTTCATATTGTATATTCATTAAAGCTTCTTATATTTTCCTCTTTGAGTTATCATTAATGTGCTATTTTTCCCTTCCCACTGAAACACAATATAGCTATTTGCTGCAAGCATACGGAAAATGAAGCTTACTTTATTTAGTTTTCACCTCATAAGTAAAATGAGTGTCATGAAATTGTTTTACCTGATATAAAGTCTTTAGGCACAGATTACATTTTCTGTATAAGGAAAATGTCTGACGTGAAGTTTGGCTGTCTTTTCCCCAGACGGGAGCTGTCTTTTCTGAAAGGAGAATTAACCACCCTGCCAGCAAAGTGTCCAGGGTATGATGACAGTTGGGACCAAAGGATTTTAAAGCAAAACACGCCAGATGCCCATTTCTAAATGTACTGTACATATATATAGAAAGTCATACTTACAGACATTAGGAGAAGTGGTTGCCCCACTTCTTAAATAAGAAGGAAGTTACTTCACTATTTCAGATATCATAGTGAAGACTTCTAAGGGTAAATTGTGTTAAATATCGGTGAAAACTAAAAAGAAAAATGAAATATGTTGATTGCATAAGTGTTCAAACCCATTAACTTAATATTTAGTGTTTGTACTATTCAGTACAGTTTCAAGTTTGTTTTTGTTCTCTACCAAATTTGCACACCAGCTTGTTGCCATTTTGAGCCATTCTGTGTGGCAGCTCTCTCAAGTTGATTGGGACTCACTTATGACCAGCCGTTTCAAGTCCTTCTGCAGGTTCTAAATAATATTCAGGTCAGAACTTTGACTGTGTCACTCAAGGACACTCACTTTCTCATACTTAAGCCACTCCAGTGAAACTTTGACCTTGCACTTTGGATCGTTGCCCTGCTGGAAGTTGAACCGAATGATCCTAATGGTTGAATCATTGCTTGGAATTCACTACCTGAACGAGAAACCTTATAGGGACCTGTGCATTTATTAGGAAATCATGCGAACCACTACTATTACACACAACCAGGGTTGTCAACTATTGTTTGATTTGTAAAGGTAATTTTATGCAGAAGAATTAATTTAGATTTGCTGCAGAAAAGGGTTTGACTTATTCAATCATGATGTTTCCTTTTTCTTCATGTTAATAATATACTTTCTTCTTTTTTGCTATTATTGTGCGGGGCAAGTTGTGTATATGACAAACACTTACTGTGTTATTTCCATCTATTTTCATTCATCATCCATTGATCACACATTAATAGCTAATATACTGTATGTATAAAAGCAGATATCAGAGAGCAAATTCATAATTAGCAAACTTAAGTGAGCAGAAATAACATTCTGTATACTGAGATGTTTGAAAATACTGTCATGCACTTTAAGTTAGCTTCGAAACCAGCTGGGACCAAAACAAGCACACAAAGAGGTTCTCCAGGACCAAGACTGAGAACCACTGACCTAAGAGATTGCTTCTGCACAGTAATAATTATGACTGCTAACTGATAAGCAAATGCTAAGATCCTGAAAGTAATCCACATTAGAAAAATAAATAATTTTTGTGGCAGTAAGGGGGGGGGGGGTACTTAATGGTATTAATATTAATATTGATAATGCATGTAGGGATAGCGGAATTGGATGCACAGGGCAACCCAAATTACAAATCATATAGTGATGTCACTGATGGAACTGCTTTTAAAAATAGAACGTTTATCTTGGATCTGCGTTTTTGTTTCCAATTACATAGACATATAAACTATGTGTTGTGCACGAGGAACAAACGATTGAAAAACATTTATTTCTACAGAAATGACTTTTTAAATTAAAAACGTAATATTTATGTACAAAACATTCACTTTTTTCAGCCTTTTATTGTGTACACTGCGATTTGGCCCCTCCAAATCCTGGATAAGTACAGTATGTGAATATTAAAATGGCTCTGGCCATTTCATAATCCTGGAAAGCAGAAATGTTTGAACTGATTCAGAATTCTGCTTCGTTATACATGTACTGTATAAAGTCAAGGTTTGCTGCCATGGACAGCTGTTTCACCATTATTAGGTATCATCAGCATGAGATAAGTACTTTTCACTGGTGAAACAGACTGATAAATTTGACTTTATTTATGTAAAGTGGAATTAAATGTTTTTATTACTGTACATGGTTTTGCTAATGCTCTGAAAAAGACAGGGCTAATTAATATTCAAATTCCCATAAATAACTGATTGTCCTTAAAATATACCATAACTCTGAAAGGTGTTCATTTTTGGATAGAACGCTAGAAGATTAATAAAAATAGTTTAAGAAGACATTACACTTCATAAATGTTTGTGCACATTACTCTAACTTCTCTTCCTTAATATGCACTGACATGTTTGTCAAATAATCACTATATTAACGCCAAGCATTTCAAACAATCAGAGAGTCCGATAAGTTTTATGCAAAGTAAATGATTTCAGAAATATTTGGCATGCATTATTTTGACTGCAAATTATTTTCAACTATAGGTGCCAAATTCCATTTTGTCACACCAAGTCATTTTAGCATAATTTATTAAATTTAATTCTAGCCTGTGAATTTTGATTTCCTTAGAGCAAAGAGTCTTATTGTCCTTTCCATTTGATTAACCAGTGAAGAAGCTGAAATACTGAATGGGAAATTGCTGATATCCCCATTACCACTGCAAAACATAAAAGTTATTTTTTTCTATTTTTCAGCCTTGAATAGCAACATTTTAATAGGTTCTATTTTATTGTTCTGTCTGAAAGCAACAGACCCTTACTTTAATTCAGTGCTTCTTTTTAGACATTGAAGGTGGAGAGAATGATTCCTTGCCTTTTTTTCCACTCATTTCAAACCTCTAAAGATTTTCTTTTACCTTTCAGGAGTCATTAAATGTGGACAGGGACTTTCATTCTTCTTTATTCTTGAATTTTACTATATTTTCTCTCTACTCATTGAAGCCCAAAGTGTTGTTATTTTGTTACCACACGCTTTTAATCCTTTTTCCCATTCTGTAATGGACCATTCTTTAAAAGCTGAGTTTGAATTATCAAGCCAGTGGGACTTCCCCCCTGCAAAAGAATGGCAGCAGATAAAGTCTTACACCTCAAACTACATGTGTAAAACAGCAAATATGGATCTCACAATGCTTTGTGTGTTAGTACTTTGAGAACCCTTACAAAGTCTTTTGTTGCAAAACAGGTCTGTAAAATAAATTTAGCTTTTAAAGGTATCCATAGTACTGATGTTATGTATACATAAAAGTACAAAAAATAACTCTCCAACTCAGATGACTACAGGAACATACAAAGTAAATAACCTAAGTTAAGATTATTTTAATCTGTGAGCAGCCCAGTGCTTTACTGTATTTTGATTTATAATCATGATCATTATGAGAAAGAGAATGATCTCCATTAATAGAAAACTGTTCTTTTTCTGTTCTGTTCAAAAAACACTGGGACCACATATACTTAAACATTACTGAAACCAAAGACAAGCATTAGGGCCATGGCCTTTAGTGATGAAGGAGCTGAAATGTATTGATCATAGTGAATTTTCACCTCTTAGGTCAAATGTCTGTCTGTGGTCTACTTTCTTTTACTTCCTTTCTGACCTTGGCAAAAAGACCCCGTCTGTTCCACTGCAACACTTATTTATTGCTAGGGCCCAGCACTGGGGGACAATGTGTCTCTTGCTGCTTTACATTGATTATTTTCTGGTTGCTGAAGGCCTGCATTAAATCAATGCTTTGACCCATTTGCTAATTGCACATTGCGTGCTAGACGCTGGTGTCTTGCTTGTCAGTAGCTTGTAGCTTCTCCTCAATGGAAGATCATCATCAAGTACAGAGCTTATAATCTATGATTAAATGGCCTGAAAAATGGTCTACACAGTTAATGAAAACTGGATTTCGCCTTCACAAAAAAAAAAGATTTCAATGAGACAATGCATTTAACATTCAATATCCAAAAAGATTTTGGTTACCATTAATTTTCGATATTTAAAGAGAGGCAACAACAACTTCTGTATCTCCAAATATGAACTTTTAACATTTTGAGCACCAGCAAATATTTTATAATAACAATAATCATAGAACTATTATTAATTTACAAATAAGCACTAAAAACAAATTTATGATTAAATTATATAGCAAGATGTTCTTATTTTTTTGTTTCTTATTTAGCATCTCTGCTGTTTAAATATGTTCAATTAAGACTTCAAAATCATTCACACTTGCTGAAAAACCTTTCATATTACATGGAGCTTGGCGTTATGAAAGCTTGACTTTATATACATGTATGTGAAAGGTGGGATTAACGTTTTAAAAGTTGTAAGTATGGTCTCCCATGTGATATGGCAATGGTTCATTAATACTCATAACTATAAAACGTACAGTATATACTCAGGTATGAATATACAGTACATGCCTATACTGTATATACTGTAATGTAAAACTGAAAGAACTACCTGTGGTTACCATATTGATGAAATTGTATGGACCGATCACTATAACTCACGCTGACTCTGGCCTGAAGTGAATTCCAACCCCAACCACTACTGTGGTGAACTTTAATTTTGAAATGATATTTATCTGCTTGCCACACAAACTTTTTTCTGCTTTGTTTAATGGAAATTTGGCCATTTTTAAAATATGGCTTGCAAACGTATCATCACAGTATATACGATCCTTTTCTTTTCATTCTTTCTTCATCCTTGTTTGATTTTCAGCCCTGTCAGCGAAGGCTCCTATTGGGAAAGGAAGGCTCATATGGCTGTGGGCTTCCGTACAGCTGGGGTCTATCCGACTCCCCTCACTGTCCAGCACTGAGCCAAGCCTGGAAGATGAAAAGTTCAGAATTTCCCCTTCCTCTCAAGGGAAAGCTGTTCACTCTCTAAGGACAATATCCCCTTTTTGGCACAAGCTAGTCTGGAACGTAGCCACATCAGCACTAAGTTTTCCTCTTCCAATCTGTTAAGGAAGGTAAAACTACAAAATGTGAAACAGTCAGAAGTGAAATGGTTGAAGAATAAAGTATTACTGCACAATTTTAAAGCAATTTATCCTTAATGATCCTTTTCTGCATGGTATTATACTCATGTTTTGCATTGGCTGTAGAAAATCAAAGATTTTGTGTGATAGAAATGTAATTTACACCCATGGAAGAGAGCCATACTCAGTTTTTAATATGTGCTCTTGTCTAACGAGGAACAGTGTTGCACTGTTAAGAATAAATGCCGCAGAACTAACTGCCAGTTGTTGTGCTTGACTGAATCATACCTGAAAATGGCTTTTTCAATTTCGTAGTGCAAATAGTGTGCAAATTCCTTAATAATCTTAGTCCTGGCTGTTGTTTTTTTTTAAATCCACATGAAAGGTTTTCTCCTTTTAAAAAAATAAATCTTCTAAAACTTTATTTCACTGTGTCTCCTTTCTACCTAGTGAATTACTGTACACACTGTATATTTGTATAGGTTCTAGAAAAATATTACCATCTGATGATACTGTATATCTGTCATCATTGATCTGAAATAAGACTGAAATGGCTCGTTTATGATTCACACCATGTCTACAAGTGCAAATAAGTGACACACATTTTTTCCAGACTCCTTATTATAGAATAGAAAGGCAAAATCTTGGAAAGAGTTAGGTAGAAATTAACTGTCAATACAGTATATTGTAATAAAAACTCGATTGAAATTGGATGAAACTAAGAATTTATGAGTAATAATCTAACATGAATTTAATGTGTCCCATAAATGAGAAGAAATGTTTACTGTTCATCTAGGCAATTATCCCTTTTTTTCTAACTGAATATGGTCCGGCTCTAACATGTAATTAAGAAAAAAAAGAATGTTGAACAATATCCAACAATAATGTTAAAAGATAAAACCTTTTATTTCTATACAGCCATATAGCATTGCCCTTGTGTGATGCTGATATCTCTGAAAAATCAAAGTCCGTAAAATATTATTAGTTATTCAATGGATACAACATTAGCCACACACTCTTTTAATAATACAGCTCTGTAATGAGATTACTGAGTAGCTCTACTCTGGTGGGCCCTAAGGGACTTCTAATCCTTTTGATCATTGTGGGTGTTTTAGGTACTTTTAAAATACCTCTATTCTAAAACTAAATAACAGGTTTAGAAAACAAAGTGTAACATTATGCACATACTGTACAGCTTTTATAGTTATGCTTTGAAAACTGAACAGTTATGCAACATATATGTGGTAAAATAGGATGTTCAATTAAAAATCTGTATCTCTATCCATCTACCACACAGTTCAAAGATTAAATCATTATGTATACAAATGCAGACTGCCAGAAAAGCATTGCATACTACAACAGTACAGTAAAGTTAAGTTATGAAAAAATAAAAAAATGAAAACATTTTGAAGATCTGGTTCATTGCTTGGTAACTTGGTTCCTGGGCTTAAACTGAACCAGGTGTGACTTTCCTAACACTAGAATAGATTGCCTAGTTAATGCTTAAGAAGCAAATAGCTGCTAATGAGCTGCTGCTGTAATCTGTCCAAGGCAGGATTCCACTACGTACGTATTATAGTACTGTAATGTAAAATAATTGTCCAGCATTCTAGATGGATTTCAGCACTTTCTGCAAAGATAGTCTCACTTTCTGTATGTAAACTCATGTCTTAGATAAAAAGCCTCATGCAATATTTGAAAAGAAAAAGACATTGATATGTATTTTTTCCCTCAGTATCCACAGTGTTTTTATTGGTCTTCCTAAAAATAATCTGACAATTTACAACATTTTAAAATGTATGCAGTCCATGTTTTGACTTACTGGCCCTGATATAGTGTTTATTTTAGGTGACTAAGTAGTGCTGTACACTTGTGAGATTTAGTATTCTAAATAAAAGCATGATAACGTATCCATCAGCAGTTTGCAGGAGATGTGATAATTACACAAACAAGCGCCTCTTACAATTTACTCAGGGGATGAAGTATGTCTGCAAATCCAATTGCCTGTGACTAAAATTAGTTGCTTCCATTAGTCTCATGCTTTCTTTTAAATGCAAATTGAGCCTGCCCTTAGTGAAAGATCTGTTGGTATACCTTATTTACCCCTTTGCTTCAGAATTAAAGGGAATGAAAAACAGAATGTATGTTAGATTTGCACGTGCAGCCTAGTGCATACTGAAGCTGTCACTGTGATGGCACTTCATCCTCATTCCCCCCTTTTCTTTTCCATCTTTTATATGTAATTTTAAGGAGTCAGTATGCTGATCCTCAATGATTTGTGTAGGAGCATTGTCCTTCTTCATTTGTTTTCATTGCAATGAAAAATGTTTTTTTTTTGGTTTAAAACATAAAAAGACAATGGAAGAATAATAAAATAGAAGAGCAAATTGTTCTCAACACCTGGGCTACAGGAGATGTTTACCTCTTAGAGGTCCAGTTCATCTACTTGCTACTGGTAAATTTGACATGAGAATTATAGGTTTCATGCAGGCAAAACATGTAAGTGAGGCAGGGCATTCTATGTAGTGATCCTGAACAAAAATGCCCAAGAAAAGTCTATAAAAGTCTTCAGATCCAAGCTAAAAAATAAAACACAGCTGTGGTAAGCATTCTATCCCTCAGGCTCATAAAGATTAATTTAACAACTGTCAGTCCACCCTTCTTCTTAAATGAAAAATGTATAACTTTCTCACTCGTTCCATTTCTCGTTCATTTGTGAACTTCAGCAAAGACAGATATGACTGTGTACTTCAGACACTTATTTCATCTCAGAAAAGGCTTCAGGGACAGTGACAAGTGAAGGCAATAAGAAGCAAAATTTAGAGTCAATAAATGCATCACATGTAACATCTCTCTCACGAAACCACTAATTGAGTTGGACCCTTCATCTCATCAGCAATTCAGAATAGGCTCTTCTCTCATACAGTAGTTGATAGATTTGAACTTTTTCAAATCAGAAAGCAGCTCTGACTTCTCAAGGGCAAAGGTTGAAGGCTTTGGAACATGCCTGTAGTTGCACAGGATACAATCCAGGCTAAGAAAACCCAAGCATAGTGTGAGACAGACTGTGTTTAAAGCATATTTTACTTTGGATAATGGGACGTTACTAAGATACCATCTGCTCCACTTACACTTGAGGTCCAAAACCAGAGTTAAGCAATGGTATTGATGTTAAATCCCCAGAGATATCAACTGCAATTGTTTAGCATTCCCCATCAATTTAGATGTGCATGATGTCCATGAAGACAAATGTTCTCTTTCATTTTTAAACCGTTTGAAAAGCGTTTTAAGTTAGTGTGTTCTATCTTAAATTCTACTATCCCAGATGCTGTAGACCTTCAGTACACACAAAAATGTACTGTATTTTCAAGATGAACTCCAATATGCTACCTTTTCAAAGAAAATTACCCCTCAAAATAAAAACATATACAAAATTACACATTGAATTTCTATATGTGCAACAAAAACAATTGTCTCCCAAGTTCAGAAGTCAGTTGATATACACATTATAGTCAATTCCCCTTATATCCCACAATTGTTCAACAGAGTTGTGATAAAAAAAGAAGCTGGTCAACACATCATTGTGGTCTTAGAATGGTACAGACAGTTTTTGATTGATCAGTATCATGTTGAAAGCTTACAGTACGTGATTGTGTTTAAGAAACAATACACAATACAAACAAGGTTATCTATGTATTACATATACAGTATAGGTCTCAAATAGCAGTTAGACTAAGGCTACATAAGTGAGATAATGACGAATGACTAGCTAACTAGAAAACCAGATCTTAATACTGCACCCTTCCAAAGACCTCATAGAGCCTTTAATGAGTTAGTGTATATAAGCATGCTGGGATCGATAAAAAACCCCACAGTTCTTGAGTTTTCAAAGTGACTTAGTCAATAAAGGCACTCATTCCAGCTTTATGATTCAGATTAACTATGAGCTAACTATGGGTGCATGCAAAATGGCCAATCACCTGGTAGTATGGTTGAGATTAGTCTATTCTCTTGGTCTTCTGGCAAATACGAATTCCTTTGGTACCTGCAGATGTGCAGTGATGTCAATGAGAGAACTACAGTACAGTACTCCTCCACAATCAGTGCTAACGGTCCTGTCAGTTACAGTGGAAATTGCAGCATATACAGTATAAAGAAGAACAGATAGCAGACTCAGAAGAATATGTACAGTATGTCCTTCATTGTCCCTGTGAGTAACATAAATCCTGTGAAACCTGATGCAAGGAATCAATTGGCAGTTTTTACCTGGTTGTAGAATATCAAATGAAAACAAAATGAAAATGTTCAAATAGTTTCACTGGTTTTATATATCTATTTATTTCTTTTGAATACACTTCAAATCCTCAAATTTTATATTAAAAGCACCTTTACTGTGTCTTCAATCAAAACCACTTTAAACCAGCACTGACTGAAAACAACTTTAGTGGTGACTAGGTCAAATTCTTGCTCCAAACATGATCACCAAAACTTCAGACACAGCTAACGTCTGGACAATAAATCTCCGTAGTTTCAAAAGTTATGGAGGACAAAGATACTGCATTTGTTCTTTTTCTTAGAATAAATGGGCTGCCACCTGAGATATTTGTGATATTCACTCAGAAACAAAAAGATAGATGAATGTGGACCTTGAACCATGTTTTAATAACATGAATGCACTCTTGTATTTCCTCAAAAACATCTGCCCTTTTCAGCATAGAGGTCTCTGCTGGCTATTAATCCTTGTGTTATTAATGTCTGAAAAGAACCATGGTGAAGAGCCACCAACTGCTACTCTGCACAATGTTCATTGATGTATTTCATTATAAAGTGCTGTAGGATTATGTAGACCCCAATCTGAATGTTATGGCCAGAGAATGCAAAGCATTAATAAATTATAAATGTGTAAGTGCAATCAGTTTCTTAACAAGTTACCTGCATTTATGTTTCATCTATAGTCTATTGATATCTTGTTTAAGAAGAGTGTATTAGGTAAATCCTGGTTACAAGCACAGAATATCCCTTGTTATTAATGTCAATGCTTTGGAGACATGAATGCACCTCTAAAGAGTGTACTGTATATATCAGCAACTTTTTGACTTTTAAAAATGTATGATAACTAACATAACTGTTGTGTATTGAGAACATGAAAACTTTGCCCTTATGCAAAGAAAAATCTTTAACAATAGCTACAATAATAATAACAATAAGGTCTAATAATCGTGTTACACAGGATTCCCCTTAATTTTCCCTCCTTTGAATTCTTTTGCTACAGAAAGGTGTTTGGTGACTTTAAAATTAACAGAAATTGATCATCACTGTGTCACAGGAAGCCTTAGCTGATTCCTCCTAGCATTAAGACAGGCGATCTTAAAGTAACTACTGGATGATATTATGGGATTACACAGAGAAGAAGAAGCTGATGATGTAATAATAGAATCCTCCCTCATAACGAGGGTTAAAATCAAAGTTTAAATCCCTAGTATCTGAAGAAGGATATAATCCCCGTTGTATAGAGCCCTGGAAAATATAAGCAAGTCTGGTTGCTAGTCAGGAACTGCCACCGTGATGCAAGCTGTTCATTTCAACAGATAATTGTGTAGCCCAGCGGTCAGCCAGAGCTAGGATTAGAGTTCAGAGTGAAGCAGAGTTACTCGGATCACATTTGTCACGTTTTGGTGGTGGAGAGGATAGTAGCTCTCCCTTGGGGCCTGCCTTACAGACTGCAGCTTGAGAACACTGATGCCTTGAAGATTGAATACTTCACAAGAAGGCTTGGGCCCATCAGGAACATAATGGACTAAAACATACTTAAAGCTTTTTGTTCTGTGACAAGCCTGTCACCATGGCGTTTCCAAGATACTCTCTCCTCCTTGAAAACCCTTGAGTGGCAAGCTGGATGTGAGCTCTTTTTATCTTTGGAAAGAACTGAAAAAATAAGTCCAGGCTGCTGCACAGAAAAGCTGCTGGGAATGTGCACAATCATTTGTTACAGTCCCAAGTTTCCCTTTTTAATGATTTCAAAGCACTGAATTATTTTAGAATGTAATATGGAAAGTCCATTATTTATATATGTATAAATACATGTATAAATCAACAGACAGACATCTAGATAGATTACATACCCTATAATATAAGGGTATACTCTTCAATATCTTATATGAACGCAGGGTCATATAGGGTAGTGAGGATTTTTTTTTTTACTGTGGCACTAATGACTCACTAGAATAAAAAGGGAACCAGCTTACAATAGTGGACGGAGGTAGACCCATATACTGCAGCTGGCTAAGTCTTTGTCAGTTTAGGTACTATAACAATCTTGCCTGTAAGCATTTCAATATATCCAAGGGCATGCACCCATACACACAGAATTTCAGATTACCCTTGCACTATAGTTCTACAAAGGCACTACCCACCATTTTCTTAATAGGAAAAAAGACATATGAACCCAAAACAAATAATATTAACAGATAAAGATCATGCAGAAAAACTTTAGTAGAAGCATAGGCATAAAGATACTTGCAATTGCAACTATTTACAGTGATACTCAGTAGTTCCATTAAGCCCCAGTGCTTCTCAGTCCTTTGCAACAAATCTATTTATTCTTCCATGTAACTGTTCATCCATGAACCTCTGGAAAAAGTCACATCAAACATGCCTGTGATAACTTGTATTATACAGCCATAGGCAGCCAGGAGATAGTTTGCTACAGGTTTTCCCAACCTGTCCCTGTTTTGCCTCTTAAACCTATTTTGCAAGGTAACATAAGATGCAGCACTTTTAAACATCTAAGTACAACGAGCACAGTTTATACTCTTATAATACTTACAATGACACAATATAAAGCTGAAACCTGATAAAAATTAAACATTCATGCTGTTGAATACTAACAAACAGTAATTATTTGCTGAGTTACTGTATAGTGTAAGTGTAGTGTACAGGGCATATTCACTTTTGGAGCAATAATCTTTGCTAAAATAGCAAACCACATAATGCACAATTGTTGCTAGCTTTATAGACTGGGATTTATAGACCAGGACTCTTTCTCGTGTGCTTGTTATGTCAAGCATCATGTATGCTTCCATTTGTACAGTTCTCTGCATCACCAAACATCAACGAACACATTTCTGAAGAAAAGGAACAAGACCACATTTATGATCCATGCCATCTATTCAATAAGCACTCAAGCAACCAAGTCTAAAGCAAGAGAAAATGAACTCATTTCACCTATTTCACTCAGACATATTAACCCTGCTCCATTAATGTTTTCTGCAACACAGTGCAATTTACAATTTCAGAAGGAAAATCAAGATAGAAAATACACCATCATCCTACTGTACAGGACACACAAATGTATTGCAATTCTTTCCGTATAAAACCTCCATTAAACATTATATCACAAATTTAAATCATGCATCTACCAACTATTCAGAAAGTGAAGTGTGTATATATACATTTACGCCTGATCATTTTAGTGTAACTGCATCATTTTATAAATATGAATCAAATTTAAAGAAAATACTCAATTTTTCATTTTAGTTAAATGAAAATTTAGTTTACCAATGAGTTCTGAGTAGAGGGGAGAAAAATAAAATATGCATTATTCCCCAAACACCACACTGCTAGATAGCCATTAAATAACAGTTAAGTTTAAATAATAGTTACAATCAAAATAAAATATCAAGGATAATCTGTAAACCTCCAAGATACAGGTCAAGTAAATAGACAATCAGAAAAGGGTAGATATCATTCCTAAAACAGAAGCAAATTAGACATCAGAATGGATCGTCACACTTAATTCAGGACTGATTGAGAGACTTCCTGAATTCATGGCTAATTTCTGCAGAGTATGGTCTCAAAGGGCTACTTCAATCCATCCTATCCAGCAGAGATGGGGCTTACTGTGCAATCGCTACCTGTCTACCGGCTGAAGAAAAAGACTGACAGCTAGGAAATTTGATGGCATGGACTGTTCTCAGGGAAACAAATTGCAGTCGAATGAGAAAATACTGAAAAATTACCAAGACTGACATTTTGAATTTTTCAAATGCAAACATGGCATAGAGATAGATTGTTGTAGTTTAGCAAATTCAGTAAATCAAACTTTAGGGAAACCCCTTGGATATGTGGATGGTAGGTCACTGCAAACTTTTTATGTTTTTAAAATCATAATTAGGACATAAAATTGTAAGAACCTATTTGTATTTATGTATATTATGTAAATGTTAATGAATAAAAGATGTAGATTTAACTATAAAAGCAACAAGACTTTAAACTGAGCAGGAATATCAGTCTAACAATTTCTACTAAGAATTGTAATATAAAAGATCTGGAAGATTTTTCTTAAATTAAGAGACAGTCTAGCAACATAAACTGGAAAATAATAAATGCCCGAATTGCCTTGTTAAATGCACATCACAAAGAACACATCACAAAATGACATTTTATACATGCCAGAAGGCACATTTTACTTGGAAGTCACTTGGGTCAAGCTGATGATGACACAAAGGGCAGAAGGAGACTTTAGCGATAGTGGTGAAGGATATTATTCAGTGAAGGAATAATGTCAGAAGGTACAGTGGTTCTCAAGAAGTTTCAATATATTTGGGCCTTAGGAATTAAGATTAATATTGTAATGCTGCTATTTACGAATAGGGAACATCCCATGATTGTAAGGGACAACTTTAAGTGATGAAACAAAATAGGGAGAGCAGCAAAAACAGACAAAATTGCATGGAAAGTGCTAAAATATTTAAACAAAATCATGGATTGGACAAACACTGTAGTAAATGAAATTTAATGTTGCTAAGTGCAAAGTAATTCACACCTGAAGTAGGAACATGCACATTTCTGAAAAGCAGCAAGCTATGCTTAAAAGGGTTCTGAGTGTTAATGTTGATTCCAAACAAAATGCACCAAATGGCTTTCTTGTTTGTAACATTTATAAATTATATTATCACTGTGCCACAATTAGCCTTTTCAAAACTATAATTGAACTAAAATGTTTCAACCATATTTTTTCATCACAGTGTTAAACTAAAACATTACTAGCAAAATTTCAACACAGAACTAATGCAATCCTTTTTTTTTTCACTTGGCAGACAACATCCTACTGTAAAAAAATCTAAAAGGTTCTCATATCTTCTTATTTTATATTGTATGGTGTGATAAGGCCTAACATTCATTCCTTGTCATACTATTCCATGTCACATCATGGTTTCCTATGGGATTTAGTGAAAGTGAGTGTTTTAGGAGATCTTACTCTTGATGACTTGAAAGCAGACAATTTGGCTGTCATCAGTTTCTTTCACCCAAAGCTCTTATAATATCATGGCAACAGACATCACCCATGACAAAGAATGATACTTGAAGTTGGAACAAAAAAAAGAACATGCTTATATTGTGTCCTGGGGTGAGTCAATTTCATATCACATAATTCTTGTTTTTTAGTTGGTCCTGTTGTGACACTTCAGCTATTTCAGTCTGATTTAGGACCATCATTAATGTATGCTCAAAGTGGTGTGTATTTCAAAGCAGTATCAGAATAAACAATAGGTCTGTTTTTGCTTTAATGATATCCTGAATTTTAATATCCATATAGCAAGTGGATATGAGTCAATAGCAAATCTCTATACTATTATCGAATACTTTGGATTATAACAGGCACTGATGAAAAGGAAACTATTGATCTGAAAATGTCTCAGTACATTTTAGTCCTGCAACAAAGCCAAGTGTCATTTTATGAAAATAAAGCTCCATCTTATGTATTCACTATAGAGGTTTACAAAATGCTGTTTATTCTCAAAAATAAAATCTGCTGTTGCTCTCAAGCTTGAATGAAAAGTTATTGGTTAACAGAGATTTATTCTGTCATATACTGTACATGTTGTCTATCATATGGTAGCCAGGTGAAATGACAGCAAGGTCAGTATTCTACAAAATGCTTTACAATACTATACTGTATATGTACATAGATCATTTACCATTTAAAATAATGCTGCCCATAGCCAACAAATCCAGATTATTGCTACTACAAAATAGGTCTGTAATGCACAAAGATCTATAAATGCAATAGCAGTATATATTCCATACTGTGTCCATGCCAATAGCTTTTATTAATGAAAAGGAAAAAAGTATTGGATCTTACTGATGTACCCTACAACAAGATTTATCAGTAAGTGGAAGTGATTCATAGCTTGCCCCAAAGGAAAACATTGTGGAGAATTTTGAGCATAAGAAAACCTAACTCTTAACTTTCTGTAATGCTGATGAAAAATGAATTATTTTATTAACAACATACTTGTAATAATCTTTAATTATTACTTGCTAAAAAATCACATTTCTCCTGAAAAAATACCCAAGGTGACTATAATGCCTCTTAGAACTGAGCATTTTTTGTGAAAAGACATTTTGAAAGTATTTTTAAACAATGCATGAACCCGTTTTAGAACTCCTTCTCCAGTTATGCAAAAAAATACTGTACCTCCCTCATAAATGACAAGAAAATGAAAAAAACAGTGGAATTAATTGAATGTGTAAAACAAACATAAAACCATGTTGCAAAGGCTTTTTATGAATTACTTTTTGTACTGTTTTATTTTTATAAAGAGGTCACCAGACATCTAAGCATAATTGTGATTACAACAAGATAAATATCAACCACACTTAAGCAAACGGTAGAAATTAAGGGTAAAGATGAAGACAAATGTGAGCATAATTCATTTAAAAACAAACAAGAAAATCTGCTCAGAAATGTCTAACCAAACTCAGTTCAATAACTACAAAATGAAAAAAAAAACACTGGACTTACTGGCATTTTCTGAAAAGTCTAGTTTTAGTTTTTTAATTGCATTCCTTCCTGTTGCAGGAAACCTAGCTATATGAGCATTAAACTCATATATATAAGTAACTTAATCTAACATTTATGTCTTTTCAAATATTTAAAATTGCAAATTGTGAAGTTGCCTGTACATTGTATTCAAGAGGGCTTGAGATCAATACTAACCAGAGTAAAATCATTAATAGTGGAACACAAGTACACATAGCTGTTTTTTGTACATTACCCTTCCTGCAGTACTGCAAGAGAATTGCAAACCAACTGTGTGCAGCCCATAAGCCACAAAAGATTATATAGTAGTTTGATCCCTGAGAGCTTTGGCCATACTGATTAACACACATTCATACATATTGTATGATGCACATATGGTTTAAAACAACCTTAATTGTTCAAATATCAGGGGTTCAAGGAATCCTGTTTTCATAGTATAATATGTTGTCAAGCTTTAAAATACAAAATTACTTCCAACAAACTTCAGCAATGCTTTTCATTACATCTTTTGACAGAACACAGCTTGAAATTGTTTTTCTTCTGTTGCTACCATCAATATCTTTTCATTCTAGGTACAAAAGCCAATGTTCCAAGTTCATATTGGATACACAAAAGAAATGTTTTATGAGTATAACAAAATAAAGGGCAAAGTCAACCAAAATACTATAGACAAACAGTACACTATCTTGGACTGAGTAAAATAAATATTAATATTACAGCTTGGATATGATGCTTCTAAAAAGTATTTACCATCACATCCACACAATGTTGAAGATATTTTCTTTCAATTTAGGTCTTTTGTATGAACCAATCAATGAATCTAAAACAAATCTGAAAAAAAGAAGAAAGAGAACACAACGTTTCGGCCGTGGAGCCTTCTTCAGGTGTGGGAGCCTTGGAGCCTTCTTCAGCCGCGGAGCCTTCTTCAGCCTTCTTCACACCTGAAGAAGGCTCCACGGCCGAAACGTTGTGTTCTCTTTCTTCTTTTTTTCAGCATGGAATAAACCTATTACTTGTTCCTTTGCAGCCTACGCATGCTGACGCAGCTACCCACCTGAACTACTAAAACAAATCTGTGCCTGTTAACTGTGTGTCATAAAAACAGTAGTGACATTACACTGCATTCAACATTTACATTATATAAGCAAGTCTTTTTCCAATCTATCTTAACAGTCATCCTTTGCATCCTCAGTACTCTCACATACATTCTGCTTTCAGATATTGTCATTAGACACAAATATGACTACTGAAAAGGTTGTAAATATAAACTATAAAATTTCAGTCGTTCCTGAATAATGAATCCAAACAATAATTCAGAAATTCAGATAAGCTGCAGAGACTGACCTTGGATTTAAACCTGGAATCCAGAGGTTGTTGGTGGGAGTGTACCATATTTAGCTCTTTGACATATGATGCCTCCAAAGGAATGACACAATGCTTCAACAGCAGAAAACTGCAATTAACAGAAAAGGACAAGACAAATAGCAGTCATTACATGACAACATCTTAGCACGAATATAGATGACAAGCACATGCAAAACAACTTAAATAATAAAACAGCTAGAATTAACAATCTTAAACATTCTATTGTAATTGCTCAGAATGTTATTCTCAACATTATTTTGTTCCAAAAGGTTGTGACCATTTTTCAGCTTTCATTTAGACCATCCAATGACCACCTAATGTTAATTTATGACAAACAACATCAATGGTGTGATTGCACGTATTGTGTAATCTAGTGACATTTTTAACAACTTTAAATCAATTTGCTCATTTATGACTATTATTTGTAAATACTGTACAATACCGAGTAATAGCATAATCAATAAAAAATACATATTAAAGACAAAAACTTTCTTTGTGATATTAATTCTTAATTTATCAAGGTTTTAAATGAATCACACTCTTTTATAACCACTGGTAGTTATAATTTCTTTCTTTAATTTAAATTACAATAATGAGATCCACAGTTTACAAAAGTTGTGGAAATACGAACAGTAATATTGACTGGAATTCTAAAAGATGCCATCACAGAATACACGGGACAAGTAGATTATAGATCATTCCTCCTGCACTTGAAAATACAGACTATTTTTCAAATTTTGCACTTGAATTTTGAATCACCAACTTTTGTTTGGTTTCACTTTCCCATTGACACTTATGTCCATAAAACATATGCATTCATTCTAGCAGTCAAGCTCTAAAGATAAAATGCCCATTAATAAATACAGACCTGGCGATATCCAGACAATATCAAGACTGGGGTTACCATTTGGTAATGGTGCTGTAAGTCTAAATTCACGGCTAGTGTACAATGCAAAAATACAGAACATCTAGCATTCTGAGTGGAAAGTCAGATGAAATATCAGATGACCATTCCACCAATATTCATTTGAAGTTTATAAATCTTTGTTTTGTGTTTGGAGCTTGGAATTGTCTTTCTTTACCGCTGCTATACACATTTCTCAAGCTGTTGCATTATTGGACTTCCGTTTTAAAGGAAGCAATGTTAAAAATTATGTCAAGTTGTTCAATTTCTAAGTGAAAGACATACTCAATTCTCAGGTTTATGAGTAAAAGAAATAGAATTCAAAGAAAATAACCCTTGCCATTGAAGGTGATTTGCTTTTATAGATTTGATTTAAATCTTCAAAGCTGAACTGACTATGCTGTAGTTATTTCAAGAGCATTTACTGAAAGCAGTATTTTTCTACTGTGTTTTCATTTAAGTTTGCCCCTTTTGTTAGTGGAGCAAGAAGCAGAAAATGGAAAAAGAGTATCATGAGGCCAGATGAAAAACTCAAGTATGAGTTAAATTGAAACAACAGTATGGACATTTCTATTATGTATGTGTATTTTATTATACTCAAGAAAAAGTCCCAGAATGCTTTGATCCATGATTTATGACATGAGTAAAGCTTGAATTTTAGAGTTAGATGGGGTTTATTATTCACACCTGTGATTTTATTTTCTGAAAATACGAGTAAAGAACTTAAGTAAAGACACTGCAGTTTCTTTATGAGTACAATCTCATAAACTCCTTCCCCATACACCCCCAAAGCTTTTCAAAAATACCTGCTGTTAAGTGATGGTCAATAGTTCCTTAGGGCGGCAACTCCAATTATGGTAAAGTTTTCTAAGCAACCTTGCAAATAGGTCGCAACTCAGCTTGCTCCTCTCATACTATCATATTATTGATATATTTCCTTTCATTTTTACTGTATGTTTTACATGTCAATTTATGTGGATTTTTACTTCAAGCCCATTCGATAAGATGTTTGGGAGAATAAATTGGAGATTTTTATACAGTATGCATAATATATAGAACACTTTTTAAGTGTTAAGTACTGGACAGGGAATGATAAAGTGCACTGCAAAATAGGAGCCATTAACGCTTTACATGTCCTTTTTCATTGTTTGCATTGTTCTCTCAAAAGAATCCATTTGTCTTCCTAGCTTCACTTATGGGAACCTTCACAGCATATAATAATCGATATCATTGTTGAAATGCATGCTTTGATATCCACCTCATTTCTTCCTCTATTAAAGATGTAGAGCAATTTCTTAATGCCAAGCGATAAATGAATGAACAATTACCTTGTGCATAACTGTATCTATGCAGTAATTTGTGGCAGCTGAAATGAAATGTTATCAATCCACAGGACAGTATTTGCAGTAAGGCAGCAGTGCAAGGCAGGAGAACTGTAAATCAAAGTATTAAATATGATTTAAATTTCACACAGAATTGGATTGAGTTATCTTGAAAAAATGTATAAAAGGATTCTATATTAATTAAAATCCTTGTGCCAGGCCTGTGACAGACAATTTAATTTCAATATTCTTTCATTTATCAACATTGCTCAAAGACTAGTCTTTTCAGAGAGCACTGGACTGGAAGACAGAAATAATCTTACAGATAAAGACAATGAAACACAAACCGACATGTGACCATTCTAGGGCCGTGTGATCTTGTCACAACTAAGTCATGTTTTTCAAAATTTACTCTACCTTTCTGTAGGAGCTGATAATGAATTGGAATCCAAAAACCATGGAAATTAAACAAGTGAGTTAGCTCCAGCATCTGGTGCCCAGGCTTATTTGCATACTAATAACTTATAATTCTCTGCATCAGTGTGGTCTCACTGTCTGATTACTATACCCTATTATTTTTTAAAATTACATACAGGAACCATAATGCATTTTGTCCTGCTGTTTCTAATGCCTTAGACAGCCATTTCTGTGTTTTTGTCTTTGAACATTTACATGGCAAACAATTAAGCCACCTTTTCTTTGAATGCTGGGGGCTGCCAAAGGGGAAGACCTGAGAGAGGCTGTGAGTTAATGAATTTTACAATACTCTGGTTTCCCTGACGGAGACAGAACATATGTTTCATGCATTAATTTAGACTACACCATACTGCCCCTCCTTGACCTGCTAATGGCTTTTTCCTAAAGTCTTTAATGTCTCATCTAAGGGATTAGCAGAACACACACTATTGATCTGCAGCGCTCTTGGAACCTCTGTAACACATCAAAGAAGCAAACAGCCCGTTCATAATGGGCCCAGTGGGATGCTTCCATTAGAATCCTACATAATTTACAAGCAGCATAGGAAAGGAAGGAGGACATAAGATGATACATGTGGTACAGTATGTTTAGCTTATCAAAATACGTGCATTGTTGTTATTATTATTATTGTTATTAGTATTATTGTAAAACATAGTGATACTTCACAAAACTAAATGTGATATATTTTTTTCATAACTGCCTCTGAGTGTTCATCTTAATATGTTTGTGCCAAGTTTTAATGAGATGTTTTTGACATAGCTTTACTTTTATATACTGTATGTACTGTACTGTAGCTGCATATGTGGGAAGGTACTGGGATGGAAAGTCACTCAATTACAATAATAAACTGACATCCCAAATCCTCCTACTCAGACTGGACTACACGATCATTAAGGGCATCCAAGTGTAAATGTTAGCTAATTTCACAGCTCCACAGTGATAATAGCATCAGGTTCTTCTCCAATAATCCTTTTGCGTGAACTCAATCCATTACCTCAGGTGATGTAATAAAAACATTTGTTTTTAAACTTTATATTTTAAGCAGTAGTGAGAAGCAAGCCTTTGTTTTCTTTGAAACAACAACAGTGACATAATAGTTTGTACTTCTGAGCATTAACAATTAATTGGATACTGTTACTGGATATTTTTATACAAGGAATTTGTCTTGGCACTGCCATTACTTGATTATTTTCATGTTCAGAATGACATACTTCCACCTGATCATTTGTTGCTGGTATGTTGAAGTGCTCTTCACACAAAAATCACTCTCCACATCAGTAGTTTACAAGCAATCAATATCTTCTTAATGCACACCATATATTAGAAATCTAAATAACCAAGTACTATTCTACCTACTGAATGAAAAAGTGGAAAGGCTTGTTTCTATTTTTTTTAGAATTAGAAAGTATAAAAGGACTAAATGCTAAGAAAAAAATGTTTTCCCTACTTACTAATGTATTTCCTGAATAAAAGCTGACCTCAAAACAAACTTTTCCTTCTTACATTTATTTCTGGAAGACCAGAATACTTTCAGGCCTGGTTAAAAGAGGTCACTTTATTTTATAAGAAACTAAACTCTAAAATAAAAATAAAAAACTTGCACCTCCCTTTTAATTTAGTATGCCTAAATGCTGTCAGACCAGAAACTTGATTTTCACTATGTTTTTTTGCTGCACCATACAAATAACAATTCTGTGGTGAATACAATTACAGTCACAAGAAAAAAACAGTAATAAACAAACCTCTGCAAACATTGTAAGATAAATGTTTATGTATAGCCTACCAATTATTAAAGTTACAGTACTTAAGTCAAAGGTCAATAACATGCACATACTACTTATACTGTCCTACACAAAAAAAATGTTTAATTTATTTTTTTTGTTACATCTTTTAAAAAGTATTTTCTAAAATGCTATTGTCACAACAACAAAGCATTAGATCAGATTAAGATATTTTGCATGTCCTATGATGGACACACACTTTTAGTAAGACTTCACCCAGCAGTATCATTTAATGTTTTCCACAAAAAAATCAGTATGTGCAAAGAAATTGCATTTGAATACCTCAAGAACGTCTTGCCTTTTGACAAATATCTGTTGTCAACATATAAAAACAAGTCACAGTTATTAATATTTTGTAGACTTTGTACATACTGTAGGCAGGAACTTCATGCACTTGTAACATCATTAGCCTTGTGTTTTATACATTAAACTGAGCCCTTTCAGCAGCTAATATAGATGAAGGTTAGTCAATACTTCTTTATGCAAGGGGAAGATAAGAGATTCTCCATAAATTCGCTCAAGGCCCTAGCTACATGAAACCTGTTACTGTTTGGAGGGATAAATAAATAGTTTTGGCAATCATTCTGTATCACCCATGGTATTGATTTTTATTTCTGCCATCACCCTAACTTTAAAATCTAAATGAATTCTCAAACCAGTTTCAATTGATTCGTGATGCCGACTTTCAAAGACAGAGAGTCACAAATCTCATTATTCTTCCTAGTGGGGTATCACTTTTGATCTGTGGTCAGCTACCTTTGTTGTCTAAAAAGTATATATACTGTATATACAGTATTTATTCCATTAAATGTTCAAACATAAAATGCTCAATGGGTGTGGACAAGTATAACTAAGACCCCACTTTGAAGGAAAAATGTACAGATGCAGGCTAAACCTGTTTAGCAGAAGAATCTGAGATTTTGGCATTAAAAGATAAACCAAGTGGAGGTAAAGTGGATTTTGTGCTGCATTGCTATACAAAATATTTTCTGGATTAGTGTGATGATTAAACTTCATGTAGTTTAGATTTTTTTCTTTAAAAGCAAAACTAACACAAAGCCGGTTATGGTAGGCTGGCTTAAGAATAGATACTGTAGCAATTGTCAGCCTCTAGTGGAAGGTTGGCTGCTAAGTGCCTCAAATTTCTGTAAATAGAGTTACTGGGTGCCCATCATTGTATTATTTGATTATCATGATGGATTGGACACTGTACATTCTCACTTGGGTTTTAATTAGTGGTGTTTGGAATTTGAAGAACATCCACAGCAATAGTAAGGGTTGGGGGTGTGGAAGAAAAAGACTATGAAAGCCTATAGAGAAGTTTTAGTTTAAATGAAAATCCTGGAGGAATCTTCTGCATTTCCAATAAATCGTCCTGCACCTTCAAATGTCAAGCTCTTGTGAGCTTTTTATGTGTACCTTGACTTTTTCATGTGAAGGTACAATAGGGTACATGCTTACTGTACCCTAAAAAACTCAACTTTAAAGTAAGTTTTGATTATAACTTGAATTATAAAATCTTGATATGGCCAGCAGCCATATCACCCTGCAACTCAGAACTGACAACCCACTGTAGCTAAGCAGATGTGAGCCTGGTCAGTACCTGGAAGGGAGACCTTCTGGGAAAAACTAAGGTTGCTGCTGGAAGAGGCGTTAGTGGGGCCAGTAGAGAGCACTCACTCTGCGGTTCATGTGGGTCCCAATGCCCAGTATAGTGATTGGTACACTGTACTGTAAAAAGGCACTGTCCTTCAGATGAGACATAAAACTGAGGTCCTACTCATTAAAAATCCCAAGGTGTTTCTTGAAAACAGTAGGGTTGTTACCCAAGCATCCTGGATAAATTTCCCATTGGCCCTTACCAATCATGGCCTACATGTATGAATTGGCTTCATTGCTCTGCTCTCTTCCCCACTGATAGCTGGTGTGTGGTGAGCGTGGTGAGCGTACTGGAGCACTATGGATGCCGTCGCATAATCCAGGTGGATGCTGCACATTGGTGGTGGTGGAGGGGAGTCCCCATTACCTGTAAAGCACTCTGAGTAAAGAGTCCAGAAAAGCACTATATAAGTGTAAGGAATTATTATTAATTATATTAATAATTATATTATATTAATGCCATAGTAGTTTATATCTCTTAATTGCTGTAGACACCTGTGTAGTGTTTATCAGACATTCAAAGGCTATGCAAAATTATTATGTAGAGAAACAGGATAAAATGTGATCTACACAAAAACACATCTTATAGTGGAACGGAACCAGAACACACAGAGGAAGCGCATGTGAACATGGGGAGAACATTTAAATGCAACTGCTGTAAAAAAGCTACAAGATAAGATCACTTTATTGGCCATATACAATTTCTTGTATTAGGAATTTGTCTTTTCGAATACCCCAACTTGCTCTCCATAGACCCTCCATTAGCTATTCTGTTGTGTTTGTATACCATTAAAAGTACATGTGTATGACTATAAAGAGAATTTCAGAGATACTGATCAAGAAAAAACTTACATTTTCTTTAAAAAAAAGAAATTTGAGGTCAATCAAATTTAAATGATCAAATTTATCATTTTCATCCAGCCTCATACATTTTCACTGTCAAGCACTGGATACTTAAAAATGTCAGTCTATAATTATTGGTGCAAAGACGACTTTTTATAGTAAAGGTCACAAGAAGGACTTTTCATTTATTACATGTCATTTCTAAGGAACCTGACTCTCATCAGAGACTTAGAAGGGAGCACTGAAATGAAACAGTAGATCTGAAAAAAAACATTGTTCATATCCACTCCAAAGGCTGGTGAAGGTCACCTAGACTGACAAGTACTCAATGATATCTTTATAAGTGCCACTGAAAATAGCACCTCTGAAGACAACCTATCTGCTGTTTCAATTACTTCACATGTTTTAGGGTAGATGAAATATTGCACAGATAGACTAATATTTATTATATTTATTAGAAAAGGGACACAATAGATTGCCAGGTTTGCAGAAGTGGCCTATCTAAAATACTGCTAACAATACTTATACACCAATCTTGCAAAAGGAAAAATGATTAAGTTAAATTACTATTGTTGCTTGTTATGCTGTTTTCAGTATATGGTTTTATAAGTTTCATAAGGGTCTATCAATTAATACAAGGCTACGTTTTCTTTGTTAAAATCAAATGACAGACAAAGTCTGTTATCAACAACATTTTGACAAAAAAACGTGTTCATTCTGTATGTACCTTATTTACTAACATTTTATGTTGCTTTCTAGTGTGACATTACAATACTTCATTTTTCAAAGAGACAAAGGTGTATTGCTGTAAATTGTAGGTCAAAATTTGGAAATGTGTTACAATAGAAAACCTGAAAATAATGTTGAAGAGCTACACTTCTGTTGTGATCACTAGCTTCTTGAATTAAGATGAGTGGAAAAGGGTGAAATAGAATTCTTATAAAATATATAATTAACATAGTATATTATATAATATTATAGAATATAATAAACAGTAAATCATTGTATTAATATATAGACCTTTCATATAGTGGAGGCACCACTTGGTTAAAAAGTGCTGTTTTTGAAAAGTTTGGACAACCATTCTGGTGAAACAACTCAGCCCTAGATTGTTTTAGCAATCTGGGTATTAATCTGGAGTTGGTATCCTGTGGTAAGCCTGATATTTATTGTAGATGAAGCATATATCCTGACTTTGAGTGTGTAGGAGACTCTATAAACACTTTCATAAGTCAGCAATGGCAAACCATGATTAAAAAGCAGAAATAATACCAACATAAACAAGAAAAGATTAAAACAAAAAAAAATCAAACAAAATGTATGGATATTTTTGGGAGTCATTTTCTCTAAATGGCCTAATCAGGGAAGCTAATGACAAAATTAGAACAAAAAACAACAACTACATAATGAACCCATGTGTTGTAATACATTTTTAAGTGTGTGCTCCTGTACACACCACAACAGAGAATGTTTAATCTAAAAATAAAATAAAGAACCTCAGTATTCTTAATAATAGCATTTAAATTCATAACACCATAAGACTAAATAAAATTGTGAACACCATCAATATCTTTTTAGATTAAATTGTATGTACCAAAAACACAGAGAAGAAAAAAATATTAAAGAAGGAACTGTATAGATTGCAAGCACTTTGATATATAAGGTACCTATTGTACAGTAATAATTCTAATATTTTTAAAAAGAAAAGCAATACAGCATACTCTGCAAATATACAGTGGGCACAAAATGGCAGATGGATAAACCCACACAAAACACCTGTTTTTCAGCCTCACAGAGTACCTATTAAAATTCCCTTGCTTCAATTAAATGAGAAACATGCTTGACATATTTTCTGAGTGGCTTTCCAAGATTGAAAATATGAAATATGCAAAAAGGAGCAATTCTCAGCAGTATGCTGAGGATTCAGTTACAATAGCATTCTGAGCTCCAGATAACTCACAGGATCTGCTGTAGACAGGTAGGTAATTCTTTCTACATTGGCCTCTGTCCAAATCTCTGAGAAGAAAAATACTTTTTGAACTTACACCTGCCCTTGCATTAGAATAACTTTAATATGTAGAGCAGACTGAGTATTCAGGAAAATTCTGGTTGGGAAGATTGATGATGGTGCCTAATTATTATAGGCAGTACATACAATAAAGACAGAAATAACTCCCAGTAGGCTTTTCAGATATTTTATGGGAAATTTATAGAAAGACAATAGAGAGGATATTCTTTCATTTTTGCTTTGCTACACATCTATGATCTTGCTTGGATAAACTTCATACTAACTCTGACATAGCTCTGTAATAAAATGCATTTCCATTTCATAATACACAGGCCCTGTGGAGAAATTGTATGAGTACTACAGTTTTCTGCTAGTTCTCAAACAAAAGGTAAAAAATCCAAGTAATGTTTTAAATGTGCTGGTCCAATTAAAGTACTCAAAAATAGCACTTTTTAGATGGCAGGCAGGTCATTTGTGTCAATGGCAATTTGAGCTGGAATTCCCCAAACTAATGTAAAGTCATTATTGTGGTCACCAGATGAGCAAGAGTGTTATCGGGCTCTGTGCCTGCTGTATTTCAATGTCAAACAAATGCAGAATACAGGTCCAAACTCAACAGTATCACTCAAATTCAGTTAAAATCCACCTCATATTTGGATTAATTCATAAACCATATGGCGCATCATATTTTAGACAAGCTGGATAGTGCCTTTTAGAAGGTAATTTTCTGCATGGAGCAGATTTTTGTTTTAAAAAAAACTAAATAAGGTACACTGATATCAAAGCTTGTGAGCAGGTATGACAGTTCTCTTTGACTTAGCGACAACATACTAAAACCATCTGTTGTAATGTAATCAATCATTCACTCCAAGCCAGATGGATGCAATTTCTATTTTAGAAGATGCATATTATAAGGGCTTGTAGCTTGTTAAGCTGTTAATGAAATATGTGGTGAAAGTCACTTTTAAAGCAAAATTGAAGTCCTTTTTAAGTCATTCAAAGTAATCTGGACCTCTTCTCTTTGTCTCATGTAAGGACTTTAATATCTGGTCCTGTAAGTCGGTGAAGATTTCAGTTTTTTGTTCGGTGCAAGCCCTTAATAAATTGACTCAATTACTTGGCTTAATTGTCCAAAATTACCATTTGTTCCAGGCATTTAGCAAATGATGATTGAGAGATCCGTATACAAGCTGTAGAAATAGAGCTTTCCAGGAACAGGATTTGTTACCCCTGAATGATATCTTCTCTGATACATGACGGAACCTTAGAATACACTTTTCCTTTTGTAGTTATGTTTGTGTAATTCTGAACTTTAATATACCAATATTCAGGATTCATATTCATCCACCCATTCTTTTTCTAACTGCTTTTTCCAATAAAGAGGAGCCAGAGCATATCCCGACAAGCCAGGGTACACCCTGGATGGGATGCCAGTCCATCACAGGGCACACACAGGCACAGATACACTCACACAAGGGTCAGTTTTACCAGAAATCAATGAACCTGCCAGAATGTATTGGACCATGGGAGAAAACTGGTGCACAGGGAGAAAACCCATGTGAATGTAGCGGAGCTAGTGCGGCGACATCAGCGCCCTCACTGCGCGTAGCAGGGTCCTCAGCTGCTTGGGCTGAGGGAGGTCTCCTTTAGCTCACGTGGTTGGTGCCCTGTTGTGTTACACCGGAGACCCGGGTTCGCGCCCCAGGTGTGGGGGATGGAATGGGTGGCAGGGGGCACGACTCCGTGCGGAACCATGACTATCACATGAACCGGGAAACGTTCCAGACTTCACACATGTTCACCTGTTTATTTTTTCAAGTACTATTTTTAAATCCATTAAGATCAAGTGATAATCCATCACCTTTCTCTTGTCACGTGAAAGACCTGTAACTATTCTCCGTATATGCCTTAAACAAAGTCTGGACTGTATCTTAATCCATGTTTACAGTACATCTATACATTTTCAGTTCAATCATGAACAATAAATGTTTTGCAGTAAGTAGCCATTATTATAATACCCATTAAAAACCAAATTGATATACAGTATAACAATGTTACTAACAAAAGTAGTATAATTATAATACTGTATACTTAATTCATTGTCCCTAACAATCAATTAGACACTCATTTGGACAATTAGGTGGAACTTTATGGCATGCACTTGTATTGATGCATATCAAACAACACTTATGTCTACTTTTAGAAAGTACCCAGTAAAGTAAGGACAATATTGAGTATGTTTTAATATATCGTAATGACCGCTGGGTTCGGTACAGAATGGAGCAGGCGTAGGACTCAGGAAAAGGGGTTATATTGGGTGTGATCAGTCATTTTCAGAAAGTAGCTACAATAACCCATAAACCGCATACTTTGGTATCTGTAGTCTGTTGTTTCAACCAGCCAAGTTATAAGCAATTGTCTCTTGGGAAGTCTGACTTATGATGCCCTACTTAAATTACAACCTATTTACATCAGTAAAGGTCTTTTCTGTCACTATATTATAAAATTTGACATGTCTAAATTCTTTTTTTTTTATTTAAGCATTTTACATTTCATTTAATAGGACTTTACTACAAAAGGATCTGAAATTTGTTTGCGCTGGAAAGGGCTAAATACAAATTTCAGTTGTGCTTATTCGAAACTATGCAATACAGACTTCATGAAAAGCACCGGAAATGCAACTTTGCTTTACTCTGCTAAAAACCTCCATATGTTTTCTCTAAAATGGTAATAAGCACATATCTAAATAACTGCAAAGGAACAAGTAATAGGTTTATTCCATGCTGAAAAGAGAAGAAAAAGAACACAACGTTTTAGCCATAGAGCCTTCTTCAGGTGTGTGGTTTAGTAAGAGAGGGGGGCAAGTGGCCCAGGGAGGAACAGAAGGTATCTAGAAAAAGATTTGGAGGAAGGCATAGTTATCTAAATAACTTTTAAACTTTGTTAAATCATGAAAATGTCAGCGAAATAAATACCAAAAGTCGAGAACACTTTGTTACAGAGCACCCAAGGCAGATGTTTTTTTTCCCCTCCCAATTATCTGATAAAAAAAGAAATTTACTGGAAACGAGGCAGGAAATGGAGCAGCATGCACTTGAATAGCAGGAGGTTCCGTCCTCAGGTTTATACAGACCTACGCCAAATTTTTGTGGAAACAACCTACAGAACAATGCACATTCCTAGGAGGAAAGAAAAACAAGAAACATTAATGCAGGACCTTCCTCTCACAAATGATAGCATTGTAAAGTATTCAGGGTTTGACCGATGTACCCATTGTCCATAAAGATAAATTGCACAGCTGATGAAACTGTAATCAGACTTAATTTATGGTTGATTAATCTGACAGAAACTGTGTTCCTATTTTAAGAATTATGAGTCAGTATTTCACTAAGATCATGTTGTATGGCTTTAGCCCTCAACTGCTTCCACTCTTGCACTTCAGCATGAGCTAATAAGTACAAAATAGCTTGAGGATGATGGATAAATTAATCATCTTGTTTCTATCAAATTAGCAAATCATTGCTTTAAACAAGAGTTTAGAGTTACGTTGGAATAGTAAAAAGCAATGCACTAGATTCTGATTCTCCTGGAAAATACCATAGGTGGTGACATACTCTACCACAGACTACATACAGTATAAGCATCCTGACAATGCTAAAATATAAGCAAATTATATCAAATAAATTTGATAAAGTTAATGACCGGCAAAGGTTATGCTACGTGAATACTTCAACCTTTTCATGTTGTATTATGGTTTCCTGTTATATTCCAAAGCTCATTAGCATGTTTAAATTTGGCAGAGAGAAAGGGCTAGCATTTGGTCTCGCTATGGGCATACAATTTACTTTCTATTCCTAAAACATCATGCATAATTTCATTATTTACATAGGCTGAATAAATTCAATTCAGATTCAAATTAATCAGCATAATTTTATTATTTAGACTTCCTTTTTATGCACTTTAAAAAGTTTATGCATACTATTGGTTTCACACGAAGGGCTATTTAATATTTTGAATTCTCTGGCCCTCAAAGGAGTTAATTACTCCAAAATTCTGTTTCCCTGGTGTGAGGCCTAAGGCAATACACCTAAGGTGTGAAATTATATCTGCATAATAATTCATTCTTTATGTCTCTTATTGTAAGTAATACAAATACAGCTTTTTAGAGCCTTAGAAATATTACTCAGGAGATCAAAGGTTGCTGTTTATTTAACAGCAAAAAAGGAAGGATGTCCATTTAAAAAACAATGTTCTCAAAATCTGCTCTTGTTATCACTAGGGCTGAAAAACTACTCTTCACACTAACAAATGTGAAGCCATGGAGGCTGCAATAAAGTATTTCACTCCCTTTTTACTCATAATGAATGTGTTTGTGTCAATTTTACTTTTTGTAACACTAGTTGCAATTATAGAAGCAGCAGCTTTCATATCAAGAAAAGTACAGTATTACTTAGCAACTATAGAAATAAAGAGTTTAAAATGCTCATGCAATAACATGATTATAACATGGACACACAATATAATTTTCAATATTATTATCAATCATCAGTTGATGTGTGTGGTTCTTTTATTCGAATTTAGGCTCTCTTCTTAGATATTCAGTTTTTGTTCTGCATATTATTGAGGAAGTGGTGAATTGCATATTACTGGAGAACATTGCTGCCTATTCTACTGTGCTATCAGGATCCTTGTACCTGTTCCCTTTGCTGTTTTGGACTCTCTGCTCTACTTGACTCTTTGTTTTGTTTGTTCCTGCATGGAATTTTGCTTCACCATTTCTGATTGCAGTTGTCTTTGGCGTGTAACTCTTGTTTTCCTGTATATTGGTCAGACTTGTAGGCTTTGAGTCAGCTCTAGATTTTTGGTCCCTTTCCTGTCTTTGCCTGGTGGCCATCATTAACTTTGACGTTTCATGCTTCAGAGCGTGTCAGTGTTTAGTGATCTACTGTACATGCGTGCAGAGGTGAGGCAACAGCAGTTTGTAAATGCTTGAGGCCTGGACACATTTTCTTCAGAAAACATTACAATACTGGCATGGTTTAGGTCCACTCAACCCCTTAGAAACCCAAATAAAATACAATAAAATACAAAGCCATTCTGAGTGATCACATTCATTCCATGGTGAAGCATTTGTTATCCTGATGGGAGTGGAATCTTCCAGGATTAAAATGCCCCCATCCACAGGTCACTGAATGGATTGATGAGCATGAAAATGATGTAAACCTTATGCCATGGCTGTCCCTGTCACCAGGTCTCAACTCAGTTGAACTCTTATTGGAGTTTCTGGAAGGGCACCTGAGACAGCGTTTTTCCACCTCCATCAACAAAACACCAAAAACCATCATCTGTCATGGAAGAATGGTGTTGTATCCCTCCAATAGAGTTGCAGGCACTTCTAGAATCTTTGCCGAGGTGCATTGAAGCTGTGGCTCATGGTGCCCAACATCCTGCTAAGACACATAATGTTTCCTTTATTTTGGCAGGTATCGGAATATTACAGGTATGTAGTACAGGTGAAGGATAAGAACCTTAATTTAAAAAACACATAGTCAAAGTAAAAGTGAATATATAAAAACTTAAAAAATGTTGTTTTTTAAAATTGCACTTGCAAACTAATCGTGCTCTCATTTTATGACCTGCTCTGCTTAATGTTCTTGACCTTCGTGGGTGCAAATGGAAAGCAAAGTACGTGAGAAGTCCTTTTTGATATGACAGGCAGTATTATTCACCTTAGCTGTGTTTTAAAAATCAACTTCCAGAACACTGAACAATGTATTACCCCTCCAAATTACCACAGCCTCCTTAAAAGCTTGACTGTATTCCCCATGCCCTCACATTTCAGCTTTTGAAATCACAGTTTCTATGGGAACAATATGGGGGGGGGGGGGGAAATAGAAGTGGATGTTGTGCCTTGCATGCAGACATTATTAACACAATTACTAGAGATGATAATGAAGACTGCATGATGACAGTCAATTTTCAGCAGTCTTTCAGCAGCATTAGAAAGGGACAGGTTTTAATTAACCAGCGTTAAAACATTCAGAATAAATGGAAAGTTTACAGTTTACCTAGAAGGTAGGTAGAAATCTTTGAAGGCAACCTTAAAACAGAAAGTACTGTATCTCAGATCTACTGCTCCCCTGTTTAGTTTTAATGGTCTGTCCTGATTTCAGTTTTCACTCAGTGAATGTGGCCAGGCCAAGGGTACCTGGCCTTTATATGATTATATAAGAAAGTTGAATATCTGTGAAGCAACTGGGGTTTCAAAGAGCACTGTATTGTATAGTGTTTTGACACTGCTTACTTAACTTAATAACCCCAAAACAAAAGGAATCATTGATTCAGAAAACTTTGTCTTTTAAAGATATTTAATACAAAACAGAATAAGTCTGGTTTACATGTCAATTTTACTTCTATGTAATTGCTGATTAAATCATACATGAAAAATATTCTAAAATTACTTTTTTTCTAGAAAAAAGAAATTGCACTTTTTTTCTTTTATATGACCAACTAATTTGGAATCGTCAGTTGTTAATTGACTCATTTAACTACTAGGAGCCTCATACCACCAGGGGGAAATGGTGTCAGAGCCATTAGCCATTAGACCCTGCTAGAGAGGCATACCCTCATTGATTAGAGGAGTGTTTCGCAGACAAGCAGTGTTAGCTCATGGGCATAGAGCACGATACAGGAATCACACTGTAGTGGGTTAGTGTGAAAATACCCTTGTCTTTCCCAGGCAAACCAACCTACAGTAGCAGATGTAAGCCGATGTACAGTAAATTGGGGAATCTCAATCATAGACGTCTATACTAATGACATAGCTCAGGCACATACCAGCAATCAGACCTCAACATGTAGTACATACAGGTGCTTCTTTTGGTTGAGTCACTAAGGATCCTTCATAAACACAAGACCTTTGTGCTTATTCATTGATGTATTCATCATTTTTAATCATTTCTAGTCAGAGACTTTGTGCTTTAACAGGAGCTTTTAGAGTTACGGAAAAGTGGACAAAAAAAGCCCAGAATCTTCAAGTTAGTATAAACAAAGGTGCTCATGCAACATGTATCAAGCAGTGAAAGCACTAGATTTTTCACTTCTTTACCTGCTTAATACAAATTTGGTGCCCATTTCCAAGGTTATAAAATTAAATTACTGCTCTACTAGTTAATAGGGAATCAATGATTTTTTTTAAGTTTCTTTTTGTAACCCGCAATACATTTCAATCACTATTTCTTGAAATATTCAGTAACTGCTTTGTTATTGCAGATGGCCCCACTGGCCTCCCTCATTTCCTTTTTGTAGGGTCCTGCATCTGGAGAAAAGGCGTCTTAAACAAACACCGCAGAACTGAAGCAGAGAGCTCTGTAATCACAATCGTCACAGGAATCAAAGGATATAAAACATGTATCTGTGTTTGCCAAGAATATTTTTTTTCTTCCTTCTGTACTTACTGTATAAGTGTGCTTTACCAAAGCTCATTTCTCAGTGATGTTTTGGATTATTTGGCAGACTTGAAAGCTAATCATCCATAAGACAGAACTTTAGCACAGACGATCTGTGTTAAACTAATTTTCAGGTTTTAGAGTGTTTATCAGACTTGGTATATACAGTACTAGTGGTTGTGGTATATGAGGCTGTTTTATAATGTAAAGTAGTGGGAGAACTACTGTGCAGTACAGCTCCCAGTGTTTCGGTTCTACACTCTTGTGTCTGCAACTTCTCACACAAATTAAGTTAGAACAGTTTCTTTATCTCCAGCCATTCGTGCAAAACCGTAAACCACAAAAACAATCTATTCTTAGTCTGAAATAGAGATTATTGAAAACTTGTTCAGTTGTATATGGATCCCCATATACAGTATATGGAAGCCATTGTTCCTTTTACTGGTTTACAACAGCAGCTATGTTTAAAAAAGGATTTGAAAAAAGTAATGATTATATCCAGACATCTGTTATTTGGCTTAACCATATAAAATCAATGCAGCAGTTGGTAAATACATTATTATTTTAAAAGATCACACATTTATTAGCTTTACTGCATCCACTCCCTTATTACTTATTTATTAATAAAACAATAAACAATGGTTTTATTAACCTTTATATAATACAAAATTCTAGCTAAATTACAGAGTAAATGCACATCTTAGAAGTATCTTAACTTTATTGGTACATTCCATGCACGTACTGTAAGAATCGTATTTCATAACACTGCCTTTTGCTGTTGAAAGCATTCAAGTTTATTGGTATTGATGAGGAAGATAAGGAGCCAATGATCAATCTACTGAATTACCAGGACATACTACAATTAGATATAATTGCATTTCACTATAAAGACCTCTCTGAGATGAATGTTCTGTTTCTAGCTGTCATTGCAATTAAAATGCTGTTATATATTAGATATAATTATTATAGATTACTACAATTCAGAAAATCAGAGGACTACTGAAAATACAGTATGCATTTTGAATAGTTCAAGTAAGTAGCTGTGTCAGCACGTGTAGGCTGCAAAGGAACAAGTAAAGGTTTATTCCATGCAGAAGAAAAGAGAAGAAAAGAAACACAATGTTTCAGCTGTTTCAGATGTGGATCCTTCTTCTTTTTGAATAGACCAAAATGCAAATGGTGCAGCAAAGTAGTATGATGATTAGCACTCCTGGATCTTGGGTTTGAGTCTAGACTAGGGAATCGTCTGTGGAGAGTTTGCACATTTTCCCTGTGTCTGAGTGGATTTTTCTTTGCATGTTTCAGTTTCCTCTTACTATGCTGGCTAGGTTTAATGGGCTGCTCTTTATTGTCCATTTCTCTGTGGCCCTCATATAAGTTGAGATCCTGTCCAGAGGGAGAGCAATCATAGTACAGTCTATCCCATGCCCTGTACTTCCTGGACAGACTCCAAATTACCGTGATCCTCACCAGAACAAATGGCTTCCTGATAATGAGTGAATGGATAATGCAAATGTGCCTGATCCATCTGTAGATGTAGTCAGAATGGATACTTCCTTAGTATTAAACATTAGCCTTTAAACAAATCTAAAATAGACTGATGTACAGTTGAGAATGCTGCATAATGTTAATCAAAAACTAATTGTCTGCCATTAAAATTTAGCGAGATTGAAGACTCAAACACAGAGGTGTACAGAGAATTAAATTTTAATGCCTTTATCTATTCACTTGGTGGGGCATACACCAAACAAACTGAGATCTCAAGTGCAGGTTTGAACAGAGCCCAGTGAAATTTTGACACGAACACTTCTCCACTCACTGCTTAACGACCCCCCAGGGAGGGTCGGCACCCTGAGGCTGTCAGGGAAATGTCCAGTTTCCCACCAGTTGCCCTCATCTCCCCCTTTGAAACAGGCAACAACTTCCAGTTCTGGGGTCAATCACTGTAGCCTCAGGGTGCCACTCTGTCAAATATCCAGTGGGAAAATGGTGACCGCTAAGATAAAATGGCTTAGCTTTAATAACATTGCTGAAAAATGAAAACCTTGTCACAAATGTAGCTTGAGAGTCTTCTTTTTTAAAATAAAAAAGCTGACCACATTTTAAAAGCTGAACAGGTAAATAACTATTTAGCCTTAAAATGTTACAAATTTTCTATCCTGTTCTAACACTAACAGCTAATAATTGCTGTTCTTTCTAATAATGTTATTGCCATAGCAACACCCAAACTGCCACTTAAATACATCAAATTTAACAAAAATAACAAAAATGGCTTCAATGCTCTCTCTTTGAAACCACTATTTCTGAACCTCTTTTTTTTTTACTGTGTCCACATATGAGACAAAGAAAAACATGCAGGGTTACCTACAGTATAAAATGCAGCCCTTTTACCAATAAAGTGCCAGAATTATTGTCAATGATCTACAGTATAAACACAAGGTCTGCCAACATCAAACAATATAGCCGTATATGTATGTTTTTCTTTCTACTTAGCAGTTAAAACAAAAGTTGAAACTGACAAAATACTGTATACACAATGCTAAAATATGTTTTAATATTTTATATGAGAATGTTTACATAAATTATTTAGTTTCCTCAAGTACTGGTACAGAAATGTCCAGTAAGAGATAACATGATAGTAGATGTATATGTAGAGAGAATGTATATAAATATCACTGTTTTTTTGTCTGTCAGAAAGAAATCTGATTGCTTCTTTGCTGTGTCAGAAGATGCCACTGTCTGGTTATTTTCACAAGAAGTGCTCATATTAATATGTAATTAGGTTGATCTTGTCTCTCACCGTGATATTTAAATCTTATCTGTTATTTGAAACAAAGGAGGTTATTTTTACCAAATTCATATCCCTTATTATTCTTTTCAACTATATTAGCATACACAAAAGAGCTTCTCTCCTCCTGTGCTCTGTTCTGATAGCATCATTTTTCTGTTACCAGTACTATGTACTGTACTGTTGCTTTATTGTGAAATGGACTGTACTGTATATTAAGAGGAAAAAGTGTCCAGAATCTATCTGGAGGATTAGCTCAACTGTACTCTTCAACTCTGAATTGAAGATGAATCTATATTCAAAAGATAACATCTTAAGTGACCTAGATTGATTTTAACCAACATTTTCAAGTAGATGTTTTGCACAAAGAAACAGGGAAATCTATCCACTAAGAATTGTAGCTGTTAAGGATTACTTTGTAAAAGAAGGATAGGCCATGACTGACAGTCTCCTGGACTTTTCTTATGTCAGGATGAAGGCTTCCTTTGTTAGCTATGAACCATGATCTGTCCCTTGCAATCATGCCATCATTTCTAAAAGATACTATGGAACAATTTTTCATGTCCATTTTTTTCTCACTAATACACAAGAATAGTTGTAATTCATTGTACGATGAAGTTTATTTTAAGAAACTATTTCCCTGTACTTTCTGTCAGGTAAAAAGATAGACTTTCATATATTTTACAGTCTAAAACTGTAGTTATGCCAGTTGAGGTTACATCCTTCTATTTCTCTAGGTACATTAAATGTTTTTTTAAGGTTTTAGAATATTCTAGAAATTAGTCTTAGCAACTATAAAGATGTTACAGATTTGTGGAGATTGTTAAACAGGTGCAGTAAGTTAAAATAATTTTCAATGTGAATTTTACTGTGCAAAATAATCTATATGAACTTTTTATATGAATATTCTGAAAGTGCTAAAGTGCTAATTATTTAAAAGAAGATTAAATTGCACAAAATACAGAAACTATATTCTAAACATTTTATTTTAGTTCAAAGTTACTACAGGAATTATGATATTAAATGCAATTAAAATATGTTACGATTGCTTTACTTCTTGTAATACAATGATATAGCTGTCAAAACTATTAGCACTTGTTCACACAAACTAAAGTCAAAGACAAACAGGTTCCTTAATAAATTCTTTGTTTTGTCTTTTAAATCTTACTACGTTTGTCATCACAGTAGGAAGTCCATCTAGTTATTTCAGCTGAAGCATGTATTGCTCTTCTTAAGGCTCCTCACAAAGTGCTAAGTTCAATTGATCTGTACTTACATTGCATTTACCTAACTAATCTTGGGATCTGAATTCAGATTGGTCTTAATCTACATTAGCGAACAAGCTTCACTATACAGATGCAGCCATTCAAAATGAGTGAGGTATTTCGCGGCATACCCCGGTGGGCGTGTCGCAGTATCACGCGGTATGACGCAGGTAACGTGGTGTCACGTGACTAACTATCCGGCGTCGCCTTGTAAAACCGCCAGGGGGAGCTTAACCTCTCATGTACAGCATTTGAGCCTTTAATTTTGAACTGTGTATTACAGCATGTTAATCATCAGTCATTAAAATGTTGGTATATTTTATGAAAGCAAGATTGCTCAGTTGGACAAAAGTACACAACCTACCTTTATCAGAAATATTTATGCATCAAAGCCTTTACTGAAGATATTACTAATAGTATTAATAATGGATGACTTTGGACAAGCTGTATACTCAAAGTATAATTTCTTTAGCACATTTGTACAAGCACTTGGAATCTGTCCAAGCCATACTTTGTCAGGCATTTTGTTTTACTTCGACGGGCATAAAAACTTCCTTGCTTTTAACAGGGCGTTTCATAATTTCTAACTACGAAAATGATTTAAAATGCGACACCTATCATTCAACTAGAGCTTAAAATATCACAAGGAAAAATACACACCGGTATTCCATTTCTCCCTAAACATTGTAAGCTTCGAAGTCTTTAACTAACGTGATACCGGAGTCAACAAGCATACTTTTAGAATTTGATTAAAAGGGAATATAATATGGAATCGCATATCTCAAGAAATTAATAACGGTATGATTATATCCGTGTACTGCGGCAGGGCTGTGTAGGGCTGTTTCGCCTGCCTGTTCATGTGAGCTGTCTTGTAGCCTACTGGTCTAGGTGCGTGACTACCAACTGGCAGGTTGTGTGTTCAAATCCAGCTGGTGCTGGACCTTCCAGTTTTATTTATTTATTTTTTAATCACGTAACATAAACATATTACCGTATGCCAACTGTACTGTATAAAATATGTATATTTAATGTCTTAACTGTGCCCGTTTAAGTATTGAATATTTATATCTAATTTTACCACTGAAGGGAAATCTTAACATAAACATACAGTTTATGGCTGGTCTCGGTACTTTAAAGAAAAAAATACACACCAGTATTCCATTTCTCCCTAAACATTGTAAGCTTCGAAGTCTTTAACTAACGTGATACCGGAGTCAACAAGCATACTTTTAGAATTTGATTAAAAGGGAATATAATATGGAATCGCGTATCTCAAGAAATTAATAACGATATAATTATATTCATGTTGCAAAAGAACTTCAACGGACATAAAAACTCCCTTGCTTTTAACAGAGCGTTCCATAATTTCTAACTACAGTACGAAAATGCCAGGTGAAAGGATTTGTAAACATATTTTGTTAAAGCAAGTCAGTTTTTTCTGCAACACATAAAATACATTTTTCCAAGAAAGTTTAGCCTTTGTCACTAATGAAACCACTAAATAAAGACATAAATATAGAAATCTTAAGATTTGTTTTATTTAATGTTGGTAGCAGGATGAACTGTCAGAGTGTATATTTTGTCGCAAAGTTGCTGCAAGATGTTAACAGTGAAAAAGGTATTTAGAAATGAGTTATTTCAAGATGAAAAAGAAAACATACACGAAACATGGTTTCATTACGACCAGAATCGGTCTTGAGATATTTTTAACTTGATTTACAGTATTTGAGAGGTATGTCTTAACACCGATACTACAGTGCTTAAGTACTGCTCACGTATATGTTTCTAGGTTTATATTATGCATTTCATACGGTCAAATTACTTTTGAGCAACTAATAAGAAGCGCGAAACGGTATGCGTTTTACTTTCGTTTTGTGCTGGGACCCATGGATTGATTAGAGATATCAAGTACATACAAGTCATTTTTTAAATGTTGTAGTTCGTCTTGAAAAAATGTTACGAGACACCTGAAGAAGGCTCCACGGCCGAAACGTTGTGTTCTCTTTCTTCTTTTTTTCAGCATGGAATAAACCTATTACTTGTTCCTTTGCAGCCTACGCATGCTGACGCAGCTACCCACCTGAACTACTACCTCTCAAATACTGTAAATCAAGTTAAAAATATCTCAAGACCGATTCTGGTCGTAATGAAACCATGTTTCGTGTATGTTTTCTTTTTCATCTTGAAATAACTCATTTCTAAATACCTTTTTCACTGTTAACATCTTGCAGCCACTTTGCGACAAAATATACACTCTGACAGTTCATCCTGCTACCAACATTAAATAAAACAAATCTTAAGATTTCTATATTTATGTCTTTATTTAGTGGTTTCATTAGTGACAAAGGCTAAACTTTCTTGGAAAAATGTATTTTATGTGTTGCAGAAAAAACTGACTTGCTTTAACAAAATATGTTTACAAATCCTTTCACCTGGCATTTTCGTAGTTAGAAATTATGGAACGCTCTGTTAAAAGCAAGGGAGTTTTTATGTCCGTTGCAGTTCTTTTGCAACATGAATATAATTATATCGTTATTAATTTCTTGAGATACGCGATTCCATATTATATTCCCTTTTAATCAAATTCTAAAAGTATGCTTGTTGACTCCGGTATCACGTTAGTTAAAGACTTCGAAGCTTACAATGTTTAGGGAGAAATGGAATACTGGTGTGTATTTTTTTCTTTAAAGTACCGAGACCAGCCATATACTGTATGTTTATGTTAAGATTTCCCTTCAGTGGTAAAATTAGATATGAATATTCAATACTTAAACGGGCACAGTTAAGACATTAAATATACATATACATATTGTATACAGTACAGTTTGCATACGGTAATATGTTTATGTTACGTGATTAAAAAATAAATAAATAAAACTGGAAGGTCCAGCACCAGCTGGATTTGAACACACAACCTGCCAGTTGGTAGTCACGCACCTAGACCAGTAGGCTACAAGACAGCTCGCATGAACAGGCAGGCGAAACAGCCCTACACAGCCCTGCCGCAGTACACGGATATAATCATACCGTTATTAATTTCTTGAGATACGCGATTCCATATTATATTCCCTTTTAATCAAATTCTAAAAGTATGCTTGTTGACTCCGGTATCACGTTAGTTAAAGACTTCGAAGCTTACAATGTTTAGGGAGAAATGGAATACTGGTGTGTATTTTTTTCTTTAAAGTACCAAGACCAGCTATATACTGTATGTTTACATTCCAAAATTAATATCGTTTATGGCCTTCACACGCGTTACAGTATGCTCCTATTCTTTTTATGCTCAGCTACTAAGATTTCCCTTCAGTGGTAAAATTCAATATCTACAACGGGCAAAGTAAAGACGTTTACAGTAAGTCTTTCTACGACAGACCAACGGACCACGAGTGCCCCTGTCGGTCAACCAATCACGCACCGCGGTACCCCGTGTCATCTTACCTGCGGTACGTGTCTGTACCGCTCACTTTGAATGGCTGCATCTGTAAGTGTATCAATGAGTTGACTCCATTGTCATTAAAAGCCAACCTGCATCATTACCTGGATCAGAGAAGTGTATGTTAGACCAGGATGTATAATATTTTGTGTCCACCATATTGTTAATTTATGATTAATAATAGAGAACACCACCAAACAAAAATGAATATGAAAACTAATGTAAATATTTAAAATAATCTAACCCCCACCCCTCAGTATAGGATTATGATGCATTTTAATTTGTTTACTCAGTTGTCAGAAAACTGAAACCACTCTTCACCAACAATTTGTTTTAATAAATATTTATGTTTTATAAAAATATGTAATAAATATTTTTAGAAAAGACTCTTCCAGAGCCTGGAGACATCTTGTTATCAAGGACATACCCTGCTTTAAAGAATGAAAAATCTTATCCAGAAAACAAATATAAATTAAAAGTAAGTTTGAAACACCAATGAGTCAGAGCTTATGGAAAATCCTCTAATCTTCATGTGCCATATTAGGACTGTAGGTCCTAGCTATACAATTGACCTACCTTTAAGCACATAAATAATTACTAAGCCACATAGTTCTCTTTCATGTCCTCCAAAGTTCCCTAAATAAAACCTGTCCTAAAGGACATCCAAATAGGGTCATTATAAAGACCTCACAAACACAGAATCTGCAATAAATAATTATAACCCTCAACTGCTCTGAAAAATGCTTACCACGATGCTTTCCAGTTTTATAGATACATAATGTACTGTGTGTAAAGATGCTGCTTCAAAGTGTTTCATTAGTATTTGCACTTTTTTAAAGTATATGATAGTGATTATTACTAAAAATTGAATACTCACTCCACTCCAGCAGATCAGAAATGTTAAATATTATGTGCAGTTCAAACGATTTAAGTTGAGAAATAAATAAATATGATTTTGATATTTGTAAGCACTATGTTCATTTCTCCCTACCCACCATACACAAAATGGTACGGTAGATAGTGTGAAAGATGACATAAATCTTTTATATTACAAAATCCTTAGTTTTAGTATTATTCAGATGTCATGATCGAATGTCTGAATTCACAGATGATGGACTAACAATGGAAATTTTAAACTATTATTGTTGCATATAAAAAGGAAGGCTATAATGTGTCACATTACTGTCTATCAGAGTCAGTCTTTAAAAGAGAATAGCAACCATGACAACAGCAATCTGTGAACATTTCTTAATTTTAAAATGCTCCTTATGACAACGAGAAGCTTGTATTTGCAATGCTATGGTATTGCCAAATGTTCAACGAATTTGTCCAAAACATTTATCTTGTAGGGCTGCATGATGACTGAGATACCGCTAAATTGTACATGGTTACATTAATTTGTAGAGACTATCCATATGGGAAGAAACACACCCAAACAACATGGTGCTAGTGCTACTGTGTGGACTGGCTCTGTTTCCTATATAAAATATAGAAGTCTATATTATATGTATATAGTCTTTTTTTCTCTTTTGTTTAGGTTTTCTAATTTATTGTATTTTTCTCCATTGTATGTGCAACTTCCATTTATGAAGTGATGTTATTCTCTTTTTGGTTTGTTGCTTTTCTTTAAAAAAACAATACAAATGTCTGAGGTATTGTCCTTCTTCTGAACATTAGAGGTAACTATGGTAGACTGGTGACTACATATTAGTTGACCTGATGCTCAATTTATACATATATATTTCAGTGTTTTGGTGAACAAAATTCTGCAGGATTTTAGAGGTTCTGTTGCTTCTTTGCAACGATTGCACAAGCATTTGAAGTTCACTAGAGAACACTAATAATTTGTAAAACAGGACAGATTGCACATCTAAAGAAAAAACAGAAAAAAAAGAAAAAATCAGTTGTGTCCCAAAAAGCATACAGTTAAAATCGTTATAGTGATCTTGGTGAATTCTTACAACATAACTATATTTCAATATTTTTGGACACAATGGTCTCACCCAGGAAAGTCACAGATGTTGCTGTCATATTTCATGATCTTTGTTTAGTTGCAAAATAACCAGGGTGGTGTGGCACATATTTTATATATGTGAGATCTCATTAAATTTTTACATATGGGTCATAGGAACTTTCCCAGCAGGAAATACAACTTAACATGTTAAATCAGATCTGTTTCTAATCAATTTTCTGTTGCCTTGGTAACAGATAATGATTTGAAATTACTGAGAAGCTTCAGACTGTGACAAAAAAACCTTAATGTAAACTATGTGTCATAATTTGATTATCCTTTTTATTTAAAAAAGAAATATTCTTTGAAAGAAACCAAGATGGTGAGTTTGAAGAGTAGCCAATTTAAGTGAAAAACTAAGGTTGTCATAACACTTTACACCTCAATTACGGAATTAGTTCTGTGGATTTATCCCAAGTCTATCTTCAGCCAAGAGTTAACTAGCATATAATTAATTATGTTCCAGTAGTTACGCATTTATTTTTACTCTTCTTTGTGAAAAGATTGCAAAAATAATCATAGGCATTAGAGAGTATACAGTATGTTGGACTGTCATGTTAAGGTATTAATGTGATGAGTTTTCAAAATGAATGACTTTCAACATTCAAATAAACATCTTAAAATATTAGAGGCTTGAGGAGATGGACTTTCCTGTTCAATGTTCTAGATCAATATGCAATGAAAAATTAGGCTGATTTAAACTATACTGTACTGTATATGTCCATTATTAGACTTATTGTTCCTATTTTGTTAATATTGAATCTTTAAATTGAGATAGACCAAACATCACTATAACTGTTTTTTGTGGGAAGTTGGTTTGTATTCCAAGAATTTTAAATGCCATTTGAATGCTAGAATAAACTGTATTTTCCAAATAAGCTATTTTAAATTTCAAGGTGAACATTTTCAAAGAATCTCTGCTTTGTTCCAAAATACTCTGACTTATGATGTTTTCTTTATGTGTCATGTTTGCATAATAAGGCAGATTTTCAAATCCTCGAAAACCCTTCACCCTAGTCAATTAGCACTGTCTAAAATATTACAGCAGACCCTAATTTCCAATTCAGTATACAGAACTCATTATCACATCTGGGAACAGAAGCAAAAAGGCCATATTAAAAAAAAGACACACGCACACATTTCATATGCTGGTGCAAATGTATTAATCATAAATTATAGGTTTAGTTTGCAATTTCCTGCTCAATTACTTTTCAACTTCAAATTTTGACAAGCAGTGAACTTTGAAATGCACTATAGGAATTACTGCTGACATTCTAAACACCTTTATTACCAGCATCTCATTTTGACGCTCTGTTTAGTCCATGTGGAAGCAATCTGATGTTACCTGAATATATGAAGACATGGAACTTCTGAAGCTGCTTAAAATTCATTTATTCATCTATGATATGTGTCAAGCAAATCATCAGATTAACATTTGTTTAAGGGACTGATCCATAGCTTTATAACACAACATCTCACACACAAAAGGAATCATTGAAACTTATTTGAATATGTTTTAGCTGAAAAATTCTAGTTTTTATATCATGAAATAAGATTAATTATTAGCTTGAATGAAGGTGATGATGAATTAAGAGGAGGTGAGTTACATAAGATGACCAACATGATTCACAATTCAGCATAAACTAAAGGCATCTGATCTGAGGATCTATAACTAATAAATACATATACATCAGATAACAAAGATTTATATAACATAATATTTCCTAGTATTCATGCAACAAATCTACCTAAAACTTAATACTTACCTACAACAGACTTGTTTTAATATAACATCCACTGATTTAAATCTTAGATAAATTTGCACTGAGCACAAGGTTGGCTGATCATTTCATGTGCCTATAACCTATAAATACTGTATACAGTATAAATAAGGTCTACATTGATGAATTTGATATGTCCTTCTTTGATATACCTGTTTATACCCTAGCCAGCACATAGTTTTGCTTGTACTAGCAACATCTATTAATATATATCTGGCAAATAAGAGATAAATTTGGAGTTCAGCTATGTTTGCTGATAAGTAGACACCTCAGTGGAGATCTTCTTAATCATAAGCTTTTGTAGCAGCAGTCACAGCAGCTTATCAGCCTCCCAAGAGTCCTGTTTGAGGGTCGCTTTTACGGGCATTTTCTGGCTTTCTCAGAGAATAATTTACATGCAGACAAAAAGGAAGACCCAAAGAGAGAAATACAAGTAATTACATTGTAGGATTAATGAAAAACCTCTTGCTGCAGGGAGAAAAACTAAATCCACACTTCTGTTCTAAAATACTTTTTTTTTCTCTCGGTAACCAGTCACATCATGAATATATTTAATGATAAAAGTGATAGTGAAAGCTTGTGCATAAATAAAAAAGGTATTACCAGTATTACCAATTCTTTATCATTTTTTATGCTGAAATTTGATTTCATAAGTCAGTTATTAATCAACGAGGCTCACAACACATTCTGCAGCATGGAGGATGCTGACAGTGTCCTATCAACCTCTAAAATGTCCTTTATCAAATCATGCTCTTGAACTCATCACCACCTATAGTACGTCAGAGTGGAAGAATGCCTAAAACCACAGGGGACACTAAATACTGTACCTTCGATTGGCAGACATGTCACAGGAGTTACATGTCCACTGGTTGCAAGCTGCACTCACCCAAGTGCTGTACCATCATTTAGGGAATCTCGGTCACAGTCTCATTGGCAAATCCAGTTTGAATCAATGACTTGGGAGGCCCCATAAGTGAATATTTACTAACAATTATAAACCTGTACCTGAGTTCACCATTTACCAAGTTCAATAAGGCATCATGTAGCCATTCCAAAAGTCTGCCATACTATAATAAATGTGTTAAATGTGGGGGAGGGAATTGATGTTAAAAGGGAAAAAGAACTAAATATCACAGGCAGACTGGAGAAAGGGATAATGAAGACGCAAGCAATATCATTACAAAAAATAAAGTAGGTTATGTTATTTGCATATTTTAAGCGGTGTCACAGTTGTGCTTGGCTCATGTAAGCCTTAGAGGAAAAAATGAAAATGGAGAACTTTCACATTTTCAGATAGAAACTGTTTGATCTGCTGCTTGAAAGATTCTAGGAAAATACCCAGGAGAAAAGCAACAGGAAGTCAACAGGAGCTAAGCTTTTTGTACATGTCTTTTGATTTAGATTAATGTTAAATATTTTTACTGTCTATTATAGATAATTGTTTTGATGATCTGAAGCACAGCTTTTGTTCAATGGGTGTCTACGGCTGTGAAAATGTTGTCAATATTATACAAGTCTAAAGCTGTGAAAATGTTGCCAGTATTTCATAATTTTTTTAAAAAAGTAATATTTTCCCATGATACATCAAGCTGCAGAGGAAATGGTTCAATTTCAATTCTACCTCACTTTGAAAACTCAAGCTATCTTTTAAACAACTTGATTTACATTTAAAATTCATTTTAAATGTTTTAGTACAACTCATTCACAGGATGATAAAATCAAAATGATGCTTGAACCCTTCAGTAGTATCATCAGTCTGAGTGCATTTAATATAAAAGGAGATCTTCTACTAAACAACTCTCATACAGTATGTTGATATTCAAAAATAACTATCAGTCTCTCTTTCTTGACAATGCTATCAGCATACAGTAGTATAGTTCACGTTTTCCCATGGAAAAATACCATTTTCACATATTTCACTTTGTTCTTTCTACATGGATTTTGCATGTTCTTCCTAAAGGAATTTTTTTTTCAGGTTCTCCAGTTTCCTCCCATAGTCTAAAGACATGCTGTGTAGGTTAATTTCCCTCTATTGTTGGCCCTATGAGTGTGTAAGTGTACACATGTTTGTGTACTTTGTGATAGACTGTTCAGACACTGGGCTCAGATTAACTGTGTTGCCTAATTGAATTAAGGCAAACAAGCACAACATTTCACATGATAGTTTTTCTTTTTCCATGAAGCATAACAGAATAACATTGTAGTAATTTACACTATGTACTATACAGTACATATCACAGTGACATCTCCATGTTTATCATCATTTTATTGTATTTTAAGGAACTAGTTTTTACGGTTTACAAACTAGTACCTGTCTGTCCTGCTGATGGATGATCTACATTTATTTTTAAGGAGAAAGTTGCTCACAAAGGATTGCCTTTATACATGTGTCACATTGAAGAAAGCTTCTAAATACAGAACTCACTGTATTGGAGAAAAATGACTTTCTTTCAGCGTTTTTCTTGTTAAAAGCTAATATATTACCATATTTTGAGGTATTCAGTTCTTGCCAAACAGATGAAAAAATAATGTAATTATACACAGTGCAAGTAAAACTGTTTTAACCTTTCTGAAAAAAAGGACTTTGAATGTGACAAATAAGAGGTTGCTACCCTAAGCATCTTACGTTTTTTTTATTTTAAAGGCATGCTGGAGTCTTATAATTGTTGTCTGAATTTCCAGTTTGCTTTTCCAAGTTAAAAATACTGGTTACATTTTTTCTTAACGGTGTGAGATATTGTTGCTTTGTCTATTAACTTTTTATTGGTGTGTTTTTTTTATCCATCTAAAACCTAAGTCCTAACTTTCCTGCATAGTACCTAAAGAGAGTGTATGTTGCCATGGAAACTAAGGATTACATTTATGAAGCAATAGTGTGCAAATTACATACTTCAGTGCAACAGCAATCACAATGACAAGAATTTTGATTTGTTTGTTGTATATATCACTCTGTTTCATTGACTGGGAACTGTCTGCTCTGGTAACATTTTAATTTCTTTAAATAAATACTGAGAATTTCTGTTTTAAGATGGCAAATTAAGCAAATACATACATTTTTCCAGCACATATGTGGGTGTACTTTGTCTGGAGATTTAAAAAAGATCTAAAACCATCTGCTCTGAGACAGTAAATATATTCAGTACAAAAAACATGTGACTGATGGCTTCACATTTAAGTTACATTTGAATCATATTCATCTTAGTTGGAAATTCTAAGTGTAAAATTTAATGGTCTGGTATTTTATTTCCATTTCAGTGTATAAGTAACTAATTTTACAGTATTTTTTAGGCACAAATGTTATCACACAAAGAATAACATCAAACCAAATTGTAGCTTGTGCTTATTGTAGCTTATTTAAATTTTCAAGAGTTGCCACTAGATATTAATTATGCTTTAAAAATATTGCTGTATAACAAATTTTCTAATTATTAAACTACAAAGTTTCCAGGCTTGATTGTAATAAAACATACTATAAGTACTTTAATGACTAAAATCAAAAGTAAGATCTGTGTCATTGCTAATTAAAAAATAGCTTTTTAAACTTAATAAAAACATTTCTGTTATTAAGATCCTGATATGTTAAATTTTAAAATAATTGAATGTCTATTAATAGGAATAATTTTTAATGCAATCAATGATAAATACTGCAGTATATGACACACCTCACATAGCAGTAGTAAATCCATTACTGAAAATATTATTGGTTCACACTTCCATGGGATATATTGATGAGTGCTGATTTACAAAATGGAGAGTTGAGGATAATGAGATATTAAATAACATAAAAATCAATTAAGTATCCCAGTTGTTCTAGGTTTACCTGGACTGAATGATTTTGATATTTAAATGTGTTTTTTATACTATATTTTGGAATGCCATTATGAACAAAACCTGACCAATTCAGGATCTGCATAAACTACAATTGCATGAATCCAAAATCTTTTTTTTATATAATTCGGATTTATCAGAGAAAAACAGAAGAACAAAAATAGTTAATTTCTTAAACCACCAATGTTACTATTTGGGATCTGATCCTGCTATCTGATACCATGTAATCCAAGCATTTGCAAAGCAAAGTATTACATGTTCAAGAACAACATGACAGCTAACTAAACAGATAATGCAAGTGAATTATTTAATCAGACCAAATGCCTATTCATTTTGGTAAAAACAGAAATTTAAAAAAAAATGAAGTGAAAGGAACATTCCAATTCTTCAAATAGACAATACAGGCAACAGTTCTGGTACTACTCTTGTATTCTTTGGCAAGTTGTTTGAATTGTCACACAAAACAAACAATATTGCTCCTTTGGTCTTGCTCATCTTGAAAGAAGTGTACTGTATTACCTCTTATCCATCTATTTTTAATATCAGTGAGATCTCTTCCTCACTTTACCCATTTTCTCTTAAGTCACCTGGCTAGCTAAATGCTCTTTTACAACAAAGCTGGACAGATCATTTATTCTGGTGAATGCCTGCAGGACTTGAATCCACTGTGGGTTGCTTGCCAGTACCATGTGGCGCCTGCAAGTTAAACTTCTGACACTTGAAGAGTTTTGATATATTTCCTCCATAAACTGCCTTTTATGAAGATTTATAGGAGGCAGAATTAAGAGTTTTATCAGACAGCTCCAGCACTCTCAACTGAACCAAACCAAGGAAATGCTTGGAAATTTGCAATTTAAGTGAAATCATCCTAAAACTTTCCAGCAGCCTCAGGCCTTTGATTGACACTGTGCATTAATTCACAGATCTAGTGCCAAATAAGAAAACTACTCTTCATTAGCAGGTTCAGGCTCATTCGGGGATGCGGGGTACTAAGTCTGTAAAAAATGTGGACATGCTAGACTTAACACTAAGTGCAGGATGGCCATTTTCCTCTCCAGTTTGAATTATGACTTGTTTGACAAATTTTCAATAATGAAACCACAAAGGGAGGTATTCTACTGATGTACACTTCCCATATTTCAATTTTCATTTTATCTGTCAAACTGCTACATATATTGAAAAATGTGACTAGTTATAATTATCTGGTTCTGTTTAGGGTACCAGAGTGTTGTGGCCTCATACTGTAGCTCTTTAGATCCTGATTTCAATTCCAGCCTAGTGGTACCTTCTGTATGGATGTGTGAGATTCCGCCCTTGACAAGGGTGGCTCAAGGGAATGGAACACTTAAATAAACAGGAACTCAATACCGTATGATGCAGGAGACGCATTTATGCATTTACAACATGCGCATTCGATCACAGCTTGCTCCGAGTGCTATCAAACCCAGCCATCAACCAACACTTTAAAACCCTTCATATATATCAAACATGCCGTTCATCATACCCACATGACAATGTGCAATTCTAAGCCTTTAGTACATTATTTAATAATTAACATTCATCTAGTGTGTTTATTAACAGATGATAGAAATCTTTAATAGCCCTTAGTGGCAGGTTGATTGTACATTCAGCCCTTCTGGCTAGGCTTGCCAGAGTGGGGTTTGCATGTTCTACCATATGGGCTTTGTGGGTTTTAACCAGGTACTCCAGTTTCCACCCACTATCTCAAGCCTTGCTGCTAAGTAATTTGTGACTCCAAATTGTATGTGTGAAGCTGTGTATGTGTGCCCTGTGTAAATGCTTGCTTAGGCTCTAACCTTTCTCAACCCTCTAAAGATAAAAGCAGGTCATAAGGATTAATGGCACCCAAGAAATAAATGTGTTTGAGGATGTTTATGAAGTATAGGTATAGTGTATTTTGGCTTAACCTGCTGGGCTGATGACCAGCTCACTGAACAGACAACAAAGAGGCTTGGACACCTGTGCAGAGTGAGGAGTTAACCAAGGGGTAGCTGCAAAAGTGGACATGGTGTGGAACAGGAATGCATAAGGCAAATATTAGATATTAGAGGATGGTTTAACTCAATTTATACAGCATATAGCTTTGTAGAAATGACATCGGGAATGATTATGATTTTCGAACAGCTGAGGTGAAAGTGATATGGTTGTCATCCTCCTTCCTGAACTTCAGTTAAAAACTCCATTTAAGGAAAATGAATGGATGGTTCTTTTTAGAATATGTAGACACAATTACCATTTCAGATCATATGTCCCTTCTCTGTTCTTTAATGTCTCAGCATCTGTATTCACTTTAGAGTATATTTTTGTATTTGTGTATTAATACTGCTGTATTTACTTTAGTGCAAATATCAATTGTTCTTAGAATGAGCCATTGAAGTTGTCAGCAATATCCTTGAGGCCAAAAAGATATTCTTTTGCAGACTTTCTAGACAGTATTTGATATTTCAGAGACTATTATATCCTATAGTTTATATAATCTTTTCATATAACATTACAACATTTTGAATGGAAAATCTATTTCAATGAAAACGTTTTAAGAGGCAGTTTAGTTAAAAGTGTTGCTTTATTTTTTTTAAATATTGTTGTTTGAGCTTGCACAAGCCAAAGTCGAGTGATATCTAAAAAAGTAGACCAGAAGCTCTTAAAAAATAGAGAAAACATACAGAAACAAACACACACATGTATATATAAATAAAAAATTCATGTATCTTTAAATCAATGGGTGTTTCAGGACTGACTGAAGTTGCCCAGAATGGGCTCTGTCAGATAAATAAATTGAAAATGCCATCAGAAACAATCAAAGAGGGAGCACAACAACAAAGCTATTTTATACCACAGGAATCCATGCATTTCCTCTCACTGAGATGAACAATTCTTTTATGCATTGCAGTAAAGTACAATATATTTATTTGTCTTGGCATGAAAAGGGAGAACTTTCGACTCCTGGGTCTAAGACACTTTCCACATCTCCTTGCTTTATCTTAAAACAGCTAAATTGTTTTATGTTTTTTGTGGCAGGAGAAACTGACAAAAGCAATAGTTTCTGAGTAGCCCTCTCTTTAGAGGTGAAATTACCATTTTTCACATTAATGTCCATTGTGTGAATCATTGAAAAAAAATATACAAACTATTTTAGGGACCGACTGCACATAGTAGATGGATATTATGGTTCACAAGAGGATAAGAATGGATAAGAAGAATAATATGATTTGCTGCTGAGACAACCTTGACTGCATGTCAATGTGAAATCCCTTTTAAATGGATATTAATTGGACATTTTGTTTTCTGGACTTGGGTATACAGTATATTGGTTTGTTTTGACTGCTTTTTGAGAATTGTACCTTTTTAACCCAAATACAAAAAGCACTCGAAACACTATGGAATGCATGACATAAAAAATGTATAGCATTAACATTGTCTAAGTATCATAAATACTTTGAATATTTTCTAGTTTTTACAATTTAAAAATAGTTTCTTGTTTAATTTAGTACCTTTTTGACTATATTCAGTTGACATTGTACATCCCAAGGCAAAAGCATTCAATCTCCCGCATAATTATAACAAATATTGAAATGGTAACCACGGACACTCCGCTCATTCAATTATTTTTTGTTTTAAACGGTGACTGTTGAAGACACAGAGATTGTTTCCAAATAAAGAAGACTTTGTGGTCAACAAGTTAATTACATTTCCTCAGAGCAGTTCTAAAGTATGTGTCATAAAAAGGGAGACAGTACAGAATATTAAAATCAGTTATGAAAAATTATTACCATGCCTCTTTGAAATGAAATAAAATACTTGCTAAAGCAGAAAAGCATATTGAGAGAACTCAAGTAATAGCTTAGGACCTCCAGAATGGTATGACAAAATCAGAAATATAATTTTTTAAGAATGAGGTACTATGATACCTTGACAAAAGGATAAGGCCAAAGTGCAAACCCTAGGTTAAGAAGGAACAGAAATACTTACTGTTATCAAAGTATGTGCAAACAGAATAATATGCTGAGAACTCAAGCAAAACGTATTACTCTATGCATGTATGAGGTAAAGTATATACTGTAGATTTTGGATATACAGTACATGTAGATTAGGACAACAGCCATATCACCCTTCAGCTCTCAACTGGCATCCCACTGAAGCTAAGCAGCAGGGTTAAGCCTGGTCAGTACCTAGATTGGAGACCTATACTGTAGTGGGCGCCTTCTTTCAGATGAGACGTTAAACCGAGGTCCTGACTCTCAGTGGTCATTAAAGATCCCCGGGCATTTCTCGATAAGAGGTGGGAGTTATTCCAGTGTCCAGGCCAAATTTCCACTCTCAGCCTTTACCGTGGCCTCCAAATTGTCCCCATGTATGACTGGCTTGCACTTGCCCTGAGATGGACTAGCACCCTGTCCAGGGTGTACCCTGCCTTGCGCTCGTTGCTTACTGGGTAGGCTCCGGCATCCCGTGACACTGTATGGTATAAAGTGGTTTGGCAAATGGCATGACATGACATACAGTATAGATTAGGAATTAAAACATTGTGTTGTTTTAATTCATTCATGATTGAATGTGATACACTTGAGTTTCTTTGACTGTTACATAAGCAGCCTCATTAGCAATAAATCACCACTAATGATGAAGTTATTCAATGTGTTCAATATCACGCCAAGTGAAAATTAAGAATCTAAGACTTAGAGAACAAAGATAATTTATATGTTATTCCAGGCACTACAAAAGGAATGTGACAAAATCCACAAGATAGTATCTATAACCTGGTGCAAAGCCTGCATCACAGATGTACTGTACATTACAGCTTCCAACAGTGGCCTCAAAAATACTTGCCTTCGAGTTTCACAGTAGACCCCCAGGTGATCAACCCTGCTGATTTTTTACAAATGTCAAAAATAATTAATTCACCTACAGAAGTATTCGCTTACAAAAGTATTCACTCACTGCCTAGCAGTGTTTCTACATTTTGTTGAGATTAAGACTTTCAAATAGAACCTTAAATTTTGAATTATACTGTAAAATTTTCTTCTACCTGATTAAACTGATAGTATGTAAAGAAGATTTTTAAAGAAAATTTGAAATAATTAGTATTCACACATTTTGCATCCCTAAACCAGTTCCAGTAAAAAAAGAATAATCTGAAAGGTAACAAAATTAGTGTAATGGCCTCTCTCTGTGTGAAATCAGAGTGGGCTAACTTGATTTTAGACTAAATGCTTTTGTCTCATTACTGTAAGTTCTCTCAGAAATATATAAATTTCAAGCCAAAAAGTGCATAGTAATATAACAAAACAAATGTAAGACCAAGAAGTTTAAATAAGATAAAGTGATAAGATGGCACAGATCAGGCAAAGGTTATTTATTTCACTTAGTACATGGAAGGCATTAATTAAAAACTGGTATGCATCATACCACACAAAAACTACTTACAGTAGATCAGGCTGCCTTTCCAAACTAAGTAACATGGAAAGCAGAAAGCTTGATGCCACTGTAAAGCCAACAATTACTCTGACTGATTTGCAAAGTTTTATATATGAGATGGGACCTGTTCATACAGTATCCCAGACCCTATACAAAGCTGACCCACACAGTAAGTGAGTGAGTATCAAGAAAGAAGTCTTCAATGAAAGTGATGAATCTTAAATCTCATATGAAAGTTGCTATAGACATGTAGCAGAAGGTTTTATGTTTTGCTATACAGACATTGAATATTTTGGCGTAAGTGTTAACGTCTGGTGCTATCTCAAAACAGCACCTTTCCTACTGTCAAGCATGGTGGCGACAGCATCATATCATGGGAACGTTTCTCATCTGTTAGGGAATGGAGAGTTTGAGGGAAAACAGATGGTGCAAAGTATAGGAGAACCCTAGAGAAAAACCTGTTTGATTCACCCACGACTCTAAAACTGGCTCACAAAATTACACTTCAGCAGGACAATGACCTGAAGCACAAGGCCAAAGCCACGTTGAAGTGGTTTGACAAGAATAAAATGAATAAAATAAAATGAAGAATAAAATGTCCTTGAGTGTTCCTTTCAAAGTCTGACTTGAATCTAGTAGAAAATTTATGGAGAGGCTTGATGATTACAGTGCATCAACTATCCCCAATGAACTTGTCAGAAATGAAGCAATTTTACAGGAATAATGGACAAAATTACCCACTGTGCAAACCTTATAGAGTTCTATACAAAACTACTGACAGCAGTAAAACTAACTTGGTCTTAATGCTTATGCATCAGTGAAGTTCACTTTGTACTGCAGTATATATCATTTTGCAGCTCATTTACATGTAACAGTGCCCAGTTTTATATTAACAGAAATGTTTATATATATTAAAAATACATAAATGAAAATGTGATATTATTGACAGGGCATAAATACGTTTTAAAGGCCCTATACTGTATATTAGATATAGCAGCTGAATAACACCAGCATTACGCCAGCCACAGCAAAAACTGGACTTCTGTTAGTCAATTTACATTGCCTTCTTCCTACTCCCCTCAGCTTGACTAATAACTGTTTAATATTCATTCGTTAAATTAAATTTTAATGAAGCATTTAAATTTGTGCAGGACTCAATTAATGACTTCATCAACTATAGAAAACTGAACTTTATTAAGCCAAAGCCTGCAACAAAATAACATGACTCTGTCAGATTGTACAACTTGGATTTGGATTGTGTGAGAAAGGTCTCTGCACCAGCTGTAGAGGTGGTCAGATTGAGCTGTACAGCTTCATTTTCTTCATGTTGTCCTAATACAACACTATAGACCACACCACAGAACTCATATTCTGAGTATCTGATTTTAAAAGTATATACCCACCATCTTTAGTTATGAATACGGTTTATACGCGTGGTAAGCATAACATTGTCTTTTTAGGTAACTTCACTGATTTATGATTTTTAACACTTTTGGAGTATTTCTACATGTCACATTTCAGATTTAGCCTGCTACTTTTCCCGATACACTTCTGTTTCTCATCTGACTAATCTTGTTTTGTGTGTTTCTGGTCATATGGCTATTCCTTTTGATCTGGACTTTCCTGTCTCAGTGTCTCATTGTCCTTTTTTTGGTCTCTCTCACTGTGGAAGATAAGCCACAGCTGTTCAGCTGCCCCCTAAAGCATACTCTTGATACCTTGGCCCCTGTTAAATCTTGGTCTGTCTCTCATACATGCCATGCTCCATTGTACACTATCCAGCTACACTCTATGAAAGGAGCTAGTCATAAACTGGAGCATAGGTCAAAAGTGTCTGATTTAAAATAGCTTAAAACTTGCCTTACTGAATCTGGACATTTTATTTCTTTTTGTGGTTTTAGTCCTGAGGTTTGGAGTGATATATTTAGTGCTCCACAGCGTTTAATACTGACCCCTCTACTATTTAGTATTTATATGCATATCTTGATCAAAAACTTAAAGGTCTGAATTTTTATTCCTATGCAGTTGATAAACTAAGTACTGTATATTTCCAAACTTAAGGCTGATACAAGCTGTTTCATTACGCTCTGACTGCATATCTGATATACGTTGTGTTATTGGGTTTCTTTCATCAGTTATGGAAAACCAATGCTAAACCCTTGACACTTAATAGTAGCGCATCTGACTTTAATTCCAAACAGAAGAATTTTGTGGTGAATTTCTATCCTGGGTAGACTTTTGAAACTCAGTTACCGAATATGGTAAAGGGACTGTTTTTTTCATCTTAGAAATATTCCCAGGCTGTGTCCTTTGCTGCGTCTGTCTGTAGTAGAAAAAGTGAAAAATAAATTCTAACTACAGTACAGTATGTCATGTGCAAGTGATCACGTCACTCAGGTCTTGGAGTCTATGCACAAGCTTCCTGTTAGGTTTCAAGGTGGTTTAAAAATCCTTTAAGTTTCAGCTTATTATGCACTCCTCAGTATTTAGCAAGCAGAGGATTTACTTCTATTCACAAGAAATGTGCACTCTATGTTCATGTTCATTCTGTAGGTATTTCATTTTGAGTTTCATGGATGTAATTGTAATCATATTGGTATTGTAATATTATGTTTTCTTATATATTGTAACACACTTTAAGATTACTGTTTTTATCATTGCTCTATAAAAATAAAGTTTATTATTATTCTAAGAACACAAACAGAATGCTTGCACACATCTGATGTGCCCTGGCTAGCCCTTCCATTATTATAGCAAGGTTTATTATGTGCAGCCCATTGCACTTTGGTTATGTGTTACAAAATTATAGGACAGTCTTGACCATATTGTGATAAAACTAAAATATCATTAACTTAATAAGAAGAAACTATTACAACCTCAATTGAAAATCAGTTAAAATGTGCAGGAGTCTAGTGCAAGGCATCTGAAGAAATCTTGATTTTATTGAGGACAGTGTAAATACATCAATAGCGCTAACACATGACATTATATACCATATTAACTGATAAAACAATTCTGCATAGGAGAAGAACATCATCAGTTTTTTAATTTAATATTAAAAAGGGTCAATTTGTATTTTGACGTTTTGATGTAAAATACAACTAGCCTGAGAGAAATCATTTTTAAACCATTACAATACATTCTTCATTGGTGATTAAATACTGTACAAGCACAAGATGCATTTATTTGCTTGCAAGCTTGATGCCAAATACATGGTCATGATCCTTAACCAGCATGTATTGGACAGAAAAGAAGGAAACTTGGACACCCATTGAAAACTACCATGAGAACAAGACAACATGCAAACTCCTCACAAAGTTACCTAATATTAGACAATCCTGGAGATGGGAAACAGAAGCACTACCCCCCACTGGGACTGCCATTACCAAGACTGCTTCATCTAAAGAGAATAAATCTAGTAACTTCATTTTTGCAAAAGAAGTCAAATTATTGAATTTCCTTCCCAGTTGTACACTACCAGCTATATATTTTAAATGTTTTTAAAAGTCTAGGGTGAGATTTATGTTACAACAGAGTGTATTTTAGTTATTCTTTTCAATGGCATGCATATTACTCTGGAAAAACTTTATTATTTATGTATCATGTCAGTAATAGCAATACATTAGTATTTCTCTGGCACTTAATCTTGTGGAATGAAATGACTACTGAAAAAGAACCTCAAGGCAGAATTTCAAAAAGTGCTAATTTAATAGAAAACCCTTAAAAGAAACTATGGGATATAGTGACGGAGGGGACAGGGCAGGGAGTACAGACTTTTCAGTACAGACATTCAGGAAAGTACTCTACAGTAAAACATAAAAAGTGACACCTTATCTTTTCAGGTATCACCAAAGTCAATCAAATGCAAAGTCATAATACTAGTAATCACATAAACTCAGAATAGCTTACTAACAAAACTATTATTATTTGGAGGAAAACACATTATAGCCACAAGAGCCAACCATGATGAGCAGCTACATGAAATGGATAAAAATATGGGTGAGCTGGAAGGAGTCCAGTAAAAAGACTGGAAAATATAATTTTCCTGGAACTGTGTTCACATTCACTCATGTGTTTCCCATTCACTATAAATTATGACACCACTTCCTCAAAGTAGCTCCAGTGCTGTGACACTCTATGAGCAACTTTTCACTCAAAAGGACCACACTAGAAAAGTAACCTTACACAATTTTTTAAAAGACTTTGAAAAGTTTACTTGGGAATGATACTGTTCAACACATTTCTAAATATGGGAAATAACCATTTCTAAAACTTTTATATATATATATTGTACATTGATGAAGCACAAACCTTATGCATGAATGATTAGGGAAGTATATTTTCACTCATACATTATGAGGTATAGCATATTGGATCGCAAAAAGCTAACAATTGATATGTCTTTATGTGAGTGAAACAAGTAAATCTGAAATGTTCAAAACAATTAAGTTTACATCTTGGTTATATATTTTTAAAATTAATGAATACCATTTCAATGCATAACACTTTCAGGAAAAAAAAAGCTTGGTTTTGGCTCGGCAGCCAAAAAGTATTATGTCAATGATTGCAAAGTAGCCATTATCTTGACAACTCTCTCAGAGGTTATAATGAGTTAACTCAAAGTATACTCTCAATGGATCAACAAAGGACTATGACCAGATGGTAGCCTCTTGATCTTCATCTACAAAATACACCTTCTGAACAAATGCACCTAAAAGGTGAAAGGAAAAAGACAAAAAGTAAGACAAACATCAGATCTGTTGTTGGGTGCCTGAGCAATTTCTCTTCTGGCATCAGTGAATTTTGGCCTGTGCTCATATTACTAATATGGAGGTTTTGCCTGTCAGGATCCACAATACCATTGGGAGTATGGTGGAGTCTTAGAATGTTGCTGTGAGTCAATGCTTTTTGCACGGGAGTTCCAGCTGTTTGTATTTTATTGCTCCTTAGGTAGAAACTTGGAAGAGAATCTGGTTGTACTTGTATTGTATTTTATTGTTTGAAAACGTTTGTGAAAAACCTTACACCCATTTTCTTACTGCTTCTTCCAATTTAGCATCACAGGTGAACTGCAGCCTATTATGGTAAGGAATGGACACAAGGCTGGGTACACCCTGAATGGAATGTCAGTCCATCGTAGGGTAGATATACAGACACAGACATGTACACACTCAAACCTAGAGTCAATTTTCCCAGAATGGCAATTAACCTACCAGTATGTCTTTGAACTGTGGGAGTAAACCAGAGCATTCAGAGGAAACACATGCAAACATGGGGAGAACATACAAATTCGATTCGCAGAACATCCCCAGGTCTGGAATTGAACCCAGAGCCATTGTGAGGCATTGCATCACTGTACCACCTATGTTTGTGAAAATAAAAAACAACAACTATCCAAGCATCCTAGAGGAAATATAGTTTTAAAATTCATAATTAATGTCTTATGTGTACACACATCCAAATCCAAGGCTATCCATAACCCCACAATCATCCCAAATCCTAACCTCAAAATACAGTTTGTGTGTACAGTGCAAGAAACAAAGGTACTGAGATACTGTACACCTGAAGATGTAAAGGCTAGTGAACTGCAATCTACTAATAGGAGGATACTAAGAGCCTTGTTGATATTCTTCTCTGGCAGAGCACAATCTCTTACCCTTGCTTTTGAAAATGTTAGTATTGATAAAAACAGATCTCAGAAAAGTACTACAGTTCTTACATACTTCCACCAGTATAATCAGAGGTATATTTTCATGTAATATGCAGGCAGAATAAGACAAGTACAGTATGTTATAAAAAATATAAATATAATCTTCAAAGCTATGCATTGGTACACAATATAGAGTAGGGATGTATGGAGCTCTTCTGCTAAAATTAAATTGCTCAAATTTCTACAGAATTTCCACAGCTGATAGATTTATAGAAATTTTACTTTTTAATGTAATGAAACTTTAAGAGCAGAGATAAATGACAATGCAATAATAATAAATTATTATGATTATAATAAGTATCCAATTTTCACACCGCACAGCACAATTTACAGACTTGGTCATGGCCGGCAGTAGATTTTAAAAAATGTGTACATGTACTGTACAACAGTCATGACCATAACATACACGAGATATTTTCATGCAAATGTCAGCTTTCAGGGTTTCAGAAGGCCTAACCCTGAGATGTATGTTGAAATGATAGAGACATTTTATTTTTATAAGTAACATTGGAAGCTTTCTTGCCTTTTTCTAGAAATAGAGTCACAGTCTACATCAATGTGGTGTGTGTTTGGACATAGACACCAATTTACTTTATTTGAAGCCTTCAAGAATTTGTATGACTGCTCTCTGGCAGTGTTAGCAAATAAAGAAGAACTATGTAAGCTGTCTGCAAGGTGCTGATAACAGCATCTACTTGGTTTACTTTAAAAATATAGCTTGTGTAGGAGAGTATATATAAATAATGGCTCTTTTATCTATAAATTGGGTATATTTGTCAGGAATTTATCTAGCCTGGAAAGCAAACAAACTTTTCGACGTTTTGTGGAAGGAAAAAGAAATATAGAAGTTCCTTCATCTTCTCTGTGTTTTTCTAACATTTGTTTGTAGCTTTTAATATTTTAATAACATATTTTATAGCCTAGTTCTAAAGACATGACAGCTCATCTTTTTTCCCTAGTTTAAAAAAAGTCACGTTCTTCCTTTGCAAGAAAGGAAGAATGTTTATTTTAACTTCAGCTTGGTATCATTTTCTGGTGATACCCAGGGACCTAGTTAAAAAGAAGCCATTGTTGCAATACGTATTGCTCTGCCATTTCAGCATAATGAATTGAAAAAGTGCACATTTTGGCAAAAATAAATCGGATTTATTCAGCAAAATAGCCAGATTTTTCATAGTTCTAGTTCATTTTTTGTCTGGTTTCATTCTTGTCTGTGTGTTATGTGTTATCCACCTGAAGTAATGATTGCTGAGGACACTTCAAATGCTTGAAAATGTAGAGTCTTAACTGTGTATAAAAAAATTAACCAGTGAGTGTACAGTACATGTGAATGAAGTGATTTTTACTCTTGGAGATGATATACTATGTAGTCTATAATATCATTCATATAGTGCTTCCTCTCACAAAGTTCCCCACGCACCACAGAAAAGGGAAATAATTTATTTTGTCCACCACTGTAGTGTAGCAGTCAAGTTCTGTGGGTGACACATTATCCAGAAGACAGCAGCCCCTTCACACAGTACATCATGTAAAGAAGTGAGAAATTGCTTCACATAAAGGAGGAAATTTAGTAAGAACATACTGTATTGTAAATCTACAGTGGTGCCATGGCCATGACACCGAGGTTAAATCCCCTGATCTTACAACAACACAATAGAATCTCTAATGATCAAATAGTTTGGACTTTGATTTAACATCTCATCATAAGGACAGCATCTCCCGCATTTACAGTTGTCCCATCACTACAGTGGGCGCTACCTACTAGTCCACCAATACTATTGGTTTTCCATGGAGATTGCCCATTTCAGGACTGATCATGCCCAGCCTTGCCTAGGTTTCTGAGAAGCAGAGATTTTTAAAGGGATCAGCATTATCAGAGGAAGAGGAGAAAACGGAACTGTGAATTTACAACAGTAAATTATGAATAGTGCTTTTCATAAATTGTTTATCTTACTTTTTTGTTGAAATTGATTTCCTGTATTGTAGAGACCATAGGCTAAAATACATCTCACCTTGGTTAGAGATGCATTGTTTGAGTGGTGATTTTTTTTTTTTACCATTCATTTGTTAACATGTTTTACAGAAAGAATTAGAACTGGGCAGGATGGTTTTGTTTAATAGGATACTGGCTCCCTCTTGGCAAAAAGTAACTATCTGTATTATCATACTGAAAAATAGTGTTGTATGTGTGTGTGACTTATTGTACAAAGGATGTGTTAATCTTATTAAGCCTGATGCTTGTTCATTACTTCATTGCCAATTGGTGCCAGAGAATAAATACATCGCGTGCTGTGATATGTTCTGTATTCTCTGACTATAGGGGGTGAAATTATTATTAATCTATAAAATGTTCGTGCATAGCACGTTGTGTCAGGATCTGATTAATTTTTGTATTTGGTATGATAATGTCTTACTTTATCATTTTACCATTCCTCTATTTTGCAATAGTACACAGTCAATTTCTAAAAATAAAATCTCCACTTAAATCTCAGCAAGTTCAGTGACAAAAAGATAAAGCTATCCACAATGCATGTAGTTTATACAATACTTGGCAGAATTTTTGTCTTTCAAACTGCATAGAGGCTCTTTACTTTTGAGAAAAGGAACACAAGAAAACAAAAGTTATTAAATGTCTAAAAATGACTCCTCATATAAATAATAAAGTGGTTCATTAAGCATCAAAAATCTGTAACATACAGTATACATACAGTAACAGGGTTTTTAATTAATGATCTCTTACTTTAAAAGTTTAACTTTACATTATATGAAAGCAACCACTCAACATCCTCAAATAAAAACAAATCAAGATTTCTGCAGAGTTTGCCCACTTCTCTGTATGCTTTTAATGTGCGGGGACTGGGTGGGAGGTACTGGACAGGGACTGTTAACACATGATATTCCCCCAGGTACAATATTGACGGAATGGATACAGGTCTAAGGAAAAATATGCCTGTTTTACAAGAAAACAAAAATGCGAAATACAAGCTTTGAAGAAAACCATTTCCAGCAGCAGTGGGCTAAAGGCAAATATCTCATGTTCTATTATATGTCAATCCTCTCTCAGCCCACTTACCAAAAGTGAAGAATGAATATGCAAAAATCAAAACATTCAACATACTGTATAGAACAGAGAATATAATGGGTAACTTTGAAGGTTTAATGTGAAACATGCAATACAACAAAGCTATTTAAATTGGTTTTCCTGTTAGTAGGTTTAAGAGATAAAGGTGAAAGTATGAAAGTGTAATTCTATTAGGCAATTAATGCAGGAAAGTAAATACTGTATTTTGATATTAATTTCTCCAAAAAACTGAACTTACTCATGTAAATCAAGCTAAGGTGTACATTTCCTGGTTTAGTGCTTCGAAAGTTCATGTTTCCCTAGTAAACGCTTCTGAACAATGTCTTGAATCTGAATATACTTTGTTTATGACCTACAGTAGTATGGCCTTATACTGTAGGTATACATGTTCTAATAACAACTGAAACTGAACTAAAACATGGAATAATTCTGTCCCTCTCAAAGACTGAAAAAAGGAGGGTATTTTCTTTTTGAAAACAATTTACTGTATGATCAGTTTGTAATCAATTTTACTTGTTTACTGTTTTGTTCTTTAGGATATCTGACTGTCCAATGGAATAAATTAGCGGAATTTTACTCACCATAATTTTACAAGCATTATTAATTCCACAGTTTTGGCGTGTGTACTGTGATTATATAGCACTTCCATTTCTTCTCATTTTTAACTCTAAAGTTAGATTTGTTTCTGTATTCCAGAGAACATTACACACTTTTTTGATCTCACGTCTCCCCCTTAAGTGTCAGGTTTTCCAAGCCTAATAACTGAATCTTCTGAACATAAGGATGCTTATGTTATTTAACACACTGAAAGCTAACACATACTGTGAGTGAATCTACCAGTACATAAAAAAAAATAAATTCTTTACTGAAAAATAAAAAAGTGAAAACCTCTGGGCACATTTACATTGTTTCCACAGCATGAATGTATGAGAATTAAGTGCTTAATAGATATACAGTTCATACCTTTAAATCTATTAAGGATACTTCATTCTAAGATATGCCTAGGCTGAAAGAAATCAATGTGTATTTCTTCAGTTTAGACTTCCTAATACCATTTATTTCTCAGCTTCTAAGATCATTATTTCTTGTAGATTTCACATCGTGAAAGCAACTGATTCGTGGGTTAAATCCTCCAGATTCTGGTTAGATTTTCATCAAAGCTTTACCTTATCAGACTTTAGTTGCTTGCATTAGAAAGATTTTTACAATGAGGGCATCTGGCCCTTAGGTTTTTCCTCCAGCAGACTATCCTGGCATAGCACAAGGCTTAGACCCTCCAATTTAATTAGAATCTTCTCTCTTATTGTTAGTGACAGTGTGCTGACACGGTAACACTAACCAGGTGCATGCCAGTCCTGACTTATCTTTCATTTCTAACACAGTTGTTCACAAACACATCTTATTAAAAATACAGAACAGGTGAGTTATATAAATTGCAACCGCTACTGTACAGTATATTATAGTAAGGTAAAAGACATCCATTAAAAAATGTAAAAAAAGTATTAATTGATTTCATGAACAACAATATTTTTTTCTATTTCTAGTTATATGAGGCTTTTTTGGTTATCATCAAGACCTCCATATAAAACCAACACTATGGATATTATAGGTCCAATTAAATCAAAGCTACAGACTTTTACATAAACCTGTATATAGATTCATAGGCCAATAGAGAGGATAAATCTATCAATATACACACTATTTCACAATACCTACATACAACATTTGAAAACATTTAATCTGGGGTTCTCTTCTGCATCTGCCCCTGTATTGGGTGATATTAATTTTTTAAACATATTTGGCATAAGAGTGGATTAAATAGAAGTGTCTGGAGCATTTGTTTAGCATGCATAGGAAGTCCTTACTTGATTGGATTTATTCTAGCAATTATGTTACACGTCTAATCTTTTCAATCCTGTGCTCTGTCTGTCTCAAAAAGCAGACATCAATCTGCAGTCTAAAGATGGGGTTAGTAGGCCCCAATTGAATCACTTACAGACACCTCAAGACAGCCAAGAAAAGATCAAATGGAACGGTTTCCATGAAAGATTGATTTACTGTGAACACCACCAAAGTGATGGGTGATTAATAGCAAATCAATGTCTTGTGTCATCCTCTGCAGAAATTCAACTTAAAATAAGACAGATGTGACCTTTGAACTGACAGACATACCACAGGTTACATTAGTTTAGTAAACAGAAAAATCCCAGACTCCTCTTTTACAAGCTTACAAGCCACAATTATTAGAATTACAGGCTGATATGTTGACAGAGCTAGGTCAAAAGGAAAATAAGACATCACATTCTATCCCTTTTCAATTAGATTCTACATAGCAATATTTAAACAAAGAGAGGGTATACAGTACCATTTATTTTCTTTCGTTTTTTTTTCCTACTACTACAAAATAGAAAAGATTCTTCAGCTATAAATGTTTTCTTGAATTTTCATACACTGTACAACATTATATTTTCCCTCCTGGACATACTTGGGCCTCACAGCTCTTGGGTCCTGGGTTTGAGGCTGGTGGGCTGGGGGTGTGCTCTGTGTGGAAAACACATTCTCCCATGGTTGCATGGATTTTCCATGGGTACTCTGGTTTCCTCTCACAGTACAAAGGCATGCTGTCTGGGTAAATTAGCGTTTCTAAACTGTCCTCTGTGTGTGTACCCTGGAATTGACTGGCATCTCATTCAGGGTGTATCCCATGGTGTGCTTACTGTCTGTTGGGACAGGCTCTGTCTCACCACAATCCTGTATTTAACTAGGCTGTTATTGAAAATAAATGGATGGATGGACATTACTTAAATGTATTTTACTGAAATGATTCCATCTGCTTGCGCTTGTGTCATCAGTATGATTCGCTGTTCTACTCGAATGGTATTAAGATTAAGAGTGGTGCTACAGTATAAATTATTTTCATTTACAGTGCTAATTGTTTGTAACGTTTGGTTTGGTATCAGATGTGTGTAGGCATTTTAACATTTTGTGAATATTGTCCATTATTCATCCTAAGTATATAAACCAGATTATTTAAAAGGTGACAAGCCTGCATCATTCTGGGCACAGCTCAGAACGTCTGCTATAATTTAGAATGAAATCCAGATTAGTTTCAAGATAAATCAGAGATTAGCTTCATTGTTTTTGTGACAATCAGAGTCATAATCTGGTGTGAGTAGTATGCTGAAGAACTATCAAGATGTATAGAAGTGAGTAAAGTCTAATTTTGTCTATGTCATACAGGTCCATTGCTGGCTCTGTCTGACATTTCCCACAGCTTTTTAATGACTTCATAAAATGTCACATAATACCCATGTATAAGTCTCATATACATCAATACCCATATTTTTGGCATTTTATTAAGAAAAACTCCTTTATCTCTGCTTACTTTTTTCTTCATTGTATTTAGAAAAAAAGCCATAAGGTATCTACCATATGATATTTTTTTTGACAGCCTCATTTATCAACAAGAGACCACATTACAAGAATATTGTCAAAAGGGCTGGACACTAGGTAGCTTGCTTAATAATTATAATGTACTGTATAGCTGATCCTTTACACAAATAACTTAAAATATGAGATGACAATAGTAGAAGATAAGCAGTGAGACCCGCCAAAGGCTACATTATGTCAGCATAAAAAAGAGAAGAACTTAGATAGTGAAAAAGAAAGATTTTAAGTGATTTATGAAGCATAACAACACAGATTATATATTTTAAATTACATATAATGAATAAGAATAAAAAACCAATATGTTAGACAATGCCACTGTTAATGTTTGTAAATGTGTATGTGTGTATACTCTAGTTATAATTAGCTAAATATTAGTCTATGAACCTCAATAGATGTTTTAACAGATTTTAAATATTTTATGCAAATAAATAAAGAATTCTGGGAGCACATTCTTATGTTTTCTTCTAATCCTTGCTTTCAATATAAAAATCAGAAACCACAGTGTATTCTATGTGGTCAATGCATTATCTGTCCCCTAATTCAATATCGTTGTGTGTGTGCATAGAGGGATACATTCAATATGTGGACAAAACAGGATAGTACCTCCTGACAGATATGATGTATGATGATACCCCACCATGTAAATGACTTTCATAAAGAAAAGGGTACTGTATCTCTTTAGATCTAAAAGTGCCACAATATTTGCTTCAGGTCACTTTTCATTGCATGGGGAGTTTCATTTGGTAAACATATGGAACAGCAAACAAAAATAGACTGTCCCTGCACCGTATTAGTATGTTGGCATGTATTACTATCAATGTGTGGACAGAATTTGAGAAAATCATCTATATAGATAAGATCACTTTATTGGCCATATACAATTTCTTGTATTAGGAATTTGTCTTTTCACATACCCAAACTTGCTCTCCATGAGACACACAGACAGGGAGAGAAGCTTGGGGTCAGAGCACAGGGTCAGCCATTTTTATGGCACCCCTGGACAGCTGGGGTTAAGGGCCTTGCTCAGGGGCCCAATGGAGTAGGATTCCTCTGCTGGCCACAGGATACTAACCGGCAACCTTCCAGCCACAGGCGCAGATCCTTAGCCACTGCACCGCCCATAAAGATAGCAACACTATCATTGGGGTAGAATACAGTATGAAACTATAAAGATATAAGAATGAGAGACAATGGGAAGTCCCTGCAAACACATGAATATAAATGTGGGTGCACACGTGGGCATTTAACAAATTTGTTAGATAAACAAATGTATACACTACATTTTAGTTAATTAAATGAATACATGGTATGTTTTACTTAGTCTGTTTCTATCAATAAACCTTTTCAGGAACAAATATCTATCACAGATACCACAGGTGAGGAGTTTTGTCTTTACTTAATTTTCAACAGCTGCTTAATTGCAAATTTTGTCTCCCTTTCGTTATAACAAGCTGTTCACAAGTGCTATAAATTGCACAACCTTATTGTTACTATGACAAATTTCTGTTTGTTATGTTATAAGTTGCTAATGACTTCCTCCTCTGATTCAATGTCAATGTCTTTTTGTAGATGTATAAAAAATATCACTGTTCTTTCTCACATTATGTGTTTAAGCACAATTGACTGAAGGTGAATTCTGTACTGGTGAATGAATCACTTATTTTAATGTGCTCAAAAACACTATAGGTGTTACCTTCTTTTCACCCTGCATCACTAGTATGCTCCCCTGCCATTGCCTTGTCAATCTGTTGTGATGGAGAAGTTAAAGTGCTCAGATATATAAACGTGTTGCTAGAATCCATGTTTTGATAATGCTGTCTTGTTGTTTTGTCCCTCCTTTATGTTATTCTTTGTCATCAATCTCCTTTTTTCTTGCATTGCTACTCCATATGTACTGTATACCCTACGTTTTTGCATATAAGCTTGTTTTGGAAAATTAACTGTTATTTATTCCATGGTAAAAAAATAAGGGCAAAAATCTTGCACTTATGCAAATGGATGTAAAAGTGATTGTTTTAAGCTTGGACGCTTTACCTCCATCCTCTGGAGGAGTTGACCAGGATATATTACTGCTTTGTATTAAACACTTCAGTTGTTCCATAGTAAATCCTCACTGTGGTTGTACTGTATCTAGTAAACTACAGCAATAAGCTGGGCAGAGCTGAACTGTTAGCTATCATTATCCTTGGTGAAGAGAGTTAAGCAAAGAATAAAAACATTCATCTAAATTCCTCTCTTCTTTTGGAGTCCTGGTCACATCACAAGAAATGTTGAAACAGAATTTCTACCTATTAAAAGTTAAAATTAAGTACCTTTATTACTTACTGTACTCATCTTTAGGGTCATATACTGTACACTAATGATCCTTAGGGTCATAGACCCTAAATAACATATTAAATGGGTTAACAAAACCCCTCTGCAGTGAACAATGCAATATGCAATGAGTACCAGAGAATGCTTGCTAACAATACAAATTAATCTCTTAAAATGCCCGCCTTACAATTCTCCAGCAGGTCATCAGCTGTTTTCTTTTTCTTTTCTTATGCCTGTGAGACTAAGCAGCATTATCTATTCATTGCATATTATAAAAAACTTATTGACATGCATGAAGAGACTAGCTCTTTTGTCTCCAATTCAAGTCAGACCCACCCATCCTATCTAGATTTAATAAGAGAGAGAGCAGCCAGGTCAAGGAAGAGCTCAGAGCTTCTGTATCTGGATGATAAGATCAAAGACTTTACCTCCCTAAAACACTTATTCCTTTAGTTTGTTTCAAAAAGATTATATTAAATAAGGAATATATATATACTGTTCTGAAACTAATTAACTGTAAGAAACCCCCATATAAATGAAACCCCAAATGTATTCTTTGACTAAAAAACAATTTCCAGTACTACATTAATTCATAAAAAGTGGTAAAGAAATTTTACTGGTACAGCATACATTATATTCTATGATCTATCCATTTGCAGTAGCCAATGTTAGCCAGAACCTAACCCAGCAGGCATAGAGTACAAGACAGGACTACACTCTGGACAGGATGCCAGGCCATCACAGGGTGTACTTGGAGGGAAATTTGGAGACAATAATTCAATTGGACACATGTCTGTGGACTGTGTAAGGCAACAGAAGTACCTGGAGAAAATCTACACAGGCATGGAAAAAATGTGCACATTCCATAAAGAAGAAACCCTGGTTTAAAACTGAACCCAGGTTTATGCGACAGCAGCACTAATAAGCATGCTACTATACCACCCCTTATCCCCAATCAATAAATAGTCACTACTTCTAACAATTAAAGCTACTTATCTTACTTATTTCAAAGTCAGAGCACCAATAGCAGTGTTTAGTTCTCCACATCTTCCCTGATAATAGAATATATTCTCAATTGATTTATTTGGTAAAATAAGCAATTGAAATTGCTTATTCATATTCAAAGTGTTCATATGCTGCTACTACCAATAATTATTTATTTAAAGATACTGTAATATATGTTCCTTTTCAGCTATTTAAATAATACTAATCTAACAAATATAATTTTCAGACATTTTTCAGAATTGTTCATCTTTTGTTCAACTTACAACAGTGAACAGAAACTTTTAAAAAGCAGAAGTTATAGGAATAATATGCCTATGTTCGTAGAGTATTCAAATTTTGGCCTCCTTTGAAATCAAAGGCAATGCATTCCTTACTGAAATCATTACTTTTCACAAGCTCAAGAGCAGACAGATCTTGGGAGGCATTAGAGAACCTACATGCTCCACAGAAAAAAAACAAGGCCTGAAATTGAGGCTGACAGGACAGATCAGGCTGGGTGAATCCAGAATGGGAATTCTCTGATCAGCTATAAGTGCTGAAATGCCTGCTCAGCACCTTAAAAGCTCAGCCAAGGAAAAAAGAAAAGAAACTAAACATCAGAGAATGGCTACAGTCAATGCAGCACATTAATTTGATGTCTGAAGGCCTGAAAACATGATATTATGAGATTACCTTTCTTCCCCTTAGAATGACACATTAGATATACAGCTAGCCTGAAGTGCTGTGAGTAGCAAGCACCCAGTACAGTTGTCCGCTGTCACTGCATTTCTGTATCATGTTAGCTTAACATGTTTTAATTTGTTCAGCTATACTCAAGATACCATTGGACATTCAGGACATGAAACATATTTAGAAAGTGAGAAATTATAATGAAGTGTTGTTTTTATGTTTATTTCTAAAACTGTCAGGTTTAATACAGTTTAATCATTATCTATAGCATGTATATTTGTATGTTTATACTAGCAGAAATATAAATAAATAGAATAGATAGAAAGTATTTAAAATTCTTCTGTAATTAATTTTTACTGATGGCCATATTCAGCTTTTTTCCTTGCTATTTGTTCTAACATATGTTTATTATTTTTTCATGTGCCTGCAAGCAATACTTCTTTTTCTGTTTCTGACTAGTATGTTTAAGCATTTCCTACCTTCAGTAATCATCTCTTATATTTTCTGTGGTTTAACAACCTCATGCCCTTGCAGGCAAAAGGATCCTTTTGATAAAGTATTAACTGAACAAAGAAAATCAAAATAAACCTTTAGTAAATGCTTTATTAAATATCTTCATATAACTTGAGTATTAATCATTGTTTATGTCCATACAATACATTTCTCCTATGATACAAGTGAATGTACTGTATTTACCAAGTTCGGTTCATACAGTATAATTAAGATAACAGCATTTATAACTCAGCATTATTAAGCAACAAAAACTTTAAAAGAAATAAGACTGCAAAACCAACCTGAACTCTCCTGAGTGGTTTAGAACGCGGATTTGTTTAAGCTTTACATTCACTAAAAAGTTTCAAAACAATTATGTTTCATTAACCAACCTGTTCCTGAATAGTCTCATACTTTTCACTAAATGAAGTTTATGGTGTATGACGTGCCATTCAAAAATGTACAGTAGGTCATACTTGAATTGATGCAATTGAAATTATGCTAAATTTACATTAACAAGTTCATTTGTCAATATGAGAATTCATGAAGTTCAGAGATGTATATTTAGGCTAGAAAAAATATTTATATTCTTAATTGTATGGCTTTATGGTCTAAAAGTGAATGTAATGATGTTCAGTTTTTGACCTTGTATCCTCCTGTCTCATTTCAGGGTCTCAGAAACAAATGTTTGAAGAATTGTAAAATGTAATAGATTTTATAAAAGAGTAAGAATTATATACTCTTCCCATTACATTGCTTTGAAGACATTAGGAAAGAGTCACCGACTAGAATCGACGCCATGTCCTATTGAAGAAAACATGCCATAAATATGAAAAGGGGTCTCAGACCCTTTGGATGACGAGAGTTCTGTAGCCAAAAGACATGATTGAAAGCAGGCTTTCTAAAGGGCAGAATATTTATATGCTACTCTTTGAAGCAAAACGTATGCAAAGCTCACTCCATCATCTTCAGAAGGAGATTTAAACGACTGGCCATAAAGAATTTTGATATAAATGTCTCAAAGTCCTTAAGCTATCTAAAAATCATGTCACTTGGAGCTTAAAAAAGAGTGGAGACTTGTGAGAACAAACTTCCTGAGGATTTATTCAAATGTTTGCACTACAGTATTAAGAAAAAGCCAAAAAGCTTAATTTATATATGTGTATACTGCATATAATATAAACAGATTTGGGAGAGAGGGAATTAAACCAAATTGTAAAATTATTCTCTCAAAAACACAAAGAACTATTTTTGTTAAAATATGTATGTTCTATTTCATGGAAGTAAATCAGACAACTGCTAAATGTCCAGGATCAAAGAAGTAGATCAAAGTCAATGTCTCTTAATTATATACAACAATTAAACTAATTACAGAATAGATGCCTTTTCAGATGGTTTTTGATTTTAGATACAAATATTTGTGATAAAGCTTTCTCTGATTGCAATCCAATAAGCTAGAATTAGTTTATTCTTTTAGATGTCCCTACTGTATATGGGCAAAAACACCCAACAAAAACTTTCTCAGGCTTATAATGTTGTGAGAACTTTCAGACTTGGTATTGTAAAAATATTTTAAAGTCAAAATGCACAATTGCCAGAGAAAGCTAATTTGTACCACCCAAAAGCAATTTAATTGAAGCAGCTGCAATATGGTAAGTTTCTCTGAAGATTTTATTCTTCTGACTAAGATACAAAGGAGACTCATTTGCACATCTAGCACCTTACCACACAAGTCTAATTAGCAAGGTCTTACCTTGTTCAACAATCGGTAAAGTAGAGCAGCCCATATTAATCTTTAATTGCTCCATTCAAACTGCATTTCTCCTCATCATTAACAATGAGTTATCAGTCCTAAGTAACATTAATTATTTTTATGATTAACAGTACAGTACAATGACCTAAACAATTACATTTACCAATCGTAGGTTATAAAAGTAAAACAAATACAAGAATTAAAAGAGAAACCTTCTGAAATTTCAGAACAAATACATTTATATAAGATCTGAGAAAAAAGAAAGATATGGGAAATTTAGTATATGACCTGTTTTGTAAATATCAATGCTTTTGTTGTTTTAAGAGTAGAACTTTTTTACCTGATGAATATGGATTTAGACATTGTGAAATGGAAACAGTTTCCTTTTTCAGTTCTGAAAACCTTCATCTGTACTGTTGATATATATTTTTTTAATTTTGAATTAATATTGATTAAATTTCATTCTAAATCAAGATATATTTCCTGCATCATTTGCTGTGGCATTGTGTTTCAAATCTCAGAAACAGACCAGGAAAACTCCCAATCCCCACCATACAGACAAAGCTAAAGAAAACAAAGGAATGTTGTCTGAAGATACGTATTTTTTAGAACTTCACATGTATTGCGGAAAACAGCCCAATGAACTTACAGAGAAACTTTCCACTGAGAAATGATACTTGCAAGACATACATTTTGTTATATGATTACCTTTTGTAATTTCACTGAAATCTAACTTGACAATTTGAGGAATAAAAATAAGTATGCATTTTTGTGCATTAAAAAAGTGTATTACACTTTAGAAATTTCCCAAATTTCATAAGCAACTTTGCAATCAAGAAGAAGCTTTTTGTCACATCTAACCATTACAACCTGGGAAACCTCCCATGAAAAAAATCAAATGCGCATTATTGATATAAAATTTCAAACAGTACCTTGCAACATGTTTCACTCATACATTTTTCACCTCCTGTTTAGTTTCCAAGGAAAAAAATCAAACCTAGATTAGTGAGCATAATTTTTCAACACTATGTTATTATTCCAATGTGTAGCCTTTTTTTCTCCATGTCTCAGGATGTCATGTAGTGAAAGAGCATCAAAGGGCATAAGAAAACTGCCAAATGGCAACTGTTAGGTTAAGAAATGAGTGCCAAAAATCTGGTTGACACGTGTTTCAAAGAGAGGTTGCTATTGACCTATGGGACTGGAGAATTAGCATAGGAATAAACAGAGCTTTCTTGTCAGTAATTCTAATAGTTGGACACACACATATTTAATTTAGATTCAACAATTATCATTCAAGCTGGATCTCATTTCCAGTCCTGTCCTTACCTAGAATAACCAAGGAAGCAAAATGGCTGCAGAGCTGAGTTGTTAGCCATATGATAACACAGTTCCTACTAATAGCACAAGATGCACAGTTTTCAGGCCACTTATCCCATTTGGAGTGAAGCTGAGAATCACCTCAATCAAAAGAAAGGTCGTTTTATAAAGATGTACATTAATTCACTTAAAGCTACAGTACAAGCTACTGGTGTGTTTACTGTTTTGCATGAATAAATAGTTGGGGATTTTCTAAGAGTTATTTTTTTATTACCGTATATATTATCTACACATACTGTACATACATTACTGTAACCTCTTGTTAATTTTAAAATGTAATATCTTGCCACAAAAACATGTAACTGTTATTTTTGAAAAGTAAGTAACTGCAACCCAGCCCCCAACTGTTTTGTGCCTATATTAACTACCCTTGCCAGAGAGTAGAAGAGATTAGATTCACAAACCTACTACTTCAAGGCTGAAAGCAGATTCCTACACCTCAGGCAGAGGCATTTTACTTCAAAAACTTCTCATGTGAAATGTGATGTGAATGTCTAATATCTAAAATAATATTAAATAAATTTCAGATGGGGAATGCAACAGTATAGCCTTTTCTCAACATGTGAATATAGAACCTAAGCAATCATATTTAATCTATTCTGAATATTTTAAAGTGTGATTGCCGTGCCATGTAAATATGGTGTAAGCTTAGTAACATGTCTTAAGTATAAGTCAGCAAAACCAAACAGAAGAATGGTGTAATTTCTCTTATGTTAGACTTGTTTTTTTTATAATATAAAAATAGATGTTGACTATGAGTTTTAGTGTGTGTGTGTGTAATGCAATGCACTGTTCATTCACAGTACAGTAGTTCATTATAAACCAAATGTAGGTGCAAGAGCTTAGCAAGAAGATTACAAAAGAGAAGGACAATCCTATAAGGATAGGTTTAGGCTCACTTGGACCCAAATTAAATGACATTACAATTTAAATTTGTCTTTGATTTTGCATGAGAACAAGCAATTTGGTGTTGTGAAATGTTTATTTCAGACCTTCAACAACTTTATAGAGGTATTCATGGGGTGCTAAATTTAATTCAACCTTTGCATTCTGAATTCAATATGGATTAGAGGAAACACTGTTAGTAATAACAACCTCATTCTAGTTTACAACAGATTCAGATTTTGAAGTGTGTATTCAGAGGAACAGGGATTATAAAAACCACAAAACATTTTGAGTAGGCTGTAACCTTGGTGAGTTGCTCTGTGATTTGCCAAAAAAAACAACAAAATATGTCAGATCACAAGCAGTAACATGCAAATGAAATATCCTAGGACCTGAACACAACAGAATCTGTTTCTCAACACCAACTTAATCAGTTTTCTTAGTTCATGCTTCCCAGATTTGATCTGTGGAAACATGCACTGCATTGCAGTCACATTCCTCAAAATCCAGAGAAAATCAGGAAATCGAGATTGGTAGCTCTTAACCTTGCCATATGAAAGCACATTTATTCCAAACAGAGGTTTTTCTGTAAAGTAGAGGAGCTACTGTATATGAGAATTTGTCAAGGTTCTGGCACTGCCCCAGTCTCAGGCATTCACAAAGAGAAAGGGTTTGGGCTACTGTCTATTTGGCTTCTGCCATTTAGCTATGCACACAGCTCTGAAGAGCAGGAAAGATATCAGCAGCTTACAATTTCAATCAAGAAGAAGACCTTAAGCTGAAATTAAGCACTCCACAGTGCGAATTAAGCACTCAAGTGGTGAAAGCTTTTCCACCCCCATCCCCCTTGTCTGGTTCAAATAAAGAAAAATCAATTTATAAGAGGGAGGTGCCAGGGTGCTCCTGTTGGCATGGCAACGCAAAGCACATTTATAGCAAAAATCATATAAAAAAATGGAACAAAGTGTATCTAAATTGTGAGCTTTTATAATGCTGACTTACCATATCAAGGCATTTTAAAATCATAATGGAATCTTATTCAATAAAATTTCAAAAGTAAACCCATTCTGTGCATTATTCATGCAATATTATGCAACATATTATGTACAGCACATGTAACATTTGTTAATACATAAATCTATTGTCTAATATTTAGATTAATTTCCAAATGAAACAGCATGCTTCATTAAAAATATGCAGTGAATGTTGAGGTATGTTACCCTTAAAGATTGAAGAATTTCAGGGTATTTGTCAAGAATTATGTTTTTTCACAACAGCAGTTTTAACCTTCACACAGGACCTTCATAGATTAATTCTGCAATGACCAGATCCATCACTAGGCGTGAACCCCATGGAACAACATGTGTGTTGTCCTCAACCAATGCATTCCAGAGAAGTTCTGTAAGTTTTAGTCCTGGAACTGTGACTTGTCACTCTTAGGTATATAGACAATAAGAACATAAGAAACGTTACAAGCATAACAAGGGGCCATGTAGCCCATATAGGTAATTTGGCTGCTAGCTACTAAATGATATGAGGATCTCATTCAATCACTTCTTGACAGAAGCCAGTGTTACAGCTTTGACAAAATGACTGGATAGTTTATTCCAGATACCTACAACTCTGTGTGTAAATAAAGTGCCACCTGTTCACAGGTCTAAATCTAGTTTACACTTGAGTCCTCTGTGATGTGCTTTGCTTTACAATTTAAATAGTAAAAACTTTTTTTTTGAAGGCAGTAAAAATTGCTAAAATGAGTTAATTAGTCTTTAATAGCTCTACAAAAGACGTGATTTTAATTTATGCGAAACAGAGAAAGATACAATCATACCCAGCTTGAATAGTGAAGATTGAAGGCAGCCTGTCTGTGTGAAAAGTTACCAGGAGAATGGGATGTTTTGCTTCAACAAACAGAATAATTCTGGAGAAGTCACGAAGTTCAACATTGTGTGTTGTTTAATCCAGTAAGGAATTCAATTTCTTTTCCTAGCAGACCTGGCAGAGACAACTTGTGTGGAGACTGGTCCATCATTGACCATCGGTAATGTTGAAAGGAATGTCCATTTAACAGAATGCGTCAACATTTCTGCAAACCAATCGAGAAATCCTGATTTTCCAGCACCAAGGACAATGACAAGGACAATGCCAGCCCAATATTACAATGATATAACTTCAAGAAAAAAACATTCCAAAAATGAAAAAAACATGAGAAAACATTCCAAAAATTACAGCACTGAACAAAAGTGCACATTCTTATTATCTTTATGAACAAGTAGAGATTAATTTAATGCTAAAAAATACTGTAAACACATGCGAGGAAGAAATAAGGAAGGAGTAGCAGTATAAAAAGATGCTTGGTCTATATTATCAGGGAGTCTTTTTCTAGAATTTTGAAATTCAAATGTATTATTATGTAAGTACCACAATCACATAATTGGTGAAGAATATTAAGTACTGTACACTTTTCAAATTTCTTTTGTAAACTGATTTGTAAAACAAGATCATTTTAGCACCTGAAACTTAATGAAAAATACATTTAGTAAAGATTATTATGTTTTTGTTATGTTTTAGTAAATCTCAATCACAGTAAAGCAGACTATTTGCATTAAAGCTGCTAGAATATTTAACACAAACTGGAATTTGAGACCCCAGTAGTCCCCCTCAGGTTAAACTGAGGTCCTGGAACCAGAATTTAATAACTATGATTAAAATTATTCATGTTTAATCATATATTTTGCCTTTATTAAAAAAAAATGGAAAAATATTACACTAAATAAACATTTACAGACTCCTTGGCTTTACATTTTTTTAGTCATCTATGTAAAAGATTAGCCACAAAACTAGATGCAAGAAAAGCAGGAATAGTATAGTTTTTGTCTAATGATATTTTTCTGTCTGCAACAGAGTCACATACTGTAACACTTTCATATGGGAACATCAGGCATCTGCTCAATGAGGAATGTGGCTCAGATAAAAGTTATTTTATACTGTTAGTCATCACATTCTCCTGTTTTAGGTCTGTACAGAAACAATTATAGTTAAAGGTTCTCAGAAAGAATAGCAATCTATTAAATACTAAATATTTTTTTTCTCAATTCTCTCTTTATATACAGTACACTATGCACACCACTTTTAAAGAAAATATATTGCAGAGCTTTAGAAAATGATAAAGTGGTGAATTCCCATTTTGAATTGTTTTTTTTTTATAAACGGTACTGCTTTCCAATAAATTAATCACTAGGGTACTAGCAGGGTTTCACATTCTCAACAAAAAATGCTTATATTCCAGAAGGAATGAAGAATGCAAATCATGATTTTTAATCTGTTAGATCTGCAGTTAGTATGCTGATTTGTTTTATTTACTGGCTCTTATAGTAAGGTTATTGGGAAAACAGTTCCTTGTCATACCAAGTAGTATTAATATCTAATATACTGTACAGTAACTGACCAATTTTGCCGTTAAGCAATCTATCTCAAAATGTATATTACACAATGTGATTTTTTAATTAAAATATGCTGGTATGATAAAACACACTTATTTACATAGGTATTTAGTGTTTTTTAAAAAAGAATAGAGTTTTTTTTTTCTTTTAAAGTAGACATGACTATAAAATGCAGGTGAAACAGAAATACCTTTCACCTTACCTTGAAATTCACTCTATAATCTCATGATATTCCTTCTGATATGTATCTACTCTAATGAAACTAAAGAATTTTTAATTGCTCAGTAAACCCTACAATGAGGGATAAATCTTGTTATTCTATAATGGCATTCCAGAAATACAACAAATATACTTACAAAAACCACACTGATAGTACTTATTCAATTTGTACAGTTGTTTTTGGACCATTCCAGCAATTGTTGAATATAACATTATAAACCGCACATCTCCCATCAAGATATACTTTCCACAACTGAATTACTGCTGGTCAGAACTCCAGCTGCTCAATGAGAGGCATACAAGTATCCTTTGCCATACGGGGTAATGGGATTAAACAGAACAGCCTACCCAGCTACATTAAATTATATACAGTAACAGTCAAGAAGCCAATGACAATGATTTTCTTTTACTCCTGTCAAAAATGTCAGTTATGGAAAGTAACATAATTTGATTTTAAAAAGGGTAGTTGAACACTTTTCTTTTTCCAGTTTCTCCATTTACAGTAACAACAAAGATGTCACCTGTTTTGCTTCCTGCTGTTTTCTTCAAGCCATTTCACAAACACCTTGACAAGCCATGCAGAAGTCTAAGAAATACAGTTTCCCCTCTGCCACAACAGCTTTCATTAAAGGATATTTCTTTTGCAAGTAAACTTTTTTGCCACATGAATGCAGGTATATTAGTTAGATTCGTTTTAAAAATAGAAATACCTCTCCGGGTATAATATCAGAAGAAAATAAAATACAAAAAACTGAAGATTCCTGAAGAAACCCCCCCATATGTGAGGAAACCTCCAGAACAACTGCACGAACACAAGAATAGCAGTTGTTACCATAACTTAATTTAATAACAATGCTCTCGGTAAGTACCAGATTTTGCAGTAGGCTCACACCTTTTAAAGAAGTCATGACATCATGTTTGAATACGTGATGGAAGCAAGGTGCTAATGTTACAATCCAGTGGTCTGAAAATAAAAAGTTCACAGCTCCAAAGCCATTACAGTTGTGTGAAATAAAAAAAAATAATAAATTCAGTTATATGATCAACTCAAAAAAAATATTAGAATGTCAGAGACACATTAAAGAATCTGTCAATACCATAACAACCGAAGAACTGTAAAAACAAACAGTTTGCACAATAATCTGAGGAAAACAAGAAGATTAGAAAGAAAGACATAATATGCTAAATGAATGTCGATAACATTCCTCATGTTATAAAAGACTATTTTTTTTAAATTGACACAGTATTGTGAATATGAATATGCCATCACACTAATAGATCGCCAGGACCTGAAATTATTTCCCCAGTTGAACTAAACTCTTTTAAGAAGTGACATCAATTTATTAAAAGTGGAATACATTTAAACTAGGAAACAATGAACCAATTAAGCTTATTTCTGTAACTGCAAAAATTAAGATAAGGACAGTAAAAGTGAATGTGAATTATGTAGGTAAACAGCTAAACAACCAAATGAGCAAGATGAGTTGAATAGCTTTCTCTCATTTGCAACCTTGCTTGATGTGCTTGAAATGGAGTAGCAAAATGTCCCTTAGGCTGAACTTTGCAGAAAGCATTTGGTAACTGTCTGCTACAGAAACTATTAGAAAACCAAGACTATAGACTAAAGTATGTACTTTTAAGGCAAACCTTGGCAAAGTCTCAGATAAAACTATTTCAATAGTTGCGTTTAATGAAAAAAAGTGACCAAAGAAATTAGATTATTGCATACATCTTTTGATCTAATATCAACTTAACTAATAAATAAATGCACAGCACTAACTCAGCAGCCCAGGCGAAATGCCACAGAAACAGTTCTGTTGCCCCAGAATCAAATTCTATGGTTTTATGGTTGCAGTTCATCACACCATTGCAAGGACAGAGTACAGAGTACTCATGTGGTATAAAGGGTAGGTTAAATTAAGTAAAACATCACACATTTATTTTCTGCCTTTATGTAAAATACGTACGGTAATAACTATGCATCTAACAATCTTGGCTGTTTCTTTCTTTTTCAAACATTTAAGTGCCAATTTCCTTCTTCCAGCCCCAGTAACCCATAGTGTTTAATTTGCAATAAACACAAGGTTTGCCTTTGGAACATTTCATTATTAACACAACAGTGGATTACATTTTCTAAAAGCCTGTTCCCCATTATTAATCATAACAGCTTTAAACCATTTCAAAGCCCCATGCTGTTACTTGTAGTACAACGTAAATTATAGGTTTCTTCATACAGGTGTCACTTATGCAAAAAAAAAAAGAAAAATGCAGATTTTTTTACTACATCTTCACTCAAGATATATGACTCTTATTTTTGACATGTACCATTTGCAGTGCTTTTAATGACGTTTTGCTTTTAGATAACCTTTCCAAGATTGTGCTGTGAGTCTAGAACTGTTTTCTTGCAAAACTTCTTGGCAGTATTTGTTTGGTTTTCAAACTAAGAACAGGTTATTGCAAAAAATGGCATAACAGTTTTTAACATTTTTCTTGTGCATACTGTATAAATCTCTTAGAATGTTTTTTTTCCTGTCTTAATGGACACTGCCTCCATGAAGAAGTCATGAAAGATCATGAACTGTTTAAAAATGTCAGTCTTTAATTAACATACTGTACAGTACTGTATTCAAGAACTTGAATTCATAAATATATCAATTGTTAAGAACTGAAGAATAATTCTGGAACTGTATTATGATATTTAAATTGCAGGTCACACATTTTAAAAACAAACAAGTAAAAAAATTTTAGTAACCATTTTTTGTAAATAAAAAACATGCCTTTTCGTCTTTGATACTACTGTACTGTACATCATTGTGTTTCTAAACAGAAGATGACATTCTGAGCTCGAATATGGATATAATACGTGTATATAATTAAGATATAATTTGTAATACTTTTAAATACAATTATGCAATGTGGTAATGGGCAGGACATGCAGCAACTCTATCATTAATCAATTAATTATTCAATATTTTTTACTAAGAAATGTAGTGCAGTGAGGGAGCACTACTGGTTTAACTGGCACTTGGCAAAATAGCACAATCATGAATACCTTTAGTACTAGCTGACTATATACCCTATATGAAAACATTCTATGGATCAAGCTGTTCATTGATTACCAGAGCTCAAGGGAAACATTCACAAATCTACAAAAGTATCTTGCATTGAGTCATTTTAAAGTAAATAACTGTGGAGAAAAATACTGCACTATTTTCAAGTGAAACGTGTTTGGCAAGTCACTCTGAGTATCGCATGTACAGTACATGAATTCACATCCGAATACCAACCACAACTGGCCCACATTCAAACTTATTTCAAATACATATACTGTAGGCATCAAAAAAGATTGACTCTCTGTCAGGTGGAGTTTCATTTTTCTGAAGGACATAAGGACATTGTGCTAGCCAGATGATATGAATAAAATCCCTTTCTAATGTCAGTTCTCCTTTTTTTTTACCAATTTCTGCACAAGGGTTAAAAGAAAATGTAAAGGGGTCATTCAATATCAAAGAGATTTTTTAAAATGTAAGGTTAGCAAGTTGAAAAAAAAACTCTTTAAAACACTAAGAAAGGAAAGAAGAAATACTTTTATAAGATGCAGCTGAAAAAAATATATAATATCTCAGAATTATTTTAAACTAATATTTTTTTATACTAACTTTAGAATCTTATTCTAAACTAAGACTTATCTTTCCATTTATGTTTAACAATATCCATTGAAAGATCAAGTATCAGGTCTTTGAAAAAAAAATGATTCACAAGATACACTGATGTTTTTATGGTTGCTTCAAAAAAGAAATAAAAAATAATTCAAATTTCCTGGCTAAACAATCTAATCTGTCCATCTTTCAAATGATTATGCATAGATTTTTACTCAGAACATGTGCTAATGCATCTCACAGTGTAGCCCACCTCTTCATATGCTGAAGCTGAATGTTCCTTCATGCCAGTTAAATAACATCAAACAGAAGCTCAGAATGGATAATGTAAACTAATAAGCCATCTGGGTAGGAAATAGATGGTTAATGCAGTGGCAGTTTTCTTTTACTGACTAGAACCAGCTGTTTGTAATACAGTATGTGAAAGTAAGCATGCAGACATCCATTATACACTAAAGACATAAAAGACAAAAGATTCAAAATAGTATTTTATGATATTATATCTTGCCATAATAAAAATGCATATTGTACTGCAAAGATCGGTATGTACTGCATAAGACAATATACAATATTATCAATAGGAAACAGTGGGTTCAGTCTGTATAATGTTACTGGAATAATATCTGTTAATTGCATTAATCAGCACACTCATTTTTCAGTATAAAGTACACCACCTCTTAAATTCTCCCTTTTTTCCTCTTGAATGTTTCAGTTCACAGAGTTCACATTATACGGTAATTGTCAGTAATAACCTACTGTATTACAGCATTTTGTGGATTACTGGATCCAAATGTTTGTCCCACAGATGTTCATTTTGCAGAACAAGGCTAGAAATTCACTCCCATTTAATCAAGTACGAACAGTATATTAATGAGTGGAAATGTACAGTATGTGACCTGTCCTAAAAACAGAAATCAGCATGATTTTGCTAAAATTGTTTTTTTTTGTATTCAGGATATTCCAACAATAGGCTTGAAATCTCTGAGACTTTTCCATTTTAAAACGAAATGTTTTTTTTTTTCCAGTAATTATTGTCATTAATATTCAATATTCTGTAAGTATACTGGTATCTTTCAGGTGTCTGGTTCAGCACAGGAAGCCATATCACCACATTCTGAATGATAAAAAAAGCACAAATGTTCATCAAATATTTTAAGTCATTTGATGGAATAACAAATAACAGCATATCACAAATTATAATGATATACTGTAATTGAAGATACGGAACATTTTACAATTGTGCTTTTATTTTACTGGTACTCATTGACTATGGAATTGTAAGTACATTAACAACAACTGTGATTTCTATGTTTTAGAATACATCCAAAACTCCAAGAGATGGAGATCTAATGGAAGGTCTAATAGCAGAGGATCATACAACAGAATCAATATTGTGCACTGGACTAACCTTCCATCTAGAAACTGGCCTTCCTCATTTTATAATGCATTTGAAAGGCCATGAGGATAAAGAAGGTGATGAGAAATTAGATGCAAATGGCACACACCAGCAAATCTCGATCCAAAACACAGAGTCTAATCAGTAAAATGCCCATTGAGAAAAATAGGCACAAAATTACTTTGTTGGTAAAACACCTGGGATCCCTCAGCTGCCTTAGAAAATAAAGGGCAAAGCAATGCTACACAGATTGAAAAACTGAGAAAAGCAACCACTATTTTAGACAAAAATAGGAAGCTCAGAAAAAAAACATTGGTTATGTTCTTTGTCCCCTCTGTCCGAGCACAAAAGAAAATTCAAATTTAATACATGCCAGAAATGGAAGAGAGAGCAAACTACACCTGTGCTACTTAGAAATTCAAAAAATCTGCATTAATTCATTCGTGTTGATTTAGGCCAATGTAAATCACAACTGAAAACACCTCAGATAGCACAGTGATATTTATATCTACTATTTTGTGGCACATATATTACTTCAATGTTTGTACTATATATTGCCTAGACACTTGGTATATTTTGGTGGCCATCAAAGTACTGTATGTAAAATTCAAAATTTATTTGAGGACATCAAAAGCTAAAGTAAAGCATGCAATACTTAATTGTTTTACTGAGAGCAAAATCTCTTCAAAGATGTGAAGATGTCTGACATCCATGTAGAGCATGAGGAATATGCAATCTCATAGATGGTACAGTACGAAGCATTAGATTGAACTTTATATCATTTAAAGTTTAAATCAACAGACTTTCAAGTACTGTATATGCAACTGATGATCATTATTTGTGATGCAACTTAGTTTATCATGAAGATTTTCCATTGGTCTTTTTATCTATATAATTCTATTTATTATGTACTGTATATATATATGGGCAAAAACAAGCCATTTGATCAGATTTAAATGAAACTAAGAAAGTATGGTTTTTGTGTCCATCTTTATACACAGGAACATGCATTTCTTCTTTCTAACATTAATCTAACATCCTTGACATTAAATAATTTAACCGAGACAACTGTCTACCATTCTACTGCCATTACTCTATATTGGTACCCAGTGCCTAGTATTGCCTTAATCCTCTCTGAAAATAACATAGGGTCGATGACCACAATTACTCACAATTTAATATGATATTAAAATAGATACATGTTTCAATAAGCCAAGGAGGAAGATTCTACTTACTGTTAATAATATAAGGAGATGTTAATTGAAATAAAATAGTTGTCTCGGTTTGTTTACCTCAAAGTGAATTTTGTAAACAAACTCCAAGAGATAACTGCATGAAAGTCGGTTGTCCTGGGGCATTGTGGCAGCGAGACGGACAGCCGATAGCAGGTTGTAGCAAAATTGAACATGTCACAATAATCCAATAATGTTGTTAATGTTGTCGTTCACTTCTAAACTTAATTATGAAAACAATTAGCCCTGTGCTTACGTAACCTGGTATATTATCTTTGTTATCATTAAGTTTAGTACTATTATTTTAGCTTCTTAGAATACCATTGCTCACAATCTACTGTCCATTAAAAAAAAAACGTTTTTAGCTTTTTAAGTATCTTTTTTAATTAATTTTGAGACTTGTTAATTATTCTGTCAGTTTGATCAGAGGTGAGGAAACTTTCAAGCATAGGGCAATGGTTGTGGCTCTGGACTCATGACTAGAAGGTTGTGGGTGTTATGAGTGTGTAAATACCAGCATTGTTGGTGCTGACAGACTGTCACATTCTTGACGGAGCTACCTGCTTCCAGTGCATTTAATGCAACATAAAAATAGGGTAAGATGATATTATATTGATTAGTTATGTATTAAATGTGTGGTTTTATCATAAAATCGAAAACCACCTTGAATCACTTAATTTAGCCACAGTGAGAGAGATCAAAAACACAACATTTAAATGGCAAATCTTAATCCACTGTGGCTGAAGTACATATTAAAAATTGCTAGATGCTCATGGTTTTGATAATTAATCTACTGTATGCTAAACAGTTAAAATTGATCTAATACTATTTTAATAATTTACTAATTTACTAGAATTCTTTGATGAAGTCAAGTATAACTCTTCTGTCTTCTCCACCTTACTAGCTAGATGACAGAGTCTGTTTGCCTGCAAGTAAGATACCCTAGCCACACCTGTTGAATGTCTCAGATGGGGCAGGTTCAGAACACCAAACCCGATTTTTAAACAAATATATCCAAGAGATATTTAAGTGAGGAAATGCAACAATTCATAGTCATGCAGGTCTTTAATAGCAGATTCTCTTATTACTATTGATTTGTTCTCATTTATGTACCTCTTCCTTCTATGATCTTCATCATATTCTACGTTTTCAGCAATTTAAAAATCAAACTATACATTACACAAGTGAAAAGGAGAAGTGCTAGTCTCAGTGTAGGGCACACATGAAAAACAACTGATTTGGATTTGAAAAGATAAAAAGGAATCACAGTGCGTGACAATTCTGCAGGTTTTATCTGGTCCCAGGAATAAATGCATCCCTAAACCTTCTTCATTGGACATATGAAAAAGAGAGAAGAATGTGCAAACAAGCATCGTGACAGGCTGTGATCTAAACTGAGTGGGTCTGCTTAAGTACATGTTGGATCAAACAAGCAGTCAACTGCTCATGCACTCTGCCATTTTCTTCCTGTTTACTTCTGAATATCTGCCAAGTGGGTCTTTGGTGTCTTGGAGGAGCTGTGCATCACATGAATAATTCATGAGCTGTCATCGATTGCATTCTTCGTGAATACTCACACTTTAATTAAGTTGTCAGTCTCATTGTGAAAGAAACACCTGTCTAATAATTCATATTCCACATTTAGTCACTTAACTACCTCTGCATAGTTCTTTGATTCTGCACTTTCTCTGTCTGATTTCCATCTTTTTTTCAGCCATTTTGTCTTATTGCACAATTAAAACCAAAAAAGGATAAAATTATTAACATATGTTAATGTTGATAACAAAACTGGTAACCATAACTATATAAGCACACATATATTCAGTATATATATTCTTTTTTTAGTCCACATGTAGACACAACATAAGTATAATATCATTATGCTATTAATAATACTGTAAGTGATTTCATTACATGATTTTATTTACATTACATTTAAAAGTGTTTGCCAAGCACAAGTGGGAATAAATTCTTAATCCTGAGAGTCATTATGTGTCAAAAAGACATATAATCCAAACATCTCCAATTTTCCATACAAAATTGAGATATTTACCTGCTAACAAAATTAAAACAAGCAAAAAGACAAGTTCTGTGATATTTTGCTAAAATATAGCCCATCATAATACAACTCCTCTATGAGACACATACTGTAGGCCTAAGCCCTCGTAGTTAATAATCTACAATGAGAGCAACTATGTTTTAGTTAAACATAAGGCCAACTTAAAATCCATTTGCAACTACAGAAATAATAAAAAATAATTTTGACAGGTATGACAATGAATGGAAGAGTCACCCATGTACTTAGTGTAAATATTTAAAATTTTGCCTGAGGATGATTCAGAAAATTGGGACTCATATCTTTAATGATTTAGAAGCCTTTAAGATGTGCTGCATTTCAGCATTCTCTTAAAGCTTTAAATAACTCATTTAGATCTGTGGCCCAAAAACGCCACTTTGACATGTGACTGGTCAAACTTGCATCAGATATTAAAAACAGTAGAGGTCACTGATGTGGTATTATGCATTATATATTACAGATCAAATTAAAATAAGATCTTTGTTAATTACACTAGCTGCAAATCACAATACATGTATTCAGTTGGAAATGATAAAGGACTCTCTTGATTATTATAAAAAAAGAAGGGAGCATTCTTATCATTAGCTCAATTTTAACTGCATTTATAATGTATTTGTATTAAAATTCTGCTCAGACTACAGAGAAACACCCGTGTTAAAGTTGTAATTGTAAATAATGTAATTGTAAATGAAATTGTAAACATTTATTTTAATTCTGTATGTATCTTTGTGAAGTCTTCACTATATTTGAATATATTTTTTATATTATATATTAGAATTCATTTATTGACTATCACCTGCAGCTGAGGATGTCTTCCATGAACCCAAAGGTGACCAATCAGACAAATTCAGGGTCAATGCAATCATTAGATGTTGAGTAGATGTTCTCTTGGGACATACTGTACTGTACAACAGAATTATGGTGAAGTCTTTAATGCTCTAATTTTGCATCCTCATTCTGTCAGTTTGGATCATAAAGTTCTGGGCTTTTTCCCAGATATTCTTCTTCCATCTGGTTCAGTCAAATGCCATATCATTCAAGTAGTTGATATCAGTGTTTTTTCTTTGTTTGCTGTTATTGTATCTAAACATCATATATGTTTACTATACTGAACTCCAGAACACTGAAGATGCTGCAGTATGTACTGTACCGTGACAGAAAAAGATCTCCAGACAATTGCCTATATAGTCTAATTACTGAAGCATATGAAAAAATGAGATAAAAAACAAAGGTCTTTAGTAACCCATACTATTGATTGATCCTCAATGATCAAGTCTGGAGAATGTTGAAACATTTCCCTACATAATTATACTGTATACATATTTCACTTAATATGACATTAAGTATTTTGTAAATTATGAATGTTTATGAATAGTGTTATGTACTGTGAAGCTTGTTGGTCAAAGGTTTGAGGGGACATATCCTGCCTATTAAAACAGTCATTTGAAGTTTGGGGTATTTTGATACTTCACAAATCACTTCTATTGATGTACAGTATGTGAAAAACTCCCTTAATATTTCTGCTGTCTTATTTTTTAAATGTATCTTGTGGATTCCTGCACCACTGAAGACTACAGATTAAGGTAATTTGCTCTCCACGTTGATTGTACTAACATAAAATCAAAACACTACTATGGGTTAGGCGACTAGGAGTAACAGAGGCACTGAAGACGTGGGTATTTAAGGAGAAAATTTTAGAGGACAAGGATGAGAATGTGCAATCCATTTGACATGGAATTACCTTGTTCTTTTTTAATCAATAAATTCCTGTAAATTCAATAAACAAACCTTTTTAGAAAATGATTTTGAAGAAGTTATTCTTTACGGTGTATGAAAAACTAAGCAAACCAAATTAACCAAATTAACTGAGTAAAGCAAATTGTTTAAAAAGTAGTTTGTTGGTCGGATTTATTGTCATTACAGTTTCATTATGTTAAACAAATGTACATCTGTGAAATAGTTACTTGCAAAGCATTCTAAATAGAAAGAGAAACCTAAAAGATCACTCCCAAACTCTTACAAACATGTTTCTTGCTTTCTTGTTAATTTCACTACAAAATATTGCTTTTGGCTCTAGTTAGTATGCATACAGATTTGCCAAGTCATTTCCCTGAGTAATTTATTATTAAAAACTATTTCTTGCCAGAAAAGATTAATTCCTTATTTAAGCAATTACTTAAAAAAGGTGAAAACTATTTTAATTGTACGCAATTTTATGCATATAGCACACATCGCAGGCCAAATTTATTATTGCAACAGTGTTTAGGAACACCTGAAAGTTAACTCACAATACTGCAAAATTGTGATGTACTGTAAGTCTGAATCTTTTCTAAGCGGAATGTGTAAATGTCTGTTTAATGTACTGTATATTGTCCGCATTGTCTGATAGAATGGCCACATGTATCAAATTCTATTGTAAACAGAATGCACATATGCCATGTTTTTTTCTTACATTTTTATTTTTTGTGACATAACTAATTTCAACAGATGTTGAACGGAATTTTACTGGAATGGTTTACATGGAGACTTTAAGGATTATAGTAGGTAGTTTTGCTAACATTGATCCCACCAGTCAATCATGGAATATGAGACCAGTACATAATGGCAGTTATCATTTTAGTTTTCTTTATTTAAGCTAATGGAAACCTGCTATCCAATAAAGGGTTTGCTAGAAAGTCCAAGAAGCCTACAACACATAAGGCATGTTAATGTTCTTGTTTTTTAATGCTGTGGGATTTCATTCCACTTCATTACCAAGAATTTCCTTTGCATTGTTCACAGAAAATGACTCAACTTTCTATTTTAATGTTTTTTTTTTCATTTTCCATGTGTTAAAACTTCCCCAATGCCCATTCAAATTCAATTCCCATGGATATCTCTCAGGAAACTGAAATACTCTGTATAAATTTAATTTTCAATGATGAGGGCTTTAACAGCATGTAAGCTTCACTGAAACTTAAATGAGACCCAGAGCTTTTGCCTTAACAACAGCCGAGGAAACTGGACAAAAGGCCTTATGAGATATATTACCACTTTGATGGCATTACACTAAAAGTCTATGATACCACATAGCTGAGAAAGCATAAAATGGTTCAAATGTTTTATTTCAGCTTGACACTGCCCACTGCTTTCTAGTGAATCATTAACATCAAACCCTTCTGTAACCCTTCCATATTAAATATATAAATGTCTGTTATTTTGGGGCAGTTTTCCGCTGTGTTAATCACCCCTACAGAGGTCTATATAACTCCACTATGCCATTTCTCACATATATAAACTTAAGCAGCTTGCTTAAGAACTTGAACTGATAATGGTTTGAGATGACATCTACTTTCTAAGTGAAGGTATTTGAACAAATATCCAAGTATAAAAGAGCTCTGGATCAGGAGGATTAGTCTGTGTAAAAGCATAACGTTTTAGTACACTGTGCAATGGAATCAATATAGTGAAAAAATATAGTACACTATTATGTGTTGGCATGGATATGAAAAGACAGAACACTATAAGAGGATTAGAGTAAAGTGACTATTTTGCTACCTTGCAGTGCTCCCTCACTCTTTTGCAAAAGTCTAATTACACAGATAAAACTCCCTGCTGATTCTCATAAAGTGAAGGAACAGCTGATTCATAATGTCCCAGACTGTAAAGAAACTTCTCATGTGCTTTTACTGATGAAAGACCTATCCTGTCTAACTGGGAGTACACGAGTAAAGAACAGAGAGTGGATGTAATATCAAACTGACAGAATAATCATTGGTCCAGTTCTTCAGTTCTTGGTATGTTGACAGTGCAGTAGGAAAAACTTCAGCTGTAGGCCAAAATAAATAAATCTAAATCAGAGAGTTCTAAATAGAGAGTTCTATATGATATGCTGAAGGTTTTACAATCAGTTTGGGGTACATTAATATCAAATTTAATGCACCTTCATCGCCAGTGTTAAGCAAAGGAAAAAGTCTTTTGTGAGGGAGTTTTATGAACCTCCAAAATGGACTTCTAATGTTCAGTGCTGAACTATTCTTAGATCCTATATTAAGGGAGCAGATTGGTTTCTACTGTGAGACTCTGTGTAAAGCAAGCAGAAGGTCACCCAACAGTGTTAAGGTGCTGTAATATTAACAAACAAAAACATTAATTCATTTATAGTGTCTTTCACCATTAAAACACTTTACAACAAAAATAAAAGAAGCTATATGCCCATCATTATGGCAAATTGACATAAAGATAATGTACAAAAGGGTTTTAACACAGGACTTGAAGGCATCCAAGATCTAATGTGATTAGATCTTGGAGCTACAGAACAGAAAGCAATGGCTTCTGAGCACTAGGGGACAAACATCTATAGAACCCTAAACAATCAATGGAGAGCTGTTTACTTTTTTAGATCCCTTAAGATCCACTTATATCCCTATTGTTAATGTAATGTAGAAACCAGCTACACATGTTTGGTCTACAGGTGCAGCAGGTACTGTATAATATGCTTCAGAGCAGCTTTAGTCTTTAGAGAAATTAAGCAGTAGACTTAATCTTAGTCAAAATGGATTTATAAGCTCCATCTAGCAAAAAGAATATCAAAATATCTAAAGCAATACTTTTAGAACTATGAAGCATTGAGCATCCTGGTTATTTCCCCTTTCACAGCATGGGAAAATATTTTTATAATATGTAATAATAATACACCAAAGCCAGACAAAAATAGACATTAGGTGCTGTTAAGGAATGTGTGACTTCCTAGATTTAAAGAGGCTACTAAATTAATAAATATTGCATTAGCATCACTTTATAATGTAGCTGCCAAATATTCATCTGAGTCATTTTTACTTAATTTAACTTAAAGCAATATATTTTGAAGAGTATTTAAGAGGAACATTAAAATGACATCTCCCATGCCATTCTTAAAACAGTGGCTTTGCCACATTTAAAAAGGTATGAAAAAAACAGACCATGATATATTCATTCAGTATTCCAAAAATGTTGTTGCATTGGCCTGCCAACCTCTAGCAAATAACAAAACCCTTTTATTGTATAGCTACTTGAATAAATGTTGGATTTCCAACAAGTATTCTATTCTTTTTACAACAAATTGAAAATTAATCTGCAATACCTACTTATTTATAATTCAAAGGAACAGAATTTACTTTAAAGTTTTTCATTAAAAAAAGTTTCTGGTTTTTAAACATGAATTACAATTTCTACATTACATTGAGTGTAAAATCCACAGCAAAAAAAATAATATATACTTAAGTAAGAGTTCCAAAAATGCCAGTGAAAACAAAATTGCTTTATTGACATTGACATCGTTTCTTATGCATTTAACAATTTAGTACATTTATTTTTGGGGAGGTACAGTTTTGTGAGGTAGTGAGAGAGAGCTTTGTGAAAAAGCTGGCTGTTAATTGTAAAAATCCCTGGTGCAGCTGGCCAACCTTTTTCCTCAGCAGTGCACTACAACCTCATTGATCCTGGCAAACTATCACACAGCCTGCCTGTCCAGAACCTCTGACACCCCTCACTACACCCTAAGCTGTTTTTTCTAAAGCATTCTCAGCTCTACAATTCCCAAAGGCCTGTAAGCCAGCCCAATCCATTTCTAATGAGGACTCTCCACTCGAGCTCTCTCTCCCTCCTTCCAGGCTAAAACCTAGACAGAAAAGGGAATCCATTTCCTCTTAGCTGTTCTTATAAGCCTCATAATTAGCCCAGAGGAGTGGCATATTCCATGCAGAGCCTATCCTAACTGATCCTTTCCCTCACGTGGAATTTTACCCCTTCCAAGTGCAAATTACTCAAACAGACCAGCTATGCCTTATTCTACAAGTTTTTTCACCCTTTTTGAATTTTACCCCAGTTGTAAGTGGGAATATTTGTGTTTATTATTATGAAAGTGCACCGATTTCAACAAATGTGTATCAATGTAAAAACCAAAAGATGCAGATTACAAATAACACCAATGTTGAAATCTTAATAAAAATGCATGTATCCCACATTATTCGTAGAACATCCCTTTTAAGCCATTCGTATGAACCATATTGATATACTGTAGTGGTCCAGCAATTACAGTACCTTCCTAAAATAGTCAGTTAATAAGATGGTATGAGACAGCATGAAGAAATGTAGATATTAGAACAATCATTGATCCTTTGATAGCATTATATAGTTAATGTGTTAATTATGATTTGCTTGTGTGAGATGATACACTTGTGTCAGATAAAAATGTTTTGTTATCTCAAGTAAAAGGCAAACACCCTCAGGGATTTCCTATTGTTTAAGAGGATTTTCTTTCTTCTTTGTAACACTTCATGCAGGGTTATTTCATGGGTGTTTTTAGGGAAGTTACAGTGAATGTGTGTAGATTAAAGGATAAACAATAACAAGGACATGTTTTGGCATGTTTGAACAAAATGAATCACTAAAGTCTTTCTAACCTGAAGACTGTAAATTCAGAGAATTAGGAGTTAATATTTCTCATAAGTATTCCAAGTCCCAAAACAGTCATCTGCATACTGTATGCTGAATTGTATGGGGAACTATTAAACAATTTTGACACAGATGCAAACCTTTTTGTGTTATCATTAAAATAACACTATTTTTTGTAAACTATGGATAATTACAACACTACAGAAACCTTATTTCTAAAACGGAAATAAACACTTGTTAGTTCTAACAGATGCAATGTTGGGGTTTTGAAAACAAAAACCTTTGAAGAACAGCATTATGGTTTCTATGCAGAGCAAAAGTAAGGAACATGTGCACAGTCAAAAACAAACACCTTTGATTAACAATTTTCAAATCTGCATTTATTATTTGCATCTCCTTCTGGAATTACCTTCCAGAATTCAGCTAATAATCGCAGGGTATATGCACTCTATTGTTCTCCAAACAAAGCATGTTTAAATGGCATGTCAAACACTTTGAAAAGAGATACAGTGAGTCACAAAAGTGCTGGGCAGTCACAAAGGCAGATTATCTTTTCTGAAGGTGAAGATCAAAGCTAATGCAGGGTTTCAGTGCTGGAATTTTAATTGTCAGTTTAAAGTCATTTTAATTTTCCAGCCCTTTTACCCCTCAGATTTGATCGCTTTGAAGCAAATTCCCTGGAAAGTGGTAAAAAGAATAATGCACAATGCTTTATTTATCAGTTATTTAGATTGTCCCCAAGGTTTAAAAATCTGCTTATTAATTTTGGTTTCATATTTACTATTGTCTGTATTCATGTGAGGGAGCATTTCTCTTGGAAAATATTGCTGATGTTTAGCAAACCATAAACACACACCTGCGAAAGGCTCTACAGTTGAAATATTATCTGTTCTATCCTTCAGAGATAGTACAGTTGACTTGTGATAGACAGTATAAAATGCAGCCTTTATCAGCTATTTTGAGACTGTTCCCAATAGCAACCCAATTCTGAATATTTGCTCCTTTTTAAGCTTGCTCTTTATTTGGAAAAATGAACAGACATGTATAATGATTGAAAAGCAATGAGCACAAGGAATTTGTTTCAGAAGGTCTTTCATTTTTCTCTTTTTTAACTAATATGGCATAATTGGGCATTTGAATCAGAAGAGGTATAATGCATATTAAAGCATTTTTCTCTGGCTTGTGCAGCATGACATTATTGAAATTGAAAGAATGTTAAAGGTTTAGCTGCTTCTCATCCCTCCTCTGCATAATGTGTGGTGTCTTTAAAAGAGACAAGGTTAACACTGTCAAAAGGAGATTGCAATGTGTTTCTTTTTTTCTTTTTTTCATGTCATTAGCTTACAAAGAAATTGGACAGGAGGCAAAATTCATAGCTGGTGACAATAGGCAGACTCCTCCTTTCAGTCAATGCAAGAGGCATAGATCAGAACTGGAGCATTATTAAATGACATTGGAAACATGAGAGGAATCCTGATGTTTCTCTCTTGTTCAGCACTGTCAGGAATGCCAGCTTGTAGCTCATGTTTCTGTAGAGTGTGTACAAAGTGGAAACTTTAGATTTGAAATGGTTGAAAGTGCCTTAAAAGCTTCTGAGAAATGCTGCTGATGTTTTTGTTGGCACACCGATAGGCCATGGCCCCAAAATTATTTATTTTAAGCATTACCCTAAAAACATTCCGTAATGGCAAAATATAAGTCATTAGCCAAACTTATCATGTTTCTAAAATAGCTGGAAAACATAAACATACAGTAACTCTAAAGTTCAAATTGTTGCTTAAGAACAAAACATCTAAAACATAAAATACAGGATTATTACTGAATTTACCACAGGTAAGAAGTAGTGTCTTGTTAGGCTGAAAGATATGAAATTGCTATTGTTTTTGTGTCTATCTGGGAGGTGAAAGTATGTATATATATTATATATAATGATTATAACAGTATACTGTATATAGCGAAACATATTTTGAAAACTCTTCTCTCAAAACTTTTTTGACATCTTTCCAGTTTCAAAGATGACAGATTTTGATGATAAAACTAATTCATTACTTGTCTGTTTTCCAGATCTTTTAAATTATGTGCTTTCTTCTTACTGAGCACAAATATAATATTCCAGCCACAACCACAAACTTATTAAACATGGTAACAGTGGTGATTTCACCTGAAGCAACATTTTTGCCTTGGGACATTGGTCTGCATCTAGTCACTAGAAGAGAATGTTTCCTCAACAATATTGTGCAACTATCTGTCAAAAACTGTAGTGTCTGTTAAAATTGTTGGTACCTGATTTGAGTTTAATTTGTTTAGCAGCAAAGCATGGCACGTGAATTAGAGAACAAGAAGATTCAAGATCAAGTCAAAACTAGATAAAAAAATTGACATACCTGAGAACAAGCCCGTACAAAACCTTTTGTAACCATCTTTGTGAATTTTTGTTTTTGCCACGACATTGACTAATACAGAATAACGTGCCCTATGAGAAAACAATTATAAAAAATAAGCACCCAACAGAAAAAAACACACAAATCTCTTGTCAATCAAAATTAGCATTTTACTTTAATCAAGCCTGACAGTACTACAAATACAGGATACAATATATACATTTTATATATGGTGTGCTTAAATTGAATGAAAGCATGATCAGTTCTACACTGATATAATGATGTTTAATCAAATGTCTACAGTAGAGGGAACCGCATGTTCCTTACATATGTTGTATTCTCTACTGTATAGAATACATTTGTTTTTTGAACAGAGATGTAACATCATCAGATGTTACTGGGATATTTTAATTTTAATAGGAACTGCATAGGTATTATTTACCTCATACCAAATTGTATGGAAAAATGGATCCTATTGTTGTTACAATGTGTTTGCAGATGTAGTCTTGAACACATTAATTACTTTCCAGATCTGACGGCAATCAACAATATTTTTAGAAATATTCCAAATACAAATCTTGTAATATAGAGTAAATACAAACAGAAAACCAAAAATATCATATGAAAGGATATTAAATACTGTATAGGTCTGTAAATCCATACAGTAGTACAGAAGATTCCAAGATGTTCCATTAATGCCATGCTCCAAGAAACTCTTGAGAATAAGGGATCATTTCTAGACAAAACAGGAATATTTATAAAGAATATTTTAACAGAATAATTTAATGACAAGATTTTTTTTAGTATGGAAAACTCAATGTGCAATCCAGTAAAGCAACATGATAGGAATTCATGCTACCCCAAAAGCCACTTTGTCTGCAGATGACTATCTATACAAAATGCTTTTTCTTAACACTTGATATAACATTATTCTTTGGCCGGGTAGGTTAGAGAGTAGGTCAGTCACACTTCAATTACTACTTGTTATGTTAATGCATTTCTTGAAGCATTACCTGACTCCTGATGAAAGAGTAACGGATCCTAAAATGGTAAGGAAAAGCTACAGTAAACAGTTAAATGGTAGAGTGCTATTCCAAATTCTTAATACTTTAATGATTTTGTGTTAAAATAACAGCAAATGGCACCACTGTTAAGGGGAATAGTGAAGTTTAATAGATTTCACAAATTATCCAAACAACATTTTATGTATAATCGAATACAATACACCCAGACTAATTACCCTCTTTTAAAAAAATCTGTTTAAATGCCAAGTTTACACTGAGGTTAGCACCTTCAGCAATATTATGGCATTTTTCATACCATACACTTAGTTTGTACAAGCATTGTCAAAGTCCTGATAACATTTAAAAATGATTCTTGACAAACCTACAGTTTTCCTTCATTCTAATCTATTCTATATTAAAACATTTATGAAGAAAACACAGGAAATTATAGCTCTTAATATCAAGAGACAAATATTCAAGAGATGAAGGTGAATTATGAATGATGTTGAGCAATCTATTTTGGAAATAACATGGAAATTGAAATCCATAATAATAAACAGGATCCTTCTTCTGAAACCACAGGTTTACATGAAGTCTTACATGAATATTGATAACTTAAAAAGTCTTCAGTTTTAAGAAAAATTGTGGGTTTCCAACCTGTCAGACTTAGAAGTAACTAAATGTTACATGACTTTATACTGTACATTAATAATCAGCAGGTTATGATCTGCCAAACTTTGCATCTTTCTTAGTACTTATTTTTAATTTTGTGATTTCTAATGGTTGAAAATAAATGGATGCCTGAGGTCCTCACCTATTTTTGTTGATAGTGGATTTAGAGAAAGGAGTTTTAGAATTTTAGGACTTTTTTCTCCAAAACAATAAAAGCTAAAAGCTTTTTCACTGAAAAGTCTATTGAGGTAAAGGAAACAAGTAATGAATTCTGGAGTAAGGTTACTAGCAATCCATCAGATAGTGATCTGAAATCATAATCTATTAACATAACTAACACACCAAGCTCATATTTCAAAAATACAGAGCAATGGTTTATTATTTCTACTTTATCCCATTTTTATTGAGACTGACCCTCTTAAAGCCCTGCAGGCTGGTTTAGACACTAATAACAAATGAACCTGAGAAAAGCCCTAGCAAGGTCCATCTTTGCACATTCATTCATTGGTTTCAGAAAACATGAAATTAGTATATCACAGATAAGCTGCTTCTAGGCTATCTTGTTAGGTTATGAAAATGTAGACCATGTGTACATAAATATGAATTAAGATACATCATTATATATTGATTTCCACCTTTAAGCGTACAACTGTAGTGTACCAACATTGTGAGTGATAAAATATGATTGCCAATCAGTCTTGCTGTTCAGCCAGCATTCATCTAGCATTTTGTTTCACTCAATAAATATGTTGATACTGTACATTAGAAGGAACACTCGCGAAGTTAGGGTATGCCTATGAATCTTAATTAGATCTTGTCCAAATTCAATTCTACAACACATTTTATAGCTTCTCCTCCCTTTTTTGTACATTTTAAAGTTAAACATCCTCAAAAAGTAGCCCTGAGGACTTATCTACTATAAAATTGTGGGACTGATGTGGTATTAATAAGATCCATAAGTTGTTAGGATGGAGACCTTTCTGTGATTGCATTTCTTAATATGTACAGAAATAGCTTATTTTGGAATCGTTTGAATCTTATGTGCAACATATGTTCTTTTTTAATTAATACATACACTGCAGTTCAATCTACTCTAAACATGCAGATAATATAAATTATTTTATATAATAATACTAAGGTTTTTTTTAATTAAGACTTAATATTTAAACTGTACCTGAAACTTGAAATTGCATATGCACACAAAATAATTGTTCATCTTACATATAGCTTATTGAAAATCACTTTCCAGTACTTTTTTTTCCAGTGTTAACTTAAATGATGTGCGTGTAAACACATTTTTGCAAAAAAAATATTTTTTGTTCCTTAAAATTCCTTCACAAAGAAAATAATATGGAAATATAGTTCGTTTGTGAAGACTTTTACTCTTTTCTTCCTTTGGGAAAATACAGTGCTGTCAAAACAAACTTAATTTTGTTGGCAATTTCACAATTTCATGGAGACCAATGTTTGGACTGCTTAAGTAAAACAGTAGTTCGGTATACAGTATGGTGCCTGAAGTCCCATTATTTTGATTCAGAAAGACCATTAAAATCTTAAACAAATCTATTATTACAGTATATAATAATAAACAGTCTTACCTTGTTTGGTGGTGAGCAAACAGATGCTAATCAATCTAAATACATGAGTACTTAATTCAACTGATGCTGAATATATATTTTGGGAACATTGGTGTTGTAAAACAGGGGAGTACGACTTCTACAAAGACTGCACATACAGGTAAACTGAGCAACTGATCACAATTCGGCAGGGTCTTCCACACTGAAGAGTTTCAAAGACAGTCCAAATAAATTAAGTAGTTCAATTAGGTCATTAAAAGAGATCAGGTGGACTGAAACACCTGAAGACACTTTGGCCCCCTGGACTGTGCACCTGTTGTAAAGAAGGTTGTGTGCCCTTGTGCTTTTAGTTGATCCAAATTCTCAGAGATCTAAAGTATATTGTCATATGGTACCACAGGCTCTTATTTTGTCAGTGCAGAGTTGGATGATAATGGAGCTGGAATCTCATGTTTTCCATGCAGACTGTTTGTAAAGTGACTAAGAAAATTAAGAGAAACATTTCATTTGTCAAAAACAAAGTTTTGAGGCTTCCATAGTCTTTGAATCTGCTGTTTATGGTTTATGATTGACATGGTTGTCAGACACTTTAAGGGAGCTTCAAGTGAGGACAGCACAGAACACAGTCTCAAAAGGGCAGCGCCTTTCATTTAGAATATGTTTATGGCTTTTCATTGACAGCTTTGGCAGACAACCTAGATAAGATGATGAAGATTTGTCAGGCAGTGAGCTGATTTTTAAACAGCTGAAATATTTATTCAAGACATCTTACAACAATCCACATTTATATCACAGCCCTTTCTGAAAACCACAAATACAAAGCCATCTTCCAATTTTCTCACATACAGTATAACTACATAAATGAAAGGTACAAGTAGAGTGCATGACTGACAAACATATTAAGGTGCTAAAGTAAGACATAATTGTCACTTTCCTCTTTAAAGAAATCAATTTAAAATCCATTATTTAGGAAGAATTGCTGTGACTTTTACCATGACAGTTCAAGATATTTTCTTATTTTACTGTGACTGCTTTTATCAGGGATCACCATTGGACCCTGAAACAGTTATATATATGATTTCCAGTGCATTTAAAAGGACTGATAAGATATTTGTTTGAGCTAAAGATGTAAAATGTAAGATGTACTGTATTCATTTAGCCTTATACTGTACCGTATATTAATAAGGAGTATTGTATGCACTAAAATCCATTTCAGACTTTACGAACTGCAGGTTCTTATATATTTGTGACTATTAAAAAATAATATATTTCACTCAATTTCAAAACCAAGTCTAATACTGTTACGTCCCATTGTGGTCCGTGTGTGTATTTGTTTTGATTCTATGTTCCACACTTCCTGGCTCTTTTCCCATTGGTTCATTAATTCACCCACCTTGCCGTATTACGCCATTTGTAATCAGCTTCTCGACCAATCAGAACTCAACTTCTTCAGTATTTAACTTGGAGGTTTTGAGAATGAAGGGACCTTTCGCTAGACTTCGGTTCTGCTTGGCTCAGCTTTGGCTTTGTCTCTTTTCGTTTTCGTTCATTTCTCTTCATGTGTGTGTTTCCGTATAGCTTCGGCTTTGTTGGTTTGTGTTCGTCTCCTCCTTGTGCTGTCATTTGTTTTTATTATCCTTTATTTCACCATTACCTTGCCCAAACGTTATATCAACCTCTGTGCTCTTTTGTACCCCATTCCTTGTGTCTACACTCGTTTTCCCTTATTTGTATTTATGTGAACTTTTGTATAAAGGGTTAGTTAAGGTTGTCGGGTACATTGTGCACACGTAGTTGGTCTTTGTATTAGAAACATTAGTTTAGTACAGGTGAGTAGCTTTTGTCTTGTATGGTTTTGGGTAGTCAGTGAAGGTTAGCTAGGGTGTTAGAAGATTTGTTTTGTAATTAGGTCAGCTTCCCCTCACTTAATTAGCCAGCTCCATTTTGTTAGTTATTTTCATTCCTTTGACACCACTCATTTTCTCTTCCCCCATACCAGTCACCTATTAAAATTGTACATATTTCACTTCTGTTTACCTATTATCATTCGTTACAACTACTTTTTCCCCACACCAAAGATTTCTTTCTGCACGCCTGAAATTCCCTTAATGTCGCACTCTATATACCCCTAGACTATCGGGGTGTGTAACAAATACAAAGTCTGAAAATTATGGCAGTTGTTCATGGTTTATATGGAGGATAAAGCAGATCAAAAAACCTTTAACAGTTCAAACCACTAAGGTGAGTCTTAGTTGCATTCCTGTCGTAAACTGAGTATACTATACGCAAATTAATCGTACCAAAGTTTCAATTAGGTTGTTGTATATCATTGGTTGTTAAACCTTCAAGTAAAAAATCAATTAAAACCACCATGAAGACCACTTTTTTCTTCAATTCCCAGGACTGTACCAAGCCCTTTGAAAAACATTTCTAATAATCCCTTTTTAAAATAATAAAAAGAATCCCCATAAATCAGAATTCCATGGAAAAGCATATTTTTATTTTGTTTTTAACTGTGCAAATATACTATGTGATGTATGAACCACAGTGGTCTAGAGACACATACTGCTTTAGAAGTGGCCACAGAATCATTGAATGGATTGCACTGCTTACAACATGCTACCTATTACTTTGGAGAATTAGTCACTTTGTTATTTAATAAAATCACACAATTCATTTAATGTAATCAAATCACCTTTTTAATTACATTAAAAATGGCAGCAATTATTAGATATATATCTGCATTATTATATAGTCCGTAGTAGACTATGGTCTTTGCCAGCAGCCATATCACCCTGCAACTCACAACTGGCAACCCACTGAAGCTAAGCAGGTGTGAGCCTGGTCAGTACCTGGATGTGAGACCTCCTGGGAAAAACTAAGGTTGCTGCTGGAAGAGGTGTTAGTGAGGCCAGCAGGGGGCGCTCACCCTGCGGTCCAGGTGGGTCCGAATGCCCCAGTATAGTGACGGGGACACTATACTGTAAACAAGCGCCGTCCTTCGGATGAGACGTAAAACCAAGGTCCTGACTCTCTGTGGTCATTAAAAATCCCAGGGTGTTTCTCGAAAAGAGTAGGGGTGTAACCCCGGTGTCCTGGCCAAATTTCCCATGCCTCCTAATAATCCCCCTCTATGAATTGGCTACATTACTTTGTTCTCCCCCCCCCACTCTGACGGCAGGCGGAGTGATGCGCCGGTTGGAGTATTTCTCGGTTGCAGTTAATGGCAACGTTAGCTCAAAGTTTTGGTTCAAACCACCAAATGGAGACTGGTGTGCCGACAAGCAGACCCTGCTGATGCGAGATTAAGACTAGGAAAGAGCGAGTAGACTATGGTCTTTCATTTAATACAATATTTTCATACAAAAGTAAGCTGCACATACTGTATAAAAATAATAAATAGACTTGCACTGTAAATGCTAGCTGAAAAGCAGAGCAAAGAGTAAAAGCCAATGACATTGGTAGTTCGGGTGGCTGTAGCAGAAATTCTAGTAAAAGAGGTTCATTTGGAATCTGCTGGTGACCAGTAACCCCCAGTTCAATGTATCAAGAAGAACTGGAGAAGACGTTTTTGCATTCTACTGGTAATTATTAAATCCGTTAACTAGTGAATAGTTTGTACTAGTTCCCGTCAATAAAGTTGTGTTCATACCATTAGAAACAAGTCGAATTTCTAATGGAACCAGCTGGAATTTACAATGGCAGGAGTCTGAAATCATATTGAATACAACAATGATAGAGGCTATCCTGTATATACTGTAAAAGATATGTGTTTATATCCTCTCATGATCTTTTATTTCTTTGAAAATTTTCTTTATTTTGGCAGACAGCATGCAGACAGCATTGTGGCAGTAATAACCTTCTGTAGTGTTGTGTCCACAATGTGAAAGATTAAACTCCAGATCAAACCAGACCTTACTCATCAATTCAACTGCTGTGTTGAGGTGAAAAGACTCTTTAAATCCAGGTGAGTAATGCAGGGGTGGTATCTGCCATTATCTTTACCAACTTTTCTACAAATTTCAGAACTGACAAGAAGACATCATTTCTGATATTATCTGTCTTTGTGCTTCTTTGCTGTCTTAGTGTTGTAAAACAGAAGACGAAACAGTGCTCACTAGCTGAATGCCTTGTAGTGACATAAAATTCTCTTTACTTTTTGTTTAGGTTTTGTAAATTTCTTCAAAATTATAGTCTTTTTTTTTCTTTAGGTGAATCCTCCAGTAGTTTGACAGCCTACACTGTGGTATTTTTTTTTTCATTTTAGTTACTTCTGTTTTGTGTTTTGTCTTCTGTTAGCAGTTGATGGTACTTTTACTTTTTTTTTTTAGGTTGACTACAAGCTTCACTGGGAAAGACTGTGCTGTACTAATTCACTGAAATTTCATCACCAAACCAGATTAAGGAAACAGGTGGAAAGTCATTCATTCATTTATTTTTAATAGTTGTTTAGTAGTAGTTTAATAGTCATTTTTGGTTTTGGAATGTATTAATATCAGTTACTAATGAATTTAAAATGTGGTGATGTGAAACGATTCATTGGCATAATATCCATGGTATGCAAGATACTATACAGCACATTTTACATATGGGTATATACAGTACATATGTGCATGGCCATGTAATGTTGCTTTATAAATCACATATTTAATTTTTTCTACACAGGTATTGTACATATCCCTTGAAACACATGGCCTCTCATGTCTTATTAGGCATACTACAGATATAGTACATGCCTTTTTGTCTTTACTGATGAGATTAGATGCATCCAAGCAAATAAACTTTAAAATCAAAAGTAAGTCATATTTGCAGATTTTAAGTGGACAGACTGTCTGTTTATAAATGTAGACCATGAGCTTTATTTTACATTATTTTTGCAATGTCTTTTCAACATTAAATATGTTTGGGAGTGTCTCCATTGTGACCTTCCTTTTGACTAAATGCTGTGCTTTAGCTGTGCTCAGCATAAGTGAGCTTGATAAAGACTATAATAGGACTTCTTACTGAGAAGTTAATTAAAAATATAAGAAATGACTTGCTGTGATAGTCCTTAAGGTATACATGGTATACTCTTTAAATGATTGCTTAAGGCAATTTGGCTCACATTGTCTCTCAATGCTTTTTCCCTCTTTTTGTAATCTGACATCCTACAATTAGCTTGTCTTCTCCTGTTTTCCCTGCACAAGATCTTATTTCATTGTCAAAAAAACTGATATTATAATAAGCACTTACGTGTAAGAGATTGTCTAGAATCTTTTGTGACCATGTGAGATGATACACCAGTTTATTGAGCTGCATGGAAGAAAAGCGAAGCTTGTTCAATAAGTGAGAACAAAAATGTTTTACCCACCAAGATTTTTTCACATTCATTTGCATTTGACATTTAAGTCTTTTACACGGTTCCTTATCTCTTCACACTAAAACCAAAGGATTATAAACTTACATGTAGCTATTATCATTTCCATTAAGGTAATTCACTTAAGTGCACAGATATAGTATACTTTGCATATTTAAGAGAAAAAAATAATTATAAAATGGTATCACCAAATTAGACATATTCCAATACAGACCAAATTAATGTGCATTTTATGCTTTAGATAAACCTGAAAATTCTGTCACATTAGTCATATCTCAGAAGGATTGGTAGTTTTTGTCTGCCCAGAGGATTCATTTTTCTAGCAAATGGAAGTGTACAATCAAGTCCCATGTTTGTAATATATGGATGCTGACCTCAGCAACAATTTAATTTAATTGTGGCCTAAAATTATACATTGCCATGTAGATAAAACTAGAAGTTTCCGGGCAGTTTCTACCAATCTACTAGATTCATACTCAATAATTTGTTATCAGTTTGTATTTGTACTGTCAGGTTTTCATATTTGGAATCTGGTCACATCATAAAATGTCTCTTAGTTAAAGACTAAATTGAAATGTATCAGCACCGCAGACAACTCCTCCTTCCTATAGATTATGCTAAGAGAAAACAAGCAGATACCCAGTATACATTAATACAAACTTTCTTTGATTATTTTCATGACTAAAAACAAAACTGAAACAACTTAATATGCCACTCTAACAGAAAAAGTCTTATATTGGGCTCTGAGCATTACTCTGCAGGTGAAAGAGTTTCTGATCAGATAGTGATTTACTTGTACACTGTAATTACCAATAGATTATCAGGGAAGAGACACATGCCTATGCAAATTTGGACTGTGCAATATCCTGAAAGTACAGGATGGAATTACTAATTAAAGTAGTACAACAAAAATATTAACGAATGCCATTATATTAACTTTAAAACAATAATCTGTGACTGTTTTATTTTACATTTCAAATAGCCTAATAACATAAAAATGTTATAAATTAGAGGAGGGCATTCAGTCCATAATTAACCTGTTAATTTATTCAAGGATCTCAACCAACCAGTGCTGACATCTTTGTGATCATGCACAGTAATTTCAAAACATTTGCATTGCTCTGAAAAAAAAAAACACCTATTACGATTGTATAAATCATTTTCGCAATGTTTTTTTTGGTCAAAATCTATTATGACATCTTTTAATGGACTGATTAAGAAACTAATTAAAATCCTTAAATACTGTAACTTGAACTTTCAGCATTGACTTATATTTTAATTATTGTGTTTATGATATTTAGAATGATAATTGCAATTATGATGCTATCATTTCTAATAAATAAAAAAGAAAAACTGACACTCATTTAATGTTCTGTCTACAACTGATAAATGTACGTGACAAATGTCAGAATACAGTAATTACTATTTTTCAAAGAAGATGGTTTCTTTTGCGAAGTTTAATAAGGCCATCAATAGTCAGCTTGTTTTCTTCGGTGTCATGTATTAAAGTGCTAGAAACTGGGTATTGGTGCAAAATAATTTTAGTAGCACAGTAATGGTATTTTGAATAATTCAATATAACTTTCAAATAAAAATCAGTATATGACTTTTTTTTTATTTCCGTCATTCTCATGCGAATGAATACAATAAGTTAGAAATCACATCAAATGTATTAACTGAATTAAGATTAAATTCCAATTACAAAAGTCACAAAATGCAAAATAAAAACATTTATCATCGTCTATAACAGGGAAACAGCAGAGAGCACATACTGTAGAACAAGAGATCATAATCTACAAGACCTAAAGTGACAGCTCAGATAGAAATTGCTCCATGCTTGGATGCATTTTATCATTGTGGTGTGTGCATAAATATCCTATGCTTCTGATACAGAAAATATAATAGTATCAAACCAAAGTTTCAAAACAAACATTCTCAAATGTAATGATTGTCTGGGACATAGCCTACAAATATCATTTTAAGACTAAAGGTTATTAAAACGTAGCTCAGTATTCACATAGCAATTAAACAAGTCTCAAGGCAGAGTTAGTTAATAAGATGTGCAATATTTTTTTTTCCTTTTTGTCCCATAAGCCCTTCATGAAAATAAGAGACAGGTGTGGAAGACTTCCCTTGGGGTAGAGATTTCCTGAAAGGTTGAACTCACTGTGCTGATGTACTGTTTTGTCTCAGCAGTAATAAAAAAAACAGTCTTTAGTGTCTTAAAACAGTTGTTTTTAAGCCTTTCTACTGTTAGCTCAGACAGTTGAACTCCACTTTTGAATTCTGGAAAAAGGTTTACAGTTTACTTTCAACATTTCACTATTAGTTTGTAGTGCATGTTCTTGTAGATGTACAGTATATGACTTCCATATGAAGGCTAGGGGATAGCATAGTGTTTTTAGGTAAGCCCTTGGGATCATAACTGACAGGCTTCGGGTTCATGACCCAACTGCAGGTACTACTATCGTACAGTACCTTTGAGCAAAGTACTTTACCCAAGTTGCTCCAGTCCCCACATCCAGGGAGGGAGTCACATGATCTTTAATCTGCTTAATGCTACAAACACCAGGATGAGCTCTGGCCTGATGAGCTGCTGCGGCTCTGGTATGGATTGTGCATTTTTTATGATATGGCAGATAAATGTCATCAGAAACTGAGGAAAAACACAGCAAAAAGGTGCACAACCAATCTAAGTTTACTATGTTTTTGTTTCTCTGTTTCTAATTATACATTATAGGAAATACAGTAGTCTCTGTATTTACATAAATGTTGTTTCTTTGAGCATACAGAGGCCTCTGTCCTATGTACAGAAGTGACATTATACTGTATATATAAGATCACTTTATTGGCCATATACAATTTCTTGTATTAGGAATTTGTCTTTTTTCACATACCCCAACTTGCTCTCCATGAGACACACATACAAGGAGAGAATACAGGACAGAAAAGACAATCATTCTTAGACAGCCAAGGAGAATGTCAATTGAATTCCTTCTTACATGACTGAAATGAAAGTCGTGAACTGCAATATTTATTAATATGGGAAATACTGTGTTTTTTAGCTCTACCTCATATTTTCTTTCTCCCAGGCAGTTCAATGAGGGACAACTCTAATAAGAATTGGCAGTGTTAACAGAAACACCTTAACCTTATGCTGTCTTCAAAAACAAAATATAACAAAATGAGAAACTGTATTTCATTTAATCTACCCTGAACAGAAATGGAGAGAAAAAAGCCTAAATCTATTGTTAGAATGAGCACAAGTGTATAAACAAATAAAACTTTAGCACGTTGTTCAACATTCTCATCAGTATGCTTCTTTCCCATAGTGCCTGCTGTTATGTAATGAAAACTAGGCTTTAACAGTTTGGTAAGTCTTATTGAGGTGCTTCATTAAAACTTGGATGGCTTATAGGCTCTGTGTATGACTAATACCTTTGAAAACAGTAATGAAAAAAAAATGCCCTTGTTCCAAAATTACTACCCAATGGCCACCTGTATAGCACGTGCCAAGAATCAGAGTGATAGCACTGAAATGGAATCCATATTCCTTACTGTCCATTTGTTAAGCCACTGTGATATTTTTGCATACCATTTTTTAAAATGTATAATTTAAGATTGCTTATTGATTTCTACCAAAATTTTAACCTCTATTGATGCCGCCTTTTTTACATTTGGAGCATTATCATAGTTCATGAACAGCAATGTGTCTCTTTTAAAAATCTCTCGTAAGAAATTTGTGAGAAAATGTGCTCAAAGTATCACCTTTAACAACATGGCAGGGTAACTTGTTGCAGACTAACCCAAAACTGTTTTTTTCACAGTTTAAAATGGACTTCTCTTTAGTTTTCATCGGTTTCCCCTGCATTTACATTGTTAAATAATTTTTATTTCTCTCTTCTCTTTAAGCTAACAAGGCAGATAATTAAAATATCTTTAAAAATATTCATAGGTTTCACTACAACAATAGAGTACACTATTCTCAGATGAACAGCAATGTTATTAAAGAGTAAATCAGTGAAATTTCACGCCTCACTAAGTTGAGAATTATCCTAGGATTGTAAGGAAATCTTCAGGAACCACACTGCATTGTTGAAAACATTAATATACTGCATACAGTTAACAGGGTGTACAGCTTTATGTTTTGAGGGTTTGAAATGTAAATAGTAATTAAGACAGGAAACAGCATCTGGAAGTTTTGTAAATCAATGTGCTCGTACAATTTAACAAGTTTAGGCTGTTATAAAAGGTTTAATGCGAGTAATGCAAATATATGAAGAGGCAAAATGCACAAAAACATTAAGAATCAGTGCTCACAGACCATAAGCATAACAATTATTCAAGATAGTAATAGATCACATTCCAAATTTCTAAGTACTCACCCTTCAAAAAAACTGAGAACTATTAACCAGGGACATTAACTTTGAACCAGAAAGCTGAGTGTAGTGTTCATCGCTTTCTCTCTTAACTTTTCTATTACAGTCAACCGAACAGGAAAGTCATAGTCTAATTTCTTTGCTAAAGAAAAAAACCCAAGGTTTTTCTTTAAAAAAAGCCTGGCTATGATAGCGCGTTTCAGTAATTTCTACGAAATGTCTCTATAAATGCATGCATATTGTACAATAAACACAATAAACATAATTAATATTTTATCTAATTACATAATGATGATGTAAAGAAAAATATGCATGCAAATTTAATTTTTGTGTATGTAATCAAAATAAATGTAGGTGCCTTTACATGACTTAAAGACACATTTATATACAGCGGTGTAATCTCTGCAATGTACCCACATCCTTTCCAGAGTCTATCCTGCTTGCTTGGATATTTTCTGGCTCCTTCAAGACAGAATTGGAAGAAACGGAGAGTAAATGGGTGGATGGATTTATAGACAATAGTACACATCCCAATCAGAAGTACTTCCTCTATGGCCTTTTTCAACAGCCAGCTGTCTGTGTGGATCCTTTAAAATGCATATATGTAAATGTGCAAACACAGCCTGTCCTGCTATTATGAATCCATATCAGATGGGCATAAAAGAACTGTATCCTACAGGCTTGATTACACACTAGCTGTGCAATGATAATGACCATATTTGGGTCTACATAAAGCAAAGAATAATACCACATATTTAATCACAGTATGAATCTGGCTTGATTATACTGTATATCAGATATATATCTATTAATATGCAAGACTTTTAACCCCGTTTTCAATGTGTGATTAGATGCTGTTGTCTTCCTTTGAAATAACTTAGCATTTTCCTTTTAATTTTAGAAGTTGTAATCCTGTTTTGCCCTGGGGAAAGGTGCTAATATAGATAAACTCAATACACAAAAGCTTATGAGTAGTTACAATTCAAATCATTCTGTTACTAAAGAGTTTAGAATAAAAGAGCCAAGGGATGCTCAGCAGGTGCCAGTTTAGCAAAACAAAGCTCTCATATCTTAAAAAACAACCAGATAAACAAAGCAGTCATTACTTTAATGAGGACTGATACTGAATGGCTTATCAATCTATTTAAAACCTGACAGCATTCCAATTATCTGTTTTAGCATTGGTAGGAAAATGCTTAGGAAACTGCAGAATAAAATGAGAAATCTATAAAAAGAAACAAGAGTATTAACACAAAATTGTTGAAATGGGAAAGCAATACTCTGAGTTTGTATTTTAGCTGTTCATCTTAACAGTTTTCTAGGTAACATTATAAAGACAAAATTTTTACGTTCCAAGTTAGAGAGTTCCAATTTTTACGTTCCAAGTTAGAGAGTACAGTATGTTTACACACATTTTAAAATTTGACAAAGTATTTATCAAAAAACCTGATTGGGCCATTTTGACTTGGAGTTTGTACAGTACATGTATGTCCTGTTCAAGGACTGTATTTGGGTAAAACACAGGTTTCCATTGTATGTGTTAAGATGGATTTCTAATAATAGTATAAAATTTAGCAAAGAGAGATTAATACACTGATTGAATAAGGAGTATTGCCTATATTTGAACTTAATGTTTGTCTTATAAGAACATATTATGAGATGCAGGGAAATGTATTTTTCAATGACCTGTCCTCTCTAAAGAAAGGCATTGCATAGTGGAATTCTCACAGATTGAGAAGTGAAAGCTCATGTTGTACAGTGTAAACATATTTTTAAAATACATATGGTTGTATGTTAAAAGTGTAGGATATCCTATTGTGTACTGGGTTCAACGAGGCTATTATGGGACCACAGTGACATAATTGTGAGAAGACAAAGCTTCTCCTCTGTCCATGTAGTCTCATAAACACAACTGAGAGTTGATCGTAGAGGTAGCAAAGTCACTGCATACATGTACAAATAACTAGGTGGGGAGATCAGCCACCTTCATCAAGACGATAAATCCTGAGGGTGGATATTTAGAGCAGATATTAAAATCTATTTTGTGTGTCTTTGGAAGATGGAAGGAATCTGGAGCACTTGGTAAAAACCCATACAATCACAGAATATACAGACCAGTTGAGGGCCAGCAGTGCTCATCACCACAACATTATCCAATCCATATAATGTGTTTCCGGAGAATGCCTCCACATTTGCATAATATATTCCCTCATAAATAAAAGCAATACTGAGTATTAGAATCCGATGAGGTGTTCAAAAATGGGTCTCTTTTCATGTCCATTAGTTTAAACAGTTTATACATTAGACACTAGTTTATACACTTGACACACTATTGGTGCGATATCATTAGACTAATGTGGGTAATTAAATGACACTGTCACACTACATCCTGTGAGTCGAGCAATACTAAAATTCATTCACCCATTTCCTAACTGCTTTATCCAATACAGGGTCACGGAGGAGCTGGAGCCTATCCCAACAAGCAACAGGCGCAATGCAGGATACGCCCTGGACAGGACACTAGTCCATTGCAGGTCACACACAGTCAGAAACATGCACACACTCGCAACAGGACATTTTCTCAGAAGCCAATTTACCTACCAGGATTTCTGCAATCAGAACACTCAGAGGAAAGCCATGTGAACCTTAAGTCTGGATTTGAACCTAGGGCTTCAGCACTGTAAGGCAGCAATGCTAATCCCTGTTTCACTGTGCCACCCAATGCTAAAATCCCTCTGCCGTAAATAACATTCTGGTGAGGAATAATATACCAAACAGCTGTGTATTCAACATTGCCATTTGTAAAAACCTAGACTAATCTAAATCTAAAACAATAATTTTTATAGTGTTATTGAGAAACAAAAGGACCAACACACAAAAACCTACACAAAAACTGGGAAATGAAAAATAAAAAATGTAATGTTTTATATATGCATAGTATGTGTACATTTGTAGCATAGTATGTAAATTTCTAAATGCAAGTCAGCCTGCATGAAGTCAAAAGATAGGAAATTGAAATCTTAAATGTCCAGCAAAATGCTCTCCAAATATGCTGCCTAGTCTTGGTCTTTCGAGGTCTTTAGGGAATAACTGGCTCTTATCATTATAGAGGAAAGTGCCTTTAAAACCAGGCAAACCTGGAAGATGAAATTCTCCAACAGTTTCTTTCCAGGCTATTAGATTCCCTCCATTTGTCTTTTTTCTTAGACTTGTGATTTCCTCTCAAGAGAAGTGAAACATAGGCAGTCATTTTCAGCATTTAACTTCAAAGTATCCGAAAATCACACATTAAGAAGAACAACTGTGAATAGCTGACATATTTACTGAACTTGAGTAGCAGCTTTTGCCAATGTGTGCAAAATATTAATTAATACAAGTGAATAGTAAATAAACTTTTTTATGTTTTAGAAATTCATGGCATAAAGTATATAGAATTGACTGCCATTTCCCATGCTATGTGTACATACAGTATTGTACTACATTATTTCATACATTTTAATATATATTGAATCAAAAGTAAAAATGCTTATATTCCTTTGAGTAACTGTCAGTTACAGTATTGTTGTACTCATTAAGACTGGGAAAGTTTACAGCAATGCTTCAGCCTGAGTAATGTTGTACATCATCAACAAATGATCCTTTTCAGCATTCAACAGACTCAGAAAAGAGAAATCAATGTAATTTATATACTCTCCAGAGAATCTTCTTTACACCATTTGCCTTTCTCTGAGGGTGAAATGGATTGTAAACTGAGAAGAAAACAGAGCAGACAAGCCTATTTGTGTGATAAATTTCACATTTCTCTTATTTTTCCGACGAATTTCAGTCTTTACTTTGACTTTGCTTTCGTGGCTATTCTTTAATATTTCAGTGAAACTACCATATGAAAGTGATGCACTGATGGCTGAATGGCAAAACACAAAAGCAAAACTCGAATGCATAAAATTGAGCTCCTTGTACTGGAAGTAAAACTTTGACATTTGTGAGTGAACAGAGTTCTTAAAAGAATGCTATTTTTTTCAAAGTGGTACACATCTTTGAAAGTTTTGTGATTTGAATAGGAAAAAAGGTTGCAGACTGAAAAACTTTTCCTTTACAACTTGTTAGTTTTGAAACATGATAAAATATTGTAAATGCTCCTCTATGATAAGCACAGATAGACTTGTTAGATAGCTACAATAGATTAGACTTCTTTTAGTTTCAAACGAAACCAAAGCTAATGTTATATAAGCTGCAAACTATTTTTCATACTGCTTCTATGTGTGCTAGGGTGTTAATTTATTAAGAAAACCAAAGCACATATCTGGGTCACAGTCTCTTGTTAGGCTTAAATTTCTCTTTAATTACCTCAGCAAAACAGCTCAATGCTACTGCCGTCAGAGTGGCACCATAAAAGTGGACCCTATCAGCAAAACGGCTTTACTCTGCACTCTCTACCTAATGAGGTAGTTTGTTAACTAATTAATACTTCTGTCCTTTTTTAGGCCTCACAAAGTTATGGAACAATAGAACCTGACTGTAGAATCTCTACTGCAGCAGAACCGTGAATGAGAACGCCAGACAGGGATTTGCGCCATTGTTACGCTTCAGTGCTTACTGAGGACATGTTCAGATCACACAGGGGTTGCAGAAGCTTCTCCTGCATTTTTTTGATTTCCTTCTGGCTGAAATAGTGTAACATAATGCACATTTTGATTGAACAAAGTCAATGTGAGACATATCTAAAATGCAATACATTTAAAGCAAATCTATTTTGTGTGAGAGATTGGCATGTATGTGCTCGACCTTTGAATAAAACCATCCAGTTCAAAGAGCAGATGAAAGTTAATTTTTGGGACAAGTCAGCATTAATGCATTATATTTTAAAGGTTGGCAAATGTTAGGGAATGGAAATAAGGTACTGTAGATACCTTATCGGTTAGCTCACTAATAGCACATGAAAAAAGGCAAAGTTGTGAAGAAATTTGCATATGCTCCAAAAGCCTGCATATCTTCAAACGCAAAAGAAAAACGGACACATTTAAAAGCATCAAATTAGAGAGGGGCTTAAACAATTGTCTCAAAACAATGCTTTCACTATTTAACAAAGGGGAAAAAATCCATCTGTTTGGATTCCATTAATTCACTAAAATGTTTGTATGGAATATGGAGTTTTGTCTTACTTGAAGATTAAATTACTGTAAGTTTAACTATTTGTCTGCTTTTTATAGTTGTGATCTGGTTAATGCTGCACAGTTTTCACACACTACAGCCTTAAATTCCTTCAAATATATTCAGAAGCTGATTGAGGTCAGACGTCTGATTACAAAATGATTATAGAAAGAATTCCTTGACAATAAATGCTGTGTGTTATTGAATATATAAATTGACTCTAACAATCCCTACACTGATTGGTAATTTACAATCAAATGTGGTTAAAGAAATATTTCAAGAAATGGCTACTCCGGGAAGAATCTGATTCTTGAGAAATGTACTCCTTTCAATTTCTACACTGGTGCTTTTTGTCCGAAAAAAACACAATTGTATTCCAAACAATATATGATAATTAATATATCTAAAAATGACATAAAATGAAAAAAGTCCACAGACATACATTTAGAAACTCTGACAAAGGTTAAAAAAAAAAACAGAAATGGCTGTGTATTTGGTTATTGCTCATTATGTATTCTACATAAATTTCAATTCATGTATTTGTGCTAAAAGGAAATAGATATTTACAAATACAAATCACGTTCTTCATTTCACGTCATATTGTAGAGTACACAGTTAGTCTGTAAAGAATATCCCACCAGACTAAACCTTTAATGTTTTTTGTGCTATGCTACGAAAATGCTTATAACACAGTAATTGTTTTCCCATGCTACTGTATATTATCTTTGCTGACTGACTGTATATTATCTTTTTTACATCCGAGAAGGCTGCACAGCCGAAACGTTGGGTTTTCTTTCTTCTCTTTTCAGCATGGAATAAACCTATTACTTGTTCCACACAGTAATGAATACCATTCATACCCAAACAAATTTTCCATGTTTTGAACATAACATTAATAAAACATATTTGACAGACAAAGCCCGCAAAGTATTTGATATTATCGCAATTTTTTAAAAAAGCATATCTCAGTCAGAACTGTTTGGTTTGAAGAGATCTGTACATTCAGCCTTTGTCAGCTGGGGGTACAATACAGAGAAAAGGAAGCATGTCTCCCTGTGAGGCATTAGATATAGGAATAATAGTTCATTGTGAAGAACCAATGCTCAGGGCCCGTCTGGCAGCACGTTCTAATTTTTTTTTTAATCAGTTTTGAAAAATTCTTTTCAGGACAGCCAAGAATCACATTCGAGATTTTATGACCAGAATCCTGAAGGATCACAGCACATCCCTAAAAACACAAGGGAATAAATCCTTGAACTGAGGTAATACTTTGAACCGCTCTCTTGTATATTGCACATTGGCAGGGTTCTAAATGTGTGTTTTTTTTAGAATTTACAGAACCAATTTACTTTAAATATCTAGTGTATATATTAGCTGCAAACGATAATTTTCATAAGAAACAAATGAATTGGAATGCATGTGTTTTGTATATTGAAGAGCTCTGCTAGTTCATGTTTACTCAATGAGTGGCAAGTTTCACTTAACAGAAAAAAACTTTCAAGCACAATAGAATAAATTTGTACATAAATACAATGAAGAACTAATTCTGTATACTCATCTACTGCTAACTTACTGTAGTGAAATAATTCTGTTTATATATGCTGGTGGTAGTGACGTTAAAATATTATTTGTAAAGTGAATATATTTTATAATATCAACTGCATTGATAATACATCACTTTTTAAAATTGATCGGAAATATGGAAGACCAAGATTAATGACAATATGAAAAATAAGTAGAGATAAGCAGTATGAAACAAGCCAGTGTAGAATATAAAGAGTGGATATGTACATTACAATATTAAATTATTATTATTATTTGGATTATAATTATATTTATTGATATCAAACAAATATAATGTGGCAAACGTTAATATATTCATATTAAAAACCAGTTCAGAAGAGTTGAGAAAATAAAATTACAATAACAATATAAACAATGCACAGTTTTAAGTTGAATTCAATAATTAATGACTTTTTATTTATTCAGAAAAGATGCAGGCCTTGGGTATAGACTAATATAAAGAAAGTATTTTTTGTTACGCACAATGAAGATTTTTTTGCAAATAACTTTACTGTTTACTTGAATTATATTGTTTAAAAAATAGATATTCCTTTAAGCAAACAATACAATTTGTTCAAATTAGAATTGTATCTTAATAATGTGAAAAATGGCACAATGTAAAGTACATAGACAAAGTCATGGTAAAAACAAACCATTTCAAAATTCACCTCTATTTTGAGGCTTCTTTGAAGAAGTGTAATTTGTCAACAAAGCAAAATGTTACATTTGACTAGGTTAACATACTATGAATTATTTCCCTGTTGGTAAAATAAAATAGAAGAAAATAAGGATGTTATAGCATTTGTAATGTGAAAAAATAAATTAAGAAAGTAGAAAAAAATTCTAGCTTTTGCTTATTTTGTACAATGTTAGCCCCTATTCAAGCTGTGTTTCAGAAAATGCAGTGCAGTCTGGGGATTTTTGGCCTAGTGTTACTGCAAAATCAAAAATTACTGCTTGCTTCAAGAACACCAGAGTTAGACAAAATGTACACACAATCCCTTTGTGGGTTTGTCTGGGTGTATTTTTTAGAATGTATTATAGAGGAAAGGAAAGCTAATTGAAAAAAGTGCAGCAGACATATTATTGAGAGGAGTGCACTTAACACTAAGGATGCTCAATGGGAAATTTAATTCACTTTAAAATTGTGGCAAACATTATTTCATTTTCAATGAACTCATAAAAGCAGCCATTCTTCAGCAGCTCTCATGAGGTTCCACAGTGCATGGAAGAGATAAGGTGAACTTTTAAATAGTACCGGTGCTCCAGTCTAATAAATCAGGTTTAATGAGGTATCATAAACTGTTTAATACTAAAATGACATGAATCTACACTCCTATAAAAATGGTGATTATATAAGTTAATATTAATAATAAAAATAATACTCAGAGTAGTTTGAGTTGTGCATTTCCTGATTTAAAAAAACAACAAAACATTCTTCACTGTAAAGTAGATGGCCTGAGAAGGGGTGTAATTTGCTAACTGTAAGTTGCTGTGGCAAAATAAAAAATGTAATGCTTCGCAAACACTTGATTCTAATGTATTAAGGTATAATGAAAATAGAGTACATGTATAATTGCTTATATTTGGAGCTTGGGGAATTTAAAATCATAAATTAGGCTCTGAGGATCACACCATTTAAAAAAAACGTGCAAAGCAAGCTATGACCACATCTACCCCTAGTGGTAAGAACCAAGAAGTACAAGGTAAACCAAAGGTCTACACAGTTCGATTAAATAAGTGTACTAAACTATTACTTTAACTCTTGCCAAACTCAAAATGAAAAATAAATTATTAAAATCTGATTTAATCAAGTATTAGATTTAGTAATACAATAAGGTGTTTCTTCTGAATATCTAAACTAAAGAAGGCAGAAATTACAGTTTACATTGATAACAAACAATATTTGTATTTTATCATGTTAAAAATATTTAAACATTTCAGAACTATTTCCTTGAAGACAATAACTAAAAATTATACATTAATAATTGAGTTATTATTAAATAATTAAAAGCTAAAATAAAATTAAGACTGAACTACATAATATTCTTTACTGTATATTTCTAGACTATATAGAAATTTATTTTTAGTTAGAAATTCTATATGTAATTTTTACTAAGAATGTGAGGTTATTTGTCATTTTGCTGGAAATCAGTGCAGTCAAATATCCCGTGTTGACAGAAATGTCGCTACAGTCAAGAAACCGACGGGAAGATCTTGTATTTTAGCCTAATACTACAGTATGTGGGTTGTCTAGATCTGCTGTTGTCTAAAAAACTACAATATATGTTATAGTTGGTAACTACAAATTATACTTTTCTATTAAGAAACATTCAAAAACCCACTTACTCTAAAATCTAGGTTTTGTTAATATTAAACAATGTTATTCTTAAAAAAAATAAAAACGCCATATGATATTATTTTCTCATATTCTACATGGAAAAACAAATACAGTTTGTCTTTTCTCTACTATCAATACTACTAAGATGTTCTCCATTACAATAAAAAAGGTACAGCATTCTTGTGAAATAGTGACAAAGGGCCTTATATGTATTTTAAACACCTCCTCAAAGAATGACCGAGTGTGCATAAATTAAATTAATAAGCGTATATGTATATTGGCCTCCCAGCCTGGGTGTATCCCACTTTGGTCCCGTTACTTGACTGGCTAAGCTCTGGCTTTGCTACGACCCTGAATGGGATAAAGCAACTAGAAAATGGATGGAGGGAAGTGTGTATTTAGTTTGCGGAAATGTAAAATGATATTTATTATTGTTGGTAGTATTTTAAGTAGAATGCTGTTTGAAAAATGTGCCTAATGGCCTGAAGTAAAAATCTAAAAAAAATAAAATAATTTATCCATAAAAGATATATAAATATATAAAATACTGATTTACAAAAAAAAACAGCAGTTTGCAACATGCAACACTGATCTAAAGATAAATATAAGACATGAAATTTATTTTAAAATGCAAGTAATAGAGATCCACAAGTAGTGTGCCGTATTTACTGTCTTAGAAGAAAATGCCCAGACCTGAAAAGTTTTAGTTAAATTTGTTAAACTGAAAAATAATTTCTGAAAACACAAATTCATCAAAATTCAATTAAAATCTCCACAGATGACCAGGGCTAACACCCATACAAAATTATACTGTAGCACTGCAAAACATTACGATTGCTATTGTTCTCTTGTAAGACGTATGAAGTAGAAAGAGATTTAATCTGAGATCCAACAGTACTACGACAAATGTGCTTGTATGGTTTGCCTTCTAACAGTGGTTGTGATGCGTTGTTTGTAAGAATTACTGGCAATAAGCCATCCTAGGGTTTGAGGAGTTGTTACCATGTTGTTTTACAGCCTTGTTAAATATGATAGCACTCTTTCACACCCAGATCATTTGTATAGAGCTTCACATCTCCTTGTAATGTAGATACTGTATCAGAGGCACTTTAAGAAAAGGATATTAAATACTTCTTGGATACTGACAATAAGTATAGTATGTTTCCTAGAAAGATCATCAGTATATAACATATGCAGAGGAAAGAAAAAGGGAAAAGAATAACTACTAATTGGGCCATCTCTGATACATGTACTGTAATTTGAGAAAAAATATGAAACCTCGATGCAAATTAATTTTGTTATGAAAGCTAATTTACCTTTAGATTTTAGAGCTAAAATGTTCTAGTGCCCTTTTATACAATGAGACGTGATGTGGTTATTAATAGGGTGAAATCAAACAAAGCCAAACTGAGGCAGGAAAAAAAAACCTTGAACAAAGCCAGAATTTCAACAAAACCTTGAACCCTTTTGTTTTAGTTCTCAGATATGTGGAGTATACTCCACAGCATTAAAAAATGGAAAAAACATTTATCCAGAAAAAAAACAAAACAAATCAAAGAAAGCTGTCTTCTGTCTGTCTGAGTGCTACTGTATTTATTAAGCACATTAGCTCTGGGTTGCTTTCATGAGTTAGTGTGTACCAAAAGTAAACTATCACATTGTTATTTTTAAATCTAGGTCATAATGTATGTAGAACTATGTGTCCTTGATTGTATACCATACATATTTATTCTAAATTCTGGTGCGATACACTGTATAAAATGTCTGCAATATTAATAGATACTGTATAATAAAAAAAAAACAGGATAAAGACAATAGTTCAGTGAACATAGATGTGCGGCCCTCACAATGATTTGTTCAATGGATTGTTACCAGAGGAATGGAGAACGGAGGAATGAAAAAAATTAAAACTCAGAAACTTCTTAAAGAAACGTGATTGTAATAATATAAAGAAATTTTATAAGAACCAACAAGGTGTTTTTGTGCCATTTCTTTTTAGTATGGAAAACCATGGTGCATATAAAATGTCAATTTTCCTTTTACCAGAGAGATGTAATACATGTTATTATTCTTTGTTTTTAATTGCTTTGCTCAGTTATTTTAGTTTTTTTTATTCTCTAAGAAACCTTTCACTTATGTAAAGTTGAATGTTATGCTTGAAATAAAGAGCATGGGATATGTGTTCTTCTACAAAGCTGAACATGCTAATATTTCCCTGATAAAATAGAGCAATAACAGCAGAAGAACAATATCCTAAAACCTGTTTGTTAAATGGACTAAAATGTATTTCATTACCTTGTTTTAACAGACAACAACAGAATTGAAAAACCTGGAAAAGGAGGCTCCAGGTTCAATTTGACATATCCTCTTCTTTACTATCCTACACAATCATAACTCAAACTAGCACATGGAGAGCAAAAACCTCAGTAAAACAAATTGAATATAAATCCCATCTGAGCCTTTTGTAAATGAAATATCATGGGGTTTTCTGTTTTTCATTTAATGAGAAGTTGCTTGAAGATGGGATTTTCATTTTCATACTAAAAGGGAGATGGGACATTTTTGCAGTATGAGGCATGACCAAGATTTAGAGTGAGTAGGTCATTTTGTTTAGAGCTATCACTGCCATATGATAGGTCTTGTCTTTTGCTTGGTTGATTCAGGACAACTGAATTATAATCACCGCTGAAGAAATTGACCAATTTGGATACACTGGAATGTGCTGCATTGCTCATGCATGAAATACAGTATTTTGTATTACCTTTGTTAATCACCAGCAGTTTGTGGCCACAGTTTAAGGTCTAAATATTTTCAGTTTCAATCACCACCCTTGTAATACCCTGATGATTGATTTTTTTTGCAGCTGGTCAAAGGTCTTCAATTATGACCTATGTGTTACATGGGCAACATCTCCTATGTCCTTATAGAGTGATCATAATCCTCCAACAAACAATCAGAGAATGAGACAAACCACAATAGGTTTTTACAGGCATTAATTGGGCTTAAATAATAACTTGAGACCTCACCATATCAGTTTACGTTTGTACGTTGAGATGAATAGTGAATTGCAAATATGTGTGGGAGGGAGGCTTTTAAATGGCAAAAATGAGTGAGCACTTAGAATATCTTTTGAACTTTTCATTATACTCTCTACAGGGAGAAAAAACATAATGTACTTTAAAAACACTAAATATGGTAATACTAGGTGTATTACTAGGTGTGCCAAGGTGATTTTTAATTTTTAAGAAAACAATATTTAATGTTTGTTTTATGTTGGGGTTTTCTGATAAGTGCCCAATTTATTTACTTAATGTAAAAATCTCTTATTATCATAGGTCAAGATATAGTGTCATCAGACAGCATCAATGTTTGCATTTATTAGAATAAAAGCAGTTAGGACTGGAAGAACCGTTATGATCATGCAAAGGTTCCAGGAAAGAACTGTACAGTTTTGGAACTATATTCTGAAATTACTCTAATTTCTGCATTACTCTAATTACTGGATAAGAGCATACAGACAAACTCTGAAACTGAGGATTCAGAGAATCCTTTATATTGTGCTTCTGTTGAAAGTAGTTCAAACAATCACCAGTTGCCAAAGCCACTAAGCAATCAATATCCTCATACCGGAAAAGAAATAACTTTCTGTGTGGAATCTACTAGGTTACAAAACAATGTTTCTTTCTGGATCTTTGGGCACACTATACAAAGACATTTGGTATTCACTTTGATGAGAAAGAGCACACTTTTCAAACTTTGCTATAGTATATTATAAAAACAGAGTACACAGCTTTAAAATATGTCTGCAAGTTTATATAATAAAATTAGAATACAAAATAACCAAATCCAAATCCAAAAAAGGAATTGGATAAAAATATTTTGAGCCAATGCTATTTTAAAACTTTGTATTCTGTTTTTTTTTTCATTTAATTATCTGACCATGGTGAATGTTTTCTGATGTTGGACAGTGCTGAATGGTGATGAACTGATAAATATTTACTTTACATGTAGGATAATTCAATTTCAGATTGTTTCTAAATCTTCCAAAGAATTGAGTAGAGAAAACTAACCTACTGTATAGGCCTACACATCTAGTCCTGATTAATTGAATCATTAAAAGGATTGAACTTTTTTATCAATATATGCTACGTAGTTGTATGCATATTCATGACACCCATAATACTTCATGTAGATTAAATATTTTCATGATTTGGTTACAGTATTTAATTAAATTTTTATTCAAAACAAATTAAGAATGATTCACAAAGTCAAATCATATACATATCCGCTGTATATTGAAGTTATGTACAAAATATGGACATTCATTAAGGACTATTGGCTTTAGATAAATGTTTCTTAGAATAATATTTTAATATTGTATATCTTTGTAAGGTACCTCAGGAAGAGTGTGTTATAAAACAGAAAGAGAAAACTACTTCAGGCATAAAAGAACAATGACACATGTATCATCTCTGTGGAGTTCTCCAAGAAAATATACTTTTTAGAATAGTGAGTTGTAAGGGATTTATTCCATTAAAGTCATTCATTTATTTATTTTTATTCATCCAGTTAGTTATATTCTTCCATTCATTTAGATACAAGGGCTTGACATGCCTGAAAACTGCCCTATGTTTCACAGTAGAGGTCAATGTCCTCAAGTAATGGCCTGCTCACACATTGCCTTTGCCAGATTACAGCCCATTTATACATGATTTATGAAAGACAGTACATGATGAATGGGCCCCCCATTACAAGTAGGTCAACAGCAATTCATAAAAAAAGCATTTTACCATTTTGAATAAATCTTGCTCCTAGTTTGTTTGTTTTCATGACAGCTGCAAATGATAGATGGTACCACTTTCATTCTTAAAAAGACAACTCTATAAGACAGTAACTTTAAATAAGAACCAAGACTTATTTTATGAGTATGACTATTTATTTCCATAAACATGCATAATTTGTTCCTGGTAAGAGTGAAAACATAAAATACACAACACAAATCAAGAGGGTAATTCCAGTATTGAGGCTGATGTGGTGGAGTGCATTGGATTTGCTAAATTGGTAAGAAAAAAATTCTAATACTATTTTGAGCATATGGAAAATTATATTCTAAACCTATACTTGTTTGAAGACAACTAACATGGCATCAAAAATCATTCTAACATTACTAATTCACTGTTAGGCAAATTAAATGGTGAATAGATTAAAATTGCTTTTTTATTTTTCTTAGCCTGTGTAGGCTGACAAAAATATGCATTTTTGCATAAAAAAGTAATCTTACAGTATATCCTAAATAGTAGCAGCTGAATAACAGAGATGCTCTTTCACAATATAAGACATTTCAGAATATATGGTTATTACACATAGATTATGAAGTTACCTTGAGATAAACTACACACATCCAACTGGTGCTGAAAAATAGGTTTAGAAAGAAAAAAGGAAAAGCACTTGAAAAATAACTGAAAAGGAAATTTTAGAAAAACATCCCTTTTAGCACAGTATAAAAAACTGAGGGAAACAGAAAAACATATAGTTGCTTTGTTACATACTGTATAAGATGCTACCAAATATAATTTAATGTGGAACAGCATTAAATTGAGTTTTTACTTTTACTTGCTTTAAATTTCATAACAAAAAGCAACCATACTAATTATTTTAAAATAATTAATAAATCCTTTTTGTTAACACATTAGTTTTCATCCCAAAGGAAACCAAAGAGCTTTACATATAAGAAGGAGTGTGGAGCCCAACTTGCCTAACTGAAAGAGCACAGTTACCGCTGTGCAGCCTCATTACAGCCTCGTTACTTTGTTACATACAAAGTAGACAAGCATTTAACAATTGAATTAAGCTGAAGGTCAGATTCTAAGTGCACATAATGGAATTTAGCCAGAACAGCAGGGGTTAACAGTCTTACTAATATTACCAGTTTCTTTGCTATAAAAGAAATACAAAATTATGGAATTTCAGAAATTCAGGTTTATATTGTACTTTCATCACATACAATACATATCTTATTCTCCACTGCAGTAGTACATACTGTAGTTGAAAGTAAAGGTCATTTTTCAGGAAGGCCAGTAAGTGATGAGTCCTTGCTTCCAAAGCTGGAGTCCATAATTTGATTTCCAGTTGGACCTGCTTTCTTCCCTTGAGCTAACTGTATTAATGTCTTATTTTAAAAAGGTGGAACAACAAAAAGCTAATTCTTATTTAAAGCTGAAAAAAGATAATGATGGGTAAGCAAACTCCTGAAGGCATTTTTGTAATCTAAATTACAAAACTCCTATTAGGAACTAGGCAAAATCACTTATGTTTATCTTGTTCCACCAAAACAACGAAAATGAACAACCTGCATAAGACCAACATCAACTTAGAAAGCAATTATCTTACTGAAGGCTTGTTAGTGTTCTGCTACCGATTTCATACAAAAGAGCAACAAGAGAAACAGCAGCAAAATAATGGATTCAGTAAGACTTGACTTGAACAAGTCTGTACATTAGTTGTTTTTTCTTTAAAATTACATGTTGGTTAAGTGTGGTTATAATTAAATGACATATGGGTCTACAAAGAAGTATATACAGTAACTTTACATTTACCTTGTGATATCATGACACATCTTAGATGATGATTATGATGATATTAGTAGTAGTAGTATCAATAATAATAATAATATAAAGCCATTTTACTTTGTTGAGTTTTATTAATGTGTAGAGCTAAAACATTCCTGACACATGGTATAACAGCATAATGTAATGCAAGTCTCCAAAGTACAGTATGCACAACTGCACGAAAAGGCAATACATTTACTTGTTGTGGTCGGTACTTGATTCATACAGTATATGCCAAAGCTAATGTGGGGTTTCACAGTACAGAAGTGATTGTCTCACCCTGACAGGTTTGCAGGCTGCTGTGGTCAGAAATAATGAAAAGGTGAAAATACGTCTGCGTAAGATATGTGTTTTCAGTTCTCCTCTTCAAACAGAAATCTCTCTACATCTGTTACACAATGAATATGTGTTGCTGCCACAGCATTTTTTCCATAACATTTTTGTGCCACAGAATGGGTTAAGTTATGCAAAGACTCATGCAAATCCCTTTCTCTAACTTGGTAATCATGGTACAAGAACCGTGAACTCAGAAATGCAATAAAATCTGGAAGTCATTTCCATTGCATTTTGGAGTTCAGAATGCCATACCCACTTCATTTCCTTTGAGGAAACACAACCCCGGGGTATAATTAGGGCTTTATTGCATACACAATCCCATATTGTTTATTCAATACAAATTAAAACACAGTTCTCAAAAACATATAGCCAAGAAGATAAAGGAAACCAGGCTGCTTTCATTACATTGTGGTAATCATTCTCAAAACTGCTTTTATTTAGCACAACAATAGTGGGTAAGTTTGTTAGAGGGAAGAATAAAAAAACAAAGAAAGAGAAAAGGAAAAGTAATATCCTGTTCTAAAGACTGTGAAAACAGAAGAAGATGAATATAATAAATGATGGCCTTTTATAAAGCAAGATGGCTTGTGAAAATATTACCAGGGTACAATTTACCTACTGCATGGCACTGATTTGTGGCCAAAGAAAACAGTTACATCTAAAGTATGCATTCTTTCCCACTTTCAGTTTTTCTGGGTGACGAAGCTCTGCAGCTCTTACAAGAAATGTCTTCTTTTTCAGTACAGTCCTGTTTTGTGTATATTAGCCTGTGATGTCACAACTACCAAATGCTGTCAAGTTAGGGGTTTATTTGAAAATAGGCTGTCAAAACGAGTTCACTCTTAAACTAATTGCATATCAGCAAAATTCTAAAAGACATACAGTTTATTTATTTTAGCTAAAATCTGTTTTGGACTTCAGGAAATTCAGTTTTACATGTAATGTTAGAAAGACTGATCCCTGGATGTTTCTTTTGCTGTCACCTCAGTATAAGAAGAAAGATAATTGATTAAAACAAGCAGGATTTAAAAAAAAAATAGAAACATGCATACCTTAGACACTGTGATATACTATTACATTATGTGCTAGGCAAAGTTACTCAACTCAAGAGTTCTGTTTGTACCACACAAATAAATCCATTAATGCTTTTCAGCTGGGGAGATTATTTTATTATATTATCAATAAGCATAATTACTAATACATCATGTTCTATTTTCCATACAATAAACTTCAGTTGATTGAGCAATATTTTAATAAATGTGCAAAGATGCCCATAACTAAGGTTGTGCCTGTCATAAGAACATAAAAAAGGTTACAAAGAAAATTAAACATTTAATGGTCTCTATGATATTTTACTTCAACAATGTCTATGCACTCTTTCAAAAGTATAGAAAATAAGCATATATGTCTTCATATCCGAGCCATTTGTAAAAAATAAAATCCATGCATTATTCTAGAAGATTTGTAAATTAATACTCAATCATGGCTGCCTTTAATTTAAGAAAAAAACAAAAACAAAGTTTAGTTGCACATAAAAAGGTAAAAGGAAACAGATGCCCAAAATGTTACTTCATTTAGCTTTTTAAGTCATAATAATATCAGTGAACATTATGCTTTAAATGGGTCTTCAAGAACATATTTTCAGATATGTAAAAGGTATTGACTACACATATCATTACATTAAGTTCTGTTGAATTAGAGAAATAACAATAAAGAAACATGCATGACATATGTTTAAATTTTTAGTAAACTATATTAGTGGAAAAAGAGGAGAAGAATGGTTAAATCAGAACCATGATTTAAAGTATTGATATAGCTGGTTTCAGACTAAATAAAAATATAAATGCCATATTTTTAACAAAGTGGCTGGACTGTTTTGTACCCCCATCCATAGAAGAATATTTTCACATAAATTATATTAGTCAGTTTAACACAATTTATCCTGGGAAATTCACATTTAAGCCAAATGTAGCCTATAAAACTGCACATAAGTACAAGATCTGGTAAATGCTTAAATTGTGGAAAATATAAAATAAAGGATAATCCTGTTGGGAAGCTTGGTCACTACCTCTTAATTTTGTTTGCTTATGTCAAATGCATTCAGATGAAGTGGTTTGAACTTTTGGGTGTTTGATGCTCTTGAAGTGAAATATGCTTACATTTCCAATATACAGTGTATATATATACTGTATACCAGAAACTAAACAATGTCCTGGTTTGCAAATATACACACTAGTTCCATAGTGGAGACTATAAAAACTGCTTTATGTTGTCCCGTAACTCTAATTTTCCCCTTCACTTAACTTTTTAATAGCACTAGAAGTTTTAAAGTTGATCATATCATCATAAGACCTTTACATAAAATGTAATGAATAAATCCTTCATTGACCATATGACATATTTTGTGGCTATGGCGGAACCCTCTGTTTCTCATTTGGGAAAGCATTTTTCCAAGCGATTCTATTCCTTTCCTAAGCTTTGCCTTTCAAATCAACTTTGTCATGTTGCTGATGCAATTATGTGCATTCCATTTTGATATAATTGAGTGTTTATTATGTCAATAAGTGTACTCTACCTTTTAATGATGCCCTGTGCTTCAGTGGGTACTAAACACATCATTAATAACTCTGCAAGCATTGAGTTACAAATTATTCCCCTTTTCCTTTTCAATTTCGTCATTTGTAAGTCATTTTGCAGCTACAGTAACTATTTCATAGTATTATTACACATGATCAGTAGTTTAACCACTGAAAAGAAATGCATATTTCCTGTGAAAAGGTAACCATACATGATCTTTTTATTTCAATGCTAAGCCTGCCATATTCAAATTCACTTCACAGGTAAAGTAAAACATTTTGTATCCAGGTCATGTTAGGAATCTGTCATTAAAATTCTGAGAGAAAGATTCCAGGCCCAATCCAATTACTGTACCTTTTAGCCAGAGGGGAACTGAACAAATTACAAAGTTCAGGCAATTAACAGAGCAAATGTTGAGTTGTATTTGTTTGGATTGCATTAACATGTAATTAAGTCTTTCTTTCCTTACAATATTTTCATTTTGATTAAAAAAAAGGTGGACCCTTCTTATCCTTCTTTAGTGTTTGCTCAAGAAGATCAGTTTTGAATTAGTCTTCCTTGAAAAATCCTTTCACAATGGACCTACAACTTTATTTTTATGTTGACTTTATTATAGATTACTATTGCTTTTATTATTGCTGTGATTACTACTACGTCTCCCCTTTTTTCATGTTTTGAACACAGATTATATCACATAATATAATACCTCATTTCATTGTATAATATACAGTTCTCCAGGACAAGACAGGCAGTTAATACCGCAGAAAATAAATATGTAGACTCTTCAGCTGTGCAAGGATAAACATGAAGAAGAGGCAAACACTTGATAGAACTAAATTTAACTAGTGAATAAACAAACTGTGTCAAGCTATTGTTTCATGAGACTGAATGTAACACAGACATAAATGAAAACCTGGAACAAAAATAAAATTACTATGTGTTATAAAACTATATAGAACCTTACTATTATCTCTCATTTTAAGAAATTACAAAACGATACAAACCCAACTTCAGATTTTATTCAAACTGAAACTTTCCAAGTGTAACTTATGATATAGTAAATCTCAGCTGAAAAAAAAAACTGCACAAGTATTTAGACCTGTGAACTCAATCCATGTAACACCTTGGGCATCAATTATAGCCTCAAGTCTGGATAAATGTCCACCAACTTTGTACACTCGCTTGATGCAATACAGTATTTAGCCATTTTTCATAAATTTGTTCAGGCTCTCTCAAGTTGCTTGAGGATCACTTATGGACAGTAGTTTTCAAGTCTTTCCACAGAATCACCATACAATTCAAATCTGGACTTTGTCTCAGGTACTCAGTGACGTTCAATACCTTATCACTCCAGTGTGGCTTTGTCCTTATACTTTAGATCAGTGTCTTGATGAATGGTGAATTTTTTCCCCCAGTTTTACAAGTTTTATATGATTAAAAACATGGTTTCCTGTTGTATTTGCTAATACATTGCTCTATTCATTTTTCCTTCAGCCCTCACTAGTGTTCCACTTTTTTTTCAATTTGGTCTCCTCTGATCATAAAGATGAGAGGTAGGTTGTCTGACAATAACTCTCAGGGACTATTGTGGCCTTTCACTTCCATACTCTTGTCTTTATTGTGTATCAAAACATGAATGAAGTGAGTATGGTGATCTACTGTATTTGATACACATGAGAAATTACTGAACATAATGAAAGCAAAACACAGTTCAATACAAAGGGGTTGACTATGTAGGCAGCCTGGAGCTGAATGAAGAACTGAGCAACCGGGGCCAAACTATATTTGGAACACATAATGATTGAAATATCGAATACTGTGGATCATAAACATGTGACATGATATGATTATGTAAATCAATTTAAATAAGTCCACACTTGATACATAGACAGATTATGTTAAAAACAGAACCATATTTTTCTGTGTCAACTTATTTCTACCTACTGTATGTATTGATGATTTGTTACATCCACTTTAAAGCACTTTGAAATTGGTTGACATATATCAGTATTTTTGGCTCTATGTACAGTGCCAAGCAAAAGTTTGTGAATCTTATAGGTAGGCCCAGAATTCCTTATTATTTTAGACCTAAAATGTGATTATATCTTAATATAATCTTAATAAAATATGAAGATCCCTCCATCCCAAAAGTCCCAAATAATACAGTATGTTGCTTTAAAACTCCCTTTTACTGCTGCCTGCAAGAAAATAAGGGAAGACAAAGAAGAGAGCACGTGCCTTCAACCTTCACAAATTCAAAAATTGCCAAGATTTTTTATATTCTCTTGTTGGCCAGCTAATCCTCTCGAAGGGCACTTGTCACAAACGCTGGAACTCCAGGACTTGAATGTGGGGTGGGAATGTCTTGGTGATCACAGGAGGTAGTTAGATGTAAACAACCAGGAGCAGCTTGAGGGCCATGATTGCATGAAAATTGCCAGGTGTCACCATCCACTGTTCCTCCTTTCTCATTCAATTCTCTTTTGTCTTTCGCCTGTGTTAGGTCCAGTCCCCAAACAACACAACCTCCACACAGCAGCACAGCCTATGCATTTCCTCTAACTGTGGTCTTGATCAGTGTCTAAGCAAACAGTGTTTGGCTCACCACTGCACTAATTATGTCATGGTGGCAGAAAACCCTTAAAAGCAAATACAAAAGAGAAAAAAAGAGAAAGAAATGCACAGTACCCAATAAACACACCACTCATTATGTGCTCAACTCAAGTAAACATAGTTCCCAGGTCATTGCCCTACTCTCATTTCTGTCACTCTATGACACAATCTCTTATGCTTTATGGACAGGAAGCATAAGAATGTTTTCCCTCAAAATGACAGTTTTGATTAGTATCATCAAGCGTACTTCAGCTTGAATCCTTAAATGCTGTATGGTAATTTTCTCTTTTTTTGTTTTGTCCAAAGAAATTTTTAATTTGATCCAATTATACCACTTGTATTTTTCAACAGCATAATTAGGTTTAAATCTTTCACTAAATAAAATCCAAATGCAACTTCATCCATCAATTTTAAGTAGTCTGTTCTTAGTTGGAGGTATCATGGCAGCATGTTGAGTATGGAGACCAGGATTTCAAAATTATTTTTTGTTCCAGTTTTACTACAAACATAATACATGTTTTAACATTGCAGCTATTGAAATGTGACAATTATAATTTCCATAATTATATTGGGGGATCACAAACATTTCTGAGCACTGTATGGATGAAACACTTAAATTGTTTCTCTACATTATACTTAAGTTGAACAAGGTCATTCCCAGCTCCGCTATAAAATTGGAAGTTATGCTGATGCACCAAAGGAAAAAAACACTAAGTTCTAATGGATTTATTTAAATAAAAACCTAGATAAGTGAAATCACAGAAAATTAAAATCAAAGAAATAGTAATTGAATCATGACAGAAATACAGTATGAAATATCATACTTTGCTAATTCAAAACATTACAAAGTTAGTATTGTATGACCTCCCTGAACACTAACACAATCTTAGCAGCATTCATGCATAGACCTAATCAACCTCTGTCTAGATAGATAGATGTTCTATCACTCTTCCTTATGCAGCAGCCTTTTGTTTTCTGGCCACAGTTGTCTCCTTTTGAGTGCCTCTTGGCACTGGCAGTTTGGTCCCACAGATACTGTATACCACTGGTCTCAGGCAAGACGAAAAGGCAGGCCATGACAAGACCTAATCATTGTTGTTCTTGAAGTTGTGCCATTGTAATCCTAGATCTGTGTGGTCTCCATTGTCCTGCTGCAAACTGACATGTCCAGATTGAACTTCAGGAATTACAAAAAAAATTGGCTCAAGGACTTTGTCAATGTAAGGCTGAGAAGTAAGATTGCCTTCAAATTGCACCAAAGGCAGAAATTCCTCCCTATATTATCACACTTTCACCAACCAACTGGTTGGCTTGAACAAATCAAATCAGCTTAACGCTTACCACAAAGCCTCCTTGTGCATTTGACCAGCTCTCAGTGGCGAAATGGCATTCAATTTCCCACAGAAAATGGAGATTTTGTGTCCTGTTAAACCTCTGAATGGTGACTGTGCATACAAATCATTTTTGATGGCAAGCTACAGTATGGTACAGTCATTCTGCAGACGTGTGGGTGTTTCACACTAGAATTTCTTATGTTATAGCCACTGCAGTCTGAAAATGATTATGCAGATTGATCAGACTGTTGTAAGAGTCCTGGGCCTCTGTGAAGACCCTTTGCCTTCCAGAATGTTGCCTGTTTCTCCTGGTCTATTTATTTTTTATGCAGAACATCTCATTCTTGAGGCAGATTCTCTCAAAGACTCCAGCTTACAAGAGATCTTAATTATTCTACTCAGATAACATTGTATCTCTTTTGTTCTTGCATTTAAATTTGATATTTTTGAAGATACAGATTCTTAATTAATTCTGTTTGGCAATTTTAACCCCACTAAAACACCAAACACTGTATGTTTTATGAAATCATATAATGTATTTCTATCTTGAAGAACAAAGCTACTTAAACTAACAACAAAGCTATCTGCATACTATTTAAATACATTATGTACAGTATGTGCTCAATGAACTATTGAAGTAAAATGTTCAATTATTCCTTTCTGCCTTTATGTAAATGATTAACAATTGCTCCCGTAACTACCCAAGATTTTTTTTGCTATGTCATGCTCTCAGAAAATGTGAACACACCTCTGTTTTATAATAAGGAGCACATTAACTGTAGATTTTTCTGCCGATATAAATGTGATACATGTCAGGAAAGATTTGTGATATACTGTACAGTAACAGCAGAAAATTAACAATAACAGAAAATAAAAAGAACTGTAAAATTATACTGAAATAATTAAACAACAGGAGGAAGAACATTTTCTTGAAATGCCAACTGTTATTACATAAAATCCACAAATAAAAGTAAATTCTAGCATTAAGTATGTAAAATAGAAAATCTTCAGAGCATCATTATAATTTCAGCAGACACAGGATATTTTAAGATTTGCCTATGAAAACATTTTGGGCACAGATGGGCCCCAAGGCAGTTTAGTTAAATTTCAGAAATAGATACCACAAGATTACAGCTGATTAGTCTTGGTTATTTTATTTATTAATTTTTAAGTTCCTATATTCCTTCTAAATCTTATTAGTGGTTATGGCATTTTTGAGTTTTTGCTTTTGTGTGTTTTCTACAGTATGTATCTTAAGATTGCAGTATTTAAAAGTGTATACTGCATGTCAAAATAAAACAAAGAGTGGTAAGAAAGCTTTTAAACTGAAATGCATATAGTACACACTTCAATAAATGGCATCCGAGTTAATAAATAAATCATCATTTATGATCAAGCCATTTAGATATCGGATATTAATGTAAGAAAAAAGTTTAGATTGCTAATGTTAGAAAATTGTCCTTAAACTGGTGTTTCAGTAAAATTAAATATACAGTATAGAAAATAAACTTGCTCTGTAAAGGAAGAGCATTGAGTCATAGCACTTTTTATACACTCAATGTGACCAAAATTAATAGCAAAGCAAAATACCTATGCTTTCATCTGCACATTTAGTATATATTGTACAGTAATAGTTTGGGGTTTCACTGCTCAAACTAAATCATTAATAGTAACTCATTAGATTTTTCTCTTGATATGTGATTTAAGATAGTGCTGTTCCTTCATTTGAACCTTTACGGATTGCACAAAGTGTATTAGTATAATGGCACTTGGCCTAAAATGATGTTTGGCAACATCCAGTTGTCTCTCATTTCTGAATGACAGTACTCACATAGACATTACCTGTTAATGTTGATTCAGCCTTTTTCCTTGCAGTATTTTATGTATGATTGAAGACTTCTACCTAATTTATAAATCTAAAGCTGTCTTGCCTGTCCTTGGGTAAGGTTACACACAAGGCCATGGCTAAATATGAATAGTATACAGTTACATGAAAAACAGTGTATGTACAAACAGAAAAATAAATATGTATAAACTGACATCTATACAATTGCAATGCAACAAAACCTTTTTCAGTGCTAACAGTTTAACTCTATGTATGGGCTGATTTTTATTGGTTCATTTTATTAACTTTATGCAAGTTATGTGAAAAGGTGGTACTCCAGGCAGATGGTCAATCTCATAAGTGACAGCTGCAACACTACTGTCATATCCATGTGGAAGGATCTTACTGTGGGGCTTCAGATTTGATGTAGAGAACAGGAGGTGAACAGGGCAGTGTGCAGTACATTATGATGTGATGTGAAATTCTTCATGGTTCGCTGGAAAAGGAAGTTCCACAAACTGAAACACATTTATATTTCGCTCCACCTCGGGCTTCTGAGGCTGACATTTGCAAATTCAAGAACATGTGGCAAACACATTTCTGTAAGTCCTTGAAATCACAACAGCGCAGGTTCTTTTCCTAGGCCAGGTTTTGAAGACAGAAGCAAATGCAGCTTTGTTTGGATTTTTACAAGGTTCACCACAATAATCCCATTTATATGCATAATTTGTTTTCACTTTTGGTGCTTTTCTTACTAACCTTAATAACATGCCTTGCAATGTTTCCTTTATTATGTTGTATGCCACTGTTTACACCATATAACTCCAGATGTTTGTTTTTTTTCCGGATTCTATAATAAGGATTCTCAGAAGAATTAAACAAGCCTTATTAACAGAAAACTATATCTGAGGAAGCTCCACATCATACTACGGAAACATACATATAGCAAAGCAAGCCCTGAAGGAAAATAGGGTTCTAATGGGACATGTATTTTATATGAAATATTATACACACACTTAATCTTTGTAAGCATGTTTATTGTACAGAGAAAAATGAGTGGAATATGAAAAACAAAATGTCTGTGTGAACTCCAAAAGTAAAAGTGCTTAAGTATATGAGAAACCGCTACAATAAATCATGGAAATACTTTAATTCAAAGGATTTGATCAATTTTACAGTACAGATGAAAAAAAATCACTATGGATGAAAAATGCACTTTATACTGTACCACTGAGTATGGAAGTTAAAATGCCGAACTAGAACATAGTGGCTGATTTTGTTGTACAGAATAATATGGATGTAACTCTACTATTTATGCTGTATATTCTTTTTGTTTATCAGTTCTGCTTGTTAGTAAAAACTAAATAAAAAAAATATTAGCAGTTCTGTTCCATAGTAGAAAATTACTATGATTGAAGAGTGAAGAAATTAAACATAATTGTGGTCAAATGACAATGCTAAAAGCTGTTCTTTGACAACACACAATTTGAAATGTCTTAGAAGTAAGTCTATATTTCTAGACAATACTGCTAAAAAATGCTACCGGCATATCCCTTAATGATTTATATATTTAAAAATATTGTACAGTATGTTATAGCATAATCATTATGTGATAACTTTAAAAAGCTGGTTGCATTTTTTAAATAAATTGTGAAATGAATGTTCAGAAAAAAGTTACATACTGATAATGATTTAAAGCCTTATCAAGAAGGTTTTTATATACAGGTATACAGTACAGAACAGTGACATCAGGTGCAACTTTATGAATTCACTAAGATTTTTATGAAGATTTTATTTTGATGATTTTATGATTTTTATGAAGATTTTTCCAGAATTCTTTTTATATGTTTTTAACATGCAATGCTTATTCTTGCTTTCTGGCCACTTTAAGTAGGAAGTCAATTATTGATTAGAAATATAATGGCACAAAATCCAGTATGATGAATTTCACAGCAAATTCACAGAAAATGCCTTTTAATTCCTTTTTAAAAATGAAAAAGGTTATTATGCTTTTAATTTAAACAAGCGATGCTTGTGGAGGTCTGCAGATCAATGTATGCCATTTTTTATTTTACAAAGAAATGTACTCCTCTGTGTAGTTGTACTTTCCAGATCTTTTCCCGTTTAAGATGAAAGGGAGCACATGATATGCCTACATTTTTTATATCTGACATAGACAGTCACACAAAACAAGGTTATTTTATTATTCTCCATATATATTTAAATCATGTCCTTGCAAACAGAGTACATGTGTGACATTCAACTGACTGAAATATGCAGTTGATAAATTCAACAAATACACTATTAACTATTAATAATGTGTTCCTGTTTTAAGCTCTGTATTTAAATTTAAGAAACCCACATATATATTTTTGTGTTTGCATTCTAATTAAAAGTTTCATTCAATACAGTATCTTAGCTTGCTTCAATTAGGATAACCATACCTTTTGATGGAATTAATGTTTATTCCATCAATAAACATTTCCAAACGTTTCCAAACTTCAAAGACGAAAAGAGGTAAATGTCATTGTGGGAATAATATTATGGCTGACAGGGCGTGGAATTACTGAAAAAGAAAAAAAATATCAAGATATGTTGTCTGTGTGCAAGGATGGTTTAATTATTGTATATATGTTATAGAGCTTTCGTTTTCTTATGTGAAAACCTGACTATTTTCATATTGTGAAAGAAAACCATCAATTCTGGAATTATGAGCAAACGGTTGTAATAGTTATCAGCTTAAATGTAGGTGCAGCAGATGTGGCTCTACAATCAGGGTCACAGATTCAGGTCTAAAGTCTGCTAGAAAAAAATATGCATTTGAAAAGGAACAAGGAGCAAATATTGCACCCATTTATCACCAAGTTCAATCTCCCCCTGAGGGGAGTCACTGGAAATCATTCCTCTATGAAGGTTGGTAAAAGGTCAAAAACAAAATTAGTTTCCCTAGTCACTCAGACCAAAATGTCTTGAATCCTCAGTTCATTTTTTAAACTTAGTAAAAATATTACAACTTTTTTGTTGTTTTTTGTTTCTTTAGTATTTGCAATGTAAACATTGACACCCTTGGTGGAATTGTTATAGCCAGAAGGCAACCGTCTCACTGACTATCCTTTGCTGTAGCCAGCAGTGTATTAGAACACACACATATACAATTGTCTTGTGCATTGAATGGAACTGTTGGACTCCTGAAATGTTTAAACTCAGAGAAGTCTACTGATGGGCAGCATTAAATACTGTTTGTAGCAAACAACCCTGAGCAACTTTAGAAATCTATTTATATATTAAAAAATTGACATTGAAAGTCCAACAAAAGGAGAACATTTATGATTTTGTAAGGGCCATGAAATATTCTCAAGCCATTGGCCAAAACCACTACACTTCAACTAAAAATGGAGGTATAGAATCCTACTCAACAAGAAAAGTGCAAAAACATGGATATTGTTTGTCATGTTTAGACAGTTATTAGCATAAGTTGGTGCCTGCAGTATAAGTGTTAAGATGTCTGATTTATTGTCTTAAGAAGCTTTATAGCACAAGCATTTCTGACTAATGTGACACAAGCTGACATGCTTAAAGTGGCAGAATATTGAACTGAACAAATTTGAACATAACAGATATAGAAGAAAGTACTAGGCAGGTCCAAAAATAAAAAATCAGGGATGATTCAGCCTCTTGAGAGTCTACAGCTGAGGAAAGAAGACTTTTCTCTTTCTTGAGCTAAAGCTTTTAAATTTAAATGAATACTCAATATGCAGATGACAGGACTCTGATGATGAGCATGTTTTCAGTTCACAAACAGTCATCCATTAGGAGTTAACTGGAAAACCTTATAACCCTTGTTAACATTCTTCTCTGTGTTTGATAATATTGCACCTGCAATAGACTGTAAACACATGGTGGATAACTTATGCATTACAGCCTAGCGTTGTCTGATGGTAAGGAACACACCTTTTGTTGCCAGGAGACTGGCAGAACCTCACATACTGTAGGTGCTTCATTAGCAACATGGGCTAACACCATGGTCTATTTTAAACACCCGGTTGCCCTAAATGAAGATTTTACTCTATTGCTCAGGGCACAAAACATGACTACACCCTGGATGAGAAAGGAAAGCGAATGGAAACCAGAGCACCCAGAGAATTACATTGCATACACAGGGTAAACAGACAAAATCCACACACAAGGTGCCCCAGTCCACAACTGGTTTCAGTTTCTGTGACGCAACAGCATTTACAGTACCAACATGCAAACCACTGTGCAAACACTAAAAATATCAATATAATAAGATCCCTGTATTTAAGACTGTGACTACTAATGAGCAAACTTCACTGCTGTCTGAGGAAGTGCTATGTACAGTAGCCTGAAGCTGGGATATTCCTGAAAGACTGATCAAATCCCAGTAGAAGCAGAGTAGTGCATGCCACATTGGTGTCATGACTTGCATTACACAGACTGTTGCCTATCGGCCACTGAGGTTGTTGCTACAGAGGAGAATTAATTTAGAGGGGTAGAGTGTAACAGGACTCATTGAACCTGTTACAAAGTGACATAATCCCCAAGGAAAGTGGATGACACTGAATTCTCTTGCAGCAGGAGGCCCGGCCTTTTGGCTCAGAGCTTGGTGGTTTTGAGAGACTGTGATTGAATCTCAGCAGGGAACAGAGCTACACACAACCACACAATGCAAATTCTAAGTATCAGTAGTTTTAAGTGTTATTTCCACTGAAAAATAATACTGTCACACATTGATGTTCAGATTTCAGATTTATTGAAGGAAAAAGTGATACAGTACAGTTCTCCATTTGAGCCAACATTTTAAATAATGGTGACACAGATAAAAAATAAAATAATCAAAAAAACCCTCTGGGACGTAAAAGATAAAAGCCTTAGTTTTGCAAATTTTTTAGCTTTTTTTATAAATCTAACCCAACATTGTGCTTGTATTTGTTTCACATTGACTGATTATTAGTAAGAAAACAAATGTTTTTTAAATTGACTGGGTTAAATCAGTGCAGTACATTATCAAATGTCCCAGACACTGAACTTTTGACTAGGATCACAAATGAGATTTAAAATGTGATGTCTTATTGTATTAAGTTTCATTTGGGTATACATAGTTTTCTAAAAACATTTTTTCTAAATGGGGAAAAAAAGTCCTGCTTTGTGTAATTGGTCTTTTGTAACAGACTAATCTTAAAATTCTTAAATTTTGCTTTGAATCAAGACGCAGTGTCCTCCACTAGTATTGGACAGCAGTGTCAAAATGATTACATTTGCTTTACCATCAGGTAGTTTGCATTTGTGTTAGATCAATATGAATGATAAGTACAATATGCTGTATGTTTATTTTTGAGTATTTACATGCATGCATTTCAACATATTTGGCTTAAAACATACTACTACTGTATATGTATTCAATCAATTGATTTCAAATAACCATACTGTATGTATTGGAACACATTCATTTTAAGGAAATGGAAAATAAGCATGAAAGTCAGCATTTGGTTACATATCCATTTGAGGCAATAACTGTGTGAAGTCTGTGACCCTTTGAGCTCACCAAACCCTTTGCATAATCATTTGAAGTTCTATGCCAAGCCTTTCCTGCAGCCACTTTGATTTCTTATTTATTCTTGGGGTGTTTGACTTCATTTTTTTTTACAGCATGCTCAATTAAATTTAAATCTGGAATTTGACTTGGCCAGATTTTCCTCTTTTTTTTCCTCCCTGATGAACTCCTTGGTTGCAGTGGTTGTTTGTTTTGGGTCATCTTCATGCTCCAAAGTCACTCAATGGTGTAAAGTCACTCAATAAGAATAGAAGCGTTTTATTCTACATAAGCAGACTAAATGTTTCTGTAATATTCAAAAAGCAGATTTTTTTTTTTCATGGGAGACTTCAGGTTTCCCAACACTGAGAAAAATCTATTGGGATGTCAGCAACAGAAACTGCAATTGTCGACATGGTTAATGACTGCTTTCTTACTCAGTTTGCTGGAGCACCTACAGTACAGTACAAGAGGAAATGCTGCATCGATCTTGACTTTTTAAACAATCAAGACAAGGGGAGGAAAACAGGTGAAAGAACCATCAATGTATAACTATAATGTATAATGTGACTGGAATATGGTGCTTTGAAATATATTTTGAAACTGTACAGATTGAGTTCCTTTAAAGGAATCAGACAGACCTTAAGAGAAGCAGAAAGGGATAGGAGAGAATGGAATCAGTATAAAGTGGGTGGCAACAGTTTAGAGATTTTCTGCTTGAACCACAGAACAAATTTATCCCTTTTCAGAAATTAAATGCAAAAACGTTTTCCAAAAAAATTCAACAAATAAATTAGCAAAGATACAAGAGAAAAGAGAACACTTTATGAAATGATTTAAAACAACCACATTTATATCAATTATCTAATTCTGGTATCATTATTAAACTAGTCAAGTTTGCAGATGACATCAAATTAGTAAGGTTAGAGAACACAGTAGAGGTATCCAATGAAATTCAGAAAAAGAGCTGGATAAAATTCACAACTTGGAAAATGCATTGTAGTTGACCTTTAATGTAAACAATTCCAGGTATGGCATGCAGGTAGTAAAATCTATAAATATAAATTAGGAAACACAGAGCTAGAAATGGATGCATATGAAAACTTCCATGTAAAAAATGCTATCAGTGGCACCTGATAACATGATTGCAAGGATAACATGAGAACTGGATTTTGAGCTTTCCTGTGAAAACAATAAAGATGTTTATATCTTTATGGTATAGCCATTGTATTTCTGTCTCAGGCTTCAGAGTACTTTGGATTTTGATTCCTTCATCCCTGCTCTCCAGTGTGTTTGTCAGTTTCACTGACAGTTGTTTCAGGGTTTTCTTTGACAAGCCTGACAATGTCATTAACTTCACATGCTTTTCTTGATCTGTCCTGTCTTGGCTAATTGGTAAAGATGTCCATGGCTTCTTTCTTTTCCAGTACATACCACACTGAAATGGCTATGATTCAGGTTAACAATTGTCCACTTTTCTTCAATTATCATTAGTTTTTATTTTGACTTTTCACTCCTAATGCTAAAATAAAAATGAGACAGGAGGACAGGATGTTCACAGCCGTTTTATGAGTGACTTGCGAAGAGTTACTCAACATCAATTGTCCCAATACTTTTGGTCTTAAAATCACAATTCCTAAGTGACATGCTGTAAGATAATACTTCAATGCAAATGTGTTTCCACTCACATTATATACTATACATATTTCTGGATGGAGAACACCAGTATTTGTATGACAAAATGCTGGAAATAGCCCCCTATCTACCTAAAGAACTCTAATTAGCTTTTTGTCTCCAAAGCAATATTAAAATAAATAAATAAATGCAATTGTATTACAATACGTCTTTCATAAAAAAGGTGTATTATTCATTTTAAAGTGTAAAATAAAAAAATAGCTTTTTTTGTTTGTGCTGTCATTCATTTCAGGATCCAAGGAGGGTGTGAGAGCTTTTTATATACAGCTGATTTGAAATACATAGCAAATGTAAAAGTTTAATTTTAACAGCAATTTATTAGGAGAAATTGCTCCAAGACGCATCTTCTCATCAAGCTTCTCCTGATGTTATGTGTTTTAGTCAATGACTTATTTTTGCTACTAATCAGCAAATTCTTTGAATGAAATGTTTTGTTAGCAGGATCTCATAGACAAAAGTCTGATCCAATCACAGTAATTTAGTAATAAAAAGCAATGAATCGCATCTCTTCAGTCTCCTTGATCAATTCTAGAAATACTTTCTGGACATACTGTAAGAGCAAGAAACCCTATTTGGAAGCTCATGAGACATCATGAGACAGCTGTACAGACATCTTCCATCATTTAACTTGAGACGTTTTGGTTGAAATACTTTCTTGTCTACCGAAAAACAGGTGAGCAAACTCTACGCATCCTCATTCTATTTTTTGTCCACCTACTGTATCTGTGCGAGCCTGGATTTTATGGAAGTTTTGATGATCAAAAATAAGTACCACAACAGATCTTTTTGTTGAAAGTGACTTGTGTGGTGCTTTCTTCCACAGAGCAGAGAATTTAAAACTTGTGGCAAATATGCAGCATCTGACATCACCTTGACAATGTTTGAGGCAAACTCTTAAATGGGATTAAAATAAACTGATGTTCAAATATGAATTTGGATCATACTACCTCCAAAACTGGTTCACGGTTTTTAAAGTAAAAATTATTTTTCAATGTTGGAAGATTATGTTCACAAACAGATTGTAATCCGGCTTCCTTAAATTTCCCATGAATTAATTTGATACAGCTATTTTGTCTCCACCTGATTTGCAATTTAGAAGGGCAGCTGGCATACTGTATATTGGCTTCTTTGCATCTCCCAGATGGGTGCTTTCTGTAGTTCAGTGGTGGATGAAGTGGTTTTCGTCTTGTATACAGTATAAGGCACTTTGAGATCCTCTGAGAAAAAAAATCACTATTTAAAAGCAATTCATTATTATAAATTGAGGTAAAAAATTGTGTGCCATAAAACTTTCTTTTGAGCCACTTCATTAACTCCAAGCTGCATTAAGTTACCCAAGTAACATGTCCATAACTTGTATTTAAGAATCTATTTTACGGTACCCGAGCGTCCCAATTCTTCAACTTTTATTAATAAAAAATGATATGGCCAAGGATATTAATAAACTAGCAAGTGTAGCAGGAAAAGGCACAAGTTTTAAATCTCACAGCCAATTAAATAGACGCCAAAAACGTTGTTTAAAAAGTTTTGGATTGCATTAAGAAAAACAGCACATCCTTTTTGCATTTTGGAAATATTCTTATGCATAATTGTCAATAAAAGGGATAGCTACTTTTACAATACAGATCTTACTTGGGAAATACTTGTAGATCTTAGTTGGATAGTAAAAATCTCTACAGCAATTATTTTTTCAGATGTGAACCTTTAATGTGCTATTGAACTTTGATCTCTGAAGAATTTTGTATTTACAATAAGCCTCCAAGGTTAGTTAAATTCATTCAACATTGTGTATGTTGGCCTATGTACACCTTTTGCAAATAAGATTTCACTTTAAACTGTAAAAGCTCTTTCAACCCAAAATAAACTATTTTTATTTTTAACAATATAGCCTGATCCAAAATGAAATAAGAATTGTGATTATGTCTTGTGATTTTTGAAAAAATGAAATTGTCTTTCAAATGTGTACAACTTAAAAAGCACTTCTATTTAATTTTTAATAGCCACTGGGAATTCCAATAAAATTTTCTGTGTTTTGTCAAATGATGTGTAAATATTTAATCTAATGGATCATTTCAAATGCTGTGCACTGATTTCCTTTAGATGCATACTGCTTATTTTGTAATTTTCTGCATTGCTTCATGCTTATGGGGCTTTGCAAACTAACTTATGTGGTTATGTATAATGAAATTACAATTTATCGTTTATGTGTTTAAGAAATTAGCACATTATAAGTCCTTTAAAAATTTGACAAATGTGGAATTTATTAAAACTGGAATTGGACATCCCAATATGTTGTGTTCTTAAAATATGATTAATAGAATTACTTCTGCTATGAAAATATCAAACGGATTATGGCAATTAAAGTTCCCATGTTTCTATTCACAAAGGAACACAGATCTTAATCCATTTATATGTTGTGTGAATTGTATAATTTTGTAAAATATTTTTTAGACATACAACAGTGATATATTTTGTGAACATTTTGAAGAGTATTCTCCAAAAAATGTATTCCTGCAGTAGAAAAAAAAATAATTTTACTACCCAACAACCACAATTTACAATACTTAATAATAGTTACGTTTTATTTTGGAAATACTTTTCTTGTGTCTGGTTCCATTTATTCCTTCACTACGCGGTCCTAATGGACTGTATATGGCTCAAATTGCAAGGATTATGAAGAAACCACATCATCTAATTGATAAAGTGAAATGTTTACTGTCACATCTACCTACAAATAACAAAGAGGCCGACTTGTTCAACCGATTGTGTCTGATATAATTCTGACCCAAAACACACTTTCAGGCTGAGCCTCCAAGTTAGCCTCACATTACTTTCTGTAATTTTCAAGTTAATGACATGTTCAGCATACAAGGTTGGACTGAAGACTTTTAACTAACCAAAGTGCTGACATACTGTATAAAATATTCCAACAAGATCAACCTAACCTGGTACCAACAAATGGCAACCTGCCCCTTTGAAGAATTTGTATCTGTGCCATGCGCCTGTGAGAACATGTAACTAGAAAGAACATGTTTTATGTCTTAGATCATATTTTAAGCATTTCAGTTAAATTTATTTTTCCATTTGTAATCTGGTCAACTTCGAGCTGCAGATGTTCCCTTCGTTTATGTCACATTTTTGTTTCACTCACTCCTCCACTCCCTGTGCCCCCTACTCAGTACATTCTGCTGTTGTTTTCATTAGCAGGCCTTTTGATTTAAATGCAATCTTTGCTTGAATACAGAACTTCTCATTAAATCATTTTTACTCAGCGAGAAGACCCCTTTTCTTTTTGTGGAGAAAATAAATTGGAAGATCCTGAAGCCTTCCTTTTACATCACTCAATACCTGAAGTGAATTAAATAACATCACTGATTCTCTGCACATTGTTAAGGGTTTTTATGTTAATTGTCATTCAATGATAATATAGCAGGTTTAATTGTAATATAGTTAAAATAATATAACCTTACCTTAATCTTACAGGTAATCTGTTTAGCTATACATTGATTATCCTACATTTTCTGTCTGTTTAAAAATGTTGCCTTTTTCAGTATTATGTCCAGATTTAGATTTTTTCTTCTCAAGAAATTTGTTTGTTCAGGATAATATAGAATTGCTAATCTTATCACCATAAAAATAATTGGATATATTTTTTATTTAATGTTTTCATGGCTCCAAACTGAAATGAATTCCAACAAGCCTGACGTGCAGTTATTTCAAATGAATAATTTGTCCGTTCTTCCTGAAACCAAATATTTTAGACACTAAACCGCTAATAAATATTTTAACACTCATTAAGCAAATGACAGTTCTGTCACAGGGTAATATGCATTATTGTAATAGGTAATATTGCTGATTAACAACAAAAAGCTAACATAAAACAGAGCAAATTAGTTTGTTCTTAAATTTGCAACATTAACACATCTTAGAGTAGAGATACTAAGAAACTAAGAAAAAACTTTGTGACTTTAAGTTCACAAGGAATCACAACATCCAAGAAACGCATGCTTTATAAATGTTTTTAAGTATTTAAGAGTATTTAAGTAATATTAAGTTTTGACTTGACCTGTTGTTTAAGGGGTCCTTGTCATAGGACGAGGAGGTTTGGAACACCACTCAGAGAGACGAGTTAACCAAAGAATAGCTGCAAAGCTAGAGATGGGGAGGAGGTGGGATGAATGCAACAAAAATTTAAGAAGTAGGGTGATCAAGATACTGTATATGTAGCAAAACTCGGTAATGATTTAATACAGCTACTGTATGTGAAACTGAATTTGTCGTTATTCCTCCTGAACTTCAGGTAAGATCTTCAACTTAGTTTGTTGTCTTCAATCTAAAAGTAAGATGTAACAAAAATTCTTCATTTAGATGCAATTTTGAATTGAATACAGCATATACCTGAAATACCAAATCTTACTAATATAGAGTAATCAATATTGTGTTTAGCCAGCCCCATATTTTTAAACTCCATGAATTTCCCCATCAGTGTGTACACAGGCCTCAACAAGTTAAAAAAAACAGAAGACTCAAGATTATTTGAGTAACAATATGCGTAATGATGAAAGCTTCACACCGTAGAGTTTTATTCTACTTTTAGATATAGAGTCAATGGTGGCAAAACACTTTCCCGACACCAGACTTCACATGTTTGGTGTTAAAGCCGATGTATACATTTAAAATCTGTATGCAATTTAAAAAGTTTCATCTAGTAAATGATTTTGTAAACAGAAGCCATATCATTTACATCAGATGTATAACCTGCTTGTGGGATATGATCATATCTGATAGATTTGCTTATTACATTAATCCAATGGATGTGTGTTTTAGCAACCAAGAAAACAAGTAAACCCTGGAATCTGGGTGTTTTAAAGGATCATTTGAAGTCTACAAACCTCTTCTACAAATAAAGGAAGTGTTTTTCCTATTTAGCAAATTGCATTGTCCAGCTTTGATATTGATCATGATTAAAGCCCAAGATTATCCCCAGCATGGTTTGCCCCAGGCAGGTTCTATTCTGAACAAGATTTATAAGTTTTCATTCTTGCATATCTGCCCTCGCTGGTTCCTGCTCACCAGTTTTTTCATGTTTCAAATAGATGCTTTCCTCTTGCCCTGTTGCACACATTTTCTCAATTAGAATCGCATGATGAAAAGTGGAGTGATCATGTATCTTTTGATCAGGAAAGCTGTTTTAAGAGATTAGGATAATTATTAGAAGTAAAAAAAATCTTAAATTCAATTACACTCTTAATTATGTGGCAACAATGCAATTGAACAAATCCTGAGTAGAAATAATTAAACAAAAAAGCTGACAAAAATGTATGCATTTCCTTTTTTACATCTTTGTGTAAATAAGGAAATGCAGTTCCAGCAGCACAAGACAATAGAAAAAGTTCTACACAAATACTGCATTGAATTATTATTATCGTCTTCAATATAAAACTTTGCTGCATTGTTTGTAATTCATGAAACCACATGCTATTCTAAGAATGAAAAATGCATATGAAACTTTAAAGAATTTTGAATAGATAGTTGGTCTTAATTGATTTTCCCTAATACCATAATTTTATTTAATTAAAAAAATAGACACTTGGGTTCTTGCAATTGACATTAAAAGTTATTTTTGAAATCAATTACACATTTTTAAACTCTTGATATGTTTTGTGTTTGGGAAACACACATGGCTGACAGTATTGGAGAAGCATCTCCTCCTGTGGTTTAAAGAAAGTGGCATTAAAACAAATGTAACTGGAATGTTTCACACTTGATTCTTAAAATTTGTGCTGAAACATTAAATGGTACGTCAAACTACAGACATACCACAAATCTACATATCCACTCAGCAAGCATCAAGACCACATCTAACATTAAAACATTTCACCTAAATGTTTCTACAACCCCAGACAAAACCGAAAATGTTCTGTACTGGGAATATGAAATATTTATTTGGTTTCCTCTGTGTATCTATCCTGTTTATTACAAAAAAGTTATCAATATTAAGTGCAACAAATTAAACTTTTTTAACCGGGTAAATGTCCAATTTTTTGTAGATGCATGCACTGATATTTTATTAACTGACTTGACATACTGTAGATAGTCATTTTATTTTGCTAATATACATTTTTCATCAACAAAGTTGATCAACAGGTGTTTAGTGTGAAAGTCGCAGTCTAGTAGCAAGTTTGGCTCCAGTTACTCTTGACGAATGCTGTGCAAGTGTTAGATGCTTTCTTATGGAGTTCTGTTCCATTCCTCTCACAGAGTTTGGATGTTTTGCTCGTGTACAGTACCCATTTACTTGTTTCTGAAATGTACTGTAGATACCCCAAGTCATTGCAGCTCATCCCATAATGTTCAATGGAGCTCAGGTCTGAAGAGTAAAGCATCCATGGCATATCCAAGTCATGGCATCTGTGAAAGATGAAAATCTGGTGTGTTGTTTGCTGGAATGCTGTTATATCAGCATACGTCTTTAGGAAGGGTAGCAAGTAAAGTCCCGGAACTTGACGAATGTAGCGTCATGTAGTGACGTTTTCATCAATCATTACAAGTAGTGTTCTATAGCAATTAGACACTCCTGCTCAGACCATAACACTTCGATTATAAGGTGTCATACGTGGTCAGATGTCATGACTCATGGTCTCCCAGATCATGGCCTGTCTTTGACAGAATATGTTAGATTCTAATGTCTTGCCTGATAAAAAAATTTAGCTGTGAGATTGCAAGCAAAATGTGCACTGAATAGTATTGTTCTTTGATATATTGAATTATGTTGCTTCTTTATTATTGTAATCATAATATTGGTTCCTTTCTGCAGTTTTCTTTCTTAATTTTCACCAGGCTTGAAAGAACTTCAAGCCCAATAAACACTCCCACTAATGAAAAAGACTAACTGCTTATATAACAATCTAAGTCACTCAAGTATGTGACTCTCAGCTGCAATCAGTCATGAATGAGCAATAAGTAAAAATGATGGCAATCATATTTTATGTATATTTTATTAAATACATTTGTATGCTTTATTTTTTTAATGTATACATGTAGAAATAGATGTGATAAGACTATATACAGTAATAATATGATGCAAATGTCAGTACTGCTTTCAGTATTTTTAACAAAAACATTGTACTTTTAACAGTATGCATGAAATAAAAACATTAAATGTGCACTGTATATAAAACATAAAACTGGTAAATTACTTTGTAATAAATTAAAAAAAATGAAAATTGTAGACAAGGAAAAAAGCTCTCATTTGTAAGCTTCCGTACAAAGCTATGAACAAAACTCATAAGCTGCCCATCATCAATTTTATTTCCCAGAAAATCAACGTGGAAAGACATGGCAGAACCCCAGACAACATGTAAATCCTGAGAGGGATTGCATTTCCCGCAAATGAGAAACGTATGTGGAACCCACAACGAACCGGTCCATTCAGTTCATTTTCTATTTCTAGAATCTTCTCAGGGAAATAAAGTAATAGTAAGCTGTAATTAAGCGGGCCGTTTTGCTTCTTGTTACCAATACCAGTGGTATATATGGACATCTGCCGCTGTGGCATTTTTTTCAGCCATGTTGCGTCTTTATTTGTGAGAAAGAGCATTTCTTCACCACTACAATCTTGTCACAAGATAGTTTTATTAGGAAAAAAAACACCAGTAAAAGTGTTTATCACCAGATTATCATTAAAAAAATGTTTTGTAATAAAATCTGAACTTCCTTTGCTAGAAAAGTTAAAATAGAGAATTAACACAGTGGCTGAAACATAATACAACAAGAATGTTTAACTAAAGAATCAATATTTTAAGATATTATTTATATTGTAATATTAGTTTTAGGATACATTATTTTAGATTTTAGAACAATCTGGCAAGGTAGCTAGAATAATGAATAGTGGTCTTTTATTTCCATTATTTCTCAAAATTCTAACTATATAAACCTATATTTACTTAACCACCAAAGTTTGAGAAAACATTATTTTAGATTTTAGAACAATCTGGCGAGGTAGCTAGAATAAAGAATATTGGTCTTTTATTTCCATTATTTCTCAAAATTCTAACTATATAAACCTATATTTACTTAACCACCAAAGTTTGAGAAAAATATTTTTAAAAGCCATTTCTTAAAGACAGTTGCTGGAATTGTTATAGAAAGTTGCTTGTCAGATTTGAAGGACCTGGCATTATCTCTGTACAACACTTCAAGCTCCACCTAGTTTTCACATCTCTTTAACCTTGATGTTTAAAGTTCAAATATCTCTCATGGCAAGTGTCCAGTCTCTTTCCACAAAGAGGGGGTGGGAGGATTAAAATGTTTTTGTTGTAAAGGTTTCTGATATCACCCCTTTTCTGTTGCCTTACAGAAAAATATTTTAGTCATTGTAACCCCTTGTTTCCAAAGTGGTCTACCACATATCTGCTGACATCATAGCTCAGAGCCCACAATGCCCTCTGAGTTTTATTAAGGCCTAGATTATCACTGTCAGCATCCCCAATTAAATTACATATGTCAAGGGCAAGGGACTGCCATGTATGCACCAAATTTATGGGTGGGCCTCTCTATATCACTTAAGCAGGAGACATAATTATATCTTCTATAAAATGTGGTGAAAGTAGAAGTACTGGCTTGAACGTCTCATGGCAATTTGCCGCTTCTTAATGTGCTGGAGGAGAAGCTTTTTTAAAATGAGCTGTTGTGTAATGTGGAACCAGTACAGTCGGTATGAGTAGTATTCCAATAGTTAATGATCCCAAACAGTATTTTATCATTAAATCTGTTTTAGATTAGGTACAAAAAAACTGACATTTTTGTTGACTGCCTTTAAAATATTAACCTTTTCTTAAATTAATTGTCTAGGAAGCCCAGGGTGCCTTCAGATGTGTCAAATAAATATACTACCCATTTGAGCTCTCTGTTTGAACTAACAACACACTCGATTTCATTTCACTGCTTTGTGAAAAAAAATAACTACATATCCTGTGAAGGTGGTCCTCCCAGTGGTTCCTTCTAAGTACAGTTATTGAATTCTGTTCTTAAAAACTTCATCAAGATTAATTACAGAAAATACTGTCCAGAAAATTAATGGCTTTAATTAAGCTGATTTCCATTCACTATATAGTATGTAGCCATTTCAAAGCAAGACAGAATAAAAGTAAAGCATAATTTATATTTGGCATGGAACATTCTGCTCTTAGTTATTTCTTAGACCTTTAAGGAGAGCACAGTGTTCACAGCAAGAGGTTGTTAGGTTTCCCATCACCTCCCATTGCCATGCATTGCCTGCTCCAAGGTTAATTATCAGTGAGTGCCGTGATCTATGATGCAAAGTCAGCTGGCTCCAGTTTCAAGTTCTTTACCCCTACAGAGGCAATTAATCAGCCAATCACCAAGGAGACTCACATTCACTTCAAAAGTCAACAAAGAGAACGTAGGAACTTGAATTATCTTCCGGCTATAATCACAAAAAGATTGGGATTTACATCAGTGACTGAATTCCCAAGGTCAACATGAGCTTCAAGTCTATTGTGCTGTGCCACACTAGGAGTCAGCTTTCCAGGAAAGTATTTAGAATGAAATATAACTGATATCACCAAGGATGGCGAAGGCATTCTACCATTTGATGTGTGATGGGGAAGATCTGGAATATGTTCAAAAGAAATGTCAACTATTTTTCAAGTGGTACATGAGTTTCTTTAACACTGGCACAAAAACTTTAAGACCTTTTGGTGTTACAAGGAAATCACTGAGAAACGAAAAAGAAAAAAGTTGTATTTTTTTAAAGAAATGAATCATATATATCTTTAGTGATGCTTTCTCAGAAAATAAAGAACAATAAGAAAAAAGTGATGTTTCCCTTAGCGGGCTGGCTATTTATAAAAATGGCAATATGATAGATGTTATTTATTGCCATAACACTGTTTTCCAGAGCTGAGCCTCATCCTTCTACTTTGCCTCACGCCTTTCCAATTTTCTAGCTTGGGTTATGAAAGATATTGATCTGTTGAATGTTTTGGGATTTCCAAAGTGTCAAAGTATGGTTGTAACTCACAATAAAACTAATACATGTTCAGTGATCTTTTGAGTTCTTGATCAATATCTAATTATTAATTTAACCCAGAGTCTTTATAATTTGTTACTTGGATCGTTATATTGCATTGGGGATGCAATAAACAGAATATCGAAAATCATTTTAAATCCCCCAAGATTAAATAAGATATATAGATGTAACTCTCTAACCCACTCTATTGGGAGTGATAGTAGAGATGCTTTTTCATTTACACAACAAACTTAAATCGTCCAAACAAAGCTTAAACATTTTAAACAACATGCAAAACTGAAACTTTGTCAAGAAACACCATAAAATTTTCATTCTAGATCTTCACTATATATATAGCAGTATAAATTCATTTTGGTCAAGTGCTAACCCCCAAAAAAATCATGATATACAGTATATAGTATGCTCAAGTATATACTGACTGTGACAGGAGCCTGTCACAAGGTACAGATAGTACAGAAAATACAACAGTCATACACCTTCCATTGAGCGGTTGCTAGATAAGTTTCTGAGGGTGCACACCCAGGGCTTGACTAGTAACTGCTATTACTTAATTTTATATACATTCACATACATAAACATACCTAATTTCATATACATTCATATACAGTACTTAAACACAGGTATGAGTGAGTACTGTAATGTGAATGGAGAGCGCTCTCAAAATGGATCTTACTCACTGTTTGTTTGGCAGCAGTACTTCCGGGGTAAGTCAGCCTATGGTGGCCTCAGAAGGCTAAACCTAACTGCAGTTCTCAAGGGTTACTTAAGGAAATGGGAAAAACTATTTTGAATTAGAGAAATGGTTTGTTCCAGAGGGGGAGGGGCTTACAAGCTATTTAAGCTGGCTCCTCAGCTTAAGAGGGTGTTGGTGGTTAGTTAGTATAATAGCATGAGAGTGTGAGAGAACAGGTAGATAAGTAGGATTTACCTTTATTTGAATAATTAGTTTTGTTTCTTTTTTGGGGGGGTTGTTTTCTGGTGTGGGGGACTGGGAGCACTGTCCATAGACTGCACTTGTCTGCTTGGGTGCTTTTGCGGCACAGCCACTGAGATAAAACGGATCTACTTTGGCCTTGCTCAGGCCATTATGTGACATGACCATCAAAAAGATTTTCTTCATACATGTGTGTTTGGAGAAAAGTATAAAGGTGTGAGCTATTGATCATGGGTTTCTTGCATTATTTTGATTTATTAATCATTCTTAACTGACCATAAGCATCTTATTAGAAAGAGCTGACTGGGCACAGGAGATGAGGTGATTTGACCTGTTAGATGTCAAGCCAGGATGCCCTCCAGACTGGACTAAGACATTGTATTGACTCATGCTATCTGGGATTTTCTCAACCAGTAAAATATTGCAGCCAAACAGAGTCTGTGATTGACAAGCCATGACTCAGGTGATCACAAGTCACAACACCTTGTCAAGACTGACACACTGCCATCCAAGTGTGATAACCTGGACATTAGTGTTTAGTTGCTACTGAATTTCATTTGCAGTTATTGATAACAACCTGACTGTATTGATTAAAACTTGGAACCTTATTTACAGCCCTTCCTGCAGGTTCATCTTGATGTGGCGATGTTCTAGAATAATAACATTTCCTCAAACTGCTCTTCTAACAATGGGATCCTTGCAAGAGAGAATATAATATCTATGCTGTAATTTCAGTGGCTACACACACTGTTAGAATGTTACCTTGTTGATGGCAAATGCTGATCAGCATAATCAATTTACATACAGTATGTCTTGGCTGTTCATTAAACTGCTGAGCATGGAGTTATTTGGTAACTCAGATTTAGTTACTATTCTTTGCTTGCTCTGTGGGTGCACACACAGAGTAAAGTAAGGTTGTTCACGTATGGTTAAAATTAAACATTAACTCAAACCAAACACCTGTTTTTCTTTGTTTTATAAGTGAAATGAACTAAATTGGTGTTTAACTCATGTTTCAAACAAATACCTGCAAAATGGTTTCTCCCGCAAACTGTAGGACCCAAACCTTGGCATGGCAACATATAAAATAAAATAATATTTTGTCTAATTGTGTACTCATTGGAGAAAGGTGTATATCAAAATTCTGATTATTATTTTGTAGCATTATTTTTTGCTTTATAGTAGAATATTCTAGGGGGAGGAGTTTAACGTAGAAAAGGCGCTCCTCAAGATAGGAGAAGAGAGATAGGAGAAAGTTGGTCATATTGAAGAATAGGAGCTGCCCACAACTATCAATTTTTGTAAATCAATTAATGTATATTGTAGTGCTTACGGGTTCGTGCAGGACAAAGGACAAGTGGAAACAAGTAACAGCTTTTTATTTTCCTTTACAACAACCATAAAGTGTGGACTTCAGTTCCTCACAATTCCTCACAACTTGTGGCAATTGTGGCTGTGCCATCATTATTGCTGTATTCCATCTATGCCTCTAACCTTTTGAAGGACAAGGGTGTGAGACAACTACTGTACCTGGACAATACCTACAATTCTGTGTAAAAAATCCTTTTCTCTGACAAAAAGGAATCTTCTTTTAGATTCCAGCTGTGATCTTATGTCCTTGTTTTGCTATTGAGTGTGAAACAGTCTCCTGGGTTGACCCCTATCTATAAAATACCCCCTAGGATTGTATATGCTTAGATCAAATCAAAGTTTCGGATGAAACATTTTCTTTCTTCTCTTTTCAGCATGGAATAAACCTATTACTTGTTACTTTCCATCATTTTCATGGGTAACTTCCTGTAGCTTAATCACTCACGCAATGCTTAGAGTATAGTGCACACCCCTACTTTCCATGTAGATATTGTAGCGTTTTGCGTCCCCCCTCGGCAGTGGACCAGATCGTCGCCCTTTGACCCTTCCCAGCAGCAGTTTCCCTTTCATTCCAGAAGGGCTATATAAAGAGGAACCCTCAGGTGTTCGCTCTCTCTCCCCTCGTGGCATGCTAGAGGTGACCTCGCAACTGTGAGCTCTTTTTCCACCTTCCTCCTGCCCGTGGCTAGCACGCTCTGTGTACCGAAAAGGGCAATAAGCTCCTCCCTTGTTCCTGCAACTCGCTTCTGTCTGCTCACTCTCTCCCCCTCTGCCCTCTAAGCCCACTGATTCGCCACAATATCAACACTCTACTCAATGTGAAAATTCAACATTTTGTCTAAGGCTTTGTAATGACCTTGCTGCCATGTTCACATTTTCCACTCCTCTTATGATTGCATGTCCAAATGTCACTCATTTTCTAATTGTATCAGAATCAGAAAATGTGAGGAGACCAAAAAGTGCAACCAGCTCTAGAAAAAATCACTATCATATTTGTCCAGCTAACATTTATTTAACCAGTTCTTGAGCCATTCTGTATGTTAATGCCATACATTAACTTGATTTTCAAATGGAGAATTAATCTTTCATCAAGGACACGTACCAGACCTCCATCTACAGAAGTAGCTTATGACACCTGAACTCGTAACACTATAACTAACCACATTTTTTATACCTTCCAGCTTGCTCTACATCAACTGCTATCATAAGCTCCTTTATATATTATAAAGCCCCTTTATATAACATACATTAATGCCATGTGAAAATGAGCCTTGTGAACAGCTCTTACCACTTCACCGATAAAATAATTGAACAATAAATGCGCTACATGTGAATCTCTATACACACAATAGAGGTCTTTACGACCCTTACTGGCAGGTCAGCTGAGACTACTATCCTCACTACAGCCGGGCCTACCACAGCTTTTTCAACCGTGTTCTAGAAATCTAAATATATTATGCTGTATGCTTTAATATTATTAACTTTTCTTAACTGTTGCTTGTTTATAGAATTCTGTAGTAGTAAAGTTCTATCCTTTCCAAATTCATGTTGGCTTCCTCTTAAATTGCATTGTTTTATAATTATTGTTATAATTTATCCCTGTCATTTAAAAAAATTACAGAGTAGATGAAGACAGCTTTGTCTATAGCCTCCTAGTTCAGTTTATCTCCTTTTATACATATTGCTGTTAACACTTGCAATTCTCCAGTCTGTGGATTAATTCAAAATGAGATATTAAATATTCTAACTGGTGGTCTATGAATAATATCTTAAGGAACTTTAGAACTTCAGTGTCAGTTATTCTAAAACTGATAGAGCTCATTCTATGACAAGGGTCAAGTTATTGGCATCTTCTATTGGATGCATCTACACAAAATATTAGTTTCAGATGTTTACCATTTCTTTTCGATCATGTATCATTAAAACCAATTGTTTTGTGAAGATAACTGAAATGTATTAAAATTGGAACAAAGCTGTATTTGAACCAATAATATGTTTATGTATATTAAGTATATATTTAAGTAAACAGTATATATAGAGAACTGTACATATCTTCACCTTTGTACCAGTCTGTAGTTTCCCTCTGATTTTTTTTCTTAATTTTGCCTTAATTTATTTAAGCCATATTTTCCTATACTTGGGCTTAATTGTTTTAGAGAAGAATTCCTTTTAAGACTTTAAGAACACATTAATGATGCAAAGCTATGCTTCCTCCATTGTCTCTGAATCCATCTGTTCTCATTTCCCTGCTGTTAAACAGTGCTTCATAGTTTCATAGCCTACTTTTCTAAAAATATAAAACTTACTTTTTTACTTACATTTGAGAGATTTCAAGTATACATCTAAAATATCATAGTCACTATTTCCCAGGGGTACTAGCACATCTGTTCCTTTAATTATATCCTGGGTGTTAAAAAGTATTAGGTCAAAAACATCTTCACTAGCGTATTTGTCAGAAAAGTGAGAGAGATGCATTAATTGTATCTTAAAATAAACAGAGGACGATTACACAAGAACTTGCTTTAATTTTTAAAGAATGGACTTGCACATAATACATGGCTGATATGGAAATTTAAGAATATTTCCACAGCATTCATACTCTAGCGAGTTTTTGCTAGTCACGGTACTGGTTTTGAACATCTGTTCCCTGTGATGCTGCATTTTGCAATCTGTCTTATAAGATATGATTTCTTCCCATAAACAGCAACTAACCATACATCAATATTATAAACTATGTACCTGTATACAGTTTAATGTCAGAATTTACTTTAGCTTTAATAATGATTGTATATAACTTAATATTTCAATTTACCTAAACATTCTTAAAGCAAAAATATGTGTTCCTAAACTGTTGCCAGTGTTTTTACATTTTTATATACTGTATAACACATACAGTACAAGTATGTATTGTATATAAAGACATATTTTTCTTTGTATTAGTTTATAATTTCTCAACAGTTAAACAAATAATTCATAAAATACTATACTGTACATCTGTGTATTTCTCTGTTTTCTCTAGGTTAATATTTGTTAGTCATGCCCCTCCAGTAGGTGGGTCAAAGCTATAATTTAATCACAGAAACAAAAAAGCCTCAAATTCTCAAGTCATTTACTTTAGCTAAACAATGCATTCAGAAAGACACCTCAAATAATAACCTAAGATATCGATATAATTCAATAAAATATTTCTGAAGTAAAGTACAGTAATTAGTTCCTAAAATTGTACAATTTACCTGTGGAATTATTTTAGCTTATTTCCCTTCCTTAAAACATTCACCTGAATTTTAATATGAACAAAGTGAAATTAAGGATAATGTTCCATAACTCTGCAAAACACATTAAGTGCAATGTCCTTTTCAATTTATCTTATGAAAAAGTAAGTGAATTCTTCAGTATGTGGAAGGTTGTCCTTAATGAAGGATTTTATAAATTGTAACTTTAAACTCAAAGATCTTTACATTCAGTTAAATTAATTGGATCAGCTTCTTGGAAGGTTGATCTATTCTTACATTAAGTCACATTAAAAAGCACATACTTTAGTTTGGGAAGAAACATTGGTTTCTTTTGGAACTGTACACATTTCTGTTAAGATTCAAGTAAGGTAATACATTCTTGAAGCTACAGTTTGATTTATGAAAGCAGTAACACATCATGTAATTAAAAAACAGCATAATCAATCCTGGTGTGCAACTGTAGCACAGTAGTCAGTAGTAAGGGATCATGGGAAATTATTTTATTTAGATTTAGATGTTTGCCTAAGAAGATTTATCACTTAAATCCAAAAGTCTAGCTCTTGTCATGGATTACGTTTCATTCTAAAGGTTGACTGTGTATCATTGTTTTTCTTCTTTCAGATAACAAAGAGATTTAGAACATATGGTCATAGAAAGTTTACAATCTTGAAAAAGGCCATTTGTCCCACCTAGACTTTTTGGTAGTCAAAAGTTAATTGCTCCAAGGCTCTCACCCAGCTATTTCTGGAAAGTCGTCAGGGTATTAGCTTAAACAATATACGTAGCTGGGTAGTTTTACTTGTTCCATACTCCCCTAGCATTGCATTCCTCGTTCTAAATTATATGCATTATCTAATATGTTGAAGTAACTGAATCACATAGTAGGAAGCTGCATCAGCATGCATAGGCTGCAAAGGAACAAGTAAAGGTTTATTCCATGCTGAAAAGAGAAGAAAAGAAACACAACGTTTCAGCTGTGGAGCCTTCTTCGTGCATTATACCCAAAGAAGCTTCCACACCGGAAACGTGGAATCAGCATGGAAGCATGGAATAAACCTACATGTGTTTCATGTAAATTTCAGTACTAATTACCCATTTGTTTCCACTATACTGTAAATGGCATCACTTGACAAAAAAAACTCTTTAATATGTGATTTTTAAACCTGCATGAGGGATTTAACAGATTTTGGAAGAGGTTAAATATTTGGTGCCCGAATTGCAAGTGCATCAGTCACAGGATCTGATAAATGATTTAATGTTTCTAGGGGAACAGTGTGAAAAATTAAGATAGCATATGCCAAACAAGGGAAAACAGCATCAGGAAAGAGGAAAAGTGGTTGCAAGTCAGAGCTCACTGGCAAGGGTAGACAGATACTTAACAACATAGTTGCTAAAAATCACAAAGCAACAGCCTGAAAAATTATCACAGAACTGAATCTAGACCTCTGTAACCCAGTCTCAACAAAAGATGTATGTCATGAGCATCACAAAGCTGATATTTATTGGAGGGCTGTCACTCAGAAAGCGCTTGTAACCAAGGCCAATACACAGCAATGTGTAATCTGATGTAATGAACAAGAAACCTGGACTTCTGAGCAGTGGAAGAAAATAACACACTGTAGTCAGAAGAGTTGTCTTTTTCCTCTTTTTCTACATCTGAATGGTTTTATCTTTGGAGAAAACCAAAGGAAGCCTTTAAGGAAACCAACTCATGGTACAATTTTTTTTCTGAAGATGTTCCCATATTCCAAAATGATAATGCCGCCATATACACTCCTAAACAGATTCAGGAGTGGTTTCATGAACACCAAGAGGAACCCAAACACCTTCTATGGCCTCCCCAATCAACACATCTAAACATAATTGAACCTTTGTGGGAAGTTCTAGAACAAAGAGGTTGCAGTAGTTTCCCACCTCGTTCATCTCTCAAAGTACTAGAGGCTTTTCTTCTTGAAGAATAGTCCAACATCCCACTATAAACAGTTCAAAACATGTATAACAGTATTCCAAGAAGGACCAAAGCTGTTCTGAAGGCAACGGATGGTCCAACACCTTATTAGTTAATAAATATTCATATATTGCTTGGTGAGTCCATTACTTTGTCCACTACCTCTAGATCATTGATAGAAATTAAGAAGAGTAGTGGTCCTAGTATTGATCCCTGTGGTACCTCAATAATTAGATCACCCCCCTCTTTTCTATTTAATAAAGGATTCTCAAGCTAAACATTTGCAGCTCTCAAAATGATTACTGTCCATAATTTGAGAATCGATTATGAGGAACTCTATCAAAAGTCTTCTGAAATGTAAAAATATCACATTCCAAAATATCACATGCCACTCTATAAATTAATATTGAAAATAATTAGAAAGTTGCAATATTTATGAAAATATAAAATTATTTTATTCCAATTGAGAATAGTTCAACTCTCTGGTGAACGACAAATGGAGGACACTCCTTTTATATTGGAAAATGGTCAATATTAATTAATCAGATAAAAATATTTAGTTTGGTAGTTCATGTTAGTTTTCTTAAAATGTGTGTGTGTGGGGGGGTGGAACGGTTGTTGAAAAAATGCACTATAGCACAATACTGTACATTCGAAGGACATAAATGTGAAAAAAGAGTCACACAAATACACATAGAGAATGAAAAAGTGAAGATGTTTTAAATTCAAATTCCAGTTCACTTATAATGTAACTTCACACAAGGCCCCAGTGAGAGTTATTTGATGTCCTTTAGCATCTCTGCAGAAAAACTGGGATGGGACCCTGCTGCAAAATGAATTGAGGCTTCCTGTTTGGGCAGTCCCAAGCGATATTCTTTTCAGCTAATGCATACATACACATCTACTTAGATAATGTTTTTCAGACCATTAGGAAAGCAATTCAAACCGATCATTATAAACAGCCATCCATCTGGACATCTCTTCACCTCAGTTGAAAAAAAATACATAGGCATCTGTTTCTGTCTATGGTGAAAATGACATTGCAGATGTGAAACAGACCACTTTTTTCCTCTGTCCAGCTGAAGATGCATTTATCTGAGCAATTTATTCATGATTTCTGTATAACTCATTTGAAACTATTAAAGACATGCGCAGAAAGGTATTAGGTAAATGCTGAAATGGTATTTAATTTCAGAGCTGCTCAGATATAACTCTCTAAACGCAATCTTTTCCAATTGTTTTTATGAGACAGTTTACATCCTTCACAAGGTTGGGATTCCACAGCAGGAAATATTTTCTAAATTATAGGCCTGTTGCAACAATATCATAATTTACTGGTAATTATAAATGTCAAGAAATATTTGGCCTTATTTTGGATTTTAGCCATCTTGGAAAAAATATTTTACTTATTTATAGTAAATTGCAGAAAGCACATATTTATAATAAATTTCCAGACAGTATTACAAGTATTTATACAACACAATGCAAACACCAAGTCTGAAGGTGTATTCTTCCTCCCTACTGCATTATTGTCTCAAAAGGCCATTTTATATTGAGTTAAACCTGTATTGATTTTGCGGGCAAATAAGATGTGTAACTACAGAATTGATTTCCGAACTCATTTAATAAGCTTTGCTTTTGTGAGAAGTTTTGTGGCATCTAAATACATAACATAGTGAATAATAAGATCTTTAATGTCATTTGTTATTCCTTCTGATCATTTTAATAGAAGTAATATTGTATATTTTAAGTAGGTGTCCATGCACGTATAGCATATTCTTAATAAAACCTACATTCACAAGTTCAAAACCAGTGCTGATATATACAGTACATTATACCAATTCACAGCACCACAAAGTATACAGTATATAACACAGTACAAAAATTACACAATTTATTCTGAAAAAAACACAGTATGAAATGACATAGCAGTTGCAGATAATAATAAAATATTTTAATTCAAAATACAGTTTGACATTTTTAACTATTTTTTTTCTTTCAGTTATTTTATTCCCCACCTAAAAAATAAAGAAACGTACAGTATGTTGTGCATTAAGACAGTGTGCCTGCAAGGTATTTTGCTAATTTATAACAGTTAAACTCCCTCAACTCAAGATTATACTTGAAGATCAAAAGGCATATTGCCAGTGCCATAAACCTTCATGTCTAACTGTTCTACAATGGAATTAGCCCTGATGCTGCTGCACCCACAAATCTTGGATTTACATGACTAAACTGGCATATAGATACCAAGTAACCAGTACTTTTCTGCTTTTTGATCCCTCAGCATTTTCTTTTGATGCATTCTTCTTTTACAGGTGAAATGGGGCTGGAAAAGAATAAGACATTCATACTATTATTTGGAAAGGTAGGATAATACTTTACATCCCCAGTCTGTATTTTCAAAGCCAATACAAATGGCAAAGCAAATGGAGGTTAATATGAAATTGACACACAATCTATAACAGAGGCTCAAATCCTATGTGTACATACAGTATACAATAATACAATTCAGATGAGCAAAATGCTGTTAAAAATCAAGAATGCATGTACTGCATGAAATCAAGAATGCTTATAATATCTTATAGTAGCAGTGAAAACAATGTTGATAGTTAGTAGGTAAGGTCAAGGCTATTATGATGTTAAAAGGTTGTAAAAAAGACATCTAATGATCCACTGCCAAATACATACACTGTTAAAAATATTCACATTCCAAAGGACAGTCTAAATTTTGTACTGTATTTGTACGAAGCCTACATCTCATGATTTTATTTTACACTACATTATGGACAATATCAATACTTCTTATTGCACCAAATAAATCATGGAACACATGGCACAAACTCTTTTTTGAATTAGGCAAAGAAGGTGGAAAAGTTTATCCAATCTCTATTAGAATAATTCATAATGATAAGGGCTACAGAAAGATTTGGCTAGTCATTTTAATTTCTGCGTCGCGGTCTTTAAAACAAGCAAAACATTCTGGTACAGCAAAAATATAAATAAAACATCTTATAATAGTGTTTTACCCAACAAATGATAAGCAAGATCTGTATAAAATTTATGTAAGATCTACAAAAATATTTTAGAATAGATACCTACTAAAACAACTGGCATACTTTCTGTACATGATTTCTTTTTCCATTTTAGGTAGTTTAAAAAAATATGTAATTCACCTGGTAAAAAATAAAGGTAAAATAAATGTTTCAACAATTGAGGGTGAAAAGGGACAGTGCTTTCATAGAGAGAACTAGCACAACCACAAAACTTAATCTAAGATAATGGCAGAATTTGTCATTTTTTTCCACAGTATACAGTATCATGCGTGCTGAAAAAAAATTGCTTTGCTGGACACTGGTCTTAAAAGTTAAAATTGGGAGTTTTAATAGAATTATAAGTTGTTTTCAATATAAATAATAAAAAATAGCATAGTCAGTGAAATAATAATGCTGTTGTTATTAACAGGTATACAGTACCATGGGTATTAATTATGTTTTTACTGTTTGACAATGGAATGTTTGTTCATGAAATCAAAATCTTTCGGTGTGCCTGGGAGTTCTACAATTTTAAAAGAAAAGAAAAAACAAAAATGAGAAAATATACTGTATTTGTCCAAAAGATCACAATTAATTGCATGCTGAAAAGTAGATGGAAAATAAGTCACCAGCAGGAGATGTCATGGATTATTCATTGTAAAATGAATTAAACAATTGGGATCTTTTTTCTCCACTTTGCTTGAGGTTCTAAAGTTTTTGAATGTTTTGGAAGAATACTGCAGAGTTACAGTAATAAGTCTCCGATGTTGAAAGAAAAGTTGGTGGGGCACGTTTTTTCTATACTGTAAACTAAAGAAAATTACCCCACTATTTACATTGCTTGTTAATTACATTATGTTCCATTATATAGCATGCAGTGTTTAAAACATTATTTGCCATGGAAGCTCCCAGTTTAATCTTGATAGTGTGTATACTTTGCTGTAATTCCTCTACAATCAGGAAGTTCATGTCTATGGGGAGTAACTCCAGTGATCCATCAGAAAGTCTTGACACAGCACAGAATCCTTCAAATGCTAAGATGATGAATTGGGTACTACAATAATGTCAGGATTTCCTTATGACTTAGCTACCCTGGAGAACTGCTTCTGACTGCCAAAAAATTAATAAAATTTCTAAAGTTAAGCCTCAGTATGTAGTTTAAGCTTCATGCAGCTCTCTCAAAACTTGTTGCTGCACTTATGCAAACATTCTGCATTCTCTCAGCTTAAATCTGTGCTTTTAGGTGCCAAGATCATTCTCAAAGAGATTGCAATTTGGCTATTGATTAGACTTAATCTTGTTAAATTTTCCAGTACCATGTTGCCTAATGTAATACAACAAGACCATTAACAACATGTGATTCTCATAAGAAATGTTAATTAATTCCTTTTTAGGTCAATGTTAAATGTCCATATAACAATATAATTAAAAAACAATCATAGTGGTTGTTTCAAAAATAAAAGTGAAATTCATAAATAATAAAGCAAGTGACCAAGTTAATGACTGCATCATTTCACTATCTGTCCATACTGCTAGAAGCTTTTTGATTGTTGTGTAAACCATAATTGCATTACTAGTGGAAGCAATGCTCATTATCAAATCTTTGATCTTGGAGACCATCTTTTAAGGCTCAGATGAGGTAAGAATAGAATGCAGCAAAAACAAAATCCAGACTGTAGGGTAAACGTCCAAGAGTCTGTTAAAAATGCTGTTGCTCAAGTGCGGTGTGGTCTTGTAACAGGCAACCTTGTGCAAGTCTTTCATGCCATTTTATTTGAATTATACTCAAGTACAATACAATACAAGTACAAATAGTAATGTTGCTGGTGGCTGTGACTCCATGTTTTGTAGAGAAGACAAGGGGTTGTATTTGAATAAATTCCACATTCAACCTCCCCATGTCATTTTGAAACTTGTCCCATTTGATTTTCGCCTTAATTTAATAATTTAAAGATTGGGAAGTTTCGACTGTGATTATAACTTTTACGATTATCTTTGCTGTGCAACATCCTCATGCAAATATGTTTTCTCATAAAATACAGTAAGATAATCCCTGTTCTAGGTCTGTATTTTTAGATGGTAATGTTAAATTTGAAATAAAAATATTTTAAATTAACTTTGTAATTAATTTGCATCTCTGTCTGCATTTAGAATTTAGTTCAGTATTGTGATCTAAAATGGTATTAGAAATGAAGAGCAACTTGACTTGAGTTTGTTTTTTTTTTCTGATTGCAAAAATTAGTGCTACTGCTAACTAGTTGGAAAAATCTGTTGGAATTATGATCTGAAACCTATATTTAAAAACATTGCACTTTCTGAAGAATGTTTGAGTTTTCTATCCACAGGAACATTCTTAAATTGAATTAGTTTTATCATGTCAGTAACAAACAAGTTAGTGCACTGTAATTTCATGCAGAAGCATGTATTTATGTAGTTGAACCTGCGCCCAAGAAACCATGAAGTTTGGGTATGAACAAAAAAAATGCTGATTTGGTTTAGTTTGCAGTGGTTCCTGGCACCAATTCAGTTCTGAGTGTGAGGATAACTTCAAAATCTCATATTATACACAGTTTGTATTGTGTAAGAGCTCAATTTAACGTTCACATGTGTGTGAGGTTTTTATATTAGGTTTCATAGTAAGTGATACTGTATCTTCTGTGCATTTATCTCAAGGCAGCCACATTGGTATTGTGTTATTATTGTGTACAGTAGGTAGCTGTTTTTTTTTTTTACATCGCTGCACTATGATTCAGTCAGTTTGTTTTAAAGTGTGGAAAACAAATCATTTTCCTTTCATCGTTCAGTAGTTTAGAGGCCCTAAAATCACATTTAGAAGTGTGGCAAAATAAGAAACTAAATAGATATAAGTAGAGAAGTTAGGGACTCAGGACTTTTTATTCTGTGCATGTTATAGTAATGGAGTCCAGAACAGCAGATGCACACCCTAAAAACTGTTTAACACCAAAATTGCATTGTGGCACATCTTCAATATGAAAATGGATCAGAGAAGATTTCCTAAAAGGTGATGCACTGTTTCAGTGTGGGACATTCAGAATTACTATGATCTCAGGATTTCTTTCTTTTATGTGAAATTCCTAAGATATTACACTTATTAAATTATGTATAGAGCACTATCAGGTTTGTTTTCTATCGGAGGTATTTTTTAACTTGGAAGTCAATATACTGTAAAACCTAGTTCCACTGTGGTGTAATCAGCCAGACTCCATTCAACTACCTTTATCAATTCTTTCTATTTAGTAGTATACTGAATCTGTTAATGTACTGCACACAAACTGATTTGCTCATACTTTAAACTAAAATAATTTAGTTTCGTTTGAAGTTTAAAAGGATGCTTCAAAGGACCAATGATCATAAAACATAAAAATCACAAAGTTTATTGTGTGTGATTCCTCAGTGGTCCAATAAACTAGTTGTTTACTCTACAAGCAATTAAAATTTTAAAGTGGGAAAAACACAAAGCCATAATGAACTCAAAGAATGTCGCCGGCAACTTTGGGAAACTTGTAAAACTTTTGTTTTAAGTCCTCATTATATGTTACAGTCCTGTCACATTTATTTATGAATCCAGTAAAACATGCAGAAAAGGGATTCAGATTAAATGAAATCCAAATTTGCTGGGCCAGGGGTCACCCCTCAAACTGTTAAGACTCATTATTTTTTGTAGGATGTGTCAGTCCTGTCGTTTGAGGGGATATTATTCAGGAAAAGTTAAAAAAAGAGAAAGGTAAAAAAAAGGCTTTGGGTTTTTTGGATTTTAGCCCAAATGTACAAGCTACCTTCAATTTCACCATATGGAATCTTCAATTAAAAATGGGTTAAATTCAAAACATATGGGACTGGAATTTCAAATCTAAGTTTCTCTGTTTGGCCCAAAGGATTTAAATCTTTAAATGTCAAAGTAGATTAGATATTCTTTAATTAAATGTCTGTTTGCCGATCGTGTCCCTAAGCTTGCCTACGAGCCCAGTCATTTCAGACGCTACTGCGTGCAACCTTTCTGCATGGTTAGACTTGCTTTAGTGCTTGTTCATTTGCTCTCTGCTTCTCAGGAGATCCAAGCAACTCAGACGGGAAGTGGGACTTGATCTGACAGGCGTAAAAAACCCGGCCACTGAGATTATAGCTATTCACTTAAGGCTATGTATGCTGTCAAACGGCCTACGCCTGTAACATGTAACTTTTTCTTTTTTTCCCATTTTTATTTTTGGTCCATGCCCCTTATAACTGACAATACTGTTTGAAAGACAAAAAAAGGAAAAATGTCACAATGTGGCAAGTATGAATGGGCAGACATGACAAAATGTAAACCAGTAAAAGCTGGCGGAGCCAGAGGATGCACATTCGACTGTTAAATGGGGCACCTCAAATAACTGGCAAACGAAGGGGTCAGAGAAAGTCCACACTTTTTCACTTCTTTAGGATGTAAGGAAGATGAGGCAGAAAAAAAAAGAGATAGGAGTTGGGTGGGTGTCCTTAGGCTGAACTTTTTAATAGATCTGAACTAAGGGTTGTGCAGAGTATCTGCATTTCTGAATGTTTTTCTCCTTTACATGGCTTCTCATTGTGCTCACATTTGAGTGTAAAGTAATATTTGATAGGAAAGTATCTGATATTTTGGAACCTAAATATAGCCATTATTATTACTATTATTAATATAACATTGAATAAACTTCAAAACACATTGGAGTAAGAAATAACACAAAAATGCATCTTTTAACTAATTAGAAAAAGTCCTACTAGCACAGAAGAGTCGTAGGAATAGCACAGAATCCTTTAATGTGGAAATTTGCCCTTGAAATAACAGATAAGTAACCTGGAACTCATTAATTGGTGAAATTGGTTTTGCTTTGCATCAAAGTATATACAAATCTAGTCTTATTTGGTCAGTAATACAATAGAATACATGAATACAATGTTTAATCATGTTTGTTTTTCCAACATACTGGCCTACCTCAAGTGTTTCCAAAACACTTCATAATTTAGAATTATGAAGCTTCCCTTTTTTAGTGTATGATTGGATGGAATAAACAGTGACATTTCACTTGAGTCTCTGGATTACCAGAAATAATATTTTATACATTTGGATGTTCAATACTCTGCAAATATTCTACAGAAGATTTTCTAAAAGAAGAGGTCCTTGTGGTTTGAAGTTAATGAAAATGTCAACAAGTTGGGGTCTGTCTTATTAAGAAATTTAAGCCAAAGGGACAATCTGCCAGGCCAGACAAAATGCTATTAATAAACATGACTTTAACAGAAAAAGGCAGTGAAAAAAAAACAGGTGATGTCGTGTAACAGCAAAGGCAAGGACGTGGCTGCGGGTGAATACAACTGAATAATGTCATTTCCAATTTAATATGCTACTAACACATTGTCACACACAATGAAATAATCTAGGCTTTCAATTTTAGAGTTCACCAAGTCTCTGCAAAAGGTTTGCTTCAAGGTCACAGCATTCCAAATGCCAGATATGACAGCTTTACAGCGGGACATTCAGAACTCATTTTCTAACATAAATAATACTTTGATAAACTGAAAACAAAGTCCTACAAAACACTATTTTAAAGTATATAGGTGCAGTCTCTTTATTCGTATGAATGGGTGGTCCAAACCATGACAATTTCAGTTCTTACGGGCATATTTTCAAACCCCTGCAATTGCCTTTGTCTCTTTAAAGAAGCCAACTAGGTCACTAACAAACTAAGCATTCCCACTGTCTTAGAAGAGCTGATATGATTGGTGCTGATGAGGTCAATTTCAAATAACTTAGTTCATGCGGGCCAAGTGTCAGAAGGCATCATTTCCAAGAGAGTAGTTGATAATGGGCAGCACAAAAGAGACCGCTGGTTGAACTTGTAATTGAAAACCTGCAGTTTTATTTACTTCAGAATAAGTATTATACATAAGATGAAGTGTTTCAGTGTATATTTCTCAATTATAACCAAAAAAGGAGTAAATATTCATCTCATTGCATTACTGTTCTCACCCAGTTTTCTGTTTTGCGTTAGTTCTCAGAATTTTACGACACACTTAGTCTGCCCTGGGAGTCCAAGTTGTTTCTGAAATTTGTCTGCTCACCAGAGGTGAAATTAGTCCAGAATAACCTAGTCAATGTAACCACGAAATCATCAATTATACAGAATATGATGTGGGAAGTACTGTACTGTATATACTTATCAGTTTTAACACATATATTATCCTTTTTTACACATCTTTTAAAAATGACACACAGATACAGACAGTATTTTGCAGTTACCGTATGAGTGCCTAAAATTACACAAAAATGCAGTCAAGTCATACTGTATGTTAGGTTTACAACGTGAGATATATTGCTAAAAGCAGACATAAAATCAAGATGACTTATCCATAAATCACCTCATGTCTCCTTCTGGTATTTTCATACCAATCAAACCTGAACATTTGTACATTTTTAAAATATTTTCTCTTGAGGCAAAGAATCTATGATGTTTAGAAATTGTTTTGAAAGGTGAATCATACATACTGTACAGTGGTACCTTTATGTAAGCAAAAATGTTACTTTTCATCTGGAATGTCTAAAAAGATCATCTTATTTACCACAACATTTTGGAAGAAAAACAGCATTTAATATGTACTTAGTTGCAAATATGATATTGTAAGAGACACAAAAACTATTGAAGATGTGTATAAAATGCCAGTTCCACACAAGGAAAGTATATAAAGAAACAAACTCCACGAACTGGAATTCCCCTGGGTACAAACTCCAATATGAAGCATTTTAAAGTTGCTTCAACATGATAATTGTTTGTATTTTGCCTTTAACTATAAAAAAGCACTTATGAAAATTTTCCTGTGAAAGTCCCAGAGGTAATCTTATGATAAAACAAAGTGCATGGAGCATGGAAGACAGTGCAAATAACCATCTGTAAACTATTATGCACCAATGTTTTGTTTTGAAATGTAAGTTGAAGCTAAGCAGAACAAGATTATTTGTATTGTACTAAGTACTGGAAAGGTTTTATAAGAGTTTTCTTATAAGTGTGTCTTAAAATACAAAGAAGAACATCTAAACACAAGTGAGAAGAAAGGAAAGCATCTAGTCATCCAACTGCATTAGTGTCATATTTATAATGTAAATTATTCCATTAATAAAGGAAAATAATATGTCCTAATGATTATTTTCTAATTTAAAATAAAAGAATAAAGACTTTGTCTTCTAAAATATACTGTTTTTCAAAGGTCTTACCAGCAGTGCCAATTGACGGTTGCAATAATATCATTAATGGTCTGGTTCTTCATGGTTGAGTACTAACTTCACAAAAACATTTTGCAAATGAGAGAGTGAAAACTGTTTTTTTTCTTCCTAGGGTAATATGATACTCAAGAAATATGTATATACTGGTGGAAAAAAGAAACACAACACCTCCTCCTCCACACTCTGGCCCTCCCGTCTGCTTGGAACAGGCTGAAGAGTGACTCATCCGTGAAGAGGACCTGATGCCACTGCTGACGAGTCCATCGCAGCCTCTGTCTGGCCCAAGACAGTTGGGTGTGATGTCTAGGAGGTGTGTGCAGAGGGCCTCTGACAGTTCGCTCTGCTCTAAGGCCAGCAGCATGGAGCCTCACTGTCCTGTCACTGGTGCGGGAATTGTGTCTGCCGGCAGTTTCAACAGAAGTACAGATGGCAGATCTGGAATGATCTCTCAGATGGACCAATCTGATGTGTCGGTCCTGCTCTGGTTTGGTCACTCGAGGGCGACAGGATCTTGGACGGTCATCTGTCCTGCCGGTCTGCTGAAACTTTCTTTGCAGTTGAGACACAGTGGAGTGGCTTATTCCATAGTGTCTGGCAACGCTGGCACATGACATGCCTGCCTGCAGCATGCCAATGGTCCTCTCCCTTGCTTCTGGTGGCATTCAAGGCAATATGGAATGCACAGAATGCTGACTTAGTGTGGCCTAGTGTAAGCTTTGAATTAAGGCCTTTTTAAAGGTGACCTGATCAGGCATTGTTCGACCTGGACCTCGTTGGGTAAAAGTGCACCTAACGAGCTTTCGTGTGATTGGCAAGTTGCAATGCCTCACTGCACAAGCTGCATTGCTGGTCAGATGGCTTAAAACAAATTGACAACTTTTTGTAAATTTACATAAGCTATAACTATAGTATTCTCATTCCAGAAACTATTGCGTTTCTTTTTTCCATCAGTATATATCTCATGCATGTGCATATCATATCATAAAGCCATAGTAAAACGCATTTTAAATTATTTGGTAAAAATGCTCTGGTGCCCTTGTGTTTACAGTATTAAGAATCAGTTTGCTTGCTGTTAAACATACAGTAAGCATTTAAAGTTTTGTGCAACCTTATAAAAATGTGTTATAATTGTATTAGGCAACAAAGGGCACTAAAAATGATGACTATAAAAGACTTATAAAAGGCAAATGAAAACTCTCAGCCACAAATCTGCAATAATTGTACTCTCACTATGTGGAAGTGGATCAAAAGTATTTCTCCTTAGGTACTGAGGCATTTCTCTTCTTTTCTCTTCCAATCCCAAGAGTGGTGTTTAAAAATACATTCCTCCTTGAATAAAGAAGGGGCAGAATGCTGGAATGGCCTGCAAAATGCAGTGATGCGTTTCAGAATGCATTCATTTAATACCTTCCTGCAGGCAACTCATACTGTGAATTGGGTGCTCAGGGATGGCAATGGCACATCACTCCACAGTGTCACAGAAAAGAAAAAAAAACCCTAATATGTATCTTATACCTTATGCATAAACTACAGATAGACAGACCCAAAACCTGTTTAAAACAAGAGGAAAATATTCTGAAAAACCTCCAAGAACTAGCTTGTTTATGCTCTTGAATGAAACATCTGCCGATTCCTCGTTGCATCATAGCAAAAAAAAAGTAACCCACATGTCTTAATTTCCTTGTTCCCCTGCTGTATTCAATTTTATATCTTTATGGGACATCGCACAGTAAAGTTAGATCAGTGCTACTGCTGCAAAAAAGCAATCTTGTCCTGCTATGAAAATTGCTGAATAGCTGCCGTGTCACAACTTTAATATTCAATAAAAATGACATGACATGGCTGTCTTTGCAGAAAATGAGTTCCGAAAACAATTCTTACCAGATAATTTTCTTTAAGGTTCCTCAACACTTAAATAGAGGCACAATTCAATCAACTGGGTATTTAACTTGCCATTGCCAGAGAAGTAGTAGTGGATTTTGAAAGAAATTTCAATCATCTTATTTTAAAATTTGGAATTTTCTGCTGTATAATGGTTACAAACAGCCTTTGCAGAGTTGTCTACAGGAATATAAAGTAACATAAATTACAGGGTTAATTAATAAAATGCATTTTCTAATTATGAGATGTAGATGAGAACTGCCTTTTACCAGAACACCTTATGACTAAGGTGTTCTCCAATTAAAAAAAACAATGTTGAGTATGCTTTAATAGATTGTTAGAAGTAATGTGTTTTTCAAATAATGAAAACCACCATTCATTTAGCTTAATGTGATGACTTTAATTGCCATTTATATTCTGATCAAATTGTAAACACTGGCATCATCTATTAGGCACGAAACAGAATTAAGCTTTTTTCTATAGTTAATATTATACAGTACTTTGATAATTACTATAACATTAAGTAATTATTTTAATTAAGATCCAGATAAATACAGTTTTACATGAATTCTCTCATGTGATACTCCATTTAAAAAAGGATATATTTCCACCATTCACTGATGCTAGTGATAAACCTGTTTTATTAACTTATTAACATTTTGTTAACATTGTTCTTGTATGAATAAGTAAGAATAAGTCTACAAAGATGTTTTTCATTATGCCACAGTTGTAAAATATATGTGGAAAACAACTGTCAAGATTACAAAAATTATTCAGATTCTGAATAAGCAAAAGAGATGTGGTGGTTTACCTGTAAAAATTCTCATATTATTCTAACAATCCTCATAGTGGGAAAACACTACTTAAATTCCAGCAAAATAAAAGAAGTTGACAAATTGAAAGCTTGAAAGCTTTATTGATTGGAATTACAACTGGTTCTAGCATTCAGAACAGAATTCGGGGGCAAACCTGCCATTTCTGTTCCTGTTAACATCAATCACATGCAGAAACTCTGTTGGAGTTTCAAAAAATGAGAAGGGAGCATGTTTTTATATGGTAACATGTTCAATATGAATGGACTTTGCAGAGTCATTTACATAGAGGACACACTTTGCTCTGCTTATCAGTTCTGCTTGGTGAGCACATTTCAAGGGAGCAGGCACCACCAGACACGGTGTAAAATTAATTTTTAATGGCTTTTATTACAGTTAAGGTTCCTCAGAGGAATAATTAATCACACAAATAGCTAATAGCTAATGGTGTTGCCCTCTCTGAGCTATTCAAACCTCTAATCTCCTCAACAAGGTGGGTGTTGCACATGACTGAATTGGTTTTTCAAATGACCTTCTATGCACCTTCCTAAATTGACTAATTACTTAATAAGCTCAACGTGATGAAGTGATTAGCTAATTTTATGGCTCTTTTGAGATACGTTCACTGTAGAAACACATCCGTTTTCTATTGTATGAAGGCATACAATGCCTTTTCGGCAACAATCAATAGTTTTGTTTAGCAGTTCAAGAGCAAATACAAAAATGAATTTGTTTTATCCTGAAAAATAAAAGAGCTCATCGTGTATTTTACACAGACAAAACATTTACCATACACAGACGCATTGGTTTTTGTAATTTAATTTTAATTTCAGATTTTAATTCTTAGGATTAATTCATTAGTATTTCTTTTCCTATCAAAAAGTAAGTCTTCCTACCTTCTAAAAGCATTTTGAATTAATTTATGTTACAATAAAATTCCCAAAATGAGCTACATATACATAACTATAAAGCACTTTTTGAATACAAATTTAGTGGTAATCTATTAAACTGAAAGAACAAAGGAGTACATGTGAGCTGACATTTGGCCACTGATAAGGTGCTTTGTCTTCATGATGGGAAAAGAGTAGTTCTGCTCTGTTCAGATATATTTAATTTGTACCTGAAAACCTAAATTCTTTAGTACTACCTGTCTACAACATCAAAACAATCATAATACAAATACATTTTAGATTATAATTGTAAATTTCACATGTGGTCATTAACATAAGAAATATAGTTTGAGAATCAACAATTCTATTCATCTTTGTTGACAAATCGTATTCATTTTGTGTAACAAAATGTTGTGTTGTGTCTTGTGTGGTCATTCATGGCAGTGTGGCAAGAAAATGGAGAAAAAGGCCTGAAAGATTGCTCCGTGGGTGACCAGGCAAGAATTATTTCAAGCTCTTCACAAGCTCTTAGGGCTATGCATTTGCAAAAATTCCACATGTGAGGATTTCACCCTGGCTCTCAAGTTTCCCTTATAGAAAACAGTACTTAAAAGGAATATACTATGTTAAAAGAAGGTCTTATGTTGTCCACCGTCTACAAAGAAAGCAACACCTTCGTTTCATTTTTTCATTTTAGAAAATAGAGAAAAAAAACTACTCCTCTTATTTTACAACAGTCCTCGAGGACAAAGGAATGTGGGATTGGAAGCATACTTAATTAAACTTAATTAATTAAACTGTATTTAGGATCATTCTGAAGAATAAAAAATGAAATGTTTAAATATTTCCACCTGAAAATATCTTTCTACCTCGAAAGCTTTGCACTTGAAAGCACTGGTGATCAAGGTTCAGTCCAGCAACAGTAGTAATTTGTAATGATAAGACACAGGCATATACTGTAAACTTATTCTATTGTTTCCAATTATTTTTAAGATTATGAGATTTATAAAGTAAATCTCATAGAAATGATGCCTGATACATTTAATTAGTATTATTTAATGCTAAATAATTGTATTAAAATTTGGTTTGTTCATGGTTTCTTCCAAGGTATACTCCCAACTTGCACTCTATGCTTCTGGAATGAGTCTCTGGGTTGCTGTGACCCTTCCCAAAACTAAGAGGCTTACCGTCAATGAATGAATGGATTGTGTTTCTAGGCAACATATTGTAATTCTTTAAAGCATAGCTATAACTAACATAAAATTGAGGGCCTCAAAATGGTTGCCTCTGAAAATAATTAGCTGTTCTGAATCATGTTTTCCTTGTGTTAATTGGAGTACAGACCTACGTGTTTCTTCCAGTTAGTGGTGCAGTTTTCTTTTATTTAATTATAAGGAAAAATCTAATTCAGCAAAGTAATTTGGGTAGGAACTAGAAACTGCAAGTGCTTACTTTACTGTTCCATCCCTATGACAAAGTTCACAAGATGTAAAACAAACTGACAGACATCTCCTCTTTCCCTGAAGTACCACCAGCTGAACTGAAAATGTCTCAGGGAGGGACATTTGTTTTGCAATTTCTGGAACATCATGAGTGGTTCACTACATAATCCAAGGGCATATTCAATATCAGTAATTACACGAGATGCCTTCCCTTGTAACAGTCTGCCCTTTTGAACTGAAGGTGTTACCCAGTGATTGTAACTGCTCTGCAGGGACTCAAAGAGATGCAGCCAACCGGTATTATTTGGCGACCTGCCACTTACATTCTCCCTAGCACGCACTAATCTCCAGGCAGAGTTTGGGAATTTCACACAAAAATTTATAGTTATCAGCACTGGAGAAGATATAAGGCCTCTGTGGTAAATTAGAGTATTAAGTGACTGTATCAGAGCTCAGTGTGAGCACTACTTTCCCTTAATTAATTTTCTGGTTTAAAATGCCATGCATTTTAAAGGATTGTAAGCTTTTGACAGAGCTCACACTACTTAAGGAAAAACATTTTTGTTTTTCAACATGGTTTTCATGTACAGTATTCTATAGGAACATTGTGACTCACAAAGAGCAATTTCAGCAAACATTTATTTCTATTGCTGAATATTCTGTTAACAAAATCACTTTTATAGATAAGGAAAAATCTAAAATCTTAAAAACGGTGGTATAATATACAGTTGTTACTGCAGCAAATGAGCTGTTCACATCAATATTAAATCACAACCTTGTACCACCAGCCAACATTAAAATTAAACTTGCTACTTGCTGACCAGAAACATTTCACAATCTACCCAGTATATGTATGATGATGAAATACAAACATTTGGATTTAGAAAGTGGAACACAGCTTTTGTGTAATATGAGCCTAAGTTTCTTTTGCTTGTCCTAAAGAAAAATTGAATATTTATATACATTAATCATTTCTCTGCACTTTGTACAATCTAAAAAAGTCGGATGCAAATTCAATGCAAATGACATAATTTCATCTGTTTCTTTATTGTACACTTTATTAGGATTAATAAAAGTCCGCTCTCAATTAGCAAGACTCAGTTCTCAGCACAAATGTTCGATGTTATACTCAATGTGAAATAAATACATTAATCCCACAAAGAAGAGAGTACAGTATATTGATCCTCACATAATAACATTATAAGAGTGATTTATTTCAAGCATTTGTTTATATTATTTTGGTAAAGGAAATGAAACCTTTTTGTGTTGTTACTGATTTATCTTGTGTAGGTCTTTTTAAAGACTTGTATGCATCTGCTCTACTAGACATTCAGTACATTTTCGTAATCAATTTATAAGATAATGAGAATGAAGGCATCTAAATCTTCAATCTGTCTCCAGCCATTAGCCGTACAATAATACCTGTCAGCTACTCATTTTTGATGACATATTGCATTACATCGCACTTCATAGCTTTGTTTTCTGTTCAGGCTTTCTACAGTTTGTGGGGGACAATCCTGTGTACTTGTATAATATATATAATAATTTATTTGTTTTCCCTGAAGGGATAATGCTCATGCCATCAGAAGACAGATCAGTTAATTCTTCGTCAAATCTTTAAATGAAAGTAACAGTTTAATTGCAATAATGTCCAAACACTGCATAATTTCATACATGTTATAACCTTTAGATTTCTTCTCTCCTGAATGACACCATCTTTTTTTGCCCCTGAATACAAGACCAGAAAATTCAATATGCAGATAAAAGATCTGAAGCAGAACACATGCTTTGCTAGCAAATTTCACAAAGCAAATGGACAAAAGACTGTCAATTCATAGGCTTCCACTTCAATAGTGAGAACAATGCCATGATGAGAAAGACTGTCATTTTCTAAACACAACTGACACATACATGAATGAGACACTGATAACATTTTACCCCCTTCTCCCCATTTTCTGAATTATGATTCAGGGTATGGACAGTTATCTGATATTGTCAAGACTTTGTCACAGTGGAATATCAATTCCTGAACTTTTTGTGATAAGATGATAAGATGCAAAACTGATTGTCCAATAGAAAGCTATCCAAATCAGACTTAAAATCTTCTGCTATTCTTTTTTTATTGATGGTAAATAAATAAAAGCAGCACTACTGTATCTGTCATGAGCCTCAGTTTAACTCTTTCATTGCATTTTATGTACTCTATTTATCTCAGGGGTTATTTCATCAGAGGTTTAGAACATGACATAATCATGTCCCTTTGGTGTCAGAGAAGTCTTCAAGCTGTTTTATGTTTAACCTGATATATGTGTACTGATTAACTGTGTAATGGTTCGTTTCTAATACTTTCAGCAAAACAACTCCATCATACTGGGCTAAGATACATGTTCCCCAATGAACCATAGTTCTTAAATTCAGTTAAATACAAAGATTAAATATACAGTCAGCAAGTCTGACTGGTCCTCAGAAAATTTCCAATAATATTTATGCTACAATTGTCTTGTCACAAAAGACGATTTTGCAGGAACTGTAGCCAACTACACCAACTAGCATTTTTGTGGGTGCTAGAACCTTTCTTTCCACACAGGCTATCAAATCCTTTAGATGTTCCAGTGCACTCACAGACTACCACACGACACATACTGTACAGTAGATTGATTACATATTACAGCTTTGTTTTACATCCTACTCAGCAGTATATATCAGCAGTAGAGTATATACTGTACAAGGGACATAAATAAATTAACATAATGGTTCGAAGTAACCAGAAAAAAAAGAAGAAAAGAAAGGAAAGAAATCCAAGGAGCACACTACACAGTCCCATCTCGCTCCATCACTTGCAATGCTACAGATACAAAAAGAACTGTCACAGGACAATAGAAAATACAAAATCACCTATACTGCTGCCCTCTGTACTTTCAAAGAGTGCTAGTTATCCAGATTAGTCTATTGTAGTTATCCAGAATAGCCTTTAGCCTATTTCCTATTGTACCAAAGAAAAAAAAACACTTTTAGCTAGTATAATCTTTTGTCCCAAACACCTTAACACTTTGCAATAAGGAACATATAAGAGACAATAAGTGTAATGGAGACAGAGGGAGCAAGCCACCTAATTCCTCCACTGATTGAGGATCCTTATATTCTCTTGTTGGCCAGCAAATCTCCAGGCACTCATCATATGAGCTGGTACTCCAGGATGGTACTCCAGGTACTCCAGGTATTCCAGGATGTGAAAGAGGGGCACCAGTCATTGGAGATACAGTAGGTACACATAAATACTGTATACAACTAGGGGCAAATTCTGGGCCTCAAATGCATGCAAAAATGGTACACTGTCTCTCCTTCCTTTCTCTTTTTGTCTTTCCTCTGTCCCAGATCCAGTATCCAACCAGCCCCCCCATCCTCACATAACCTATCTGTTCCATTTCACTGTGTGGTAATTGATCCGTGTCTAGGGAAAAAGAGTTTTCATGAATCTGTGATGATCGTTTTCCACTGCACCAATTATGTTAGGGTGTCAGGAAGACCCTGTAAGGAGAGAAAAGTAAATGTGAAAGAAAAAAAAAGAAAAAAATACACCATACCTAACAAATGCACTGGGCATTATGCTGTCACGACCACCAACCTGCCCAGACCGGCTCCCAAGAGAACTAATCAGTACCAGCAGCAGGGTGATAATTACAAACGCCGCCGCACGTGTTAACTCAACATCAGACACCCTACCGTGCGGCAGGCTGCACTATTTAAGCCTCTCCAACCTGCGTATTGCTGCTCGGTATTGAGTAAACTCCTTGTGAGCTCTACCTAGCCTTTTCTATACTCTTTGTCTTCCTGGATTATCGATTACCCTTTTTGCCTTTGGTCTACGGCTTTCGCCTTGCAACCCGGATTGTTTGCCACCTGTGTCTTATCGGATTTCTACCTACCTTCCTCCTTTCGACTACGATATCGCCACTCGACTTGGATTGTTTGCCACTTAGGTTTGACCTGGTTTTCGACCTTCCTTTCTCACTCTGACTACGAATTTGCTACTTGTTTCGGATTGTTTGTGGCCGTGCCTCCCACCTACTCCTGCGTCTGCACAGGATCCCTATCTCCTCTTCAGAGTATCCTTACATATACGATAGGCATAACAAGTGAACATCGTCCCTGACAATCCCACTGCTGCCACTCTGTGAGAAGCTTCTCATGCTTCTTGTCCATTTTATGAAAAAGTTTTTTCTCAAAATGGTAGTTTGGATAAGTATCAAGTATACTTCAACTTAAACCCTTAAATGTTGTTTAGTAATTTTCTCTTTTAAATCTTAATATTTTGGTTTTCTTCAAAGATTAGCTTAATTTGAATGATCCAATTATACCACTTATATTTTTCATCAGCATAATTGGGTTTATACTGTATCTTTCACTAAATAAGATACAATTAAAATTAATACATCATTTTTTCCGACTCAGTTTCACTCCAACCATAAACACCATTCTAAGTCACGTTGTTATTTGTTATCAAAATCTAAATAATCATGTCTCTGTATCAAATTCCTGATCTTAATTTCAGGGACCTACAGTATAAGAATAGTAGATATAAAATGCAAAAGTCACTAATTTACAGGGCGGTGTTGTTTATTAATGTAATTTAAGGGACATAAAGGATTACATAAGTTGTCGTAGAGGTACAGTACTGTACTGTATGTGTGTTTCTCACCAATTGGTATACTGTGATTTAAAGTCTCCTCTCTGAAAGGAGATAATGTTTAACTGCATTAGCTGTGCTGCCATGTCTTTTCAACAGCCAATTATAAGTAAAGAAAGAGATGTTTTTTCAAAGAATGGTTTATTTAAACAGTGGAGTGACTGAAATATTTTTGGCTAAAATAGAATGAAAAATAATGTTATTAAGTGATAAGCAAAATGTTGAAAAATGTTTTGATAAATAATTATACATTTTTTAAGTAATTGTTGAAAAATTCAGAAAATAATAAAGGAAGGTGGCAGCCTACAAATGAGTATGTTTCAGAAGCGTGTTCATAAGCCATTTGTCCTGAACTTGAAACATTTTCCAATTTCCAGTAAAAGTATAAACAATAACGTGCTGTACTGTAGGTTCCAAAGCTATCCTACAGTTTTAATTGAACATAATTTAATCCATAATATAGTCGAAATAATCTACATCTGTAATGCCATGGACCTGCTCAACACTGCTTAACACCAGTTAAAGACTGCCACTTCCATCACTTGTAAATAACACTCACAAGTAAAGTACACTAAGGTCAGCTACTATCTGCTTACCTGGATTGAGAAATTTGGCAAGAACCAATGATGTCAGATATGGAGGTGCAGATTCTTATCCCATTTGCTTCACACTCAGCAGCAGAATGTTTAAGTGACCATCAGAGATCACAATCAGCCCTAGAGTAAATCTCAGCCAGAAGAAGAGTTTTGGTACCCAAATAGTACTTTGATATCCTATCTAAGAAAATGGAGCGACAAGATACACCATAAGCAGAGTCTAGTGCCCATGTTGAATGAATGTGACTAAATGCCAAGAATACAGACATTACTCTCACCTTGAAACCAGACACATAGTGGTTTCACTAGTTCTTCATACATGTACAGTACCACCAACTAGAAGACATCTGGAGGAGTCTTAGGTGTAATCATAACTTTGGCAAAAGCAAAATCTCTGGCAAGGGAACAGTTCAGATATGCCATGGAGAATGACTGTTTGACAGTCTCAAAGGCAGACGCTTCACACGATTCTACCACCTTTGTTGACACCAAACAAGGGTTGGTAACTTCAATGTCTGTCTGTCTGTTTCTGTTGGTACTGCACATTCTGCAAATGTGATAACAAGAATTATGTGAAACCATATCTTTACATAGATACCATTAGCCCAGGCCCAATTACACATTTTGTTACTTCAGTCAGGGAGATATTTTTGTAAAGTAATGGTTGCATGATGTTACAATTTCAGATTTACTTAGTCATACTTTAGAACAGGGCTATACAGTACATCCTGTGAAGCACAGAGCATCTTAATTACTATATTGGTCCTGCTTACTACTTGTTTCATAAAGGCATGGTTGTAGGGAAGTTCAACAGTGGAGTGTGTTGAACAGCCCGCAGATTGAGTAGCTATGCTGTAATGCAATCTTTTATGACAAACTAACCAATCATAAAAGAAATGTCAGTAAGGTGCATGAGGCACATGTTTTATACAAATTAACAATTTTAGAGCTTGTTTTTCACATTCTCTGTTCATTTAAGATAACACACTTTTCACCAGCAGTGTAATTATGTCATGTTATTACTGTGTGATAGAGATATGGCCGTCTAATGCTCATTTGGCAGAGGTTCATTTAATTAAGTCATAGGGACCAATATTTAGCACAGTGAATCTATGGATTTATATACAGTAGTAGCTTTAAATCTCATTTACTGAATTTCAGTTCCAAAAACACATTAAGGAATGCAAAGAAGATTGACTAATGAACTTTATAATAATAACTAAAGCTTGATATCCATACTGTATATTTTTATTTTCCAAAAATGTTCCACAGCATAGAAAGGAATAGATCATTTGAAGCTGCCATATTTTTAGCATTTACTTTCACATAACAAAATGGAGAAAGATTGTCTCCCATGACAAAGGTAAAAAGTGCATTCATTTGTTTAACTAATTAGCCAATGAACAAATTTGAATTAGATCACTGAAACTGGGCAATATCTAAACTCAGTGCTGTTGATCTAATTCTTATGAGAGGGATTAATTGTACTGTAGTCACTATTAGAAGTTTTAATTGTGGCTTGAGCTTGGATACTGAACTCTGTGAACCCAAAGATAAGTCACTATGCAGAGTATTTGTCATTTATTTTAGCAATGTCTTCAGATAACTAGACAGAGTAATATGAGCAATTGCTAAACAATAAAAGTCCTCTAACCAAAGCAAAGAGAAAAGAACATTAAAGAACGCTCAATGGAGCTAGGAACACACCTTGTGTCTTTAAAATGGTGACCTGTTAGTTTTTGATTGATAAGTGCATTAATTGTTCACCAACTCATATGTCTGGAAAGAGCCCTATTACAGTAATTTATGTCAGAGCTCTATGAATGCAATGCACTGTTTAAAGGTGTAATTGCTTGCACTTTCACAGTAACTGCTACATTTATTCCAATTAGATTGCTGCTCTATTCCTTTGTGGCTCAAACCTGATACATCCCTCTCTACAAATTACAATGACAGGTATTTTCTGTAGCGCCCAAACAGGTCTGATTTATATTGAATGAAAAGAAATATATTCTAATTATCTTGAATATTTTCATGTAAAAACAATACCTATTGGAAGACCTCACAACAGGAAGGCAAGGACGTATTATAAATCAATGTGTTACCTCTTCTCATAAAAACAAGAGCAGCAAAAGCAGAAACTCTGTATCTTGAGAACTTGTTCATATTATTTATTTTATGCTTTTAGTGTGTCAGTAGTTCATGCATTGATTAATGGATTTTGTTTTTGACTTAAAATTCATTTTCATCTACATCCTCATGGTTCAAACTTGAGGACATTTCAACATCACTGGAAAACCCAAGTCTTGGTCTCTACAAGACCACAACTAGACTCAATAAAGCTCATATCTCAAAAGCAGTAAAATTTTCAGTCTCTGAAGTATTACCCGATATTCGTAGAAGGTTCATAGAAGCCATATTAAAGTTGAAACCAGCCATTTTTATTACTGAAATCTTTTTTTATTAAATATTAAACAGGAAACAGATCAAATATTTTTTCATTAAGTACTTGAGTAAATAAAAGTAGTTAAAGTGACAAAATGGTAAAAAAAAGTTTTTATTTTTTGACAAAGGCATTTGTGTTCTTTTCTGCGAATTCCATAATACACACTTCCTGTAGGAACATGCTGAAGTTTAACTTGCAAACTGTAAGGTCCACACAACACTCTATTGAGAAAGCAATTACTTATACAGTATATTCAGTAAATGTACAATATGAAAACATTGTTTGACAAATGATTTAAGAATGTATATTTTCTTTTTTGTATATGTATTTTAAAATCCAACTTCTAACACTCAGAGGGATACTTAAAACCTGTTCCAGGACAGTTACAGTATAGTGTCTTTCAATTTATTTCACACTGGACTTCTTTGTGCACAAAAGATGCATAAAGAAATAAAAATACATATTTATTCTTTGGTGTTCCTCAAGGAGTTTTATCATGTCAAAAAGCTTTGGTCAAGGAAATGGATATACTGAATTTTGCTTAAAATTCACATAGTGATGACTTTCAGCTTTATCACTGTTAAATCATTTAATCTTCCCTTAAGTCAAAAAAAGCCTTCCTGTCCATTTTCTCAAATAAATTTTGTATATAATTTGCATGTTTTGTTTCCATATCTTCTAACTATCTTATACTGTATGTATAGTAATTGTGATTGTATTTACAATTTAATAAAAGGTAAAAGTTAAAGAAACTTGCTGTTACACCCAATAACAAACATTTTCTGGGAATGTTGCCTGTTGGCGAAACAGAATAAAAAAAACTTCAGTCAACAGTTGGAATAAAATGTCTTTCAACAGTGGTGCCATGGGGTAGCTGACACCGCATTGGGCGTGGTCAGGCTCCTATTCTCCCGTCACGCCCCTTCATAAGCTCTTTTAGGTTCCTTTTCTTCATCTTACACGCACTCTCCTCCGAGAGTGGTGATCACACTGAGCCCCTCATCGGGGCAACAGGATACATGTCTCCACATTCCATTACTTCTGGGCCCTTTAACTTTGGAGTTTCAAGTTCACCAAATACATCCTGTTGTCCTCACTGCAAGGAACCTCCTGCTCCCAGACCCCAACACGGAGCCTCCAGCTCCTACTCCATTAGGTCACCATTTCACACAACCAGTGCCTCGGACTCCCATGTCCGCCTCCAGCCCCGATGTCCTCTCCCGACTCCACCAGGTTGGATTACACAAATACATACTACCTACATCACCGAGTCTCTTCCGCACTACACACCGTGCCAAGACCCAACACACTGTCCCTCTCTAACACACACACTCACAACCTTTCTGGCACCTCACTCTCACGCCCTTAGGTTGTGAACTCACAGCTGAAAGCGCACCTCACATCGAGCTCAGTCACCACTGCACTATCTCCCAGAGGGTGCAACTAGATAGACCCCACTTGCTTCCCCAATACCAATGTATTGCCAGGGGGAGGGTCCCTCTACCACAAAACCCACTCTGGTCCACACACACTAACTCACTCATACAGCGGATACGACAGCCCTGCTCTCACACCCTAGCAGGATGCTGTCCCCTTAAATCTTTCGACAATCTCATAAAGCTCCGTTTCTTCTGTCAGTCTCCTCGCAGACTGACGTTTTTACTCTTTTCCTCGCAGGCTATTCCTCTCACAATCCCCTCCCGAATGGTCGTTCTTCTCCACCCCCTCACAGGGTTACTACAGAGGCTAGTCATTCTTTGTTTATTTATACGCGGCGGCACGCTTTTCTAACATCACCCCGACTAGTAGCATCTCACACCCGCTACTTTCATGCTTCAGCCCGGCTCTCTCACAACAGAGCCTCCGCATTTGTCCACTTACCACTACAGTGACAGCAAGACCGAGGTCCTGCTTGGTCTTCCCCCCCTTTAAACCAATTGTACACCTGCTGTTCATTCACTTATTCACGTCAGGTGTGGTTTCCATGGCAACGCGTCTCCCTTAATCCGGGGCTCTGCCTCCCACATCAGACACTCCCTGCATTGAACCACACAACGTAATAATTATGAAAAAAAAAGATGTAAAATACCAGTGCAGTAGTGGTAGTTGTTTACGTACGGAAGATTTTATAAAACAGAAAACAGTAATAACAAATAAAATATATAATATTTTATATTTATATAAAATATATTATACAAATAAAATAAAATATAATGTAAATAAATAATGTTGCAATGCTCAGATATTAAAAACTTTCAAATACAAAGCTAACGAAAATTGAACCTTTTGACCTCACTAAATATTTGTCAAGGTTTTTTACACTTGGCCTGTGTAACCTGCTGGTTGATTTGGCATTAGCAAGCCATAGGCCTTTCCTGTTGGAGGATTGCATAATTACCACAGATGTACACATAATGTACAGATGTGATTAATAATAGTCTGTAAAGTCTGTATGACATTGATTATTAATATGTTATTTCATTTTTGCTTGGTCATTAAAAACTGCTTTAGAAAATGTTAGCGATACATATAGTAGTGCAATCCATTTTCATTTTCATGTATTCTGATTTGTGTTCAATAGTAAACATGGTCCGATCTACATTTGTTAGCGTGATAAGCTAATTTTTCATTTAGTATGAAGGAACGTCATACAGTATATGGCTGATAAAATTCTGTTACAAGTCATCTTTATTTATTCAGGTGGGTAGCTGCGTCAGCATGCGTAGGCTGCAAAGGAACAAGTAATAGGTTTATTCCATGCTGAAAAAAAGAAGAAAGAGAACACAACGTTTCGGCCGTGGAGCCTTCTTCAGGTGTGAGAGAGACTGCCTACTGCCCTGTCTCTCTCACACCTGAAGAAGGCTCCACGGCCGAAACGTTGTGTTCTCTTTCTTCTATCTTTATTTATTGTCTACTACAATTCCCATAACCGTATTACTCCTCTGTGACTATTTGCAAGCCTACAATTTTATAATAGATTTGTCACAAGATACAGTATGCAAAGATATACATATTAAGCATCCTAAAATGTAAATACCAACTTGTATAGAACAATCAGGAGAGGGGATCTGTCCTTGTCCATATACAATACGTTTCTTTCCAATTGGCCAAACACTTGTAGACAAAATGCTATTTGAAAGTTTTTTTTTGACAAACCCAATATGTCAGTCAATATTACCCATTCACTTATCCTCAACAAGTCTAAATCTTTTTGGTGAGGTAACATTGTTCACACTGTAGATCAGTGTGACTTCTGGGACTATGTGATGTTTCATGAGTATGGCAACACTGTACCATAAAATAAATCTAGCAAAATACCGAGACCTTCAAATTGACTAACTCTTTGTAGCCATGTATATTTTTAAGATAAAAACTGTTCATGAACATTTTGATAAACATGACCTACTTGTCATGTATACCTACTATGTATACTAAAATTTGCTTGGTTTGGTCAAGTGTTTTTTGACAAATGCTAGATGGTGCGTCAATCTGGAGGTCCATATAAAGCCAATGACTTTGTCACACACATTTTATCAGGAACACTGCATAATACAGGCCAAATAACTTTTAAATCTAGCAAACCTGATCCTGGATGGCCAGTATTTCTGCAGGTTTTGTCCTCCTTAAAGCAGCAGCACCAGACTAGCTGGGAAAAGCTATCAGTGGTCCAGTTAAGAAGGTAACCAACTAGTTTAGCACATTAAGAGCTTAGTTGGAATGAAAATGCAGATATACTTGCCCTCCAGAACAAGTATTGAAGGATCCTGCTCTATAGTGTTTGATTTAAAACATTAAATTCCATATTCCTCAAATTTGGCAAAAATCGAATATTTGGCAAAATCATGTGACACGTTACAGTACTTCTCAGACAACATCCAATAATCCATTTACAAATATGTCAGATTTCATTAATTTTTGTCCAGGGATTGCATATGATAAGCCATTAAAATAATGGAAGGTGGAATAATTGTGGAAGCAGGAAACGCAAAGAATGCATATTTTATTTTACACTACAGTATATACTATATTATATTCATGTACTGTATGTCAAACCTTATTTTTCTTTTAGAAAAACCCAAAAGTTGCTTCACTAATGCCGGTGATGGTGGACTTAAGAATACATCAAGCATTGTTAATGCTTTTGGAACTTGTTAATCTTTCAATGAAGAACTGCAAGAGGGTAAATTGGTCACTGAGAACTTCAGTGTTGATTTACCATAGGCATTGCCTCTGCACCAACCTACAGTATTACTTAGGAGCATGTTTGATGGAAATAGCTGAGTTGATAGGTTAGTGATGGGTCCAGAAGTTATCCGTTGCTTTCATGTTTTGAGTAAGATGGTATAACATATAGTACCGTATAGTATAACTTCCTCCGCATGAGCAATGACATTAAGTGCCATTGCTTACATTGTAGGTGTTGCCGTGATTTCTTGTACTGGTATTTCTGAACAGGGTGTTGGTTGTTAGTGATGGTCTGTGTTCCATGCATTTGGTTAGAAGGAGAATACTGTTGAAGTTAATCTTTCCCACTTATTCCTTGCTACTAGTTGATTTCATAGGATCTGAGTTTTTTCTGACTTCCATCTCCCTCTTCAATAACAGAAAGGACTGGATCCAGGGATGCATAAATTCTTCCATGAGTACTACAGTTCGTGATATCACAGTTATCCAATTGGGAAAGGGTAAAAGAGACTATGAAATAGTGGATTCCAAAAAGGTCTGCACAGCCTCAATTGCAGCTGTTAAAAATCACTTTTGTCTGTCCAAGAGCTAGACAGCCTTCTTGTAGCTGCCATCTCAATGCCAGTTTATTACTTGAAGCTTCCAGAACACACAATCCTGCTCCTGTCCTCACTCACTGGGTTTGGTGAATGTACGAGAAAATGTTTCCTTGGTAGGAACTTCAGCTAAGCTAAATGGGCTTGTGAGTAACTCTATTAGTTGAGACAGAGTTCTTATTTAGGTTTTCACAGCTTGGTTGACCAGTTGGAATTTTAACATTCTACCATGTTAAAAATGTCATCATGCGCATACATCTAGTTTATTTCCAACAAACTGCTGAAGGGTGCAGTGAAATATATAGTCTCTGAACAGGCTAAAATATTGGCAATGAAAAATATCAAAGCCATTTATTATCTTCTCTTTAAAAAGCCAGGTTGCTAGCAGACAGCAATACTTGCTTAATAATAAAAGAACGTAGTAAAATTTATGGTAACATTACAAGTAACACCTATTGCTTTAAGCTCATTTTTTAATTAACAACAGGGTCTGTAGATCCTTTTCAGTGCAAGCATTATTACATTTCTATGGACCAAATCTGAGAAAATGTCATTTGTTTTAGGATATACATTCATGCTATGTCATGGGTAAATGGAGTGCAGTATTAAAAACAAATTCAGAGCTGAAGGAAGGTCCACACAAGTGTAGAAATACAAATGTGTGTGGTGGGGGTATGTAAATATAAAAATATAAAAATAATTTGGACTACAAAATAGTCCGAAAATCGTA